>NC_067399.1:346757516-347387516 GCF_016432865.1 Antechinus flavipes | reverse complement strand
TGCGAAATCTGTTCTTCTTTTTCACTATAGAAGATATCTGTAGTCAGAATTTGCTTTGCTTTTTTACTCATTTTAAAAATTTATTTTTATTTATTTATTTTAAAAATTATAACTTTTTATTGACAGAACCTATGTCTGGGTAATTTTTTTACAACATTATCCCTTGCCCTCATTTCTGTTCTGGCTTTTCCCCTCCCTCCCTTCACTTCCTCCCCCAGATGGCAAGCAGTCCTATACATGTTAAATATGTCACAGTATATCTTAGATACAATATATGTGTGCAGAACCGAACAGTTCTCTTGTTGCACAGGGAGAATTGGATTCAGAAGGTAAAAATTATCCGGGAAGAAAACAAAAATGCAAACAGTTTACATTCATTTCCCAATGTTCTTTCTTTGGGTGTAGCTGCTTCTGTCCATCATTGATCAATTGAAAGTGAGTTAGATCTTTTCTTTATCAAAGAAATCCACTTCCATCAGAATACATCCTCATACAGTATCATTGTTGAAGTATATAATGATCTCTTGGTTCTGCTCATTTCACTTAGCATCAGTTCATGTAAGTCTCTCCAAGCCTCTCTGTATTCATCCTGCTGGTCATTTCTTAAGAACAATAATATTCCATAACATTCATATACCACAATTTACTCCACCATTCTCCAATTGATGGGCATCCATTCATTTTCCAGTTTCTAGCCACTATAAACAGGGCTGCCATAAACATTTTGGCACATACAGGTCCCTTTCCCTTCTTTAATATCTCTTTGGGGTATAAGCCCAGCAGTAGCATTGCTGGATCAAAGGGTATGCACAGTTTGATAACTTTTTGGGCATAATTCCAGATTGCTCTCCAGAATGGTTGGATTCATTCACAACTCCACCAACAATGCATCAGTGTCGCAGTTTTCCTGCATCCCCTCCAACATTCATCATTATTTTTTCCTGTCATCTTGGCCAATCTGACAGGTGTGTAGTGGTATCTCAGAATTGTCTTAATTTGCATTTCTCTGATCAATAGTGATTTGGAACACTCTTTCATATGAGTGGAAATAGTTTCAATTTCATCCTTTGAAAATTGTCTGTTCATATCCTTTGACCATTTATCAATTGGAGAATGGCTTGATTTGTTATAAATTAGAGTCAGTTCTCTATATATTTTGGAAATGAGGCCTTTATCAGAACCTTTAACTGTGAAAATGTTTTCCCAGTTTGTTGCTTCCCTTCTAATCTTGTTTGCATTAGTTTTGTTTGTACAAAGGCTTTTTAATTTGATGTAATCAAAATTTTCTATTTTGTGATCAGTAATGGTCTCTAGTTCATCTTTGGTCACAAATTTCTTCCTCTTCCACAAGTCTGAGAGATAAACTATCCTCTAATTTATTTATGATTTCGTTCTTTATGCCTAAATCATCGACCCATTTTGATCTTATCTTGGTATACAGTTTTAAGTATGGGTCCATGCTTTACTCATTTTTTAAAAAGTGGGTATGTGCAAGGAAGGCTTTCCAAGCTTCTTCTATAGGCACCAGTAGACCAGCAGCAGAATGGTTTCTGTGCTGGGATTGCGCTGAGTCACTGTCTGTGCTGGGGGTGTGGCCAGGTCCCATGAGACTCTTTGGGGGGTCATTCTTTATCTTTTGTGTTTGTGTTGGATATTTTATAACTTCTGTGCTGATCTATTGGCTTGCAACCAGGTCAGTGTAGCCAACACTGTTGTAGATTCCTCCCTGTAGATTCTCCACAGCACAAAGTCTGCACTGGCTTGTGGAGACTGCAATCACCCCTGGTCTTGTGCTGGCCTCTGTGCTCTGCTTCCCTGCCTGCGCCTGGCCACCTCCTGTGCCCAACCAAAACAGACTTTTTCTCGCACTCTTTGAAATTATCTTCTGCTGGTAATTTGCTGTACTCCCGATATTCGTGGATTCTGTCAGAGACTGAATTTCGTAATTAGTGTAAGGGTGGTAGGAGAGCTCAGAAAGAAACATGTGTCCTCTCCAACATCCTGACTTTGCCCCTCTATTAACTTTTTAAAATGAACATCATTAATGTAACCACCTCTATTCCTGGAGTGTAGGAGAATGGTGCCTGTAGCTTCACTTCAGCTCTCCCCTCTGACCTGAAACTCCAAACCAAAAGCTTGACCCTCCTTCTAGTTCCGGCAGCCAACAGCATTTCTTTTCCATTGCTTCCGTACTCACTTGATAGGTTGCTTCCTTCTCACTCAGGACAGTGTTTTAGCAGCACACCTGGGGTTGGTCAAGTTTCTCAGAACTCTGACTCCCTAGGCTGTTCAGAAAGTGAAAATTCCTGTACTTTGGGATGAACTTATGTCCAAAGTCAGCTAGCCTTAGAGCTACTTGCTTGCTGTTTTTGTACACCTGGCCAGGAGGTGTTTATACTTCACATGAGTTTAACCCAATTCTAGGCTTTTTCTTTGGATCTTCTTAGATTGTACCAGAAAAGACCCCTATTTTGCCCCAGTATTATTTGTTTGTCACTGATCTATGTTTGCCTTTAGGCATAATTTCATTTTATTTGTGGGGGAAAATCTGGAGAGCTTGGAATTTTCTGACCTACTCCTCCATCTTCCCAGAATCCTCCTTTTATAGAGTTTTAATCATTATACCAACATCTCACACCACATACAGAGATAAAATTGGTATATAATTTAGATATAAAATATAATATCACAAACAAATCAGAGGAGCATGGAACTTTTTACCTATCAGATTTGTGGATAAGGAAAGAATTTATGACAAAAGAAGAGGCAGAGGGATGAAAGATTGTAAAATGAATAATTTTGATTCCATGAAATTCAAAAGTTTTGTACAAACAAAACCAATGCAGCCAAGAGTAGAAAAAAAGCCAAATACTGGGGAAAATTTTTATAGCAAGTTTATGTGATAAAAGCTTTATTTTTCAAATGTGTAGAGAACTAAGTCAGATTTATGAGAATATGAGCCATTATAAATGGTCAAAGAGAATGGGCAATTATCCAAAAAAGAAATAAAATTTCTCTATATTCATACAAATGCTCTAAACCTCTGTTAACCAGAAAAAATTGTAAATTGAAAAACAACTTTGAGGTACCCCCTTATAACTATTAGACTGGCTAATATTACATAAAAGAAAAGTGATAAATTTTGGAGGGGAGGTGGGAAAATAACAATAATTCAATGTTGGTTGAGTTGTGAATTGATCCAATCATTCTGGAGAATAATTTGGAAAAATTTTATAGTCCAAAGAGCTAAAAAAAGGCAATCCTTTGACTCAGCAATACCTGTATTTCAAAGATATCAAAAGACAAGCAAAGGGAACAATAATTACCAAAATATTTATAGCAGCTCTTTATGTGGTGGCAAAGAATTGGAAATCAAAGAAATGCCCATTAATTGGGGAATGGCTAAGTAAGTTGTCTTATATGGTTGCGATTGAATAGTATTGTGTAATGTCTGGGCTAGCTCTCTAGAGGACCTCGGGATCAGCTCAAGTCCTTGATCTTTAGGTGGAGAAGTGAAAAAGGAAAGAGAGCTACCATGTGGCTGGTCAAAGATAAACTTTGGAATCTGGAGTCTGGAGCCTGAAGTCTTCTTTGTGTTTGTGGCTGAGAGCTGTGGCTGAGGACTGTGGCTGAGAGAGCCGTCTGTGTTTGAGACTCCCTTTAATACCTCAGTACAATTACATCCCTACAGCACACTGAGTATGTGCAACCATTACATCACCATAAGCACCATGCTGTCCTAGAGTCAAGTATACTTCTTCAGAGTTCTGGCCCTCCACAGTATTGAGCTTTAAAAAATGATGAGTGGGATGTTTTCAGAAAAACTTGGAAAGACTTATATGAACTGATGCCAAGTGATGTGAGAAGAACCAGAATGATGTATGCAATAATAGCAACATTGTACAATGATCAACAATGAATGATTTAACTATTTTGTAATACAAGGATTCCAAGACTATTCATTCTGAAGGACACATGATGAAAAACGCTATCTACCTCTAGAGAAAAAATAGATGGAATCTGAATACAGATCAAAATATACTTTTAAAAAACCTTATTTTTCTTGGAAGCTTTTTTTTTGGGGGGGTACAGTGTTTTCTTTTTCAGTATAGGTAATATGGAATATATTTTGCATGATTTCACATGTATAATCTACATAAAAAAGGGAGTGGGTTTTGGAACTGAAAACTTTAAAAATGAATATCAGTGATTGCAGATAATTTTGAAGACAATGATGAAAAATGCTATCTACTTCCAGATAAAGGACTGATAAGAATCTGAATGCAGATTGAAGCATAGTTTTGTTCACTTTAGTTTTCTTGCTTTTTCTTTACTACATGACTAATATGGAAATATATTTTGTATGATCTTAAATGTATAATTGATTTCATATTTCTTGCCTTCACAATGGGTCGGGGACAGAGAACAGGCAGGAAAGGAATTTGTTACTCAGGTTTGTTTTTTGTTTTTTGTTTTTTTAAACAAAAAGGTAAGAAAGTATTATGGAAATTCCATTGAAGGCTTTTGAGCAATATAGCATTGGATACCCCTCAACCACTTAGGGTTACACATAGAATCTTGAGGGGGAGGCAGTGGCCAGTAGTCGAATGGAGAGCTGTCTTGCTTTTATGAATGGGAATTGGTAGAGTAGATCTGTATTACTTGTGCATTATGTTCTTACATGTAACCTATGTATTTGGTTAATGCATGGAACTCTGATGTGTGATGCTTAATGTATGATTTTGGTATTTTATTACTGTGAATGTAATATATTTTACTATACATGTAATATATTTTAAGACCCTACATGGTCTATAGTATGCACTCCAGTAGTTTTGCCATATGTACTATTGTTTTATATTTTTTATGTTCTCATGATTTTTGCATATAATTCTAATGTGGATAATATCTATTTGATGTTTGTACATATATTATAACTATATAATTGGGTAATCACTTATAACTGTTACATATTTATATATATAAACTGACCTTGAGGAGATATTTGTTTTTTTTTTTTTTAACAGCTACAGCATCAACACAACTTAAATTTGTTAGTCAGGCAGAAGACAAAGCAAGTAATAAGAAGAAGTCATAATATGGTGTCCAGATAAAGTTGGGGAGATAAGAAGAAAAAGGAAGTAGAAGAAAAATTAATTAACATCACTCAAGGGAGTTACAAGACTCTTGCTGATTATTCTTCTTTAAGTATCATATAGAGAACATTTAGGTTTTCTGTTCCTTGTCTATATTTAACCAGCATTGTGAAGCTACATTCTTTCATAATCAGAAGACTTGAGCTGGGAGCATGCCAGAGAAAAATATAATTTGTGGAATGATAGAGGAAGAATCAGAGAGACTTGGGTTTTATGTCTTATTGTATAGTTAATATAACTTTTGTTAATATATAGTAATAGAGATGGAATGGTAGCCCAAAGTTTGGCCTCAAATACTAGTAGTGTGATGTTGTATAAGTTATTTAACTTCTCTCAGACTCAGTTTCCTATTATGTAAAGTGGAAATAATAATTATATCCATCTCACTAGATTATTTTGAAGATCAAATAATATATTTATAAAGTACTTCTTTGAAAATCCTAAAGTGGTATGTAAATATTAGCTATTATTATTAACCCACTAACTAGCTATACCTAGGAGAATTATTGAAATTTCTTGCAGTTTACCGAGTTCCTAAACTACTAGTCTATGATGAAAAATTGGAATATTTTTTCTTCCACTGAGGTAGGAGATTGAAAGCACTGTACTTCCTTTTTTGTTGTTCCTAAGGCAGAGAAGTAGGAAAGAAATTATGTTCCTCTATGGAGAATAAGAGGACAATTAATTTATGGTTAGTGTGAAAGTGAGAGGAGGGAGATACTTATGACAGTACAGCTGAACGACCTATTTCTTTCCCTTCTCTCCTCCACTTCATCTAATGGGGCAACAGTCACCTTGGGAGGGGACTGCTTTTGCTTCCATTATGCTAAATTATACCTGCTGCAGCTTGATATTACTATATTTCCCTTAATTAAACAAAAGTTTTACTTTGATAGAAGAGCTAAGTGGTTTCTTAAAAACCAATACAAAAATAGTTATGGAGAGAATATAGTTCCTCAAACTTTTGGCATTTATGGGTTACACTTGAAAATATAACTCTTGCTCCCTGATCTTCTCACCTCTGTCTTTCTGCTGTCCCCATACCTGTTCTTTGACCTATTTAGGTAAACCAGTTTGGTTCACAAGTAGGTAATTTAGATTATTCATGGGTCTGTAGTATTATTTGAATTGGGAAACATTGCTAGTTCCTCTTTCTGCAACCAGTTCTTATTCTTGGCCTAGAGAAGCAGCAATTAAATTCTAGAGGAATTTCAAAATAATCTGCATCCAGACCCATCTTGATATCAACAAATATTTGGGTTAGATCTGCTTAGGCAATTCTTTTGTATTTCAGGAATGCCAGGGGAGGAAACTAAGGGGTTGATTGGCAAGTTTGGAAAATTTTAAATGAGTTATCTACATTGACTGAAATTCTGGTTGACTTAACTTTCCTCTTTTCCAAAGATATCAGGATCAAACAGAAGATCAAGATAAGCTAGGTCTACTTGGGATATGTGGTGATGACTTAGTGTCTCTTTAAGGGGAAGGCTTTATTAATCTGACTGAGTCTGTGTTGAGAACTCTGGGAATTGTTTGTAGACATATGAGCTGGGTCTTTGTGGGGAGGGAGGAATGAAGGAGAGATGGTACTTTATATAATATATACAAATATATTCCCCATTTTGGGGGGAATGGCAAACAGTCACAGTTTGAATTATTGAAGGTGGTGGTAGTTGATTATGGCAAGGGCCCAAGTACAGTGACACATTGTTGAAGGGTATAGCACAAAGTGCATATTTCTAGCCAATTTATCACTACATATATTTATTAGTGCAAGTGAATGTCATTTAAAATTACTTCTCATTGTAACCAAACTTTATTGAGAAATGTAAAAAGGCAAACATCAGCCCCTCTAAGAAAAAGCAGATTACTTACCAAGACTTTCCTAGATGTCCATTTTATACCTGGTTTTCACAGGTTCCTACTCTGCCCAGCTGAAAGCTTTGTCTCCTACAGTGTGTCCAAGTGCCCATTAATCAAAATTACTTTCAAATCAATAGGGGCTCCTTGAATGGAATGGGGAGAGGGTAGGAACACAGAAGCCTGTCCCAGAAATGAATTACTAGGTAGGACCTCTGGTGGATTTTTAAAAATAGTATTAAATATGGAAGACCCTAATTTGATTAGTAGGACAAATAAGGCCTGGGGTTAAAAGAATACTTGAGTTCAAATTCAGACTCAGATACAAGCTAGTTGTGTGACCCTAGGCAAGTCATTTAATCCCTCTTTGCCTCATCAGTAAAACGATGATAATTACCTCTCAGAGTTGTTAAGGATCAAATAAGTTAATGATTGTAAAGCACTGTGCCTGACACATAATAAGTACTAGAGTCACTGGTACTAAGTTAACTAGAATACTAGTACTAAGTCAGCATAATTATTATTTTGCCACATAGATTAATGATTTATTACATAAGCAACTGATATTCTTTGTAATATTTTTATTGGTGGTCTGTCCACCATATACTTATTCACATAGAAGGTCACATTCTTATGAGTTGTTTATGAACACAGACATGTTATTTATCTAGATCATACCACCTTTTGGGGAAAAAAACAATTGGTAGGAAAATGACTTACTCAAAACAACTCAGTCATAAAAAGGAAGCTTAAAGCAAAATGGAATTGAATTATGCTAAGTTGACAAATATATTCCTAATAATTTATTAAGGAAATTCAGGTTATTTTCACTACTGAGAGGCAGCTAGGGATTTGCCCTGCTGGGTAGGCTTGACCCTTAAGGGAAGGAGAAGCACTTGGTTTTTTGGGTTTACTGGTGCTTTGTGATTGTAATAATATGAAGAAAGCAGTTAACAATTATTAGTGAGGTGAAATAATGAAGAAAAACTTATATTTGCATGTATTTCTATTAAAATCTTATTTCGATATTTTACTTTGATGTGAAAATGATCCTGGGTTCTCAAATTATAATCCCATAGTACTGCAATAAAAATTCTGGCAGGTTCTATCATGCTAAAAAGATTTCAAATACATGGATTGTATGTGTCAATCATCTGATGACTAGACTAGACAAGTAAAGAAAAACTCATCAGATTGACCACTTTTCACTCATAGCAAAACTTTGAGAGACTCTCAACTGAGATATTTGAGAGTTAAAACTTCTGTTAGATTAAGGAATATATCCAAAAACTCACAGTAGGGCAAATATCCTGAGAGAAAGCAATGTGTAGTGTGTAGGGATAGAATCTAAAATCAAGAAGTTGTTAAGACTTTTCCATTGTGTCCAATTCTCCATGATCTTACTTGGAATTTTCTTGGCAGAGGTCCTATAGTGGTTTGTCATTTCCTTCTTCAGCTTATTTTATAGATTAGGAATTGAGGCAAATAGGGGTAAATGATTTGCCCAGAGTCACACAGCTAGTTAGTATCTGAGGCTAGATTTGATCTCAAAAAGATGAGTCAGACGTAGGCCCAGTTTTCTATCCACTTTGGACCACCTAGTTGCCCAAAGTCAAGAAAACCTGGATTTAAATTTTACTTCAGAGCTTTGCTCATCATATGACTCCAATAGATGCCATTTTATTTCTCTGTGTTCCAGTTTCTCCCTTCCAGCTTTAAATCTGTAATTTCTATTTTTTAAAAAATGTGGGCCATATCTGAGAGATAGGTAATTTCCCTGGGGTCACATGGCTAGTTTATGGTAAAATGCCCTCTAGGACCTAGATTTCACTTTGAATCCACAGATCTCTATACTATTGAATGCTGACATTTTTAGAGAGAAGAAACCATAAGCAATAGAGATAGAAGCACCTAAGAAAGAAGCATAGAGGAATAGGAGGGAGAAAGAAAGCACCTGATTTTTGTTTATCCCCAGAAGCTCATTTTCCTAATGACCCAGACATCTCTCCTCCTTCTTCATCATTCACAACTATTTATTCACTAAGTTTTACAGATTTTTCCTCTGTGTCTCCATTTACTCTTCTGTAGCCAACATTCTATAAAGTCCCTCATCATCTTTTGACTGGCGTATTAATGTAGATACTTTTTAATCAATCTTTAAGATTCTAGTTCCCCCATCCTGTGTTGTGTTTCTTTTTCTTCTTTTAAAATAAGTAGCATAGTTCTCTCTGGGGAAGAGGTGCAGGTTTCTCGGGGAGGTTTTCTTGGAGGCAGCCTTAGTATCAGTTGAAAGTAATAATCACCTCAAAATGCAGCCAGGTGATAAAAGTTCAGATCTTTTATTGTCTCTAATATAGCCCGGTTAGCTTAGAGCCCTCCAAATGTCTCCAAATCCAAGGGTTTTGTCCTTCAGCCTCTGCCTCTGCTTTCTTCTGCCTCCAGCCAGCACAAAGATGGAATGTATCTCTTGTCTCCTTCACTTGGGGCTCGGCTAGCTTTCTGGTGAGTCTTTCACACCAGGTTGGTCTCAGTGGGGGCATGTAGGAACCTAGCCACCAACCACAGTGGTGTGAGATGAAGATGAATCTGGTTGTCCGCTGAACTCTCGACTCATAGCTTCTTCCTCTGAAAACTCTTTCTTCTGCCACCAGCCAGCCAAGTGGAAAATATTCCTTCTTGCCTTGGAGAGAGGGCTTCTGGCGTAATTCCGCTGAATTCTGACGGAGAGCCTCTGTCTGTTTCTTTTATACAAAAGGGAGGAATTGTGGGATACGAGAGAGAGGGATTATGGGTTTTCTCCCATAGTGCTCTCTGGCCCTAAGAGCTTCAAGGGAGGTGTGAATTCACAAAGTTACAAAGTTTACTTTATGAATCTCTCATACTTGTGAACTCCAATGAGTAAAGGTGTAAACACAAGCATTGTACTAATTAGTTCTACTTAGTACCTTATTTCAGGTTCTGGCCCAAAACATCTTCTTGTAAGATCAGATCAACTCTAATGAGTTAGCAGTTTGTAAAGATTCCAACATCTCCCCCTTTCTTTTGTTTTAGAACATAGGGTGGTCATGACCTCCCTGACTTCTCAAGGAGGTGAGAACCCTCCAAAAAAGGTGATCACGCCTTCCCTGACACCTCAGGAAGGGAGATGAAAACACCAAAGGAAATAGGAAGTCAAATCAGATTAGCGGGTTTCTGAAGGGGCTCACTAGAAACAAGTACACATAAATCCATCAATATGGATCAGAACTTTGAAACACATATACATGGTATACGTAAATCCATCAATATGGGAGGCATTATACATAATTTACAATAGCACATAGCAATATAACACAGGCTAGTAGTAATGTAACATGAAAATTTAAGTACTGCAATAGTCTCATCAACAATATTTCATCTCAAGAAATCCAATGATTCTTGCAATTACATAAAATACATAAGCACATAGCAATATAACACAGACTAGTGTTAATGTAACAAATAACATGAATCAACCTGAAAACTTACACATGTCCATAAGTCCTAGAAATAGTCCATAAGGAATCCATTGTCCATTAGTTCATGTGCCAGGAATCTAATAATTCCTGTAAGCTTGAAATACTGCAAAAAGTTTCATCAACAATTTTTCATCTTAAGGAATCCAATGATTCTTGCTGTTTTTTTTTTTTTCCAAGAACTAAAACAGTCTCATCTTGTGTTAGGAAATCCAATGATTCCTAAAGTTTTTAAAAGTCCTTTTAACAGTCTCATTGTCAGCTATGCTCTTTCAATGGTGAGCACAATCAGCAACAGAACCACCTGATGTTTCTTGGATCTTCTCCTTTGTTTCAAGGGTCTGCTCCATCTCTCTGTGATGGACAAGGCGAATAGGGCTCGTTGGCACCCATCTGATTCCTTCTCCACATGTAGAGATGCAAGCAAACCCTCTCCCCCAAGCAGTTAACCTATCTGGTCCCTTCCATTCACCACTTTTTGGGTCTCTCCACATCACCTGGCGATTATCTAAAGATAGTGGAGCTGCTCACACTGGACACTGCTCTTCTGATGGGTTATAAAACCTGTCTGCCGGAGCCAGTGCATCTTTATCAAAGATTAAAAAATTAATGGTATAGAGAACTAAATTTAGAAGTTCTCTAGGGTTACCTGTGGCTCCCCCTTTCTTTTGTTTTTGGAGGAGTGGCTTAATGTCCCTGTTTCTTCTTTCTACAATTGCCTGACCTTGAGGATTAAAGGGTATGCCAGTAGTGTGTAAAATCTTATACTGTGCATAAAAGTGTTCAAAATGTTTGGAGGTATATGTTGGTCCATTATCTGTTTTTATTTCTTGTGGCACACCCATAATTGCGAATGCTTGAGTGAGGAATTCAAGTGACCACTCGGGCTGTCTCTTTTGCTGCTGGTATTGCAAAAGTGAATCCTGAAAAGGTGTCTACTACAATGTGGATAAAAGACAGATGGCCAAAAGATTTATAATGGGTCATATCCATTTGCCAGATTTCATTGGGTCTCAAACCACGAGGATTCTTCCCTGGAGGCAGTGTAGGAGCGTGGAAAGGAAGGCAAGATATACAGCTTTTTACTATGCTCCTAGCTTCCTCTTTTGTAATCCCAAATTGTAAATGCAAAGCTCGAGCAGCCTGATGGTATTTAGAATGGGATTCCTGGGCCTCCTGAAATAAAGGCGTACTGGCTAACATAGTTTTTTTTTTTTTTTTAATAACTTTTTATTGATAGAACTCATGCCAGGGAAATTTTTTTACAGCATTATCCCTTGCATTCACTTCTGTTCCACTTTTTCCCCTCACTCCCTCCACCCCTTCCCCCAGATGGCAAGCAGTCCTTTACATGTTGAATAGGTTACAGTATATCCTGGATACAATATACATGTGCAGAACTGAACAGTTTTCTTGTTGCACAGGGAGAATTGAATTCAGAAGGTATAAATAATCCGGGAAGAAAAACAAAAATGCAAGCAGTTTATAGTCATCTCCCAGTGTTCTTTCTTTAGGTGTAGCTACTTCTGCCCATCTTTGATCAATTGAAACTGAATTAGCTCTCTTTCTCGAAGAGATCCACTTCCATCAGAATACATCCTCAAACAGTATCGTTGTTGAGGTATATAATGATCTCCTGGTTCTGCTCATTTCACTTAGCATCAGTTCATGTAAGTCTCGCCAGTCCTCTCTGTATTCATCCTGCTGGTCATTCCTTACAGAACAATAATATTCCATAACATTCATATACCACAATTTACTCAACCATTCTCCAATTGATGGGCATCCATTCATTTTCCAGTTTCTAGCCACTACAAACAGGGCTGCCACAAACATTTTGGCACATACAGGTCCCTTTCCCTTCTTTAGTATCTCTTTGGGGTATAAGCCCAGTAGAAACACTGCTGGATCAAAGGGTATGCACAGTTTGATAACTTTTTGAGCATAGTTCCAAATTGCTCTCCAGAATGGCTGGATGTGTTCACAATTCCACCAAAAATGTATCAGTGTCCCTGTTTTCCCACATCCCCTCCAACATTCCACATTATCTTTCCCTGTCACTCTAATGGCTAACATAGTTAAAAGGCTATCTGCCTTTGAATTTCTGTCAAAAATAGGACCTGGAAGTCCACTATGTGAGTGGACATGCAAGATATAAATCTTTCCTGGATGCTTTCTCACTTGCTCTTGAAGTTCCTTAAAGAGCTGATATATATTAGAAGCTGCAAATTTTATTTGGGCTGTGGCAATTCTTTGTACCACATCTACTGAATAGGCTGAATCAGATATTATATTTAGGTCTCCTGGGTAATAAGTGAGAGCTAGCATGATCGCATATAATTCGTTCTTCTGAGTGGACTGAAAAGGAGTTCTGACTACTCTTTTTATGGTTAAATCATGAGAGTATACAGCACAAATATTTTGTTTGGCTGCGTCTGTAAAAATAGTTGGTCCTTTAAGAGGAACCTTAGAAACCTTCTCTTCAAAAATCCATTGCCAATTATGCAGTAGTCTGGTTATCTTTAATGGAGATCCATGTGCAAAATTTGGAGCCATGGCCAATAAAATTTGCCACTCTGGGATGGTCTCACAACACACATTAATTTGTGCATTAGTATAAAAGGTGTATATCTTATCAGGTCTTGTCCCAGATAATTGTACTGTTCGCTTAATGGCCTTTAATAAAATTCTAGCCACAAGCACTGGGTAAGGAGTAGGCTTTGTTCTGGTTGTGCTGAGAGGTTCACCCACTCTATCACACTGTCTTCTTGATGAAGGACTCCTGTGGGTGCTTCTTTCGTAGCAAAAACTGATATTTCCAAGGGTTTTTGAGTTACTTTTTCAACCATATTAGATAAAGCCAGTTCAACTTCTCTCAAAGCCTCTCGAGCTTCTTTTGTAAGCTGGCGTGGTGAATTTAAAGCAGTGTCTCCCCTTAAAATGTCATATAGAGGTTGCAATTGATTGGTAGTTAAACCTAACACTGGACACATCCATTGGATATCTCCTATTAATTTTTGGAAATCATTTAAGGTGTTCAACCTCTCTGTTCTTAAAGACAGTTTTTGTAGTGTAAGTGCCTTAGGATATATTTCATATCCTAAATATTGAAAAGGAGCATGCCTTTGAATTTTTTCTGTAGTGATATGAAGTTTGTAGTTTCTCAGTGTTTTTATGGTCTTTTGTAGACATGCTTCTAACATTCGCTCCTCAGGTGCACATCCCAATATATCATCCATATAATGTAATAGCATAACTTTTGGAAATGTTTTTCTTACTGGAGCAAGAGCAGCAGCAACATACATTTGGCATATAGTAGGGCTATTTTGCCACCATTCCCTGTGGCAAAACTGTCCATTCATATCTTTTATAAGGCTCAGCTAAATTAACACTGGGCACTAAAAAGGCAAATCTTTTCATATCCTCCTTATCTAGAGGAATAGAATAGAAACAATCCTTGATATCTATAACCCAAAGAGGCCATTCTCTAGGCAACTGAGTAGGAGATGGAAGTCCAGGCTGAAGAGTTCCCATAGTTTCCATCTGTTCATTTACCTTTCTTAAATCACTTAACATCCTCCATTTTCCAGATTTCTTTTTTATAATAAATACTGGAGAATTCCAAGGACTTAGAGAAGGTTGTAAGTGTCCTTGGTCAAGTTGTTCTTGCACTATATCTACTAGGGCTTGGATTTTATCTTTTGTTAAGGGCCACTGTTCTACCCACACTGGTGTATCAGTTTTCCACTGAATAGGAATTGTGAGAGTTCTGGCAGGCCTTCAAAAGCAGCCCTGCCTAAAAAGCCGAAGTACTTAATTTTAATCCTATCTGCTGCAAAATGTCTCTTCCCCACAGATTGATGGGGATTTTTTCAACCACAAAAGGAATAAAAACTCCTGTTTCATTTTCAAATGTCCATTTCATAAGGGCAGCACTAACTTCTGCTGCTATTGATCCTCCTACACCAGAGGAGATGTAGCATCTCCTTATATAGGTGTCTGCCTTAATCTTTGGCCAGTGACTGGGCCAGCTGGCACCTCTAATTACAGTATGATCTGCACCTGTGTCTACCAATCCTTTTAGTGGTATTCCATTCACATAAATAGTGAGCATAGGTCAGTCATCTGTCACAGCTGCAGTCCAAAATATTCCTGGACTCTGCTGCTTGAAGTCAGCATCTGGGCAACCATCATCAGATTGTCTATCAGGGATATGTAACAGTAAGCCTGATGCTACTACTTCTCCTGGTTGATAAATCACAGGTTGTCTACTTGTGTTAGTGACTGGGATATTAGCTACAAATTCCCCAGTTTCCCACACCAGTGTGTGGATGGCCACTGTTTTGTAAGCACCCTCAGGAGGTGAAATGGTCAAGCCTACTGTGCCCGGAGGCTGGACAGGAACAGATTTCACCTCTCCAGGGGATATCTCAGTAGTCTCTACTGCATACTACTTAGTACCTTGTTTCAGGTTCTGGCCCAAAACATCTTCTTGTAAGATCAGATCAACTCTAATTAGTTAGCAGTTTGTAAAGATTCCAACAATCCTGTATATGCTTCTATATTCATTTTTATTATTCCTATTCCTTTTTCTTGAAATATGATGGTTATAGGGGATCAAGATGGTAAAATAGCCTGACATATCATATAAAATAGCCCCAATATCTCCTGCATACAAATCCATCCACCCACATCCACACACTCATGTGTGTGTGTGTGTGTGTGTGTGTGTGTGTGGTGTGTGTGTGTGTGTGTGTATTTGTGTATTTTTGGTTCTCATTGTAGATTTTCCTGCACAATTGCCCTAGGGATGTAGTTAGTAGTCCATGATTCCCTGTTACTTTCAAAGTTTGCAAAATTCTCTTCAACAAAATTGAGGAATATGAAAAAGAGAAAGAGAACTACTCTGTCACACCAAGACCTCTTTTTCCTATCCCCAGGTAATTTTTCTTCAACAGTTTTATTGTAAAACTACACTCACTCCAACCTTTCAAATGTGTCAGGTCTAATTTGATAATATATAGATTTCTAAAATATGAACATCTTTTTTCATATTATGCCAACATGATTCCTATGCAATATTTTATGAGTTCTAAGGCTTTTCGATAATTGAATATACTCACACTATGTAACCTATGGTAAACTGATTGCTTTCATCTGGTTAAGTTACCAGGGAATCTTACAATTTTCTTTAAGTGTGGATGAGGTGACTTGATTGAGTAAAACAGTCTATCTCATGCTAACAGATTTATTGATGGAAGAGATGACAGAAAGCATCTAGTCTAATTTCCCCATGATGAAATTGACACCCAGATAGGTTAAATTACTTTCTCAAGGTCATAAAGTTAATAAGCATCAGAATTAAGATTTTAAATGACACCATAACCAGTATTCTTTCCATCATATTCCCAGTGTTCATATCTAGACTCTGGACCTTATGGATTCTCTTTGACTATTTTTTTTTCCTGTAGCAAGACTACTGAGGGCTCAAAATTCTGCCAAATATATATATATATATATATATATATATTTCTATCTGCTAAAGCTTGATTATCATAGCTCCCCAAATGCTTCTAGCAATCCATGAAATTGAATGAAATCCATTAGGACCCAGGAACATCTCTCCACATAGGATTGGCTCTGAAGATCCACATTTGGATTTCCTTCTGCCATTTTACATTTTAACCCAAGAATTGTCTCTGAGCACACTTGGAAGCACTCCCTCCTTCATATCCCCTCTCTTTCAAACACAGTTATTCCTTTTCACCCATTCTTGCCATCATAAGCACACCCAGAGAGAGATCTTGTGCCATCATGACCATCATGACCTCTAGCATCAGAAGTCTATTCTAATGAGTTTTATTGCCTAATGGCTTAATTAATAGTTTCTAACAACAGTATACATATATTATGCCTTTCCCTAAAACTCCTCATAGATGGGAATCTTGCATTAGTTAAATTTAAGTTATCCTTGTGGATCATTGGTTCCTCATATTACATTATGGCCAGAAGTTCCACAATATCCTTAAATTTGTCAGGATCCCCATCCCAGGAACACTCCTCTTTTTATTTCTATCTTTTTGAAGACACTGTTTTCCAGAGTTAAGGCCTAACAAGCAAGCTGTGTTCTGAGCTTGGCATAACAAGAATTCTTTACACTCACTTGCTAAATCATAGGAATTTGTTGTTCCTGATTTCAAGCAAGCAAACACCAGCACGCCCAGTTATGAAGCCCTGCTATGGATAAACTTTTTGCAAGGTTGCCTGGATGTTACTATTATGCTTCACTACTTTAATTCTTTGTCTAGATGCAACTATATGTACCAAGGCTTAGCCTCACTGCCTTGGATATTCTTGTAGAAGAAAACTCTAGCTCATATGCTCAATTTTTCTCCTATAGTGAAAGTTTTTTGCTTATAACTTTTGTGAACTCTTTGTTGAGTTGGTGAATAACATCCATGACTCCTTGGTTATTTATTTTCAGGGTTGTCAAATTCATTAAAATTTTTTGGTTTAATAGCATTAGTCTCTAGGATTTAGCTTTGTATAGTGTCCTAATCATGGATTGCCAATTATGGCATAAAAAAGTTGATAAAAAAAAGAGAAGCATATAAGATGTCATTAGAGAAATATATGATTGGATAACAAGATAGAAAGTAAAGTAGAAAGTGATTAGAGTAAGAAGTAAACCCTAGTTATTGATGATTTATTATGCTCAGTGGACTGTACATAGACCAAAAATATCCATATAATATTATCGAGAGAACTTGGTCCCCAGTTCAAGGGGTAAATCCTGTGAAATGTTTATGGGAGAACATGGACAAGAATCTGCAAGAATGATGCCTATTACTTCTAAGTCACAATTTCTAAGGTCTGGTTTTCTTTAGGTGTAAAATAATTCAGCAATAGAAAGAACCCATGATGTCTAGTTAGAGGAATTGGGTTCAAATATCCACTTTACTCCTTACTACTTATGTGATCTTAGGCAAGTAATTTAATTTCTCTGGGCCTGTTTCTTCATTTGTAAGACAAGTGGGTTGAACTAGATGACCTCTAAAGTCCTTGCTAGCTCTACAATTTTGACCTTGTGATCAGAAGGGGAAGTTAGAATGGAAGCATATTTGGGAAAAGTTTAAATGCCAAGTTAAGAAGTTGATTGTGCTTTTTATTGACCTCTGCTTTAATTGATAGTTGATTGTGCTATATATATTGATCTCTGCTTGATCTCTGAGGTCCATTCTAACTACAGAGATATAATTCTTCATATCCTACATTAATGAGATACAATGAAGTAGTTCATTAGTTCTAGTAGAGGAGAGTGGAGTAGTTCTCTCAGGACCACCTGAGAACAGGTTTTTACAAGTCCTGATTGATCTGGATTTAGCCATTTCACCAATTTTGCATCTTGGATAATGTTAAACTGGAAACTAGTTGAGCTGGAGATTAATTCTTTCCAAGTGAATCTGTAAAAGAATAGGTTAAATCTATGGTCTGAAGTATCATCATTTAGATTAAGACAGTCAATTTTCCAGCATTGATTCTCCTTCAGGCTGTCATTGTGGGCTTCTGAGGAGAGAAATGAAATTTTATTCACTAAATATTAAGCACCTAATTGGAGAAGTTATAAATCACTAAAATATAAAACAACATACAAAAAGATACAAAAATGTGTTATAAAAGTTCAGAAGGGAAAAGGTCATATATTTTTGGATGATTGGGAAAGACTTCATGTGGAAAATTTTGAGGGGGAGTTCGAAGCAAGGGCATGCTAGGAAATGTGAATCTTTGAACGTACCTTTCTCTAAATATAATTATATTAAATTTCAATTAATATTTTCTCAATAATATTCTTAAGTTTAGACAATCCACAAAGCCACAGAGTCATATTTGTAGTGTTTGCTGCTTTCCAGGGTCTAAATATGTTCACACTGAAAATTAAAAAAACAATTTTTCCAGATCTCATTAGAGCAGCTCAAGTGCATTGCTGCCTTGCAACTTTGATGAGATGGACTAGTACAAAGAACATATACTGGGCTTTTTAACAAAACTGACTGAGTTGAAAGGATAGGTTAGATTTGGGGGGCTGGCTAATAAAGACATAAAATTCTGAAAGACAAAAGTATAAAATAAGACTGTATGGGAGACAGAAAGAGCTCTCAATGTTTAGTTAGAGAAACCTGGTTCAAATATGCACTTTATTCCTTACTACTTGTGTGATCTTAGGCAGCCCATTTAACTTCTCTAGCTCTCAGTTTCATTTGTAAGATAAATGGGTTGATCTCTAAGGCCCTTGCCAGCTTCTACACTTTTGACCTTGTGATCAGATGGGGAAATTAGAATAGCCATATTTGGGAGAAGTTTAAATGCCAAGTTAAGAAATTGATTGTTCTTTTTTCCTCCCAGCAATAGGGAGTTCCTGAAGATTTTTGAGAAAGACACATGATAATACCTGAACATTAGGAAGATATTTTGGCAGTTATACAAAAGATAAAATGGAGAGCTTTTGTCTAACACTTTTTTAAAGATGTAATTTTTGTTGTAAGAAATATGTTAGAGATTGTGCTTCATTCAGACAGAGACTACAATGCTTGTTTGGGCATTATGTGCACAGATATCTTGGGACATTTCTAATTCTCTTCTCTCCCCCTTCATTCTAGTGCAGATTTTGGAAAGGGAGGAGGCACAAGACAAGCCAATAGATGAATTATTCAAGGAATATATGATCTTAGGCTACATTTATAGGACATTTAATTATTTCAATTCAACAAGCATTTCTTAAGTGCCAACTGTATGGATGCCATGGTATTAAGTACGAATGATAACAAAATAGGATAGTCCTCTAAAGAAGCATACATTCTATTGAATATTTGTGCTTAGAAAGGATAACACTTGTATCCTCTCTTGTGGTCAGATTAACTATTGTATTCAATTCTGGACATCATTTTTTGGAAGTGGGAATATGGGACAATTCTGGAGGTGATTAACTTATTTTGAGAAAACTAAATTAAACTTTCAGAAAATAAGATTTGTAAGGTGACAGGACATTTTTTTTTTTCCTGAGGCAATTGGGGTGAAGTGACTTGCCCAGGGTCATACAACTAAGAAGCGTTAAGTATCTGAAACCAGATTTGAACTCAGGTCCTCTTGACTTCAGGGCTGGTGCTCTATTTACTGCACCAACTAGCTGCCCCCAGGATATATGTCTTTTAAGTGCTGGAAGTTTTGCTGTTATGAGGCAGACTTATTTGGTCCCATGGGGGAGAACAAAAACTAGTAGATGGAAATCACAGATAGAAAGATGTACAAATTTGATTCAATTTCTTAGAAATGAGATCTATGAGACAAATGAGAAACCTACTATGAAGACTTCTCTCTACACCACCATTTATCTGCTTTTCTTTTAATTTTAGCTGCATTGTTTTCATTGTGTAAAATCTTTTAAATTTTATATAGTCAAAACTGTTCATTTTGCCTCCCATGTTTCCTGTTAGATCATGAACTCTTCTTGTAGATCTGACAAATAATTTCTTCTACCTTCCGCTAACTTGTCTATGTGTCACTCTTTGTGTCTAAATTATGTACCAAATTTGAGCTTATCTTGTATACAGTGTGAGATAATGGCTTATATCTAGGGTGGTTTTTGGTTAATTTTTGCCAGACCACTTTCTAGTTATCCCTACAGTTTTCATTGAATAGTGAGTTCACTCAGTAGTTGGGATTTTGGGATGTATCAAAACACTAGGTTACTGTGCTTAGTTTTTTTTTTTTTTGTTTTTTTTTAATATTGTGTACCTAATCTGCTCTATGGATCAACCTCTCCATTTTTTTATCCAGTACTAAAATGTTTTGAGGATTACAGCTTTGTAGTATTGCCTGAGATCTGGTACTGCTTGATTCCTCTCCCCATTTTTTCCCTATTGATTAGTTTGATTTAAAAAAAAAATTGTTCCTCCAGATATATTGTATTTTTTTTTAGCATTATGAAACAATTCTTTAATAATTTGATTGGAATTGAACTGAATGAGTAATCTAATTTAGATAGTATTTTTATTTTTTAAAATATTGGCTCAGCTCATTCACAAGCAATTAATATTTCTCTAATTATTTGATCTGCCTTTCTGTGAAGTCTTTGTAATCTTGTTCACATGGTTCCTGTGTGTATATTGGCAGATAGATTCCCAAGTATTTATTTTATTTTATTTTTTATATTGGAATATCTTTTTAAAATTTTTTATTATATCTTTTTATTTATAAAACATATGCCTGGGTAAATTTTTCAACACTGACCCTTACAAAATCTTCTGTTCCAAATTTTCCCCTCCTTTCCACTACGCCCTCCCTAGATGGCAGATAGTCCAATACATGTTAAATGTTAAATTGTATGTTAAATCTAATATATGTATACATATTTATACAGTGATCTTGCTGCACAAGAAAAATCTGATCTAGAAAGAAAAAAAATACGAGAAGGAAAACAAAATGCAAGTACACATCAAGAGAAAGCGTGAAAATGCTATGTTGTGGTCCACACTCAGTTCCCACAGGCATCTCTCTGGGTATATATGGCTTTCTTTATTACTGAACAATTGGAACTGATCTGAATCATCTCATTGTTGAAGGGAGCCACGTCTATCAGAACTGATCATCGTATAGTCTTCTTGTTGCTGTGTATAATGATCTCCTGGTTTTGCTCATTTCACTCAGCATCAGTTCATGTAAGTCTCTCCAGGCCTCTCTGAAATCATGCTGTTGGTCATTTCTTATAGAACAATAATATTCCATAATATTCATATACCATAATTTATTCAGTCATTCTCCAATTGATGGGCATCCATTCAGTTTCATTTCTAGCCATTATAAAAAGGGCTGCCACAAACATTTTTTCACATGCGGGTCCCTTTCCCTCCTTTAAGATCTCTTTAGGATATAAGCCCAGTAGAAATACTGCTGGCTCAAAGGGTATTTGATAACTTTTTGAGTTTAGTTCCAAATTGCTCTCCAGAATGGTTGGATTCATTCAAGTATTTATTTTAAATGAAATTTCTCTATTTCATTCATTTCATTTCTATTTCATTCATTTCATACAGTTGAACAAAATAGCTCTTAATAAATTGCTTTTATTTCTTTTTTCTTTGTGAATTCATCATTTTCATTTCTGATATTGATAATTTGGTTTTTCTTTCTTTTTTCAAATTACAGAGTGGCTTGTCTATTTCATACTTTCTTTCTTTCTTTTTTTTTTTTTTAAAAGCTCCTACATATTAAACTAATATACATAAGTACAAATGTATATGTATGCATGCAGACATACAAAAAGTTTGATATAGATTTATATTTTTATATATATGGGCACACACATATATCTCTATCAAACTTTTTGTTTAATTCTCTGATTTTTCAGGATTTCCATTATATTGTTTAATTGGAGTTTTTAATTTGTTGGTTTTCTAAAGTTTCATGTTCAGTTTTCGATCTGAATTTTCTTTCATTTAAAAATAGGTTTACCCCTAAGTATTGATTTTTCTGCATCCCTGAAGTTGTTTCTTTGCTCTATTGTTTGACCCACCCTTTCATTAGAATTAAGTTTGTTTAGTTTCTGATAAATTTTTAATCTTTGCTTCAGTGCTTTCTTTGTAAAGTTTTTAAAAATCCTAATGTATTACCATTTTTTTTTGGTACAACTGAAAAGCAGCTATACATTTTTCTGTTGACATTTAGTATTCTCCAGAGGTCTATGAAATGCAATTTTTCTAAAATTCTATTCGTGTCTTTCTTGTTTATAGTTTAAACACACCTATACATACATATATAAAAATGTTTAAAAGATGCAAATTGAGGTCTCTTAGTATTATTTTGCTTTTACTTTGAGATTATTATTGTTGCCCTTGCTTTTTAAAAATTTCAGCTGAAACACAACAGATTCTTCCTTAACCCCTTATTTAAGTTCTGTGTGTACATTTCTTTTTCAATTGTATTTCTTGTAAGTAACATATTGTTGCTGGTTTCTAATTTATTCTGGTACCCTTTTCCATTTTATAGGGGAGTGAACCCATTTGCATTCAAAATAATGATTTGCTGTGTATTTTTATTTATCTTTTTTAATATACTTTTCATTCTTTTCCCTCCCCATCTCCTTTTTATAAGAATATATGTTTTTTGACTAATGCCTCCCTTAGTTTACTTTCTCTCTTTTTTATCTTTTCCTTTCCTTAAATTTTGTTTTTTGTTTTTTACTATTTCCTGTTGGGCTATGGGATTTTACCAAGAGGGAGTACCAAGGTCACCTCGACCTTTGGTGCACAGCAAGTTTTCTGTCACATTGCAGAAATGCCTTTATTGAGCAAGGAGCAGTGATGCAGACATGGGAAGGGGATTGATCTGAGGGTCACAGCACAATTGCTCATAAGCAAGAATGCCTTGATAGGGCCTTTTGCCTGAGTGGGTTGTTAAAATGGCTGGATTGACTCACTCCTCCCAGTGGTAGATACCATGCATACGCAAATCCCATGAGCTGCTTCTCTGAATGGAGATTGGGGATTGTCCACTATGATTTCATTTTGTGACTCAATTCTGGAGCTAGCTTAGTTCTCTTTCTATTCAATTATGGATCTAGTTCAATTTTTGTCTTGTGAGAAAACTTAATTCAGTTGTAGGAACTGTGAGAGGACTTCATTGAATTGTTTGAACTTAGTCCTGTGAGACTGGAAAACTAGGCCATATCTACCTGATATTTATGCTGAACAGAACCCAGTCAGATTTGAAGATTGAACTAAGTTTTTTCATAGTTATCTATCTCAAGCAACCCATATATCTATCTGGAAACTGGTCCCATATTGGTCAATCAGTTTACTATTTCTATGTTTCTTTGACTGTTTAGACCCTTAGGCAAAGTGGATGCCTCTCTAATTTCTTGAAATTACACTTGTTTGCTTTCTATCTCTCCCAATTTGGAAAGTCCCTTAATTTCCCCCCTAATTAGAAATCAAACAACCAAATTTTGTATCATGGCTAATTGTTTTCTTTTACTTAATTGGTCTTGTTTGATAAATTGGTTTTAATGCATAAAAGTCTATTTTTCCCTTTGTTGAGGGTCTGTGCCAAAGCTAAAGAAAGTTACTGATCCTGATTTGCTGGACAATTGACAAGCATTGCTTAATAAATCAATATACTCAGAAGCTTAAATCTTTTTTTTCCTCAGTCTTTCATCTTTCATCTGCCACAGGTGGCACAAGACCATCACTGTTGAGATGACTAGAAGTTGGAACATTGTGTGTACTTCATCTGTTTTGTATCTAGAGATAAGATCAATCACCACCAAGATGCTTAGAAATGTCCCATCCTTGTTGAGGCTGAGGAAGAATATCCTACTTATGTAGTTTGGGAGAATATCCTAGAAAAAACCTATTAAAACCCTACTCAAATAGTTACTGACTGGACAGCCTATCTTCCACATTTGGGAAATGCTAAGATTACTTCCTCCAACCCATAAGAATCATCTAATTCCCTGTATAGGAGCACTACTCCTTTTCTCTCCCTGTCCCCATTAAGTTTTATCTTTGCTTTTCCACTTTCCTCTGAACTATTGTGACCTACCATTGATTGATACTGTTGGTAAGCATCAATATATCACTAATAAAGCTTCCTGTAATGACTCTTGCAGTAATCTCTAACAGAATCCAAATGAACTAACTAGATGGCTAATAACTCAACACTAGGCTACAAGTTTATTAGCCACTGACCAAAACTGTGACTATGGTTCCTGGCAGCTACAATTCTATAGATAGAATGGGACTGGAAACTTTACTTCTTTCTGCCCCACCTTCCTCTCTAGAGAATTCAAGGGCCAGCGTCATATGCTTCAGTGGGAATGAATGCCTTACTCATATCTTATCTCATATATATCTTCTCTCATATATGTTCAACTTTCAAAAGTATTCCTCATACTTGGAACTAGTTAGCCAGGCAGCTGCTCCCAAATCCTGATGAGAATTGTGCCATAATTTAGGACTCAAACGCAAGAATTCATGATTTAGGGTGCTGATCAAGGTTGTAACAATGCTCCCAGTCACCTTCTTGGGCAAGATTTCCTGTCCTTACAAAGACCAGAGCCTGAACTGCTTGCCTCACAGACAGAGGATTCTCCTTCTCACCCATACAAACCACTGACCTGGGCCAGGATGGTTTGTTATGTGCTAGTGATAGGGAACTCCTCTACTGCAGTCAAGGCAAAGCCCAAGTCCTCTAAGCAATACAGAAGAAATAAAGAGAAATAGAAAGACAATGAAATGAAAGAGAGTAAGGAAGGAGAAGAGATTGATGTCACTGAGAGGGCCCAGTGGAAAGGGAATTAACAAATAAATGGGGCAGGGATGAGGAAGCATAGTGTGTGTATGGGGGAAATAATTAAAAGGCATAGGGAGACCTCAAAGGAAAAAATAAAAAAGAATAATACAGATCCGGGATAAACTAAATGAAGACCTTTCATCGGAATGTGGCCTTAAATTATGCCCTAATTGTGACTATATCCCAAAGGTATCAATCCTACTCCCTACAAGCTCTTCCCTTTCAGGCTCTAGTGGGCCATTCATTCCTTTCCCAGAACCTTTTCCTAGTCACCTTAATATATCAAGTCCCATTCTGAAGTAAGTCTTTATACCTAGTTGGGATTGAGGAAGACAAAGAAAGCAAAGAAACCTGTGAGCTATAAGGAACCTTACAGATAATCTTAGCCAATCTTTATTTTATACACTTACAAGAAATGGAGGTCCAAAGAGGTTAAGTGATTTGTCCACAGAATGATAAGCGCTTTGAGTGAGCCTTTTTCTAGGAAGGAACAAGGACCTTGGGAAAAGGGGAAAAGGGGAAAAGGGGAAAAGAGAAGATGGTTTGGGAGGAAAGATGTCATGTCCAGGAGCCAGGGCTCATGTGAGAGAGACAACACAGGAACATGGTAATAATTCCCAACAAGATAATCAGGGGTTCACTATGACCCTTGATTTCATTAACAGAGTAGAGATTAAGTCAATGTCTCAGGTTACACAGTCCAATCAGATATTTCTATATCTGCCTTCTGGCAGAGAGGAACATTTTATTATCATTATTATGCTGTGTTGAGGGTAGCTAAGTGCACAGAAGATAAGAATGCTGGGCCTCACTCATCTTCCTGAGTTCTAATCTGGCCTCCTGGGCAAGTCACTTAACCCTATTTGTCTCAGCTTCCTCACTTATAAAATAAACTGGAGAAGGAAATGGCAAACCATTTTATTAACTTTGCTAAGAGAGAAAGCACTCCCACCCCCATCCCAACACTGTCTATAATTATGAACCTAGCCCCTAGGGAATCCAAAATATATGCAAACAAGTCAAACATTTGGAAAGGTAGGAGCTGTGCTCTCTTAAATTATAAAACCTGGTTATAAGATTCAGCAATTAAGAAATTTAATTGTTTTAGCTAAGCAAAACTGAAGACAAAGCAAAAGAAGACAAAGAATTGTAGTATATTCTGACTTTTGAAAAACCCATGTACTGGGAACAAAATCATTGTGTTTTAAAAATAAAATTTCTAAGGCATTTTATGGCTCAGATTACTACATAGAACGCAATGATTATTTTTTCCTAGTCTACGGTTGAGAGACTAAGCTCCATTAACTCGGAAAAAGAAAGTTTTTTTCTTATTCCATTCAACGGTTAACTTAGTCACAATCTTATACGATGATTCTGTTGAGACTTTGTTTCAGATAAAGTTACACAATAGAGCAATTCTAAAGAAAGACTGAAAGTCAGATAGTAGTGCTTGATGAAAACAGAAAGGTGCTTGGACTTGAAATGAGTCTGACCTTTTTCATTTAAAGGGGGGATTCTGACTCCATGGTATTTATGGTAATTTTATTTAGGAAAACTTTCTTTCCATATCACTAAGCCAATACAAAACTACTGAGGTGACCAAAAGAGCTGCCAGAACTAAAGGCAAAGAACTGTGTTACTTTGGAGTTTTATAATTTTTCCAGAATATAAGCAAGTTATTTTATCCCAGTGTCATGCATATTGGTCATTCAGTTTGAACTAGCATTTTATTCCAAGGCTATCCACAATCAAGTCTGCCTACTTAATTCTGACAAGGCCGACTCCCACTAACTCAGCTCTCACACATTGGCTTTATTTTCTGTATGTAAGCTCTTGGATGGCTGGTGATCTTTTACCAATTTTTTTATTTTTTTTATTTATTTTTATTTTCTATAGTTTTCCTCTGAAGTGTACAAAATCCTTAGAGTATTATTGTGGGGTAAATAAAGCATTATTATCCTCAATTCTTGAAAGAGAAAATGAAGCACATTGAAGTGACCCAAGTCACACAATGAATGAGTCAGGCCAGGACTAGGACTTGGAAATCTTCTTTCTAGATCATTCCTTGATCTCTTAGTTTGTTGTTGAAAAGAATAAGATCAGAAAGATTTTCTGTATGTTTCTGAGGAAGTGCTGAGTAATTGGCTGTAGTTGGCAGAGAACTAGAGTACTGATGAGATTACTCCCTGGGGCAAGCACTGGGAAAGGCACTGATGGAGATCAGTTTTTGCCCTCTGTGAAGGTCATGGGCAGCCCCACTTTGTTATGTCTGGCCAGAAATCTAAGTTATGTCAAACCCCTGAAGTTAAATTTACTCTATAGATCTGTCTATGGCTCATGTCATCTTTGCTGAACATCCCTTGAGTCAATCCACCAAGGCACTTTGCCCTATGGCGTTTCTTCTTTTCCTTCCATCTTCCCCTGGCCATATGGTGTCTTTCCTCTCAATTCACCATGCCTTATGGTGTTCCCTCCTCTCATTTCCCACTATGCCTCTGTTCTCTTCTCCTTTTTACAGCTAACTAGCTCTTTAGGAACTAAACTCTTCTATATAGATTTTGCTTGCCAGCTACAGGCATAATCCAACAGCATATTCCAATGGGTTGGAACCTATTTCTCCTGGTTAATTATTTCCCTAGGAAATTTTTCTTTTCCAGCATTAATTGTTAAAACCCCTTTCCTTCCTAATTATATGCTCTCCCAACTGTATTTCATATTTACCATTCTTAGTGTCTACTGTATCTCTTTATTTTGTCTGTAACCTCTTTTCCTAAATAAACCTAGCTTTTGTCAAGGAGAATGACCATTAAGAATTCTTCACATGATCAAACTCCAACATTTGGTGCCTAAATCACATCATTTGGTACTAAAACCTGGGAACAATTCCATGAATACTTCAATCCCTCTCTGCCAACTGCACTGTTACTCACGACTTCATTTTCACAAAGGAACAAAGATAGGTGATATAATTAAAAAAAAATCCTAGTAAGTTAGTAATTAAACATTAAAATCCTAGTAAGTTAGTAATTAAAAAAGATGTTGGAAAAAATCCTCAAAAAACAAAACCACTAACAGAAACCTTTTGTTATTAAAGCCTATATAGGATGCCATAGAGAGAAAATGGGAATTACAACTTGAACAGGTGTAAGAATCAGAACAGTTAAGAAAACCTCCAAAAAAGTTTTTGAGAGATGGATTCATGAATAATTTAATTTGCAATTAAGCTAAAGAATTAATAGGAAGGCTGAAAATGACTTTTGTATTTCCCAGGTCACAGAAAATACCCATATCTCTGACTTCTCATTGGATGTGACCTCCTAGGCTGGAAGGAGATGCAAAGAGCAAATCCAGTTTCCTGAAGTACAGTGATTTAGAATACACTATATAATCTAAAGAAAGATAGAATAAAATGAAAAAGATATGTAAATGTTTCAGTCACTTGTGGAGCAAAGAATATGGGTGTTAGCAAAGCCTTGTTTGATACCATTTGTTAATGGTTGCTTCAAAAGCAAAGTTTAAAGTTTGTCTTTTCTAGGAAAGGCTATGCCCAAGATCTTTATGGTAAATTGTAAACTGCTTTAATAATAAATTGCCAGCAAGATTAACACTACTGATATTTATAGAGAAGTTGGGTCCAAGTTAAATACATATTTATCTTTTGCACTTGGTTTATTATGGATTAAAGAGTCAAAGAGGGAGATTCTACTAATCTTATAGACTTATAGAGTCTTTCCCTAAGGGGCAAAACGAAACCAGTCCTGTACCAGTAACAGAACAGGAAACTGAGGAATTCAATGCAATGCTTCTCTCAGGAGATTAAAGAAATGAAAAGACATTAGGATGAAGCCTATTTTCCATTTAAAATTGCTCAATAAATATAAAGTTATGTATGGAAGCAGATTCCTTCATGCACATTGCCCAAATGAAAATTCTTTTTGTTTAGGGTTTTAACCCTAAGTTCAGAAGTAGAATAGTAGCATCAAAAAAAGGGAGCTATGAAAAATATTTAATAAAAGAAAAATGAAGAAATAGATGGAAGGATACAATGTAGGAGGAAATTTTATCCCTGAATATTAATAACTTTTTAAAATAAATATAAATCTGCCTAAACACTTTTAGCTTTCTAAAATCCCTAAAAAGCACAAAATCTAGTTGGGACCAGTTCTGACTACTCAAAAAGTCAGCTGGGACAGAGACTTGGACTGGTGAACAATGAAATGCCCAGTATGGGAGAAGGCTGAGATATTTTGAGATCCAGCAGCCCTTAAGGAAATAACAAAGGACTGAGAATCAGAAATGAACAATAAAGAAAATAAAGTGGGCAGTGAAAGAGATTGAAAGTACAAAAGATTCCAGGATGAAGAAATCTCAAAGACCTTGAACATAAATAATAATTGAAATATAAATAAATAATAACTGAAAAAACTAACAACAAAAGGAAATATGACTTCTAGTTTGAGTAAACGAATTCAGGTATTTATGAACAAATACTATAAAACAAAAGAAAATGATCCAACATTTTCACAGGACCCTGTGGAATTTAAGGAGAACATATAGTTCCCAAGTAGTTTAAAAGACAGAGGAAACTTAGCAGAGCAAAATTTATGTCCTACACAGGCAAAAATAAGCAGAATAGAAAAACTTGAAACCGCAGAGTCAAGCCTCATCAAAGAAACAAAAGAGAGAACAAAAGATTGGGCATGAAAATACACAGAAGAAAAAGATGATATAGAAAAAAAGAAGAACATAAAAAGAAAATATGCTCACTATGCAAGCAAAACCAATTGGTCTTGAAGACAGGATATATGAAGACTACCTAAGGATCACAGGTCTCCCAAAAGAGCAGGGCAGGACAAAACATCTTTAACATCATAATGAAGGAAATAATAAAAGAGAGCTGTCGCTGTCCAGAACTTCACAATGTAAAAAAATAAAAATGAAATTTCAATGGAGAGACCACCAATTGCCTCCAGAAAAAGAAACCAACAACACTCAGTGCTGTAAATTCTGAGAAAATAGTGGTTAAATTTATATTCTATTCAGAAACAAGTTCTGCAAGTCATCTAGGAAAAAACCTTTAAATTCAAGGGAAAGGAGAATATCTTATATACATTAGGAAAAGAAGGGAATAGAATAAATAGTTCTAAAGAACTTGAGTTCAGGATGCTGCCCAGGATGACCCTATCCTGCAAATCTGACCCTAACCATATAAGACAAAAGAAGGTATTCAATAATAATGAAATTGAGTCTGCAACATTTTTTAGAAAGAAAACCAGAATTAAAGAGATTATTTGCTTTTCAAACATCCCCCAAAACATAAAAACACAAGAAGAGTGAATAAATGTAGACATCACCATCATCAAAATGACAAAAGAAAAACTAGAGACCTCTAAGGATACATGAGGTGAAGGCAAAAATTTGGGCAAAGCATCAGTGAAAGAGGTGAATACAGATCATTATGGTCAGAAATTAAGAGAATCTGTAAGAAATACAGATGAATGCTTTTTTAAAATGGGGTTACAATATGTTAGGATACAGGGAAGTTTGGGAGAGAGGATAAGGGAGATACAGAGGACTGATGCTTCAGGGTCAACTCAAAAGCTAGCAATGAGGGAAGGTGACTTCTTTGGTCTCAAAAAGAGAAGAGTCTTAAATAGAGTAGGTGGGGAGTGGGAAAAGATTGAAAAGAGGAGGAAAGGAAAAGGCCTTATTTTGGAAGTGGGAGGGTATTGCATTGATGAATGCTTCTACTGGTGAAAGGGGACAAGAAATCTATCCAGAGTGAAGTCTAGGGGTTTTGGCCCCTGAAAAATATACTTGTCTTGAAGAAAGATGGGTAGAGTTGTAATTCCTGGGGGCAGGTGGCATTTGGAGGAATAGGAGAGATTAGATCCAGGCAGATTTCTGGGGGGGGAAAAAGTCAATACCAGAGAAGATCTATTATCAGTGAGATGGAGGTGCCTTATCATGGGGCAGGGTATTCTCTGATACCTGCATAACTGACCCTGTTCTGAGAGATAAAATGAAAAAGGGGAATTCATGGGATTAACCCTACATAGCAGAAAGCACCTATAGGGCAGAGTCTAGAATGGATACCTTGGAAGCTTTGATTTTATGAAGAATATAGAGGAAAGCGAGAGATCAAATGATTATAGAGGCCATCAATTAGAAAATGAGAGTCTAGAATAAAGAGAAAACATAAATACAGAAGAGTGAAAGAAATTCTTTTTTTTTAAATGGTACAAAAAAAAGAAGTTAAAAGGAAGGGGGAATCTACTTGAGTAAAAAACAGAGAGTAGAAATATATGACCAAATAAAAGCAGGTGAAAGGAATAAACAAAAATGTAAAGAGAAAGAGGTAAAAATGAGAAGAGAGTCTTGCAGTGAAATATAGTCAGAACAGAGTCAAAAAAGATTAAAGTAATTAAATAAACATAATTTAGGTTATTCCTTCCAGATTGTGATTTTCCCCTTTGGGATTTCAATATATTTTGGCATAAGAAATTAAATAGAAATTTTTTAGGAATTTTGCAGAAAGTGGTAAATGACAGAATCTATGACCAAATAATTTGTTAAGTCCAAACTAGCTCCCTGGAGGCCTCAGGATAAACCAGAGTCAGGATAAGTAAAAGTCCTTGGTCTTTAGGGGGAGAAGTGAAAGAAGCGGGCAAACTGCCAGGAGTTTTGCCAAAGATTTCTTCTCAATTCTGGAGTCCAGAATCTCTACCTTTCTCCTCCTTGTCCTGCCACCAAGTGACAGGCTTGTCTCATCCCACCCTCTAATTCTTGCCTACGATTATCTTAAGATCAAACATTGAGTAAGCACCAATTAGTTAGAAGAGCCATTTTCCCAAACATATGCTAATAGTCATTGGCTCATATCGAATAGGTAATTAGCCTTAAGTGCTCAGTTGTCTGATTCAAATACACCTTTTCATAGTTTTAGCCTTTTACATCTCCCCCTTTCTTTTGTTTTAGTACACAGATGGTTATGCCATCCCTGACTTCTCAGGGAGGTGAGAACTCCCAAAAGGAGGTGATCACGCCCTCCCTGACTTCTCAGGGAGGAGAAAGCATTAAAAAGGAGATGATCATGCCCTCCCTTACTTCTCAGGAAGAGAGATGAAAAACATCAAAGGGAAGTGGGGAGTCAAGCCAGATATTGTTAGTGGTTTCTGGGCTGAAGGGTCTTACTAGAAACAGGGATACACAAACCCATCAACATGGAGGATATTACACAAGCACATAGCAATAAAGCACAGGCTAGCAGTGATGACTCTCCCCTAGCCGGTGCAGGCCCAATGTGGTGTAACAAATATGAATTGCACATGCAAGTAGTGATATAACAAACAATATGAATCAACATGATATTATGAAAGATTTCTAGAAGTCCTAGAAGGAGGGTATGTAAATAACAATCACATATACGCCTCCTTCAGCACCCAAGAGATAGTCCAAAATCAATCTATTGTCCATTACTTCATGTGCCAGGTAATCCAATGATCCCTGCAAGTTTTTGAAGTTCTGCAACAGTCTTTTTATGTATTAGGGAATCCAATGATTCCTGCAGATTTTGAAGTCTTGCAACAGTCTTATCATATCTCAAAGAATCCAATAATTTCTGAGGGTTTGAATTCCTGGATCAGTCTCATTAACAATTTTTGATGTCTATGAGTCAATAGCCATAACTGTCATGCTCTTTCAGTAGTGGGCACAGTCAGCGATGGGACCACCTAATGTTTCTTGGGTCTTCTTCTTCGTTTCAAGGATCTGCTCCATCTCTATCTGATGGACAAGGAGAATACAGCTTGTTGGCACCCATCTGATTCCTATCTGTAGAGATACAAGCAAACCCTCTCCCCCAAGCAGTTAATCTATCTGGTCCCTTCCATTCACCACTTTCTGGATCTCTCCACATCACCTGGCGATTATCTGAAGATAGTGGAGCTGCTCGCACTGGACACTGCCCTTCCGATGAATTATAAAACCTGTCTGCCGGAGCCAGTGCATCTTTGTCAAAAATCAAGAAGTTAATAGTATAAAGAGCTAAATTTAGAAGTTCTCTAAGGTTAACTGTGGCTCCCCCTTTCTTTTGTTTTTGAAGGAGCGTCTTAATGTCTCTGTTTCTCCTCTCTACTATTGCCTGTCCTTGAGGATTAAAGGGTATGCCAGTGGTGTGTAAAATCTTATACTGTACACAAAAGTGTGCAAAATGTTTAGAAGTATATGCAGGTCCATTATCTGTTTTTACTGCTTGTATAAGGAATTCAGTGACCACTGGGGCTGTCTCTTTTGCTGCTGGTATTGCAAAAGTGAATCCTGAAAAGCTGTCTCCACTTTTCTCCTCCTCATCCTGCCACCAACTGACTCTGGCTTGTCTCATCCTACCTTCTAATCCTTGCCTGATTATCTTAAGGGTAAACAGTGAGTAAGCACCAAACAGTGAGAAGAGCCATTTTCCCAAATATATGCTAATAGTCATTGTCTCATATCTAATAGATAATTAGCCTTAATTACTTGGTTATCTGATTCAAGTAAACCTTTTCATAGTTTCAGCCCTTTACCATAATTAGCCCAAATTTTAAAATAAGGTAAACACCCATGGAAAAAAAAAGAAAAAAAATCCAGACTTCTTTAGTTGAAGAGAAGGATCAAAAAGTTTTACACAGATTTTACAGACTGTAGGAGTGCTGGCTCTAACCCACATAATATGAAAAAGATAACTGTACTTTGTTTATGGCAGAAAGAGGGAAATCATAACTTGAAAAAAAGCCCAATTTTAGAGATAAATGATAGGAAATATAAACCAAATTCTTATAACTTAAAAGTGAAGGGATTAAATAATTCAATAAAATAAAAGTCACAAATTGGATAAGAAAACACCTAAAATCTGTTGCTTGTCAGAAATACATTCGAAAAACAATGGCACACACAAAATAAAACTGAAGAGATGGGAAAAAAAATTTACTATGCATCAAATGAATTTAAAAAAGTAGGAGTTGCTTATCATACAATCAGACAAAATAAAAATAAATATTCAAAAATGAAAAAAAGGAGAAACAAGAAAACTATCTCATGTTGAAAGCAGTCATAGACAACAAACCAAAATCAGTAATGTACTTAAATGCTTTAAATACCGAAAGGAAAAAACTGAACTTTAAGAAGACAGACAGTAATACAATAGTGACAGAAGACTTCAATATTCTTCTATAAGTTTTGAGTAAGTCTAACAGAAAGATAAACAAAAGGGAAAATAAGAAATAATAAATATCTGGAGAAAGTAATGAAATTTATGATGTTTTTTAAATGGGACAGCAAAAGAACACACATATTCTTTGTACCACGTGGAACTTTGACAGAAAATGACCATGTACTAAAGCACAGAAATACTGCAAATAAATGGCTAAAATAATCAATGTATTTTTTACAGACTATAAAGTAATATGAATAGAGATTAGTTTATGGACCACAAACAAAAGATATTTAAATGTCTCCAAATGGAGATTTAACAATGAAATCTTAAATGAGTGGAATGAGGTGGTAAAATGCATTTCCCTCAAGGATGATTGCCATGTCAAGAAACCCCTTCAGAAGGTTTAAATTTTACTCATACTGATTTGGCAATGATTTTGGGGCTTCACAAGTTTAAATACAAATTCTTTCTCAAGCATAATTTGTTTTTGTTTTTTTTCCCCTCTTTGCATTGTCTCAGTCAACTTTTGACCTTGTGTTTGCAATTTGCTAATTCTAAGCATGATTTTTATCGATATGGTTTTCAAGGCTACTGAACAGAATGCAGATGTATGTAAATGAGGAAAGATGGCATGTACAGGAGTCAAGGGAATAGCCTTGAAAATGTAGCACCAAGAATGAATTTCTTTTGCTGGCTGATTCTTTTTTCCAACTAGTAGCCAAAGAAACTAAACCTACAAAGAAAAACTAGAATTAGTCATTAGAATGACATTTTTTTGGAAACTATATGATGAAATCAAACTTCAAGAGCAAGCGCTCTTGTGATCCAGGATAGGGAATGAAACATTTTGCTTTTACTTTATCAATATTCTTGTTGACTTCAACCTGGTACAAAGATCTTAAGTATGGCTGCCAAATATCAACTTTAGAAGAGTTAGATGTTGGAGTCCAATTTTTTTTTTTTTAACAGAAATTCTTGATATCAAGGTCTCAAAGTGTTAGGAACTCTTTATAAATAATTTCAAATCAAAACTATTTTGGAACACTGTCTCAGCTGGATTATTCTCAAGAAATTCCAGTAATTCTTTGGGAAATTCTTTCCATTTGAATGAAATATAATCTAATTAATGCCCAATGGAAATGAACAGTATTGCAGATGGCTTAAACACAGCAGTTCACAGAAAGAAAATTCAGACGTGGGACACAAAGAGCACATCAAGTCCTCAAGGAACTTAACAAGTCTGGCATAGGAGGGAGTGCCATCAGAAAACCAGAGACTACAAAGACAGAGGAATTTGAATATCTCTCAACATCTTTTTTTGTTTGTTTTTGTTTTTTTTTTGCTGAGGCAATTGGAGTTAAGTGACTTGGCCAGGGTCACACAAATAGAAGTATCAAGTGTGTGAGACCATATTTGAACTGAGGTCCTCCTGACTTCAGGGCTAGTGCTCTATCCACTGCACCACCTAGCTGTCCCATCTCTCATCTTCTTAATGATTCTTTCCCAAATGCAAAAAGGGAAGCTGGAATTGTATATTTCCCCAGCTTCCCTGGTAGTTCTGAAAATCTCTGATTCTGTGAAGAAATATTTCAGAGTAATAATATAACCCATTGCATCGTATCACAAATAATTGTTCCTCTATTATTACTATTGCTGGATTAATATGAAATGAAACCCTCTTGAGACATACCAATGAGACCCAAAATATTAAAATGTTTTTCAGATTCATCTCAAAACTTGTTGCCTTCAGGAAATTCCCAGAGCAATATGCAGAAAACTTTTATATCCTCGAAGTAAATAGTTTCTGTTTCTTGCCATAGAAAGAAAAATAAAGGTCTACTTTTGGGTCATTTTAAGGTTTTTTTTTTGTTGTTGTTTTGTTTTTTTACAAAAAAACAAAGACTATATTAATTTCTATCCTTCTTTATTTGGCCCTCCCCATATTTCCTGTACTCAATAGGGAAAAGAAGAAAATACACATTTAGTAAGGACTTTAGTATAGTGCCAAACACTTTGTGAATAGTGCTCATTGCTCAATAGTAAAATTTTCAAAGCTTTTGCACACCTTTCTGATGGCTTGCTTTTAGAATGGCTTCATTGACTTTGACTACAAAGAAAACCTATGGATATAAGTTTCTGATATCTCAAAGAGATATTTCTAATCACAAAAGATTGTGAAATCAGAGTTACTCACCTAGTCACTATTTTCAGAATTGCACAAGGATGTTTTGCTAATTAAATATACACAGCTAGGTGTTTGCTGGGGAAGCAGGTGGCAGCAGAAAAAGGAAGACTTAAGGAAATGTTGCTTTAAGTAAAGATTGGACTAGGTGACTTATAAGCTGCCTTCCAACTCTGTGATTCTATGCTACCCTCTCCTTTTCAGCCCACATGCCTTCCTGTGTTATGCCACAGTTCTCTTTTATTGTCCCGACTCAGTCTCCCTAATTATCCTGACCCAGTCCTACTCAGTTTCTCTGCTTCAGTTTATAATAATCAGCTAAAAACTCAGTCCTGCAAAACCTCCCCTCCCTCTTTATCAGAATATTTGATAAGGATAAAATATCTTATGTTTTAGAATATCAGAATGTCTCTTCCCATTCTAAGCAATTGGAATGTCAGATACCATTTTATCAAGATGCCTCTACCCGTCTTTGGGGTTCTTCCTCCCATTAGGTCATCCCATCTCCCATGTCCTGTCAGAACCAGACTGTCAGAGTTTCATTCCTGCTCTCAGTACCCTGACTCCACCCCTGCCTCAATCTACCCCCTGAGTCTGAGCCATGTATATATGGGTCATTGAGAACTTTGAGAATTTGAATGTGTCATTGAGAATTTTGGAGGCTTCCTACCAAGATATTAGAAAAAAAGCAGGATTAGAGATAAAAGACCTTTGGGTCTTCCCCTTGGGCTCATAGTGGTTGGGGATCTGGGTTCTTTGCTTAGAAGAGGCCAATCCTCTGAATTTTTTTCCAGAGTCTCCAGGAATAAGCAGTTTTCAGCCATATCTGTGCTTTATGGTGGATACTCCATTTCGGCCATAGAAGAGTAAGTCTGTAAGTCTTAAGACCTGTTATGTTCTGTGCTAGCGTCTGGATTCCCAGAAAAATGAAATGCTGACGGACATAAATTCTGAGAGTGGTGTCTTCTGGATGCAGGGAGCACTACCTGGTGTCTAAAAACACATCTGATTCTGTGTGCCAGTTGGCACAACTCTGGGCATTCCAGAGTATAAATCTGGATGTCTTTTTTTTAAGACATCTGGCTAAAAAAAAAAAAAAAAAAAATCTCCATTTGGATTCTGGGAGGAAAGATTCTAGAGCTGACAACTTCTCTCAGGGCTATTCTAAAATTTCCAGATTAGCCCCTGATCTGTGTGTTACATTTTTGGCTGCACAGTCATGTCCATGTCTGTATGTGATTTGTTTGTCTGTCACTTGTTTGTGACTTGTTTGGTTCAGAGCTCTGCTAAATTAAGAAATTTGGGAATTAGTTAAAATTTGCTTGTGATTTTAAACTTTAAAAACAGGCACTTGGGTAGTCTAAATTCAGGTGTGGCTTGGATTGAGCTAACCTAGATAAGGCCTCTGGAGAACAAAAGAGTTTATGCTAATTGCTTTGAACTCTGGCTGGAGAAAACATCTGATTAGAGATTTTAGGATGATTTTAAATTTGTGGGAAATAATTTTACTATTGCCTTTGCATGTCAGATTTGTTCTAAATAATCCTTTTGGGAAGTTTTAAAGTTGTGGGAAATAATTTTACTGTTGCCTATGCAGGCTAGATTTAGTTATCTTTCAATGTAAGATCTTAAGAACTTGGAGTGAAATTCTGTTAACTTGCCTGAAAGGGGTCACATACCTTTAGGAAAGACAGGTCAGACTTTCCTAAAGGCCAAGTTGGAGTTTAGGAAAAGTCCATTGGGAAGGGTGGCCATGTGAAATACTCATCCCCACACCCACCCCACTAAAGGCTGGGTGGGGTAGGGATCTTTTGTCTTCAAAGGTGAAGATTAAACACCTCCACTGCTCTCTGCTACTTCAGCTACAAAGCACTTAGTTAGCCTGGGGTGAAGGTTAGCTTGCCTTCCCTCCCCCCTGCCTCTCGGGAGGTAAAGAAGGGAAAAGAGTGGCCACCTAGAATTCCCCCCCCCCACCCCCCCACTGTGTGTTCCAGATTTCAAGAGATAGGCCTGCTTTTAAGTTAACTGATCTATAATTTGGTAGGACTATTTCTAAAGGTTTAAAGGATATTTTAAGAATTTTCTGTAGAATTAGGTATTCTGTATAAGTTTAATTGATTGCATCCTGAGGTTATGCCCATCATTTAAAGGCCTTCTGAAAGTAATTGTTTTTTCTTGTCCTTTTGAAAAATGTTTCTGTTAAATATGAAAGCTAACTTGTGAACTTACTGAAACCAATTTATTACTGTTATCAATATGAGGTTATGGTATTTCTAAAAGTTTAATATTTTAAAGAACTTCTTGGATTCTTTTAGTATATTCTAAGTTTTAATTGATTGTATTAGGTCATCCTGAAGTCATTTAAAGAGCCTCTCAAAATTTTTTTTGTCCTTTTGAAAATGTTTCTGTTATAAACAATATGTAATTTGGAATATCTGTCTATTTATTGGGTATTTTTAAAAGGAAACTGATTTGTATGTATAATGTTCACTTATGAGAACATCTACTTAGATATGAAAGAAGTGAACTTAACTGAGACAAATTCTTACTGTCATAAAAATAAGGTTATGGTAAATATCTGTTTACTGTCTGAAACTTGGTTAAATAGAATTTGTTAGTAGAAGTAAAATTCCTTGGGCTTATAATTAATACTTTTTGGGAGTTTTAAAGCCCCACCCTCTGACAGTTAGTGGGACAATTAACTGAATAATGAATTAAAAATGAATTAAAGCTATTTTATTCTGTTTTGCTGAAAGTTACATTTTAACTGCTTATGTTATGGTTGTATCCCTGCATTTTTTCCTCTAGTAACTAATTTCTATGATCAAAGCAATGGTCAATAAGGAATTGTTAATGCAATTCAATTATGTAATACCTTGCTATTTCCAATCTGGTTATATGTTATACCTTGCCATTTCCAATCTGGTTATATGTAATCATTATATACTTGGCAAATAAGTATTTACCCAGGTCATCTATCTGTTACTGAATATTTGTGTCTGTGGATATTCAGGTTTTTAAAGGTTTCTAAATAATGAGAGGACAAAAGCCTAACTGCTGTTTTATCTATTGGGAAGCTGCTGGCCAATTCATAGTGGCCTCTTCATGTTTTGTATCAATCTGTTCTAACCTTTACTTGTTAGATTTGTATGTTTTTCCCTAGATTTTGGTCAAAATTACAGGTATTGACTTGCTTCTGAGACATGGATCAGCCCATCTGAAGCTTTGGTATCAGGCAGCATGGCCACGCCCATCCCCTCCAGAGATGGAGCATCTCCTCAGCAGGAAGCAGGGGGAGTGGGAAAGTGGTTGAATTACTGTTAAAATTTTAACTGTATTACTGTATTTAAGATTTGTTAAAACTGGCATTTGTTAAAACTGTTTAGCTATTGCTGTATATTTTAGGGATTTTTAGGAAACTTATTATACTAGTCTGTTACGTATAGAAATTTTGATTCACTCTTGGGATTTATATGTGGAATTTGATAATTCCTTTTCTGTGAGGAAAAAAAAGGGAGGAAGGAAACTGGTTGAAATTGGTCAGGAAATTGGGAAAAACTGATATATTTTTCTACTTCTGCCTTGGCCCCTATTTCATTAGTTCAGATTGAATTGGAAATTATTTAAACAGTCCTTTTCGTTTTTACTCCTTTCTTAAAATTTACTGGATTATGATATACTAGTTATATTTTAACTTTGAAATCCCTTATTCTGCTGGAATTGCCCTGGCAAACTCAGTTTTTGGGATTATTTTTTAGAAACAACCAGAAATCAGACACCTGTCCTGGGACTGGCAGTCTCTCTGATCTGTTTATCCACTCCTGTTACCCCAGTTCCTTAATTAGTATTTCAGCATACTTAAAAGGATCTTGCAGTATTGATATCAGAACTCTAATAGTTCGGGATTGCCTGCCTTGGTCTAACTTCATAATTTGCTCAGAAACCTGTTTCCCAGTAGCAACTCCTGTTCTATTGAGAGGGAACAGGTGGAGCTACTCCAGGCCCCATTTTTCCCCTCTTTGAAGCCCCTGACAGACTTGGGGTGCCCTCTTAGGGGCAGGACTGTGGCTGAGTTAAATGCACACATGACCACAGATCTAACACAGTGAACTGTCCATCTCAAACTGGATTCTCTGGCTGAGATACTCCCCAATTGCAGAGGACTTGCTATTTCTGCAACAGGGAGGCCTGTGTGTCTCCCTAAATGAGGAATGCTGTTTTTATGCTAAGGACTCTGGAGTTATCAAGGAGAGACTAGTCCTTGCCATAAGTCCTTGCATTTTCTAGTTTTAGTTTGATTTGCTTTACATAGGAGTGATCAAAATTATGGTGCTAAGACCTTCTAGAGGAAGCTAATTCAAAGATACTGCTATAATTTTAAATAAGAGAATTGTTCCTTACATTGTTGATTGTTTATAAGACTTGGAAAAGACTACTTGGAGAGGTCGAGAGTGCATCTTTTGGAATGTTACAGATTTATATTTATATTTAAAATCTTGTCCTGCTAATATCTTCACTGCCCAAAAGATGGTATAGAAGGTATATACTGCCATCTAGTAAGATTTTATTGCAGGCTTTAAGAGTACACAGTTCTCAGTATCAAGAAGACTGTTAAGCTTAGGGGGAAAAAAAAGCTTTTACTTAAATACATTTTTCCTGGAGATGAAAAAGTGTGGACAACTCAATAGTTTGTATCTATGGTGTGAATAGACCAATAACATAAATACAAGCTCATAGAAACCCTAGATACTGATTCTAAAACCTTAAAAATTGACATATGTACCTTCTAAAGTATGTTCATCAAAAAAAAGCACATAGTATTTTCTAAAGGATTGTATGTTTTGATGATACTAGTATACTTCTTTGGTTCAATCCAACAGAGATTTTACCTAATACCCTAACAATCACTCTAAGTGCAGATGATGCATTCATGTGTCAATAGCCACAAACACAGATCAGTTACTTCTGAAGATGCACAGGACATTTTCCAGGAAAATGATACCAAGTGTTAATGGAAGGTATATGAATACAAGCTTCCCAGAGCAAATGAATGCCTCAGGAATCAGAGAAATATTAAAGGTATATATAAGTTTTTTACTTTTCTAGGAGAGCCTGTTTTGTGGCTCCCCTTTGAGTCAGTCTTGGCTATAATAAACTTTATCCCCATTATTCTATATCTAGTACAGTAGCCTGAGACTAAATGAATTGGGGTGCTAAGAGTGAGAAACAGAGAGAAAACAATTTAGCAAAACACTTTTCTAGAGGTGAATAGATCCATTTTAGGTAGTGTATACGATCCATTTTAGGTTGTTTAGCTAACAAAAGTCACAAGATAATAATGGTGTTTTTCAACAAAACATAGGAGGTGAAGTCTATAGGAAAAGTTGCATGACTGGTGAGATTTAAAGAAAGTAGTATTTGAGGCTGTTTGCAGCATTTGGATGTTAATTTAGCTGGTTCTATTCCAACAATGGGGATGCAGCAGAATGATCTAGAGATCACACCTGGCTCAGTTACTAGTCACCAAAGTAATGCTGAGACATAAGAACAAAAACATTCCCCCATTTTTTGGGAGGAATAAGTAAATTAAAGTATACATGTTTAAAAGTATTTTTTAAAAAATCTGCTACTAAAAATATGTTTATGAGGCTGGAGGTTTTATTGAAAAGAATGAGTTGGTGAAAAACTCTAAAGGATAGCAGCAAGCCTGCTGACCACCAAGCACTGGCAGCAGTTTCCTGGAAACAGGAAGAACACGGGTGGTTTGAATTTGGAGTGGCATTGTCCTTGAGTCTCTTGCCCTTAGGATTTTTTCCAGGTAGGAGCACTAAATCAGATTCCATCTTGACTGTGAATCACCCTGGGCAATTCTTCCTCAATGACTTATCTGGGAGCTTCCTTCTCTTCTACCTTCCACCCGCTTTGAGATGTAGTGAGCTGAATAGTCCCCGTTTGAGCACGCCAGATGGAATCGTTAACTTGATGCAAGTGACTTACCCTTTTATACTATTGCTACTTGAGAAATCTTCAGATCTCATATTCTCTATGAAAAAGATGGTGGAGAGCAAGAAAATATTTCCTGTTTCAGAAGTTCTGGGTAGAAAAGTACCATTTGGAAACCTCAAGTTGCATATCTTTTTTTCTTTTCTTCAGTGTTTTCCTTTCCCCACCAAACAAAAAAAAATCCTAAATGAGATTCCCAAATTTTAGTTTTGTCCTTATTCTCTTTCCCCAAGATCTTTCTTCAAATATGTTCAACATTAATAAGCAGTGCAGTTACTTTGCTCTCCAACTTGGGAGTTGTTCCAATTAATTTCTAGCTTATAAGTACATTCATATTTAAGACTGTTCTTTCTTTGTGTTTTTAAGGGCATGTCCCTTGTGGTAAACTGAAATATTAATAAAAAAAAAAGTAATTCAGAAAACATTCCAGCAAAGCAGTCAATCATCTGCAGGTTAGAAAGCAAAATGGACTTTCAGTCAGCAAACAGGTAACACTTGATAGTTCCAGTGAGAATGATCATCCCTCACTTATTCCTTGCTTGTTCACCTTTCAGGAATCTAGAAATTGAATTTAGAGTGTCCAAAGATGTATATAGGGAAATGCTTGACATGGGAAGACCACTGTGCTGCCAATTGAAAGAACTTGACGTCATTCCATTCTACTCCATCAATGAGAACTAGATAAAGAAAGAAACAAGAATTCAGGTTTTCCAAAGCATAAGTCAAACCAAATTCTCTGCTCTGATAAACTTTTTTTTTTTTAAATAACTTTTTATTGATAGAACTCATGCCAGGGTAATTTTTTACAACATTATCCCTTGCATTCACTTCTATTCCGGTTTTTCCCCTCCCTCCCTCCATCCCCTCTCCCAGATGGCAAGCAATCCTTTACATGTTGAATAGGTTACAGTATATCCTGGATACAATATATGTGTGCAGAACCGAACAGTTTTCTTGTTGCACAGGGAGAATTGAATTCAGAAGGTATAAATAATCCAGAAAGAAAAACAAAAATGCAAGCAGTTTATATTCATCTCCCATTGTTCTTTCTTTGGGTGTAGCTGCTTCTGCCCATCTTTGATCAATTGAAACTGAATTAGCTCTCTTTATCGAAGAGATCCACTTCCATCTGATAAACTTCTAATGTTTATATGCCTGGCCCATATCATTCTAACTTTGTAATAATAAGATTTTTTTTTAAGTGTTCCAATTATTTTTCATTATCTGTTATTCCAGGTTAGCCATCAATGAAGGAGTCTGAGGGGTATATAATATAGGTTAAAAAATGAGAAGACAATTTTTTTTTTTTTTTTTAAAGAAAGACATTGTGTTAATTTTCCAGCTCAAGTGTACACCCAGGATTATATTAAGTACTGTTATCATTCTGGGAGCATTTAAAATAATCCCAAGTTAACTGATTTTGCTAGGATTTTTCAGAAGGAAGATACAAGGATAGTAAGAATGCTTACAATTAGGGGCAGCTAGTTGGTGTAGTGGATAGAGCACCAACCCTGAAGTCAGGAGGACCTGAGTTCAAATCTGTCCTCTGACACTTTAACACTTCCTAGCTGTGTGACCCTGGGTAAATCACTTAATCCCAATTGCCTCAGCCAAACACCTCCCCCCCCCAAAAAAAACAAAAAACTTACAATTGAAAAATACATTAGGAATTTAAGAATATTCTAGATTAGAAACACAGGAGTTTGTGCAAGTTTTTTTAGAAAATAATTCAGCACTTACCCCGTAGCATGTTCTGCTGATGCTTTGCAGTACAAATCAACCTACTAATTCCTTCAATACATTGACTCTTAGACTCAATTTCCTTGTCCTTTGTTTTCTTAGGCAAAAACATTACTAGGGGGGAAAAAAAGCAAATTTTATCTTGTACATCAATTAAATATTTAAATTCTGATGTTCAAATCTGTACATAAGAGACTCTGGGTAGGTTTTGAAAAGAAAAAAAGTTACATTCTTTTTCATTATTAAGAAATGAAATCATGGCAATGGAAGATGCAGAGTTGGCAGCCTGAAAAAACAAAATGACACCTAATATTCAAAATTATTTAACTGGGAGTAGAAAATGAAATTGTGCCAATTTATATTCAGTATTTATATAATACAATTCATTCTTGTTATGGTCAGGCAAAAAGCTGTTTTGGACGGCCTAGTTTTTCTCTTCAAACAATTGTCTATGTTCTAGACACATTTGTTCTTTTGCTTGATACTTTCTCCTCCCAGCCCTGTGCCTTTTTTTAACTCTCTGTATCTGAATCTACTATGCTTAGAAGTCTCTAGACTAGAAACAAGAGTTTGTTAGATAATTTATATCTCCTTGCCTATGACTACAAAGGTGGGAAGCAAATTAGACTCATATAATAAAATACCTGAATTGGCCCGATGATATAATTGAACCCAGAAGTTTCCATTCAGTGAGCACTGTGAATTGCCTTTTCTTGTTACACCCTGAAGATCACAAAACCTGGCAATACCCTTGGTTATATCCATTCCCTTCTATTCCTTGCCTTGTTTTCATAGTCCAGTTCCCAGTATATTAACTCAGTAGTCTGACTATATAACTTAGTCCTTCACCTATAAATATTTTTGTACATCTTTTGTTAGTTTTCCTTAGAACTAATTCTTCCCTTAATCTACCCTTCTAATTTCATTTTCTTCCTTTTCCCTCTATTCTCTTAATTCCCTATTGGGTGGGTTATATTTTTATACAAGTGTGTATGCCTATTCTTCCCTTTTTTGACCAGCTCAGATGAAAGTTGGTTCAAGTGTCAGCTGATTCTCATTCCCTCCTTCTTGTTGGTATTAGATGTCTACTTACACACCCAGATTATGGGAAATAATTTCCCCATAATCTTCCTTTCCTCTCCCCAATCCCTATTATACCTATTCCTCTCCCTTTCCAATCTTTTCAAGACATAAAGGAAAAGAAAACAAGAATTTATAAGGATCCCTACTATGTATGAGGCACTATGCTAAAAGCACTTCACAAAAAAATCTCATTTGATCTTCACAACAACTGTGTGAGGTAAGTTATTCTAATTTTACATTTGAGGAAACTGAGGTAAATTGAGTATTTGCCCAGCATCACACAACTAATAAGTATCTGAGACCAGGTTTGAACTCAGTTCTCCCTGACTCCAGGATCAACTTTCTAGCCACTGCACTCTCTATATCTAATAGAATCACTCCCAGACTGGTTTTTTTTAGATTCCCTCTTGACCCTTGATTAGGATTGAGAGGAAACATAAACTTCATATCCCCATATTAGAATCAATTTATCCTTGATTAGTTCTTTTTTTTATATTTCTCTTAATTCCTGTGATTGAATCTTAAGTATCCTATTTTATTAAAGGTCTATTTTTTCTCTTGTAGAATTATATTCAAATATGCTATCAGTTATTACTGCCTATGTTTCTTGTTTCCTGAAATACTACATTCCAGGGTCTCTGCTGCTTTATGGTAGAGGTTGCTAAGTTGTCTGTGGTTTCTTGGTACTTTAATTCTTTCTTTCTGGATATTTGCAATATTTTTTCTTTGATGGGTTTTGCCCAGGATGTTCCTGAAGGTTTTTGAGTTTTGTTTTTTTTTTAAAGTAGGTGACTAGTATATTCTTTCTCATTCTATTCTGCCCTCTAGTTCTAAGATATCTGGCTAGTTTTTTTTTCTTTTTAACGATTTCTTGGTATTTATACATCTATCTAATTTTTTTTCTTTGCGTCATGGATTTTAGGTAGTCCAATGATTCTCATTTTTTTCTTCTATTCTTTACATTTTCTTCTTTTTTAAAAAAATAGTCTTTTGACTTTGTTTTTATATTTCTTTTTGTCTCATGGAGTTATTGGCTTCTTTCCTGTCTATTCCAGTTTTCAAAGCGTTTGTTACTTGGGTAAGATTTTGGACCATGCTGTTAATTACCTTTCCAATTTTTTCCCCCACAGCTCTTCTGTGAGCCTCCACTGCCCATTTTTTCTTCTAGCACTTACTTCATTGACAAAATCTTTTTAAACTCAAAGTTTTAAAAAAATTAAAAAAAAATTTCATCTGTTCTAGGATTCTAGGTGAATTTGTAGTCATAATATTTGGAGTTGTTTTCTTTTAGGTTTGCCTTCAGTTTCTCTGTCACGACAATACTTTTTTGTAGTAGGATTTGTTTGTTTGTTTCCTCATTTTTTTGGCATATTTCTTGACTTTGGATTTGATATTAAGGTATGGCTTGGTGTGGTTCTGAAAGCAAGATGTGGACTGAATTGAAAATAAGTTCAGAAAGTCACAGAATCCCACTTATACATAAAATCCTTCTATAATAGTTCTAACAAACTGTCATATAAGCTTTGCTAGAACTCTAGAAGGTAAACCTCCTCTCTCCTGAGGTAGGCTGTTCCATTTTTGAATAATTAGATATCAGGACATTTTTCTTTATCTCAAGTCTAATTTTTTTTCTTTTGATTCATTGCTCTTAGTTCTGTTTCTCAGCACTAAGAACAAGTTAAATCCCTTTTAGGAAGACAGTACTTCAAATATTTGAAGACTACTCTCTTCTTTTTTAGGCTAAACAGCTCTACTTTCTGGAAACTATTCTTATATGGCATGAACTCAAGGAATTTCCTCATTTTGGTTATCTTCCTGTAGATGTGTTTCAGCTTTTCAATGATGTTCCTAAAAATGTTACCAAGATTTGAACATGATAAATTTGCTACTATTAAATTTCATTTTATTTGATATAATACAAACACCTAATCTTTGAAGATCCTTTTAGGTCCTGATTTTCTCATTTAATGTGTTGGCTATTCCTTGTAACTTTGCAATAAGTAAAATTTTATTACATGCTTTCATTTAAGTTGTTAGCAAAAACCTAAATCACATAATCTAAAACACTGATAGATTCCTTTTAGAAGTCCACCAGAGAAATCTAATATTAAGCCTTTTCATGACTGCTCTTTTATTTATCAATTCCAAATACTCACAAATATAATAGGATAGACTTGGTTAAATTCTTTTTAAAAACCTAATTTTGATATTCACTTGATTTATCAAGATAATATCCTTGACAAAGGAAAAGAGGTTATTCTGATATAATTTGTTTTTGATGATACCCACCATCAAAGTTTAACTCATTTAATCATTTCTTTCTAGGACAAAGATAATTTTATGTGGCCAAAAAATCAAGAAGAACATAATATGGGACAATTCTGGCTTTTCTTTGTCATTTGTTATTATCATTCTATCTACTCTGTCTCTATGTGCACCTAGCTAAAAAGGTGTTCCCCTCCCTTTTTTTACTCTTCTCCAACAGCTTGAGTACACTCCAAGATTTAGCTTTCTCTAACACTATTTTTAAAAAAAAAATGTCATATTTTGTTTTATATCCTCTGTTTATGTGCCTTTGTTTCTATCTTATCTATTTTAAAAAATCCTGGTTGACTAATTTCTTGTATACTTACATTGGTCTTTTTAAAAACCCTCCCCTCCTTTCTTTTTTCCTGAATTGTTTCTTAATGTCTTTACAACTTCATTCTTAAGTGACCTTCACTAATACTCCTAAACAGATGACCTTGTAAAACTTCAGTTCATAGAACTAGCCTTCTTTTGAATTTTTTGACACTTGTTGTCTCAAAAATAAGGAAATTATGAATTATTCTGATTTTGGTGAAGAAATTCAGAAATTCAGTAAGGATAATTGAAATTTCTCATTATTTTGGGGTCCCAAATTACAAGTTCTGAATTTACAAAGACTTGATTCAATCCTGGGGGATTTTAATAAACTATTCTTTTTGACTTGTTTTGTTCTCATCCAAGGCTTTCCTGTGGAGTTTCAGACCATAGTTCAGATTTCATTCGCCACAAATCAACTCTTGTGGAAACACTAAGTCCCTACTATTGGAAAAAAGGTACTTTTCATTTCACCTCATAGGCAATACAAAACAAAAAAGGCACAAAAATTCATTGTTTTGATTTAAATTTCATTTAAACCCAACATTCCATTGAGACTCACCTGCACTCCAGGGATCCAGGTCTTTAATCTTTCAACATCACCCTACCCATATATCCCAAATTTGAACCCTCTTATTTAAGGAGTCCCCTTCTCGTGGGATCTGCACCATATTAATAATTATTGTAGCAGAAGACAAAGTCTAAGTTTTGTTCCGGCAGCTACAGGGACACATAATCAATCCTTGGTTTAGCAACTCTATTATTTCTTCATCCCCTTAAGACAGCAAGGATTCATGAACTCCTACTACTTGACTGCAAATATCCTATATCACATATGATATTTTTGGGATTAAAGTAAATGTTTCTGGGGCAATTGCAAAAATACTTTGGCATGAATGTGTTGCAAAAGTCAGGTTTTAGCTCAACTAGGCACTTAAGTGTGCTTCACGTTTTTGATTTGTCTTTATTCCACACTTCTGTATAGATCTGGAACAAAGAGATGACTCTGTTCCATAATAGCCTAAGCTACTGAAGTTATCCTGGCATTAAGCTTAATCATTTTATGGTGATATTGGTACCTATTAAGGAGACATAAAGTTCTTTATATATAATCAAAATCTAAAGAGTCCAAAAGTCCCTCATCACTTTAACCTCATCAGATTGATCATGTTTTCCTGATCAATTTCGTATACATGCTGTTATGACATGAATGTCTTGAAATTAATTCTGAACTCTTCATTTCAACATCTTTCTACCTAGATGGTTTGCAGTATATTCTTGATGACAATACTGCTTTCTTTAGCTGATAGTATCTTAATATCCTTCTTTTTTTTTTTAACCTATTTTTCAATTCTTGACAGAATTATAATATTCTAGAGCCCTAAAAGTGGTCCAAAACTTCCAACTGATAAACATTTCCGTTACACATTTTTACTTGTCTTCCCCTTTTATAAGAATCCTCTTGATTATTTTCTGTCACCTTAGTCTTTTGTGGCAACAATATATTGCCTATTACCCTGCTTCAGCTCTCTCCCTGACTCACCCTAAATTTTGGGGGTTCTTCATTTTTCCTAAAGATTTGTATATTGTTGATAAACTACCATCAGTTCTGGAGGGCTAAAAGGTCCAGGATGTAATTCCTCTCAGTTCAACATTTATTATTTAATGGATGATTTTGTTCAAAGAAAGATATAATATCTCATTACTATCTTATAGTTGGTTTTGCTTAACTGTTTTCCAAGAAAATTTTCTAAGAAGACTCTTTGAGATGATATGCACTATGAAATTAAAAAAAAATCAATAATACATTTAAAAAATGAAAAGAATGATTCTTCAATTTTATATTTTAAAAATCTATATCAGAGTAATGTGCTAAGTGTGAGCTCAGATACAAAAGTCAAAAAAAGTTGGCATGTGGGAAAATCATATAATTAACTATAATATAAAACAATACTTAGTACAAAATATGATATGACGGAAGAAAGGTTAATATCAATTGTGGAAAATTAGGGAAGGGTTCCTAGAAGAGGAATAAATATGTGATGAAAAGAATAGCAACATATTGAGGGGAAAACTTAGGGAACAGTATAAATTAAGTAATAAGGTTAGGAAAGAACAGGGTACACTTATGCAACATCAAGAAGTTTAATTTGGCTGCAGTGTAATATATGTGAAGGAAGAAGTATGAGAAAGGCCTATATTAATCTGTATTCCTGATGTGGCTTGAATCTTAGACAAAGACTATAGAGCACAAAGACTATATGAAAATTTCTAAGCAATGACTAGATTTACGTAAATAATGTAAATTTGGTAGTGGAATAAAGGATGGTCCATAGAAAATGGAACGAAAAAAACTTATTAAGAGGCTATCACAATATCCCAGATAAATGGTAAAGAGGGTCTATATTAAAATGACAAAGGGAGGAACAGATATGAGAGATATTTTAGGCCAAGGATCAACAGGGTTTAGCAAACCTTAGCTTTGTAAGGTTTGCAAAAAGCTTCTCTCATAGTAAGGATGTGAGGTAGGTAACATATAAGAGATGAAAAAAAGGGAAAAGTAAAAAAGTAAAAAAGAATTGTGGTTTTTAACATGAGAGACAAAGTCAAGAGAAAATGAATTAGAGGAAAAAATAATGAGTTCAGTCTGGTACATTCATTCATTCAAGTAATATTTATTTAGCACCTACTATGTGCTAGGTGCTGAGGGTACAAAGATAAAACAAGGACAATTCCTAATGGTATACACCCACCCATCCCCATCCCTACATAGATTAATATGGATACATGTGACACCTGTCAATTTGTCAGGCACTACAGTAAGCATTTCATAAATATTACCTCATTTAATCTTCACAATAATTTGTGAGACAGAGGCTATTATTAATCTGATTTTAAAGATGAGGAAACTGAAAACTGGAATCATTAAGTTATTTGTCCAGGGTCACACATCTATTAAATGTTTGAGGTGGGATTTGAATTAAGGTCTTCCTGACTCCAGACTTAGTGCTCTATTTACATTTCAAGGAGATTATGGTATAGTGATCATACTGAATTTGAAGTAGTTAAAAAAAGATTTGGTAGAAATGTGAATCTGGAGCTTAGAACAGAAGTTGGGATTTGGGGATATGGATTGAGAAGTCAGTTATAGAGAGATGGTTGTTGAAATAATGAAATTATGAACTCCTTGTGAAGGACTTTTTTATTTTTAGCCTTTTTTGGTAGTGTTTAGTACAGTGCCTAGTACATTAGAGGCACTTAAGTAGTTGTTGAACTTAAGAGAAGAAAAGAAGACAGAGGAGAGAGAAAAAAAAAAGAGAGGCAAGAGATCTTTTTGGAAAATCCTCTCTGCTAACATGTCATGAAGAGGACAAGAAACCAATGAAAAAGACAGAGGAGTTGATAGAGAAAAAGACATCACAGAGTATCCAGAAGGAGTTGTGGCGAAAAACTGTAAAGGATGAAGATGAAGATTAGGATTTAACAATGAGGAGGAGTGGTACACCAGTGGAAGCAGAAGTCAGATTACAAAGGAGAGACCAAGAGTTGGAAATATGGAGAAACCGAGTTTAGATACCTTTTAAAAGAAGTCCAGTAATGGAGAGAAGAAGATAATAGTTAGTTGATTAGGAAGAAGGGTCAAAGGAAGACAGTCTGAGGCAATAGGGTCAGAAAAGATGAGTGATAATGCTGAGAATTTTGGGGAAGAGGAGAGTTGAGAGACATTCTTTTACACAGTCTAATGATTTCAGCAAAGTGGGTGGTTACTTCTCCAAGTATGACGAATGGGGAGTTATGACAGGGATATAAGGAGAGATCATAATATAATGGGAACATCTTTATGGAAAATGAAGAATAGAGCCAATCAAAATAGAATGGAATGGATGTAGGCAGAGCTCTCCAACAATGTCCTATGTCTTAAGACAGACCCACGTCTTGCAAAGGGTGTATAAGGTGCACCCAAGTTCATGTTTCCCTTCTTACCTTTTTTGTTTTTCTCCTTTGTTACAACAGTCATGGACATTGTTGGAGTGACTATTGTCTCACCACTGCTAGGAAGCCTGCTAACTTGGAGAGACCGGAAAGTGCATTTCAGTGTGTTTTTGGCAGTGGAAGGATCTTTCTTTTCTGTGTCCTTCTTTTTTTCCATGGGCTGAGTAGCAATCCAGTAATCTACTTGCAATCCCATTAATTCAACACCAGTACTCTGACTAGAAAACAGAAGGTGGAAAAAGAGCTAGTTACTTTATCATATTGTATATTCTTTTCTAACTTCTTAATAGGTGCCCAAATATCACTAGAAAATAATTTAAATTTTTTCAAGTTTTATAAACTAATCAACATAATATATTTGAACAATATCTTAAGACATTTTTTCATCCTGAAAAATGTGCATGATACTATGATTTAAAATTTATTTGTTAGACGCTATTGATTACAATTATTTGTCTGAAGAACACATAGATGTATACATACCCTAGTTATTTTCTCTTATTTTACTTTTTTTTTGGACACACATTCTTGAATTACTTATCATAAAATTATGGTTTTATCCCATGGGATAATAAGCATGCCATTTATATACAGTTCATTTTTTCCAAGCTGAGTCTTGGTTAGAGTTCATAGGTTTTCTTTTTTATTAATCTATCCCTCCCCCATTCCACATCTCCCCCACCAATGAGCAAATTAAAAACAAAACAAAACAAAAAAACTGAAAAATAAAGTCCTCAATACACTGCTGAATAATTCTCACAATGATCACATTCAGAAATATATATCTTGTTCAGGATTTTAAATTCATTACCTCTTTGTCAGAGGATAAGGAAGTGATTTATTTTATCTTCAGCATTTTGGGATTTGTTTATATCATTGCATTTTACAGCAATTGATCAAAATTCTAAAGTTACTCAAAATTGTTTTTATAATGTATTTTTTATATAAATTGTTCTCTAAGTTCTCACTTTGCATCAGCTGAAGTTCCTCTGAAACTGTTCATTATTTTTCATGGCATAATAATATTACATTTTATTTAATATAGACTAATTTAGTCATTAGCCATTAAGATATCCCCTTTATCTCCAGACTTTGGTTATAACAAAAAAGCCATTATAAATATAGTTGTACATAGCAATTCTTTTTTTATTTCTTTGGGATATTTATCTATAATAACTCCAAATTATTTTGCAGAATGATTGAATCAAAGAATAAATCCATCATCAATGTATCTGTTTTCTCATAGTCCCTGCATCATTTGTTATTTTCCTTGTTTTCTTCATCTTTGTCAATCTAATATGCACGAGATAAAGCCTCAAGAGTTGCTTTAATTTGCATTTCTCCAATTACAGGTGATATCAAAATTTCTTTCATAGGGTTGTTTTTGCTTTTTCCTAAGAAAACTGCCTATGTCTTTTCAGATAATAAAACCAAAGCTATCTATAGTTATGAAAAAAATGCTCTAAATCATTACTGATAAAAGAAATACAAATTAAAATGATTCTGGCACACTATCTCATACCAATTGTATAATATGACAGAAGAGGAAAACTACAAATCTTGGAGGGGATATGGGAAACACTAGGATTGTACATTGTTAATAGAATTGTGAACTTATCCAACCATTCTGGAAAGCAATTTGCAACAATGCCCAAAACACTATAAAATCTTTGATTCAGCAACTATTAGGATTTAACAAGGAACTTAAAGGACTTATGTAAACTGATACAAAATGAAGTAAGCAGAATCAAGAGAACATTGTATATGGTAACAGCAATATTGTACAATGATCTATGAATGACTTTTTAGATATTCTCAATACAATGATTCAAGATAGTTCCATAGAACTTTTGATGAAAAAATATTATCCACTTCCAGAAACAGATATTGGATTATCTAAGCATTTTTGTTTGTTAATCTGGGTATTCTCATTTTTAAAAATATTCATTGATTTCCTCCAACTTACCATTTTTGTTAGCATATCCTAAGGTAATTTCTGATAATTTCCTTTACTTCCTTTTCAGATGCTTCCTTTTGATGTGTGATACAATTTGATTTTCCTCTTAAAAACAAGATTACTAAAAATTTTAAATTAAACTAAATTACTAAATTTAATAATAACTAATTAATACTAAACTTTTAAATAACTAAATTAATAAAATAAATAAATTTAAAAAACAGCTCCTATATTTTTGAATTTTCAGAATTTCTACTTTGTTATTTAGCTGAACATTTTTTATTAAGTTTTAGTTGGCTGCCTAATTCATTAATTTGTTTTCTCCCTTTTATTGATAAAAGTATTTACAGATAGAAAATTTCCCCTCAGAACAGCATTAGTTGTAATTAATAAGTTTTGGTATGATGTTTTTATTGTTTTCTTTGCTGAAATTTTTCTATTGTTTTTGTAACTTGATACTTTACCAGTTTTTTTTTTTGAATTATGCTTAGTCTCTAATTGCTATTTATTTTAAATTTCCTTCATTGAACATATTTTTGACATTATGATCAGCAAACAATTTGCTTAGGACTGTTTTTCAACACTTTGTTATGTTGCCGTATGATATGTAAATTTCCTTTCTTGTATGTAATTATCAAGTATCTATCCTTTCTTATCTTCTAAAGTTATATTCAGATCCTTTTACTTGTTTAACTTTTAGTTAGATTTTCTAAGTCTGAAATGGCCACTCAATTTTATTGTTTTACTATTTATTTATCTCCAATTAAACTATTAGGTGCTATATTATGGGCTGCATTTATTTGATATTAATCATGATTTGTTATCTCTGGTGCCCTTAAAGATAAAACTTCCTGGTTTATCTTTTTATTCTGTCTATATTTAAGAGAGGCTGAACTGATATTATGATTGCTTACTACTGCTTTTTCTTTAGTTCAGATAAAGCATAGGTAATAGATTTTACTTTGTTCCCCTTATAGTAACTTTATGAATATCCTTGTTTCAAGTATTTTTCTAGAAATCTATTTCTGAATTCTGTTACTAATCCATTTTATTATCCTTTTCTTTTTAGTGGATATTTTCCCATTTTCATTCAGTTGTGACTGTTTATTGTGTATTTCCCTCCATCTATCCTCTTGTACTTTTTTTCCTTTGTTCCCACATACCTGTTTACAAATAAGGTGATTGAAAAAAAAAAGTGATCTAAGGGAAAATCTGTTTTTCCCCTGTTGCTTTTTCTTCTCTTCTTACTCTGCCTCTTAACACAGGTTTTCAGTCTTTCTTTCCTTTTAATTTCTACTTCACGTTCTTCACTCTAACATATTATGGTTATGACTAAATCCTTACCTATCTTACCCTTCCTGTTAAACCCCTATCTCCCTCTTCATTCCTCATTTCTCCTTTTGAGTTTAATGAAATCCCTGTGTAAAACTGTGTTCAATCTTCCTTTATTGGATTAATATGAAATTGAGGTTCTTTAGATGCCGCTTGCTCCTTCTCTTCCAGACTTTCCTGTGGACTATGCACTCATTTTATGAATCTCCATTATGTAAAAGTGTTTTGCACTTTTTATCCTCCTCCCTTCTGTATAGTCCCGCATTCTTCCCATTTTTTCTTCTCCTAAAACCTTTGCATCAGAACAAAACCACCTATTATTTATCATTTAACCATTTTCTATAACTTCTAAAGATTACAGAAGACTTTTTTTAGTTCCCTATGAATATGGAATCAAGCAATGACTATATAGTCTTTTCTAATGAAACAAATATGTCTATCTCTCAAGTCTTTCTCTTGCCACCTGCATTTTCATTTAAAAAAATTCTCCTCAGTTCTAGCCTTTTCATCTGAAATGTTTTAAAATATTTTATTCCAAGAAAGGCCCATTTCTGCTCCCTGTAGGATTATATTTAATTTTGTCAGAAAGGCAAAACTTATTTGTAAACTTTTCTTTTGGATTCTGGAATATTCTATTCCAAAGACTTTTTGCTTTTACAGACAGTAAACAATCTTCGACAATCCTTTGAAAGGCTCCTTGGTATTTTGATTCCTTCTTTTGGGGTGCTGGTAATATTTTTTCTTTAACCTAGGAACTCTGGATTTTGGGTGTGGTGTTCCTGGAATTAATTTTTTTTTTCATTTTGGGTGATCAGAAGATTTTACTTTCATTTAGTTTCCTAACTTTAAAGTAAAAATAATTCTGGACAATTTTTCTTAATAATTTCTTGAAATTATACTATCGGTAATCTTTTTTCTCTCCCTGATCATGATTTTCCCATAGTACATTAACTTTGACTCAGAAAATAGATCAAGAAGAATCTAAAAATCATTTTGGTTTTCTTTTGATTAATAAGTTTAAATTTTAGGGCCCTAAGTTCTTGAGGTTTTCTACCATCTATTCTGTGGTTTAAAATTTTTCTTTTCATTCCTCTCCAGCTTTTCTATTATATTCCTGTGGTTAAGACATTTATTTTCCTCCAAGGGATTTGTATGTTTGCTGTCCTCCTCAAACCAAGGTATTTTCTCATGGTATTTGAGTGTGAGCATCCCCTTCCATTTTGGTAATTAAGCTGCTTGGGGGGGAGGGGCGGGGAAGAGGTCTACCCTTGGTTTAAGCTACACAATTAAAAAAGAAATTTTTTTTTTGCCTGGTTAGTCCTGAGTATAGTGGTTTACACTAGAGCTTTCTTTCAAGTGACTAGAACTGCTATGATCCTGGGATTGCATTTTATCATAAGACTTCTGAACCTCTGCTTGGGGTTATTTCTCTCTGTGGCTGGGCTCAGGGGTTATTTCAGTGCTGGGTGCTTGCTACAGCCTTCAGGGCAGCCTTGAGTTTTGTTTAAATGCTCTCTCTTCACTCCCCATTTCCAATGACTTGATATTTCTCTAATTAGGCTCCTACATTCTAAGGGCACTTGGCAATATTAATTTGGGCAGAGAATGCTGTACTGGATCCTGCTGGGAATTTGAGGAAGGGTTGGGTTGCGTTTGGGATAAGTTAAGCTTGGGAACTTACTGGCTCAGGCAGAGAATGAAATGCTATATTCACCCACAATACTTCAAAGCCATTTTTCTGGTGTTTCTTTAACAATAAAACTTTTTTTTTTTTTTTTTTTTTTTTTTTTTTTTTACCATAGCCTTGGGTTTAGTGAAATTTCTTTGTCCGAAGTCCCGCCTTGGACAGCTGAACCTTACCCATTCCTGCCTAACCTCTTCTTTAATACCCTCAGCCCTCATCATTTGGTAGCCCTTCCATGAGGTTTTCATCCACAAGGGTCTTTCCGACTGAGGTAAGTCTATCATACTACCCTTCTATAGCAGGGGACAGCTCGACTTCCCCAGGGCACACACATGGAACTGTCTGGAGCCTTGCACTTGTGCAGATTTGTCTCTCTGAGGATGCTTGAACAGATAAACTTCTGCAAGGTGACAAATAGCCCTCTTACTGAGGAGAGCTTTTGTCACATCTTTCTATCTCTCTGGGGATGCCTAGAGCAGACGAGAGCTATAAAAATGGGGACAAATTCAGCTTGAGAGATTTAAAATTGAAAAAGTTCATCTTATTTTTGCAATACTGTCTGGCCACAATATAAGTTAGACAACCAAGAGGAACGGCCAATTAATGGCTCAATGAATTTCACTACTATTAGAATATAAGTCACTGGACTTATTTTGCAAGAGACAGGGTAGATGGACCGAAGTTGCCCATGTTCAGGCCTTCATAGGTCTGTCTCAGGATCCTCAATTTAGATTAAATTGCAGGATGTTGCTAGTTAAGTTTATTGCGGGGGAAATGGAGATAGATACTGATTCCCTAAATGACCCCTTCTTTTCCATTTCTTTGGGGGTGCAAGGAGCGTCTGCCCCCACTGAGGCCCTCAGCAGGACGCTTCTGAATTGCCTCCAAAACCTGCCCCCTTATCAGAAAGGGAACCTCGGATCCCACGCTATCCAACTCCCCTCTCCCTGAGAGTTGGACTCTGGGACTACCTCACTCCTTAGTCCTTCTTAGAAGAGAAGCTGTGCTTCCTCCTTCTGAGGTCCCCCTGCCCCAAGCCTCTATCCTTCTCTTACTCCTCCCCAGGAACCTGATTCAGCTACAGCTGCTGCTCAGGACCCTGATTTGGCTACCTCCTCTAAACTTTGCTCCTTGAGGAAAGTGGCTGACTGGGGGGGGGGGGGAGGGAGGAGGGAAAGACAGGACAGGGGAACTCAGAGTGCAGATGTCCTTCTCCATGTTGGATCTTTCCCAAATTAAGAAGTTGGGCAGAGATTCTGAGGATCCCAACAAGTATGAGGGGCTTAAAGCCATTATCCTCCAATTCTATCTGTCCTGGGGAGATATAAATATCATTATCTCCTCTTGATGTACCATAGGGGAGAAAAGGAGGATCTGGGATCTGGCCCAGAAATTTGGGGATGACATGGCTGCCTCTTTATATCAAGCAGAGGCCATTGCTGTGCCTGTCTCAGACCCTGGGTGGAATTATCAGGAGGGGAGCAGGGACAGAGAAAAGAGGAATCATCTCCTAACTTGCCTCACTGAGGGTATGAAAACGGGGATTAAAAAGCAGGTGAATTACGATAAGCTTAGAGAGATCACCCAAGCAGCTAAGGAAAACCCTGCCTTCTTTCAGGGTTGCCTTGTAGAGGGCCATGAGGAAATATACTAATCTGGACCCCCCTTCTTCAGAGAGGACCACTGTCTTTGGCATGCATTTTATCAATCAGTCTTCCCTAGATATAAGACAGAAACCCAGACTCCCATGACTCAGTTACTGGTTGCCTTTGGGGTATTCAATAATAGGGACTGAGAGGAGTATCGGAAGGCCAGAGCAAAGAACAAAGAGCAGGTCTAGATTCTAGCTGCTGCCATTTCCAAGGAACCCCAAGGCTCGTGCTTTAGGTGTAAAAGGCACTGGACACTGGGCAAGGAATTGCCCTCTGAAAAGTCAGCCTCCAGGCCGTTGCCCTAGATGCAAACTGGAAGGACACTGGAAGAACAACTGCCCAGGGAAGAGGAGGGCCATGGCCTCCAGTCTCACTCTCTGGGCTTCTCAAGACCTGGACTGAGGGCCCAGGGTTTGGCTATCGCTCCCCTTACTCATCACCACCACAGAACCCAGGGTCACTTTGGACATAGCAGGTATGTCCATCTTGTTTTTCTTTGATACGGGGCCTCTCTTTCTGTTCTGCTCATGCATTTGGGTCCTGCTTGTCCCTCCCCCCATAAGGTGATGGGAATTGACAGGAGACACCATAAGTGCTTGAAAACCCTTCCCCTGCCTTTTCAGTTTGGGGACCTATTGTTTCTACATTCATTTTTAATTATTGCTTCCTGTCCCACCCCATTAATGGGGAGAGACTTGATGGTGAAGCTGGGAGCCCAATTCTCTCTGCTCAAACCTCCAAATAATCTCTTTGTGCTCCTTTCCAGATCCTTCCACATTCCCTATAAAATCTGGGGGGACATAGACTCTTCTGTGTGGGATCAGGGCATCCCTGGAAGAGCTAAGCATGCCACCCCAGCTCTCATTAAGCTTTGGGATCTTAGTATATTTCCTCATAGATGCCATTTTCCAATTATTCCTGGGAATACATGATGGTTTTCTATCCAGCATCTTAAAGATGCCTTTTTCTGCATACCTCTGCATAAGGTTTCTCTTTGTATTTGAATGGGCTAAGCCAGGGGAATTCCCCTACCAGTTAACCTGGACTGTTCTGCCTCAAGGCTTTCGGGATAGTCCATACCTGTTAAGGCAAGCATTAACTGAAAATTTGAGAGACCTTGAGCTGCCTGGAAGCAGCCTTATCCAATATGTGGGTTATATTTTGCTCTGCAGCCCCATCAGGGAGGAGTTCCTAACAGCAGCCACAAAGACCCTAAATTTCCTAGCCTAGAGAGGCTACAGGGTGTCTTCCTACCAACTGCCCACATAGCCTGCCAGTCTGTCAAATATTTGGGCCACAATCTCACCCCCACCTCTCACTCTCTGAGGAGAGGAAATAAGCTATATTAAGCTTCCCAGACCTTGCCTCAAAGAAGCAGCTGCATATCTTTTTAGGCATGGCTGGCTTCTGCAGGATCTGGATTCCCAATTTTGGGGTTATTGCCAAACCCCTCTATGATTCTATTCAAGGTTCTAATAACCTTCCTCTTGAATGGGGACCTGATCAGGCCAAGGCTTTAAAAACCCTGAAAGCCAAACTGACCTCTGCCCCTGCCCTGGCCTTCCCTGACTTACAGAAACCTTTCACTCTGTATGTAGATGAGAGGCGGGGACAGGCATTAGGAGTCCTTACTCAGCCTCTAGGACCTGATTCCAGACCTGTGGCTTTTTTCTCAAAGAAGCTGGATTCAGTTTCCTTAGGATGACCTTCCTGTCTCAGAACAGTGCTTGCCACAGCCCTGTTAACTGAGGAAGCCTCCAAACTGACCTTGGATCAGCCATTAGAGATTTTAATCCTCCACAGAGTCCAAAGTATTCTAGAAGCCAAAGGGCACCAGTGGCTCTAGAGTGGGAGGCTTACTAGGTACCAATTCCTTCTGCTAGATATCCCTGACATGACTCTCCTACTCAATCACACTTTAAATCCTGCCACTCTTCTCCTTGATGTCTCTTAATCAGAAGAGATTGTCCACAATTGCGAGGAAGTTATGATTCTGTCTACTCCAGCAGATCTGACTTAAGGGACACCCCCCTTGAGAACCCAGATGGGGAGTAGTTCACAGATAGATATAGCTTTCTTGAGAATGGGGAGAGAAAAGCAGGTTATTCAGTGATGTCTCTTCATAACACCCTTGAGGCTAAGCCATTATCTCCTGGGACTTCTACTCAGAAAGCTGAGCTCATAGTCCTAACCCAGTTTAAAACTGGGGAAGGGGATGAGAGTCAACATCTACACTGACTCCAAATATGCTTTCCACATTTTACATGTTCATAGAGCTATTTGGAAAGAAAGAGGCTTGTTGACAGCGGAAAAACTCTTCCATTAAACATGCGGGAGAAATTCTGCATCTATTGCAAGCTGTCCATGAACCTAGAGAGGTCTCGGTCATATTCTGTAAAGAGCACCAGAAGAGAGATTTACTTCAAGCTAAAGGGAACAGGCTGGTAGATTCAGCTGCTAAAGCTGCTGCCCTTTCACCATTGACTATGGCACCTTTGATTACCCAGCTGCCTGAGTCTTTTGTTCCTTCCTATAGCCCACAGGAAAAGGCTCTTGCAGAGGAAAGGGGGTTCACCCTTTCTCCCTCTGGTTGGTTTCAAATGCCCTCAGACCACCTCTTAATCCCAAAGGTAAGTCAGTGGAAACTAATCTCTGGTCTCCATCAGGTGTGCACCTGGGGAGAAATGCTCTCCATTCCCTGGTGAGATGCATTTCACTGGCCACAAGCTGGAAGAAACCATCAGACAGGTCTGCCGGGTCTACCCAATTTGTGCTCAGGTGAATCCCGAGGGAGCTGTTAACCCCCCACCTCTCCTGAAGACAGTTCAGAGGAGAGGCACGTACCCTGGTGAGGATTGGCAACTAGACTTCAAGCATATGTCCCCTTGTAGAGGTTTCAAGTTGCTTCTGGTGTTTGTTGACACATTCACTAAGTAGAAGCTTTTCCTTCCAGGACTGAGAAGGCTAAAGGAATATCTAAGTGCTTGCTGAAAGAGATCATACTGCATTTTGGCTTGCCCAGCACTTTACGGAGCAATAACGGGCCTATCTTCATTTCTCAGGTAACCCAAGGGGTAGCCAAAGCACTTAACATTTCTTATCATCTCCACTCTGCCTGGTGTCCTCAAGCCTCTAGGAAGGTGGAGAAAATGAATCACACATTTAAGAGACTCCTTACTAAACTATGTCTAGAGACTTGAGAGGACTGGATAAAGAATCTACCATTGGGACTACCCAAAGTCAGAATTGCCCCCGGGGAGATAATTAAACTGAGCACCTTTGAACTCCTTTATTTGGCCCCTGCATTTTCAGATTGCTTGTGAGATTTGTTTCTTCTAAACTTCCAGCTGCAAACTTCCAACTTCTCCTGCAACCTGGGGATCATGAGACAACTGATGAGCAAACTCAACATCCACTGGATGCTGCAGCTGCTGTTTTCAGATCTTGTTTCTCTCCTTCAAGCACAACTCCCTATTAGGGGAAGCTCTACGACCATTTTCAGCAGGAAGTAGTTATAGAAGACCTGAGACCTTCTACCCTTTTCCCAAAAGAATTTGTTCTTACTGCTTGAGGGGAGAGATGATGAGAGTAAAACTGTGCTTGATCTGAGTCAGCCCTGTAAAATTATGTAAAATCACCAACAAAATGTCTCCTTTGATCTATAAACCCAAATGGTCTTGCATCCTCTGGAGCAAGATAAGCTTTCTTGGAGGAAGTCACAACCCCTGGCAAGATTTCCCTTCCAATGGAGACTTCTCTTAGACTCGTGCATAAAATGGGTCTTCAGAAAATGACTCTTTGCTGATCACTTCTCTCTTGAGAATGATATGCCCTCTAAGAGAATCCCTTTTGGTGTTTCTTTAACAATACATACATACATATACATACACACACACACACACACACATACACACACACACACACACATATATATATATTTTTACTACCATAGCCTTGGGTTTAGCGAAATTTCTTTGCTGGAACTTGAGCCTTGGACAGCTGAACTTCACCTATTCCTGCCTAACCTCTTCTTTGGTACCCTCAGCCCTCATCAGTTACATATTTCCCAAATACTACTATTAATAGTATATTAGCCACCTTATTTTAAAATTGTAGATGCAATTATATAGAAGTAGTATTTGGGAAGTTAAATTCAGAAAGATTCTGATGTGGTTTGAATGGTCTCAATTCCTGGTGATCAAGAGGTTAGTAGCAATAAGAGAGTTGTTAAGAATCCCCTTAAAATTGGCTGCAGGTTTAGAGTGAAAAAATTCACTCATTCCTGAATTATCAGTTGCAAAATGAAAGTTTATTATTAGATAGAAATCTGTTTCTAGTGGGAAATGGAGTTTTGGCACTGAGAATACTTTCTCAATGGGCAGAATGGTCCTGGCAAATTGCTTAGTCCATCTGCAAAGACCTTGGTTGAGGGAGGCTGTTATATTGGGTATCCTAGTGGGAGCTGGGACAGTCAGACCAGGTAGGGGCTGGGACAGCCAAGGTTCCCGGGTTTAGATTCTTATCAGTTTTCCTATTGGAATTAACAACATTTCAAAGGTGTGCTTTTTGACCAGGATTTCTAATTGAATCTGGCATTCTGGAAAGACAACTTGTTTGGGGAGGATATGCCTTCCCCAGGAGGGGCTGAGAATCTGAAAGGGATCACAGATCAAAAGGAAATATAGTTTCTTAAAGAGACCACAACTTAGTAAAGGAAACTGTTCCCTCCTGCTTCAGTCCTATACGGACTAAACTATTTATAACAATACTTTCTGTAGTATCACATCATAGGTGCTCATCAAGCATGGAATATTTAAACAAATTATGGTACAGAAATGTTATGGAATATTAATGGTTTATTATTATGCCTTAATAAACAATGAATATAAAGAATACAAAGAATCATGAGAAGACCTAATTGATCTGATATTGGGTGAAATATGCAAAACCTGGAAAAACCATATATATGACAATAATGAAAAGAAAGAAAATCAAATAAGAATTGAAAAAAAATGCATTTCCTCCATTATGGAAGTAGATTGTAGATTTGTAACATTGCATATACTATCAAATTTGGTTGTTGAGTTGAGTAAGTTTTTTAGTTGGTTTTGTTTAATTGCTTCTTTTTCCTTCTTTCTTTTTTATTCTTAGGAAATATTCTTTATTTATTCTTTATGTCTTTCTGAGAATGGAAATGCGAAGGATATATTTGAAAATTAAAATACTGTAAAAATGAAAGCTATTAACATTTTTTAACATGCAGAAAAAATGCAACATTTCTTTTACAAATTGTGGCACAGAATTTCAAGTATTCTGTGATCTATTGCTTATATAAAACACGGACTCACTAAATTGCTGATTCTTGCAAAAAGCTGGCAAATGCTCCAATGAAGATCAAATTCAGATTAAAAATCTGGAGACATTAAACTTAAAGCAAAAATGCTCATTCAACTAACACTTGTGTGAAGTTTTTTTTAACACAATTTCTCCTCTAAGTCCCCCAATGAATTTGCCAGAGGGGATCCACACAATGTGCCAGGAGTTGTATTCAATTTCTCTAGGTGGTATAAAGAAACACCCATATTGTTTATTGATTACCTTCACTCCTATTATGTGACTATGTTATCTTTTTTTTTAATTGTTCATACATTTCTTTGATGCTATCCTTTGCTGTAGTTTTCCTTCATAATTCCTTACTTGTGGGCAAGGCAAGACAAGGCAAGAAATACTTATAAAATGCTTACAAATGCAGGCAAAACAACAAGTTCTAGAACGTGTGTGCGTGTGTGTGTGTGTGTGTGTGTGTGTGTGTATGTATGTAAGAGAAAGAGAGTACAGAGTGGGGGGGGAAGTGGAGGGATCTAGAAAGGACCAAGTGTTGAAGTTTTATAAAGATTGGCCCACTTGGGTCCCCTTTCAATTGAGGCTCTAGGGACATTTCTGGAGAGCATGATGTTAAAGTTAAAAAAGTCAGAAGGCATATCTGTATTTGTTATCTTGTTGCTACTCATACCTCTGTACTTCTCCATTACCTTCTGGATTATGTTTATATTTCTAATTCTTCAGAGGCTATAGCATTCCATGACTCATACCAACATACTATAATTTTCTTTTAAAAATCTTTTATGAACTTGATCAACAAACTAATCAAGTAAATTTAAAAGCTATTTATATTCAAGTAGTTAAACAAATAATAACAGATAAAAATCTGTTAACAATTTATGTTACTTCCTTTATGTTCTCTCAAAAAATGTTGGGGGTCCATTTATCTTAATATATTCATGTACTATTTTGTTGGTTTTTTCATAAAATCAACTCTTAGTTTTATTTATTAATTCAATAGTTTTTTTTTTAACTTTCAATTTTATTAATTTCTCCTTTTCATTTTATAATTTCAAGTTTAGTATTTGATTGGGGGTTTTTAATTTGCTCTTTTTCTAGCTTTTTAAGTCTTAAGCCCAATTCATTGATCTTCTCTTTCTGTATTTTATTCAAGTAAGCCTCAAAGATATAAAATTTCCCCTTCTTACCGCTTGGTTTGCATCCCACAAATTTTGGTATGTTGTCTCATTGTTGTCATTCTCTTGGGTTAAATTACTGTGTCGATTCACCCAATCATTTTTTAGGATGAGATTACTTAGTTTCTAATTATTTTTTGGTCTATTTATCCCTAGCTTTTTGTTGAATGTAGTTTTTGTGAGGGTATCCTTTAATTTTGAGGTCTTTATGTCCTAATATGTGGTCAATTTTTGTAGAGGTTCCATGAACTACCAAAAAGAAAGTGTACTCCTTTCTGTCTCCATTCAGTTTTCTCCAAAGATCTATCATACCTAACTTATTAAATATTCTATTTACCTCTTTAACTTCTTATTTGTTTTGTGGTTTGATTTATCTAATTCTGAGAATGCAAAGTTGAGATCTCTCACTATTTTAATTTGGCTGTCTATTTCTTCTTGCAACTCTCTTAACTTCTCCTTTAGAAATTTAGATGCTATACTACTTGATGCAAATATATTTAGTATTGATATTGCTTCATTGTCTACACTACCTTTTAGCAAAATATAGTTTCCTTCTTTATCTCTTTTAATTAGATCAATTTTTTGCTTTTACTTGATTTGAGATAAAGATGGCTACCCCTGCTTTTTTGACTTCACCTGAAACCTAATAGATTCTGTTCCAGCCTTTTATCTTTACTCTGTATATATCATCCTGCTTTAAATGTGTTTCCTTGTAAACAACATATTGTAGGATTCTGGCTTTTGATCCACTCTGCTATCTGCCTCCGCTTTATGGGAGGGTTCATCCCATTCATATTTATGGTTAAAACTAATAATTCTGTATTTCCTGCCATCTTATTATCCCCAGATTATGCTTTTCTTTTTCTTTCCCCCCTCACCCTCCTCCCTAGTATTAAACTTATGGGCCCCACTTGTCTCACATAGCTCTCCCTCTTTAGAATCCCTCCCACCCCCTTTGAGTCCCTTCCCCTTTCTTATACCTTTCCCTTATTACTTTTTTCCTTTTCCCTTTTCCTCTCCCACTTTTTAATGACGTGAGAGAAGTTTCTCTGTAAACCAAATATGTCTAATATTTTCTCTTTGTGTCAAATCTGATGAATGTAAGATTCACACAATGTTCCTCCCCCTTCCTTAATTCCCTCAGATATGATGGGGTGGATAGAATTTCCCTCTTTTTATCTCCCCTTTTCCCTTTTTCTGATATTATCCTCTTTCCACTTCTAATTCTCTTTTTTGGGGAGTATTATAACAGTAAATAAAATTATACACACGCTTTTTATGTATGCCCATAACAGAAATACAATTGTCAAGAGTTCTTTTTATCTTTTATGCTTCTCTTGAGTCCTATATTTGGAGATCAAATTTTTTGTTTAGCTCTGGTTTTTTCATTAGGAATAAAATGGAATTGACCTGTTTCATTGAATGTCCAACTTCTTCCCTGGAAGAAAATGCTCAGCTTAGCTGGATAGTTTATTCTTGGCTGCATTCCAAATTCTTTTGCTTTCAGAATATCAGATTCCAGAACTTTTAATATGGAAGCAGCTAGATCCTGAGTGATCCTTATTGTAGCTCCTCGGGATTTGAATTTTTTTTTAATAGCTGCTTGTAATATTTTTTCTTTAATCTGATAGTTGTGAAATCTAGCTACAATATTCCTTGGAGTTTTTATTTTTGGGTCTCTTTCAGAAGGTGTTTGACGAATTCTTTCAAAAGCTATTTTACCTTTTGATTCTATTACATCTGGGCAGTTCTCTTTGATGATTTCCTGTAAAATATTGTCTAGACTCTTTTTTTTGTCATAATTTTCAAGACGTCCAATAATCCTCAGATTATCTCTCCTAGATCTATTTTCCAGGTCTGTTGTTTATTTATTATTTTTAAATTTATGTTTTATCATTATTATTTATTTATTTATGCATGTATTTATTAATGTTTTTAATTTTATTAATTTATTAATGTTATATTTAACATTTTTTCTATTTTTTCCATTTTTTTGGTTTTGCTTGATTGATTCTTCATGTTTCAAAGAAGCATTCATTTCTTTTGTTCAGTTCTGATTTTCAATGTTATTTTTTTCATTAGCTTTTTAAAAACTTTTTGTACATGTCCAATTGAGTTTTTAAATGAGTTGTTTTGCTTTATGGAATTTTTTTCCATTTCGCTATTTTTTTTTTTTAACTGAGTTATTTTCTTTTTCCAATTCACATATCCTACTTTCCTGGGAGTTCTTTATCTTTTCCAATTCACATTTCAGGAAGTTGTTTTCTTTTTCCACTTTACCAAATTTTTCTTTTAATGAGTTATATGCCTTTTCCATACTCTCTTGCAAAGCTTCTCTTTCCTTTCCCCATTTTTCTTCTAGCTCTCTTTTAAGATCGTTTATAATTTCTTCTAAAAGAGCCTTGTGTGAAGGGGACCAGCCTATATTTCCCTTTGGCGTTTTGTCTGGAGACTGCTATTAATCTCCTCAGGGTTGGAAACCTGTTCTCTTTCTGTATAGAAGCTATCTATAGTTAAAGCTCCCTTTGCTTTTTTACTCATTTTTTAAAAAGCTCTTGAGGTCTGCCTTCAGGGCAAGAAGGCTACCAGCTTCCTCTACAGAACAGGGATATATGGACAGTAGCTGTCCTGTGAATGGACTGCAAAGAGCAGAGGAGCTGCAGAGTGCAAATGCCCTGGGCAGGGCCCCATGGTGGAAGTGCCACTGCCTTGGGGGGAGTCCCGCTGTGCAGAAGTGTGACTGCTCCAGGGAAACACCTCCTTCTCCTTCCCCTCCCCCCCCCCCCCCCCCCGCTCCCCTCTCTGCCCTCCCCAAGTGTGATTGTCCTGGGCAAAGGCCCTGTGCTGTGGAATGCAGCTGTGCAGCTGTGCGGTGATCCGTGCTGAGTCACTTCTGGTGTTGGGTGGGTGTGACTAGGTCCTGTTAAACTCTGAGGTTTTGGGGTACACTCTATCTTTGACATTTGTGTAACTTCTCTGATGATTTACTGCTTTGCAATCAACCTGTGGTAGAGTCTTCCCTACAAATTCTCCATCTTTGGAGACTGCATCCAGCCTTTGTCTGCTCAGCATGGGCTAGCCTCTGTATTCTGCCTCCCTACCTGTGTTGGCCTCCTGTTGCCCTATCAAGACAAACCTTTTCTGGTGATCTGCCAGATTATCTTCCGCTGGTAATTTGTTGTACTTCCAATATTTGTGGATTCTATCAGTCAAGCACTATTTCAGAGGCTGAATTTGGTAATCAGTAGTGAGGGTAGAAGGGGAGCTTAGAATGAAGTGTGTGTCCTTTCTGCCATCTTGGCCAATATATTCATGAACTGAGGCAGCATTGTGTACTGCATAACAAGCTGGTCTTGGAGTTGGGAAAAATCTATTCACGCTAGCTAATTCCTGGCCTTGTGATCCTAAGCAAAGTCATTTAACCCCTTTGTGCCTCAGGCAACTCTCTAAGACTACATTATAAAACAACTATGGATTTGGTCTGGTGGACAGTTTCTTTCTGGGAAAGTAAAATTACAAAATAAAAATGAAAAAATTTGCATATTTTTCTTTTAAAATCAGTTTAATCTGCCCTTTTCTCATTTTTTTCACTCTGCATTATTTCATATTATTCCTTCCATATTTACATATGTTCCTTTATACTGGTCAATCTTAACAGCATTATACTTGAAAATGATGTAGATCGTTAATTCACTTAATCTTTGGATTTCCTTAAAATTTTTCCTTAAAATAAAAGGGTTGATGATGTGATAATGATAATGAGAATGATGATAGCCAGCATTCTGACTCCTCTCTTCTAAACAACCAGATAAAACAAGAAAGGGTGAGTCACTGTAAAGGGCCAAACACTTTAAAGTTCTTTAGTCAATTTGAATGAAATTGATACCATAATTCTAGGGGCCAAGAAAAACAAAAATTGAAAAACCAAACACAAACTGGCCAAATCCTAAAAACAAATTAGCAATACAAGAAGAGGTGACTTTGGAAGGAGCTTTCTGCATTTGAAGATCTGCTGTTATATCTTTTGAAAAAAGTGCCACAATCTAAGTGGGGAAAGAGGGACCCCAAAAGTTTGGGTTAAACCCATCACCTAGTCAAGAAACAAATTTTATTGAAAGTAATAGTAATGCCATTACAAAACAGACTAAATTGTAAGGAATTCAGTAAAGAAACAGAAGCAAGGAGAGATATTTATCCAGCTTCTACCATAGATATGCTAATTCTATGGCTCAAGGATAAGGCTAGGGAGTCTATCACTAGCATATTAATTCTATGGCCCAAGGGTAGAGCCAGGGAGTAGTCTCCAAGTTGAGGGATAGTCTCCAAAATTTTATTATCACTTACCAGATCATTGAATTGAGAAGTAATCTATTAAGAATCAGGTTGGGCGTGAGAGTTCCTAGGGCAGACTCCCAAACCAAAAGACCCAGGATTTCCTGACTCACTGCCAGAATAGATGCCCTGCCTAAAATCAGGGGACCAAAAAATCATATTACATCATAAGGGAGGGTTCATTTCTTTTCTTATCTCCTACCATGGCAATGGCATCTTGTAGGAGAAAAAACGTGACTATGACACACAATAATACTGTGGTATTGTCTAATAGGAGAATTCAAGAACATGAGCTGCTGAAATATCCTTCTTTTCATTTTTCTAATGAAGAGGAAGTTCAAGGAAAATGAACTTGGTGCCTAGAGTTGTATCCTGCTGCTTGGTAGATGTGTAAGGCTCAAAGCCTCTGAGGAAGCAGACATGGTGAGAGTACCTGGAAATCCTAAGATAATCACTCTGATTCCCTCTGAGTCTAACACCGCTCTAGTCTATGGTGGGAGAACAATGTATTGTGTAGATGACAGGACCAATGAAAACTTGGAAGAATAAAATGGCTTGCTTAGCAAAAAACCTATATGGCACATTATGAGAAGATATTAGGTTTTCTGCAGGGTCAGTTTCATTTGTATTGTTCTCACATAGGGCTCCTCATACACAATCTCTGTACATGCTAATGTTCCCAGCTGATGTGAATGTGGGAGAGTATACTTAATATTTATGAGGGGGAAACTTTTTTTTAAACTAATGCTTCTTCAGGAATTGTGTTTGCTCTTTGATGTTGTTCCCTTTGGCTAAAAGGTAAAAACACAGATGGAACTGCATGATATACAATTTTATAAACATAGTCTCAAAGGGTATCTTGAACCTAGATTGTCCTCTTCTTAGGTATCTAAGCTACAAGTACAAATTGAGTGTAAGTACATCCTTTCTACAAGAAGTTTTGTCATCTTAATACACAAAAATATATTCAGTCATTCCCTGATTGCAAGACACTTCAGTAGTTTCCATTCTTTTTGGCAATAATAACAAATGCTGACATGAATATCTTTGAACATATAACCATTCTTTTTAGAATGTTCTCTTTCTAGAATACATTCTTTTTAGAACGATAATTTCTCAATAATGAAATTGTTGGGTTAAGGAGTAACTTTTGAAAAATATGAATGACAGTACTCTAAGAAGAGATTTTGCCAGTTTGATTCAGCAGATCTGCCAGCACTGCATTAATTTAATCAATTTTGCAATTTTGATAAGTGATATATTAATAGGCAATATAATTGTATTTGATAATTGATGAGATTAAATGTTTTCAAGTAATGTACAATTTTTGTTTCTTTTTTTAAAAACAATCTTTTCATATCCTTTGATACTTTATCCATTAGGAGTAGGGTTTGTTGTAGAATTTTCTTTTTATTATTTCCTCATATTTTTTAAAATCTTTTTTTCTTCCGGAGGCAATTGAGGTTAAATGACTTGCCCAGGAAGTAGGCACACAGCTAGGAAGTGTTAGGTATCTAAGAACAGATTTGAACTCATTCAGGGCTGAGGCTCTATCCACTGCGCCACCTAGCTGCCCCATTTTTTCATATTTTTAAAAGTTAGGTTTTTATGTAGCATGCTTATCATAAATATTTTTCCAGTATGCTATTTTTATCTTGAAAATCTTTTTCTTTCGTACAACCATTTTCAGTTTTTGTGTAACACATTTACTTTGTAATTAATCATTTCTTCTATTTGTTTAAAAGATAGAAATTTAGTTTTCATCTATCACTGAGGAAAACATTCTTGGGATATTTCATTAGCGCCACTGGATCAGATTATCATCCACTATATGAACAGATTAATACTCGAATCTGTATATACAACACTTATCTCTGTCCTGAACACCAATGAAGGATCACCAAGTGCTTCCTGGGTATTTCCTCCTGAAGGTATATATGTCTCTCAAACTCAATATATACAAAATAGAACTAATTATCTTCCCCTTTTAGTCCACTCCTATTCAAACTTTCCAGTTTTGGATGAAAACAGTCATCTTACTAATTACCTCAGTACATATAAACCATATCTTATTTCTCCATACCCAATAAAGTGCCAAGTTTTGTGAAATTTACCTTCATAACATATCTTAGAGCTGTCTCCCTTTCTCTCCACTCATGGCCTACATTAATTCAGGCCCTCATTGTCTTTCACCTGGACTACTACAACAGCTTTCTCACTGGTCTTTCTGTTTTAAAATGAGATTGTAAAACAAAACAAAAAACTTGCTTAACACGGGGCCTGGTACATAAAAGGAACTTAGTAAATAGCTATTCCCTTTTTTTAATGTGTTCTAACCCATCTTCCATAAACTTTCAAAATAAACTTTGTAAAGGAGAGATGTGACCATGTCAAATCTTGGTCAAAAAGCCTTCAGTGGTTTCCTACTGCAAATAGCATAAAATAACAGTTCCAAAACTTTTTGGTCTTATGATTCCTTTATACTTTTAAAAAATTATTAATGACCCAAAGAACATTTGTTTATATGGCTTATACCGATAGTTACCATATTAAAAATTAAAACTTTGAAAAATGTTTAAAAATATAACAATAATAAACCCATTACAAGTTAACATAATATTTTTCATGAAAAGTAACTTTCAGAACAAAAAAAACCGGTGAGAAAAGCAAGGCCCTGTTTTACATGTTTTTACAAAATTCTTTTTTGGGCACATCTCAAATGTCTGGCAGATGGATTCTCATTTCTGCTTCTACATTCAATCTGATACAATATATTGTGTTGGTGAAGTGGAAAAGCACCCCAAATGGGACTGTGAGAAACATAATCTTGAATCTTTGTAGTTAGAAATTTATCACTAGTTCTTCACTCCCTAATGCAGATGGGTATTTTTACACCCCAGGTGTAAACCTAAAAAAACCTAAGACCATGACAACTTGATAAACTTAAAGAAATACTGCTTATTGCTGTCTGGGAATGACTTCATTAGAATGATAACTTTTTGCCTCCTGTTTAAAATAGAAATTCCTTTATTATGACAAATGTATCAAGAAACATTTTGATGTCTTTCTTCTTTCTATAAATATATGTCCCTGAGGCCACTCATCACTCACCCCTCCCGTCTTGGTGTTGGGAGATCAGTCTTGGCCAGTAATAAAGCCTCTTAAAACTTCATTATTTTGGCTGCCCTGTTTTTCTCTTGCCTAGGTACTTCACTGGAATCAGCCAGAGAAGATATGTAGTTAGGAAAGGAAGGCATATTTTAAAAGGCAAATGACAGCTAAATATTATTTGAAAAGTTTTAACCTCATGGACTCCCTAAAAAGGTCTCATGGACCATACTTTGAGAACTTTTAGCATAACATATTAAATTTTTAACCTGATATTTAAGATACACCACCATCTAGCTCAGACCTATTTCCTACCCTTATTACACATTACTGTACTTTAAGAACCCTAATATTCCAAAATGGAAAACTGTTTTCATCTTAGACAAATTGTATGGGTATTAGTGAGTTTAAGGATTCTATGAAAGGTGTTATGGGCCAGAACTCTGAACTTGAAACAAAGGATTCTTACAAGGTACTAAGTCAGTGGAATTGATAAGAGACAATAATTTAGCATGGTTCAGTATGATTGGTTTAATACTACAAGGAGATGTTATGGGCCAGAACTTGAAACAAGATACTAAGTGGAATTGAGAAGATAATGGTTAAATCTAGTTTAGCACTGATTTAATCCTACAACAAATGATGATTTCCTAGTGATATAATGATTGGTGTGTACTTAGTGTACATCATATAAGCAAGAAGCTCTCAGGGCCAGAAAGGACAAGCACACTAAAAGCTCTTGAAGTCTCAGCCAGGATTCAGTCAGGGAGATTCAGAAGCCAGAGAAGGCAGGTGGGAACGCAAGCTCTTGGAACCAAGGCCAGATTGAAAGACTCTCCAGAAAGCTGCCAGCCCCAGGAAGGAAATAATAAAGGATCTGGATTATAAGAAGCTAACCAGGCTACGGCAAACAAAACACAATACAAAGAACATCTCGACTCCTGTGAAAAGGTAGCTGGTGCAACTGTATGTAGACATGCTTTATAAACTATTAACTAACTTTATAAGCAAAAGGCTCCATTTATTTTAAATAAAATTGAGTTCTAAAAAGTATACTCATAATTTTTAACAAACTTTTTGGCTTTTATGCAATACAGTATCACAAAAGTATTCAAGCTGTATTCTAATAGAGGGCTCTGGAAATACTTAATATCCTTCAAAGAGACTCAAAAGATATTATGATCTAGAGTGGAAGGTCCCTTAAAGATGACTTACTCATTACCTTAATCATTACCTAGCATTACCTTTGAAGATGAAGAAAATGACTGGCAGAAAAATTAAATTAAATGATTTCTCCAAAGATGTAGAAATAAATAGCAGTTAGTATTTAAACCTAGATATTATAAAACAAATCACTCAATTGCTCAGAGCTCAAAAAAAAAAAAAAAAAAGCAAATGTGTGCTGGATTTGGAGTAGTCCATCTGACTTAGAGCAGTCATATTTGAAGCGATTTACAAACCTTAAAGTATGTTACAGTATTACCACTTATTACCACCACATATAAAGTTATTTGCAAACCTTAAAGCATTATATGTCATTATTAAGCTCTCTGGTTCCCAATTATAATGTTCTTCTAAAAATGTAATATTCTCTGTTGAGCTTTTCTTGGGGTCTCTGGAGGCAACCTTCGTTTCAGTTCAGTAATCACTACAAGTGAAGCCAAGTGTTAAAGTCCAAATCCTTTATTGTCTCTTTTCAAGTCTGTCAAAGTATGTTGACACTGTGTTTGATATGCTGGCTATTAGACTAAAGTCTCAAGGTTAATAAGCATTACTTTTCTAGTTTGTGCTGGCAAATCTTACCACCCTATGATAGAATATCCTTAACATTGGTACTTTCAAAGAAAAAAAGGATGACATTTCCTTAATGCAGAAGAAGTCATTAACCAGAACACTATGTCTCAATGCCATATAATAACTTTATGGATTTACCTTCATATTTAGTGTGAATATGCATGTGCACAGTTTTGTTTGTGTTTCATCACTGGATTGAATCTGTGCTAGATTTTTGATTCCCAGGGTAAGGACTATGTTTTCCTCAGTCTCAAATTAGCCCAAATACTTGAGAACTTGAAAATTAGATATATGATCCGGACAGAGCTAATGAAGGAATACATCATTGCTCTGAGGAGATAGAACAGCAAAGACTGTTTTCACCCTTCTGATACAGATTTCATTAGAACTTTCCAGTCTATAACCTTACTGAAGTATCCTCCTTAATTAAACCAAGAACAAAAACCCAATTCTTACTTTAGTTTTCAGTGGCTCAGTGTTTCTTAAAATGCATTTAAGAGTTGATCTTAATTATTGTTCTAGTTTTGTAAGAACCCTATGCATTGCAAATTATTTCAAATGGTAAAAGAAAATTAATTTTAAATCAAGCAAAATACAAAGAAAAGTATAAACTATCTGGAAGTTTTTTATGTGTGAGAATTATGATGAACCAAACCACATATCAATAGAATATTTACAATCTCCTCTGAGAGGCCCTGATTTTGTGGGAGTATGCACCAGGCCTTAGGAAAGAAAGTTAGTGAAAGAGGTGGCTATCAATGTTACTCATGTATCAAAGTCTCCTTTTTTCTCTAATATGATACATTTCTTTTGAGGGGAAAATAAAATTTACCTGGGAGAAGAAAAGCCGCTTGTCACAGATGGAGAAGAAGGAGGAGTAGGTGATGCTTCCTTTCCAGCAGGAGACATTGAAGGTGGGGTAGAGGAAAGAATACTGGAACTAGAGGGAGCTGCATCATCTGAATCACCTTTAAAAGAGAAGGAATTAACACAATCAGCCAGATAGTTGCCTGTTATCGTCTTGGAATTATCCGTCCATGCAAGGCAAGACAAGACATGAACTCCTCACCTAGAAAAGATAAATTTAAAGATCAAATAAGCATTGACCTTTACCTCTCGGAAAGGGAAATGGAGGTGTATGTTCTATGGTGAGAGTAGTGAGATGTAATAGAGGATTTTGGTTCTGACACCTAGTTTAGCTATTAATTTTAGGGATACATTAGTAAGTGGCATGGTAAGTGCTGAAAGAATTTCTTGCTGAAACTGAAACTTGATTCTTCTACCCCTTTCCCAGAGTTTACTACTTTCTTCTTTTAAGTTTAATGGAACATTTTGACCTTCTCTAGTTAACCTGTCCTGTATTATTATATATTATGGTTATCTGTTTTTGTGTCTTATCTCCTTCCTACTAGATTGTGTTATATGAGTGCTAGGACTATGTCTTATCTAGACTTATCTAAGTCTCTATGACCCAGCATATGTTTTACATTCAGCAGATACTTGTATTTATTTAAATTTTTTTCCATAGCTTTTTATTTACAAATTATACGTATGGATAATTTTACAGCATTGACAATTGTCAAACCTTCTGTTCCAATTTTTCCTCTCCTTGTGTGTTTTATTTAATTTAATAAAAAGTAAATGCTAGCTTTGACCTCATACATCAAAGAATAAGGTGAAACATTGAATGAGCCAGTATGTTTAGCTTTATATTCTTGGGGAGTAGAGGAAAGGACAGACAGGGGAACAGAACTAAAAAGTATTGTTAATAGTTCCATTAAACTATAATACAAACAAGGCATTTCTTTCTTCCAATGTAAATAGAATGAGTTGATATTTATCTTGGAAAGGAACAACAACAACAACAACAACAAAATCCAGGACTTCCAATTCTACCACAAATATACAATGAATGTGTGTGCCTAGGTTTGCTTTTAGTTCTACAGGACCTGGTCAAACCAGAAAACCTAACTAAGCCATTGGGAATAAAACCTATCAGGAAACAAAATATATGTGTGTACATGAATCAATTTACCTGATGCTGCAGAAGATTGTTCTACTATTCCAACCTTCACCACCTAGAAAGCAATGACATAACTAATGAATTATGAAATATATAATTGTGGGCTTGAGTCTAGAAGAGCATGGAGGATGTCACAGAGCTGGTGTTAGTTTGAGGTTTTATTGCTATATTTAACCTGCTTTCCACTATGCCTCCATATAGGAAGCCGTATGAGAAAGTTACAACCAGACAGTATCAGAGGCCTTCTAACTCTATGTTCTGAGTATACATACCACTCAGGTGTCCAATTTGAGGTCCTTTAAGTGGGGCCTGAATCAGATTAAAATGTAGTTGAGAAATGTTTAACAAAATAAGTAAAATTATAATACAACATAAATAATGTTAATTTGTGGTTTTCTACAACAATATATGGCCCAAAGGAATTCATTTGAATCTGACACTACTGATAGGCGATCTTGCCTGGGCAATGAAATATCTTATATGTGTCTCAATGAATAAATTCCAGAAAAGTAAGACTTGTTTCTGCAACTTCTATATTCTGCACAAGGATTACAAGGGGCAAGCAAAAAACTTGACTGCTTGATGGTTCAAACTATAAGGCTTCGGCAGATGTGGGAAGATGGGATTTGATTCTATATTATAGGCAAAATCAGAAAAAGTTTATTAAAATTCATTTTCTCGGTAGTATGATGATATGATTTCTACGACTGACAAAAGCCTCCTGCTAGTTACTGGCTAATAATGAATATTGCTAGTCATTTATTTTAAGTTGTAATCATAAAAGTCTTTTAGTAAAGCAAAATACAATGATATTTTCCCATTGGAACTGATGTATTTCTTGGCTCTGCTGTATAAGACTACTTACAAATAATGCTTGGCAAACGGATTGGACCTATGAGGATATTCTTTCTACTGAGCAAGGCTCAAGCAACTTAAAAGTCTTAGAGAGTTGTTTGGAACACTTAAAGGTTACATGACTTGCCCAGAGCTCACACAGCCAATATGTATCAGAGACAGAATATGAATCCAGGTTTTCCTGAATATGAGAGGCTGGCTTTTACATTCATGCCAGGATGTTATCTATTTTGAAACATAGCAGCTACTTCATCAATACTTGTTGAAATAGATTAGAATAAATATCCAACAAGTCAAGAGATAATGTGTGGAAACATTTTGCAAATCTTCAAATTCTATATAAATGTTTGCTATTATTATTATCGCCTATCCAATAAAACTAATTTTAAAATAGTAATACTCAAATGAGAATTTTTCTGAGAACATCATGCAATTCACTTATAGTGAATGAAGACTTTATGCAACTGACCAGATGATAAAGATGAGATCATAGTTGTATTAGATAAAGAGACCAGAATACTGTAAACTATAAGTAAAAAGGTCAGGAAGGGGGAAAAAAGTAGAGTAACATCCTTTAGACCCACAACCAAGTGGATAAATGAAATGTAAAAGGAAGCAAAGCATAGGGCTTAGTATAAATAGTTTAAGTCAGAGATTTGAGGCAAAGTTGATCATTCACAGACTCCCAAATGTTATTGTAAAATAGACTTTACATAAATATATATGTAGACCTATATCTGTGTGTACATTTGTGCATGTGTGTGTGTGTAAAATAAAATATATGTTAGCACCTATACAGGACTAAGGGCCATTTTACATTTTTAAGCATGCATTACCTCACCTTCCCAACAATTGTTTCCAATCTAAAGCATAACTATGTTATCCTCTTATGAGATTTTTGGTTAAGTTTCTAACACCTTAGTTTTGGCAGATGGCACAAAGTAATCTCATTACATGTTATCAACAGAAAATAGAATGATAATCTTATAATTATTAAAACTAAAAGTTCATTAAAGATAATTTAGTCTAACTTTCTCTCTCTCTCTCTCTCTCTCTTTTTTTTTTTTTGGCAGATGAGGAACCTAAGTTCAGAAGAATTTTAGTCATAATGCAGTCACTCCCAATTTTTAGTATATACTGATCACTGACTTGATTTTATTAAGATTTTTATATTATTTTTCTCAAAACAGCATTATTATTAATAGTCATGTAAGATTAGAATCGTGAAAACTCTCGCTAGCCAAAATTCTCTAAACTATTTCAAAGCAATACATTTTTTTTGAAAGGTAAAGTAGTATTCATAAAATAGACTTTTAAAATAGGTTTTCCTAAGGCTTATGTCAAGAAAAGAAAACACAGTTGCTTGGTTGAGTATTTTAAATTCTTAAAAATGGGAAAATTATAACTAATTCTTTACCAAGAATTTTTTTAAAACTTAAAACTTTTAGATCCCAAAAATATGTTCAGTGTTAAATTTAAAACTAAGATTGCACAAACATCACTATATGTATGTACATATATATTAGTATGTATGTGTGTATATGTGTATATATGTATGTACATGTATAAATGATTCTTTCTTCAGCATTCCATTCCAGCAATGAGATAGATTTATCAGTAATTGATCATAAATATTTTAAACAACTAATCAACATACATATATGTTTTTTTAAAAAATAGTTTTAATCTACAATCATAAAAAATTAAATTAAAATAAAAAAAAACTGATTAAAAAGACAGGTTTAGGGGAAGCTAGTTGGTTCAGGGATAGGGTACCAGTCCTGAAGTCAGGAGGATCTGAATTCAAATCTGACCTCAGACACTTAGCACTTCCTATCTGTGTGACCCTGGGCAAGTCACTTAACCCTAATTGCCTCAGCAAAAAATAAAAAAATAAAAAGACATTATTCATTCATTTCACTTTCATATACAGACATATGAAATAAGGATTGGAGTCCAGTCATAATGATACACGCTTATAGTCCCGTGGAGTTCAGGACTGCTGAGCTGGATAGTAGGACTGAAGGTAATTAGGTATTTATATTAATTTTGGCATCAAAATAGTGAGTTTATAGGAGTGAAGGGCTATCTAGCTGTTTAAAGAGCACAAATTAGAAAAATGTAACAGGTTAAAGTTTTCACGCTCATCAGTTTTGCAAGTAATTCTGTGAGAGGCCACTATACCTCTACTCTGGAAGAAAAAGAGATCCAGGCTCAAAAAATAAAATGCAGTAATTAATGCTTTTATATTTTAGTTTCCTACTGTGGCAAGAAGTCAAAGGAAACAATCAAAACAAGTGCCACAGGTTGCTAGAGTAAGAAAAACAAAACAGTTTTTGAGTTGAAGTAATTTACATGTACAATTTTTAATCAAAATGGGGAAGATGATTCAAAAGGCTGCTTCACTGTGGTGGAAATCCTGACAGCTTGTCTATAATTTGCTGATGAGATGACAAAAGCAACCAATTTAGGAAACATACTTAATTTCAATTGCCATGTTGAAGAAATACTCACCCCAACAAAGGGAATGAACTTTTGGGAAGATTCTTCATCAGGGCTAAAAGTAAGAAAAACACAGATAGTTAATACTTGTTTTCAAAGTACATCCAGAAAACAATCTGTCTATAAGGCATGCAGCAAGATCTCAAAAGACACAAGTGTTGGTTTGTAATTCTTTCTTCAGCATTCAATTGCCATTAATGAGAGAAACATCAACAGTAACTTATCTGATCATCATAAATATCGTAAGTAACCAAGTCAATAAGCATTTATTTAAAACTTGATATGTTACTAGGCATTGTGCTAGATGATGATACAAAAATTTAAAAAAAGTGAAACAATTCCTACCCTCAAGGAGTTGTAGTGGGGGAAACATCTCTATAATTAAGTATATGCAAAATCACTACAAGGTAAATATGTCTTTGGAGGAAAAGCTATTGGAAGCTAGGAATGTGGGTAAGGGGATGGACTGGAGAAGCCTTTATGTTGAAGGTGAAGTTTTGAAAGCAATGTTTTGAAAGAAATAGGAATTTTAAAAGAGATTCCAGGCATGGAGCAACACAGCTCTAAAGGCATGGAAAGAGAAGAGGAAGGACCTGAAATCAGTTTGGGTGTGAGGAGGTCAGTCCAACCAGATTGGAGAGTGTAAAGAGTCATATAATAAGATCAGAAGAGTAGGGTTGGAGAGGTTGTGACTTTGAAAATAAAATCCTAAGGATATTAGGGAACAATGGAATGGAATGAGTAATGATATGGTGTGGCGTACTACAGGAAAATCACTTTGGCAGTTGAGTGGAGGATGAAACAAAGTGAGGAGAGACAGAAGCAGAAAGTCCAATTAGGAGACTACTACATTAGTCCAGATAATTTGTGACAGAATATGCACTAAAATGGTGGCCATATGAATGAGAAGAAGATGCATGCAAGATATATATTATGAAAGTAGAAACAAGAAGATATGGCAATTGCAGAGTAAAGGAGAATAGCTGGAAGAAAACGTTGAGGTTGTGAATCTGGGTAAATGAAATAGTAGTACTTTCTACAGAGAAAATAAAGTTCAGAAAGGAGATAGTTTTGGGAGAAAAGGAGTCAGTTTTGGATATGGATAGTAGTTGGAATAAGTAGTTGGAATGTATGATTGGAGCTCAATAAAAAGAGGTTGAGGCTGAGAGAGAGGATAAGAGATTTGGAAGTTATCTTCATAAGGATGATAATTAAACCATGGAGGCTGATGAAGTTATTAAGTATATATAGAGAAGAACCCCTACCAACAAAAGTAACTGAGGAGAGAATATATTAATAAAAGAATAAGTAAGAGGGAGAAATGTCACAAGAAGAGAAAACACAGTATCTAGGAAGATGTATCATCAATTCTGGGACACAGGTACCATTATTATTCCTATTCATCAGATGAATAAACAGGTAGGTAACTTGCCCAGGGACATACAGCTAGTAATTGCAATAGGATTTAAAATCAGGTCTTTTGAATTCCATATTTTAGGCACACATGGTGCATTTAGACATAATTATCCTCCCTGAGGTCAAATATAATTGATATTTCAGTTTTTATTCTTTGAACCCATCAATGTACAAATTTAATATGAGCAGATGATCGAATTGATGGCTATTTACCCAATGCCTCCCTTCTTTGCTCTCCTTTTTAGAATGGTTAGCAGGACAAGAATTGAGAAAAGACCATTAAAAGATCATTGCATTGGTAAATTTGGATTAATTTTAACTATTGCAATGTAAGACTGAGAGAGGAGTGAAGACAATAAATATAGATAGTTAATTCTTTGAATTTAGTTATGAAAAGTGACCTATATGAAAGGAGCACAGCACAAATTCTAATCAGAGTTTTTCCCCCCCAAGATTGGAATGAGACAAAAGACATGGATATGTTTATAGGTAGTAGGAAAAGAACCACAAGATAGTGATGAGAGAAAAAAAAAGTTGGTTACAGGGGTGATCTGATAGAGAACAAGAAGGAAGGCAATCATGGTTCTGTGTTGAGAGAGAGTGGCTTTGGTGAGAAAAATCACCTCCTCACTGGAAGGAATGACATGATGTCACTAAAATGATGATGGGTTTTATGATGAGGCAAAGAAGGACCTTACAGAGAATGAGATATATTCTCAATTAATTGATCAACACGTATTTATTAAAAACCTATGCAACATACATTATGCTAGCCACTGGGTATAAAAAAAGACCAAAAAAAAAAAAATCCTGACTCTTGCAAAGCTGACATTTTATTTGGGGAGATAATATGATTTATATAAGTATAAAAATAACAATACAAAATAAATGCAAAGTTGTTAAAAATCTCTCTCTCCTATACCCCACCCAATGATAGGGGGAATCAGGAAAGCTTTCATGAAGGTGATGGTGCTTGAGTTACATCTTAAAAGAAGCAAGTTATATATAATGTTCTATATAACATTAGTAAAAAGGGAGTATATTACAAGTTCTAAGATGGGAGATGGGAACACTGTATATGAGGAAACAGAAAGCCATTTTAGTGCCAAAAAGTTATATGATGATAGATAACATGTAATAAAGTTGGAAAAATACACTGGGGTCTTGTTGTGAAGGGCTTTAAAAGCTAAACAAGGAGCTTCTGTTTGATCTTAAGATATATTAGGGAGCCACTGGAGTTCAAATAAGTAGAATAACATGATCAGATTTGTGCTAAAGAAAAATCACTTTGGCAGCTATGTCTATGAACTAGAATACTCAAAGTAGAGACTGATTAGGAGGTAATTGCAACAACCTAGATGAGAGGTGACGATCATGTCAAATAAGGTTAGTGACTGAGAGTTGAGAAAATTTTTTTTTTACTTATTGAGTAGATTCAATGGGTGTCTTACATATAATATCTGACAAATGATTGGTTATTTGGGATGAGGAAGCATGAGGAGTTGAGAATGATACTGATACCAACAGAGAAGTTTGGTAGAGGGTGGACTTTGGGGGAAAGATATTGAATTCTGTTTTGGATATGTTGAGTTTGAAGACATTTTTGAAGTAAATTATGATTTATTTATTTATTATGGCCTTTACTCTACTGGTGAATTCAGAGATAAAGGTGTACTGTAATTTGATGCTGTTGTTCAGTTGTTTGCAGTTGCAATTTGCTACTCTTCCCATTTGAGGTTTTCTCAGCAAAGATACTGGAGTGGTTTGCCATTTCCTTCTCCAGCTCATTTTACAGATGAGGAAATTGAGGCAAATAGGTTAAGTAACTAGCCCAGGGTCATACAACTAATTAAGTATCTGAGACCAGATTTGAACTCAGAAATATGAATCCTCTTGACTCCAGGCCCAACATTTTGTACACTGTACCACCTAATTGCCTTAAATGCATTGTAAAGATCATAACAAATAGGATATATATTGTGCAGAAGGAAAAATTAGCTCTATTACATTCAGTACCATGCTTACCAATACAGGAGTTTTCAAACCTGGTATCAAAGTCTCCATACAGCTATACTCCAATTCTCAAGGCTGCTTATGAGAAATTTAGAACTAGAATAATGTCTATATCTGAACACTGGCATATACTACAAGTTCCAAAGAGCTGTCTACCATGTTTGGCTGGCAAGTTCAGAATGATAAATATTCAGTTAATTGCTATGGCACCCAAAAAAATTAATGCAATCAAAAGCTGTATAGACATATAACTTCCAGGACAAGGGAGACAATAGTTTTTATTGTTTTCTGGCATATTTAATTCACAATTGAAGTATGGTACAATTCTGGGTGCAAGATTTTAGGATGAACATCGATAATTTGGATAATGTCCAGAGGAGGATAACTAGGATAGTGAGGCACCTTGAGTCCATTCCAATTAAAGACCAGTTGAAGAAATTGGGATGTTAAACCTAAAGAAGAGTTAGAGAGAACTGTCAGTTGTCTTTAAGTGTCTGAAAAGTTGTTATGTGGAAGAGGATTTAAAACTTATTCTACTTGGCCATAGAGAGGAGAACAAGGAATAGAAGTTACAAAGCAGCAAATTTAAACTTCATGTGAGGAAGAATTTCCTAAAAATTAGAGCTAGCTAAAAGACATTCAGTATGAGAAAAGAGAGTATTATTTCTTCTTATTTGAGGTCTGGAAACTTGATTTAATGATTAGGTATACTGTAAAGATAACACTTTTTTCCAGACATGGCTCTTGGACTGAAAGGAGTCTTACAATTCTTTGCTTGGAAATCAATTTTTAAACTTGCAATTGTGTAATCTCTGGTTGTACTGAGAACTCCTGAACAGATACTAAAACTGTGATTTTAGGAGATAGATATGATAGTGAAAGAAATAGGAATGAAAGAAAGGCAGAAAATGGAAGAGATCAGAATTATAACCAAATATTTAATTATTCAGAATAATTAGTAATGGCTAATTACTTTTTAATTGCTAGTAAAATTGGAGCTTCCACTTTCAGATGCCTACTAAAAAAATAAATCTTGAATTTATTCAAACAAAGACTGCTAAAAAATATAAACAAAATATCTGAAAGTTTCCAACTGTTTCTGACTGAACTCTTTTAGGAGATAATTCTAAGTCCTTTCTCCCATTAGTTCATTCTTTAATCCATCAGAGACACATTTAATATCTCTCAAGGGATGGCTCTATAGAATTCCAATAGCAATTCAAAAGTTACAACTAATCATTTAACAGTGATGATAATCCTATATGAGACTCCAGATTTTGTCTTGGATATTTTTCTTAAGGCAAAAAATACTTATACAGAAATTCCTAAGCTATCTTAACAGTGAAATGGCAATAATGATCATTTTCTTTTTTCCAATTTTTAACTTTAATTTGTGGAACAGACTAATGCTGAAAAATCTTTGGATAGACTGGCATAAGTAAAGTAGATGACTTACCACTTTGAGCAGATAAAAACATGACTTAGTCCTGGAGCTCACTTACTTCCTTTTAAGTAAAACCCTTATCAATGGGAGTAGAGAAGGTGGAAAAAAAAAGATAAGAAAAAAGATCCTAATATTATAGAAGCTGGACCTCATATTTGAAGATTTGCGATGAAAGGAAAACATAAGAGGGTTATACATATGATAACTTAAAGAAAGGGCAATGGGGTAATATTAGAAACTTTTGAAATAACATTAACGTCACTGTTATTAAATGATCTTTCATATAACTGCTGAGATACTTAATTATTGGTGATAACTGAAAGGTAATGGGAAATAAAGAGATGGTATTGTAGGACAAAAAAAAAAGGGCAAATAACCTGATCCTTAAAAACAAAGGCCAGTAACTTCAGTCCCTCAAAAATAACCTCATGCTATTCTTGTGAAAAAGATGTAGAGATATGGGATTAGGTAATAATTAGATTAAGAACAGGTTGAAAGATCTAGTTCAGTATTAATAGGACCTCTGGGATCTGTATCTGGTGTCCCATTATTTAACATTTTTTATCAATGACTTAGTTAAAGTATAGATAACATTTCTATCAAATTAGCAGATGACACAAAACAGGAAGGGATAAACAATACTGGACAATGAGAGTCAGGATTCCAAAACATATGACAACAAAAAACTCTGGCCTCAATAAGAGACCAGAGCTACTAAAGAGAAAGAGCTAGTCTTAAAGTTAAAAAATTATCTTCACAAGTATACTATAGGGGAAGCATGATTAAAAAACAATCTGTCTGAAAAACAAATTTGTTTTGATGGACTGCATCCTCAATTATTAAACAATGTGATATAGGAACAAACTTGTTTAAAAAAGAGATAGCTTCCAGGAAAATGAGGAGATGATAAAACCAGGTTGGTAAAGGGTCCTAAGTCCATTCCATATGAAAATGGGTTAAAACAATTGAGGACATGAAGCTCAAAGAAGAGCAGACTTAAGGAGAATAACTGGAAGGTTTTCACATGGAAGAGAGATTAGATATCTTTTTGGCTTTGTTCTTTTTGACTCCAAAGGGCAGGACCAAGAATAATAGTTGGAAGTTATTCAGAAACAGATTTCAGAGGGAAAAAAAACACACACACACACAAACTTATATCAAGTAAAAACACTAAAAGTAGAATGAGTCTTCTCTGGAAGTTAGGTTAACTTTTACTGGAAGCTGTTTAGAAATAAACTGAATAACTATTTGCTGGATTATTACAAATGAAAATTCTTTTGATCATAGATTGAACAAGATGACAGCCAATATCCCTTCAACTTTAAAACGTTTTGATTCTGTGATGACATCTCTGATTTTGAGATTCCTTTCAAGGATTTGTGATTTCTCAATTTGGGTCCTCTGTCAACTGTGGCTGATTTTCAAAGTAGCTGATTTTCAAAAGCTGTTACAACAAAAAAATCCAACACCCTGCCTATAATCTGATGATATATATCTTTAAGCTTAGGTAGGATAGTTCTCAGATAATAGATATATTGTGCCCATATCTGAAGTTATTTCAATTTAGAAGGACTGATCAGAATTCTAGTTATGCTGACAAAGCATAAGAGAAAACAAACTCACTCCATCACATAAGGAAAATCTGGAGAATGTTAATTATGAAGTCAAAATCTTCCTCACATTATGTACCCTAAACAATATATAACTATTACTACTCAAATTAGGCAGTATTTACTATCTATCTGCATATCTCTAGTCATCAATAATAAAGACTGCTAATAGCTAGATATCTACATTCTTCTAACTCTTCAGGAAAGGCAAATAAAATTCACAAATATTCCTTCTCAATAGCTTATTATTGAGTAAATAATGAGTAAAATTTGAGTAAAACTCAGAGCTAAAAATAAGATCAAGGGCTTCCAAAGTAGAATATCTCTCTAGTTGAAAGAACACGTGAAATGTTACCAAAAGATGTTAAAAAAATTTTTTTAAGGCTATATGCAGAAATAGTAAGTCCTTAAGTAGATATTTTAATGTGAAATTTGTCTAATTTTAATGAGTTCATCATTTGTAATGCCAGTTATTTGCAAATGTCATTTCTATTATTTAAAATAATTTTATTTGTAATTGTATCAGAATTAATGATCTCAGCAGTTAGGTGGTCTAATGCCATCTAATGCCATCAGTTTACAATTTTAAAAGGATTCTGAATCTATTTCTGCATGTTAAAAGGATTTATATCAGCAACCTTTATGCATAGTGGGAAGAATGTATACCCATGCAGTAAAGAAATCAAAATAAAGATAAATTACACACTGATACTTTGAGTATTCTTATTGCTGTACTTGGCCAATAAGGTAGTAAATTGGGGACTTCATCACATCATTCAGATTAATGTTGATGTTCATGAAGAGTTCTTTCTAAGAAAGTGTGAATAGTTTCACTCAAGAAAATCTGGTAACAGTTAGTTACTTAAAAAAAAAAAAAATCCCCAGGAAAAATAAAAGAGAACTACTAAGTATTTTAAGGCCCTATATTTCTCTTATTCACAAATGTCACTTTTTATTGAATTTGAAACTTTAAATAAAAAAAATAAAAAATTCTGTGGTTTCACTGGTCCAAGTTTTCTTTCTAATGCATATTGTAAATGCATAAAGGTTGTTTCATGTATTGCTGTAGCCAAAGAAATACATCAACTTATGTGATAATCATTTCAAACTTAAGCTAGATTGGTCTTCAGATGACAAACACTAAGCCCAAACTCAACTCTTTTATAGGTCAGTCATTATGATTATGCTGTCTTGGAATTCTGTTAAAAAACGTAAACAAAAAAATGAAACAAGAGTCAACATTATACTATGAAACATCTCGATACCATGATGAAATATCATAAGAGGAATAAACATAGTAGTTTTCATGAGGGCACAGTGAGAATAAAACTCCAAAGTAAACTTGAACGATAAACCCTTGGGTTTTAAAGCAAAATTAGCAATTTTTTAAAAAAGAGACATTAACTAAAGAAATATATAAAAACTTGTCATTATTATAACAAAGCAAAAAAAAAAAACAGCTTTGGATAAAGGAATCTAAACAACTCACATTCTCTCCATTTCATTTATCTGCTCATTTCCCATCTGCTTTTTGATAAGGTACAGAAGATATTTATGCTTTTAATTTTTGTTTATACCCCATCTTCCATAACATACACCAGCTTGGATTTTAAGCAGTGAACTACAGTTTTCCCTTTCTACTTCAGCAACTTTCACATTTAGTAATTATAAGGAACTTCAATAGTAATTTCTAGATGCTTCCTAGGTCACAGATATAAATGGCAGATGATCATATTTGCACATGTTTTGGGTTATTCCAAAGACAAGAATTAGTTAGGATATGGCAAATATCCGAAGGTCATATTGCCTCTGAGCCACCACTTCTTTCACACTCTTCCATCTCTCAAACTGGTATAATTTGTAGTAGAAGCTAATATAAACTCAATTCATGGAGTAGAGTGTTATAGCAATAACAATTTCTTTACAAGACTTCTCTCCTGAGCAAGGCACAGAAAAAAGGACAATAACATATTTAGTATAGTAAATATTAAGTATGGAGAATATACCAACATGTGAAGTTTCCATGTGAAGGAAACTGCTCAAATTTCAAAAGCCAAGCTGTACCTCAAGATTCATGCAGACAACATCCAGGGACTATATGAGAGATTCTGAATTACAGTGGGTGACAGAAATGACAGAGTGGATAAAAATTGATTTTGGAGTCAAGAAGATATGATTTCATGTCCCAACTCGGCTATGTAATGATTGTATGTACTCTGGGCAACTTTCTTAGAATATAATTTGCAAAAATGGTGGCTACTTGAGTTGATAGCATTTTCTCACCTATTAATTTACTCTACCAGTGAAATTATAGATACAGATTTTAACCCAATGAATGCTCAGAGATTTTATAATAAATTTTCATTGACATGACTGATATGGTCATTTATACATGGAGACTATATATATCTCCCAAATTCTAAATATATTGTATAATACTTTTTTCTTTATGAAGAATGAGGCTCAAAAATTATCTGTAATCTCCATATTTCTTTGGGTTAAACAAAACTAGGTTTTCCAAGAAAGATGGTGTAGAGAAAAGCACTCTCTATTGCTTATAAACTCATTGATATATACACTTGTCTGAGTGTCTATTAATATATGGAAGACAAAAATAAGGCAAGTGGTTGTTTTGCTTTTCAATTTATATAGCAGCTCTGTGCAGGCACAACTAAAGATGACAAAAGTTTTTGTAATTTTTAAAAAAAATTTCAACTCCTCAAAGAGGAGAATTTGGTTTTATTTTTTAACTGTTCTCAGAAAACACAAAAGCAAAGCAATGCCCACAAAGCATTAAAGTTGAATACATATAAATTTCTAATTGAAAAAGTCAAAGAACTATCATAATTGTTAATCACATTCCTAATACTGACTATTCTTAGTATAAATATAATTTCTTTTCCTCAAAGAAGATAAGGGGCTTGTTTTTCTGTTCCAACTGTCTTCTGGGGAAAGGTTTTGCTTTAACTGTCATTTGAGATTAATTCATATGGGATCAAGGGAGAAGGAGAGGAAAATAAAGGTATTTTCTGATGGTAGTGGGGAGGAAGTTGTGACATCTTACTTAATAAATCCAGGAAATTGCCACAAAACAGCACATTTTATTAACACCAGTGAGCTTTTCTTTCAATAGCTACTTACTAGACCTATATTTGAGAATGATGCTACTCAATACCCATAGAGCCTTCCACTTAGCACAATGTGTCACCCAGTGTAAAACAAGAGAGACAGAGAGGGAAAATATATTTGTTTGTTTTTCTCCCTAAAGCCAAAACTTTGGTCAAATTTAGCAAAAAAGATTTAAGAAAAAACCCCACATGATACACAGCATATTCACAAGCAGCACATGCTTTAAGCCTTTTGTTATAACCATACAAAGAGATAAAAAAAAATCTATAGAGTTTTGCTCAGTACAAAAATCTAGGAAGATCAGAAAAAAACGCATAGAAAGGTGTACACCATGACTGGTCTTTTCCCCAGGGCAATAAAGGCTTGTTTATCAGAGCAAATTCAGGGATACCAAAGTTGTCTCTCTACTTTACATTTTAAAAAATTTTTAAGCCATTTCCAGAAAGTAGTTCCTCTCCCAGAACATACAGCCCTTAAATTAAAAAAAAAAAAATCAATGACCTGAGAACTGTGGAGGCAAGAATGCTGGACAGAAAAAAATTTAGTTTAAATTGGTCATTCTTTTCACTTAGATAGACTTTAAGTGTTCAAATACTTTCAAATACACCAGCCACTTGGGTAATAGAGTAAATCAATCTTTCAACTTTAGAGTAATCCTTAAATTAATTAAGAAAAAACAACAATAACTAAGGAAACAATGTAGGACAGAAAGGAACTTATCCATTCAAGTGAAAAGTTTTTCTTATTCTGTTGGCAAGAAGAATCAACCCAGTTTGAGGATAAAATGGCAATTCTATTTTAAAAGGTATCTCAGCTCTGAGAACAGAGAATGTTCTTATAATCTACAGATAAAAAAATTCTTTGTTAAGGAAGATCATTTTATAATACACTATTTATATTGTAGATATTTACCCTGATAGGTGACTTTAGATTCCACCATTCCTATCTACACAGTACAAAGACCATAACTTATTATAGTTATAGATTCACAGTCTTATTAGCATCTGAGTAATTCTCTGAGGTGGGTTGAAAAGATCTGGCAGAAACTACAAAATGCTAAAGGAGGAATCCTCTTAATTTATCATTCAGAGTGCAAAGAGTGCGAGAGAAACTAAGGAAGAACAAATAGAGCAGCACAAACACAAAAAGAGCTTTTAAATTTCATCTATAATAAAGAACCAAGAAAGTAAGTGAAATTATTAAATCTATGCTGTAGGCAATTTAGTTGCTGATTCTCCAGACTAGAATTCTTGAATTCTCTCTATTTTTGTTACCACTGTGGCAAATGTTTATTTTGTCCCCATTAAATTGAGCAGCATCATTTTACAGAACTCCATGTATCTATATATATACATATGAAAGAGAGCTACATATTCTACCCTACCTCTCTGCACTTCTATCGAAACCTTCTAGCTCATTTAAGAGAAATACTTAGATGTCACTGTAGATCAGCAGTACCAAGATTTTATTTGTGGAGCCTATAGTTGATCTCAAACTCTTTCCTTCTTCCTGGATAAAAATAAAGTAGAAAATGTCCTTGTTATCTGATCCCAAATAATCTTAATGTAAAGGTAAGAGGATATTTTACTGCAAAATTCCAACAGCATTAAGTCTGAATTCTGGGGTTCTGAAGATCCCCATAACTTTTTCCAGTGGAATGAATTCAAAATTTTTACAAATTGTTTTTCTTATAAGCTGCTCTCTATGGTTTAGAATATGAGAGAAAGAACTAGAGCAAGTGGTCTTGCTTTTCAAATTACATAGCAACTCTGTAAAGAACTAAAGGTGACAAAAATTTATATAATAATTTCTTCTGATTTCTTTATATATCATCATCCACAAAACTATTTCTTATATCCTTTCCAAACTAACTTACTGTGATATTACACATATTTCCAGTTTTATAATTTTAAATCAGTGCAATTAAGCTTGAAATTGGTTGGCGGCAAAGTGTCCATTAGTATATACTTTAGAAAAGAGATCAAATATAGTCATTTTGTGGCAAAGATGTGGGAAGCACCAAAGCAAAAAATTGAATTCGGAATGCAAAGTATAGATTAAGTATCCCAACCTGTAAAAACTGTTAAACAAGACTAAAAGACCAGCCTGGAGAAAGCAAAAAAAAAAAAAAAAAAAAAAAAAAAAAAGGGAGAGTGAACTTTAAGATTAATACCTTAAGGTAAAATCAAAATGAAAGGTCTTTTTCCTTTTCAGAAAGCCACCAAAAGAAAAAACACACACACATTATTACACTTATCAAAGAAAACAACTCATCAATTAAAAAACAATATAGTCTATTTCTTGATTACCTTTAAAAGGGGCTCTTTAAATAAGAATCTTTAAGTTACAGAATTTCTATTGAGGTATTATACCAGCAAGCCATTTCTCAAAAATCTCATTAAGAGAGTTAACCTCTTGCCCTGAAATTAGTACTTTGTCTTTTGGCTTTAAACAAATCCATAAATAAGCCTATCAAAAAAGTCTAATGAATTTTTCATTATCAAACAATACAATATGTATAAAGTATTTTGCAAGCCTGAAAGGACTATATGAAGATAAGATGTTATTATTTTCACTACATAGATAGATCTTATTCATCCAACTAGGTTGTTATTTTTTTAAGAGGAGGACCATATAAAGTAGTATGAATTACTTGGAACAAAGGAAAATAATTAAATGTGTTTGATTTCTAGAATAGACATTAAACTTGTTATATCATCTTAAAAATTTTTTTTTATTTTTAATTTTATTTTTTAAAATAATTTTTTTTTGACAGAACCCATGCCAAGGTAATTTTTTACATTATCCCTTGCACTCACTTCTGTTCCGACTTTTTCCCTCCCTCCCCCAGATGGCAAGCAGTCTTATACATGCTAAATAGGTTCCAGTATATCCTAGATATAATATATGTGCGCAGAACCAAACAGTTCTCTTGTTGCACAGGGAGAATTGGATTTAGAAGGTATAAGTAACCCGGGAAGAAAAACAAAAATGCAAGCAGTTTACATTCATTTCTCAGTGTTCTTTCTTTGGGTGTAGCTGCTTCTGTCCATCCTTGATCAATTGAAACTAAGTTAGATCTCTTTGTTGAAGAAATCTACTTCCATCAGAATGCATCCTCATACAGTATCGTTGTTGAGGTATATAATAATCTCCTGGTTCTGCTCATTTCACTTAGCATCAGTTCATGTAAGTCTCTCCAAACTTCTCTTCTCTTCATCCTGCTGGTCATTTCTTACAGAACAACAATATTCCATAACATTCATATACCACAATTTACTCAACCATTCTCCAATTGATGGGCAACCATTCTCCAATTGATGGGCATCCATTCATTTTCCAGCTTCTAGCCACTACAAACAGGGCTGCCACAAACATTTTGGCACATACAGGTCCTTTTTCCTTCTTTAATATCTCTTTGGGGTATAAGCCCAAAAGAAAAACTGCTGGATCAAAGGGTATGCACAATTTGATAACTTTTTGAGCATACTTCCAAATCGCTCTCCAGAATGGCTGGGTGTGTTCACAATTCCACCAACAATGTATCAGTGTCCCTGTTTTCCCACATCCCCTCCAACATTCCGCATTATCTTTCCCTGTCATTTTAGCCAATCTGATAGGTATATAGTGATATCTCAGAGTTGTCTTAATTTGCATTTCTCTGATTAATAATGATTTGGAGCATATTTTCATATGGCTAGAAATAGTTTCAATTTCTTCATCTGAGAATTGTCTGTTCATATCCTTTGACCATTTATCAATTGGAGAATGGCTTGATTTCTTATTAGAGTCAATTCTCTATATATTTTGGAAATGAGGACTTTATCAGAACCTTTGACTGTAAAAATGTTTCCCCACTTTATTGTTTCCCTTCTAATCTTGTCTGCATTAGTTTTGTTTGTACAAAAACTTTTCAATTTGATATAATTAAAAGTTTCTATTTTGTGGTCAATAGTGATCTCTAGTTCTTCTTTGGTTATAAATTCCTTCCTCTTCCACAGGTCTGGGAGGTAAACTATGCTATGCTCTTCCAATTTATTTATAATCTCATTCTTTATGCCTAGGTTATGAACCCATTTTGACCTTATCTTGGTGTATGGTGTTAAGTGTGGGTCAATGCCTAATTTCTGCCATACTAATTTCCAATTTTCCTAGCAATTTTTGTCAAATAATGCATTCTTATCCCTAAAACTGGGGTCTTTAGGTTTGTCAAACACTAGATTATTAAAGTTATTGGCTGTTTTGTCCTTTGAATCTAATCTATTCCCTTGATCAACTAGTCTATTTCTTAGCCAATACCAGATAGTTTTAGTAACCACTGCTTTATAATATATTTTTAGATCTGGTACAGCTTATCTTCAACATCTTAAAAATTATATATAGTATATGTCCTTTCACTTTACCTGTTTTACATAATTTGGAATGAAGTTAACAAGATTCTGACATGCTATTCAATTCTTCATCATGAAATTACATTTTTATCACATTGGCTATTAAATGTATCTTTAACTTCTTTCAAATCTATTCTTGAACATGATCCATAGATTTTTTAGTAGCACTTAAAATTGTAAGAATCATCAAGCCATTAAGGCATCTTTATTCCCTTCTCAAATATATATCTAAACTTTTCATGACATATGACATGGTGTATATAAGACTGTGTTGCAGTTTTTCATCTCCATTTGGGAATGAATATCATTATAGAATTTTTCTGTTTCTTAGTATATCAGAATATTTATCAAAATTTATGATTCCCTCAAAGGAAACAAGAATGAGAACTACTGGAAGTATAAAAAAATCCTTAAAACATCGTTGGATTGGATGTTGTTACACTTTGATCAAGACACTCAAATTTTAAAAGAACTCTTGGGCTTCTGACAACATTTTCATTTCAGAGCAGCTTTGAAAAAACAGATTGTCTGAATATCTTTTTTCAGTCTTCAGTACTCTAGTGGGACACATGTTATTTCCATTAGCAATGAATAGCAGTAGTTAATTTTTTTTTTAACTTTTCCATTGTTTCTCTTTTAATAGTTATACTATAGAGGAAATAATAACAACCCTTTTAGATGCCAGTTGTTCTAAAGGCTTTAGCTTCATTTTCTGAGGATTAATTAAGCTGTTTCATATTAAAAGTTTGTCATTCTTTGTGTCATTTTTTAATTTCAATGCACTCTGTGGGTCTGAATGACTATTGGAAAAAAAAAAGTTGAGTTTTCCACAATAGCTGTTGCAGTACCTTTAAGAGCCACAACTTTTGCACATATCTTTGGAGTAATATTCCTTCTTTAAGACACAATTTAATATAAAGTGGGAAACAAAATACATATTTATTGAATGTCATCTAGCACTCAACTGAGAGAGAATAAGATCAAAGGTGAAGAAACCAGCTCAAACTGTTTTTATCTATTCAAGATCAGATGTTCTAGTCAGCCTAGTGTAAGGAGAAGCCCACCTGCATAATCAATGCTATTCCAAAATTAAGCCATTAAAAAAAAAAAAAAAGCCTCAGACTTGGATCACTGCAACTATTCACTACTTCATATATATACAGCAACTATTCACTACTTCATACACACACACACACACACACACACACACACACACACACACTAGTGAACATGGAAGGAGTAAAAGCACACAGTTGCTGTGACTGAACAACAAATATACACATTTAGTGGATCCAATCATTTCAATTGTTTGACACTTGGTGACCTCATTTGGAGTTTTCTCCACAAAGATACCGCAATTGTTTGCCATTTCCTTTTCCATTTTATACAAGAGGAACTGAGGCAAACAGGATTAAATGACTTGTGCAAAGTCACATAAAGAAAACTCATCTTCATGAGTAGATCTGAATTCATGAAGAATTTTCCTGATTCCAGGATCACTGCTCTATCAGTTGTGTACCTAGTTGCATTAAAAAAGCCAAACAAACAAAAAACCTATTATATCATCTTAACTGCTGCTCTGAATTCTCAAAGCCCTCATTGCTATTAGTTTTCTTAATAATACTTCCCTTAACAATTCACTATCCCATTCTCCCTACTTGCTTTTCCAAAGCTTTTCATCTTTTCTCAAACCTCGAATGGTAGGTACCTTCTTCCTCAAACTCTCAACTAACAAATTTGCCTCATATTTTACTGAAAAAATTGCCATTTCTCAAGCATGTTTTCCCCTATTCCTCCTCTTTCATTCATGTACCTTCTGCTACTGTCATATCCTTTCTTCCTGTCTCATATGATTAGTTAGCCCTATTCTTTATTAAGGCTAAAACTCCTACCTGTTCAAGCAATTCCATTCACCTCATCTCCTCCAAGAGCTTTGCAATCTTCCCCAACCCCATTTCGTCTACTTATTTTCAGTCTTTCCCTATCTACTGGCTATTTCCCTACTGATTATAAATATGCTCCCTACCTCAATTAAAAAAAAATTCTTGATCCTTCCATCACCTGATATTGTTTACAAATAACAGGGCAGATTATAATAGGTACCTTTAACCTTCTCTTCTCTCACTTTCTTAAATATTTACAATTAAGCTTCCAACCTTATCCCATTCAAAACTGTTCTCTCTAAAGTTATCAATGATCCAATAACTTTTTCTCAATCCCTATTCTCCTATTGCTTTCTGCCACCTTTGATACTATTGATTAATGTTATAAAACAAGTAGCCTGCATTGACTTAGAAAACCTCAAATTAATATGTTGTACTGCATCTTTATTTTTATTCAAATTTCCCAATTTTAATCTTCTTCTGATCCTTATGGGGAGTTTTAGTGGTCCATGCTAGGATAACCTTGATATGAAATCTCTGATGTTGATCACAGTCAATTCCTAGATACTATCTTCTAAGCTAAACTTCCTGTAACGCCATTCTCTTCAGGTATTTCTCTTACCTACCAAATTTCTCCTTTATTGGATTTTATCAAGATCGTACCCTTTGTCTTGGACCCCATTCTCTTCCTTCTCTATACAACTTCACTTGGAAATTGCTTTAGTTCTCATGGATTTAATTACAATTACTGGTGTGGACTTAGTCTCTTCCTCTGTTAGGAAGACCTCATTATCAGACATAACCAATTTCTGTTTGTATAGAGTGATTGTGAGGATGGAACTATCAACCTCTACTGTCTATCCCCCAGCCTCTGGGGATCTTTAAACAATCTCTGAGATATTGATTAGTATATCTTTAGAGAGATGTGGGACCTGGTCTGCCAGATGCATTCTATCTCCTCCTTGACTCCTTCCTCTGAGCTGCCAAATTCTTCCCTGGTTCTGAGATCTCTAAAACTGTATTTCCCCTATAACATATCTGTTCATGATAAAGATCCTTGCTAAGTCCTTTTCAAGACTAAACCCACTATGGTTTCTCTATTCTTCCTTCCCTTCAATGGAATCTTTGTCTTTACTCTAGCTATCTCTGTTTAGTCTGTTAAATTCCTCTATGGATCTGTGCCAATCACTGGCACACTCAGGCTTTATTGCATATTATTTTAACAGATTCTTCCCAACTCCTTTCCTTGATAATGGTTTATACCTGTTTCCCAATTTTATTTCACATCTTATTTTGTCAGTACTCTCTTCTCTTAAATAAACCTATCTTTTGGCAAAGAGAGTGGCCCCTGTGAGTTTGTCATATGATTATTTTGAATTAAGAATTGCTACCCTTAATAAACTGGGAAAACATTTTTACACTCAAGGGTTCTGTTAAAGGCCTCATTTCTAAACTATTTAGAGAACTGGCTCAAATTTATAAGAATTCAAGCCATTCTCCAATTGATAAATGATCAAAGGATATGAACAGACAATTTTCAGATGAAGAAACTGAAACCATTCTAGTCATATGGAAAAGTGCTCTAAATCATTATTGATCAGAGAAATGTAAATTAAGTCAACTGAAATACCACTACACATCTCTCAAGATTCGCTAAGATGACAGGAAAAGATAATGATGGACGTTGGAGAGGATGTGGGAAAACTGAGACACTAATACATTGTTGGTGGAACTGTGAATGGATGGATCCAAGCCATTCTGGAGAGCAAATTGGAACTATGCTCAAAAAGTTGTAAAACTGTGCATATGCTTTGATCCAGCAGTATTTCTATTGAGCCTATATCCCAAAGAGATCTTAAAGGAAGGAAAGGGATCAACAGTTTTGGCTGTTCCCTCTGCACAGTAATGGGGAAATGAAATTCACTCTGTTCAATTTTATTTGCATGTGAAAAGAAAGCATGGCATGAAAATATGCCTGATACCCTATCAGCCCTGGGACAGTTTAGGTTATGCACAATGATTTGTAAGCCTCTGAAAATCTTTAGGCTCTGATGAGAAAACTCTATTTGAGAGAAAATCTCTTGGGACTATAACTGATATACTTTTGAGTTTTGAATTTGGGTATGATTGTCTGACAGATCATAAAATTAGTAATCTACCATTCAAAAGAAATGCCCTAAGTTACTCAGAAAAATGCCATTCTGATATTACAAGTAGATGTCTCTACATTTGGGGAAGAACTGGAATGACAATCTTGGTGTTTGCTTAAAGTTGGATCCTTCTGACTCAATTTCCCAGTTGTGTTCCTTTGAACATTTCCCACCTGATTATTCCTGAGCCTGGTAATAGAGTGAAATTTATTTCTGAATTCCTACTTGAAGTCAAATAGTTATGGATGCGTTGTCCTGTAATTATGTCCTGCTTTTTTTTTCTCTTATACCAAATTTCTATACTCAGAGCAAGTGGGCAGCAAAAGCTGTCAGCAAAGTGCAAGCGCAAAGATCTTGCTGTTTTCTTCTTGAAAATGTGTAGTCATTAAATAAATTACTGTTTTCCATCACTGGGTAAATGAATATTTGATCTAGTCACCTTCTTTTACTAGAGATAGAAATATGTTTGTATGTGATTTCTAACCTTTCATAATGTAAGAACAACTAGGTATGAGACTTACCTGCTCTTCTCATGCAAGGGGGTTTAGAGAATTTTAGTATAAAAAGTTATTTAGGAGATGTAACATAGTTTTTTGTTACACTGATGTAGAAGTCAATTTTGAGCTAATGTGGAAATAACATGTTTGTCCTGTATGTCCTGTGGTACAAACATGTTTTCGATCTTTATTTATTTATTTTTTAAAAATAACTTTTTATTGACAGAACCCATGCCAGGGTAATTTTTTACAACATTATCCCTTGCACTCTCTTCTGTTCCGATTTTTCTCTTCCCTCCCTCCACCCCCTTCCCCAGAAGGCAAGAAGTCCTATATATGTTAAATAGGTTACAGCATATCCTAGATACAATATATGTGTGCAAAACCGAACAGTTCTCTTGTTGCATGGGGAGAATTGGATTCAGAAGGTATAAATAACCCAGGAAGAAAAACAAAAATGCAAGCAATTTATATTCATTTCCCAATGTCCTTTATTTGGGTGTAGCTGCTTCTGCCCATCTTTGATCAATTGAAACTAAGTTAGATCTCTTTGTTCAAGAGATCCACTTCCATCAGAATACATCCTCAAACAGTATCGTTGTTGAGACATATAATGATCTCCTGGTTCTGCTCATTTCACTTAGCATCAGTTCATGTAAGTCTCGCCAGTCCTCTCTATATTCATCCTGCTGGTCATTTCTTACAGAACAACAATATTCCATAACATTCATATACCACAAGTTACTCAACCATTCTCCAATTGATGGGTATCCATTCATTTTCCAGTTTCTAGCCACTACAAACAGGGCTGCCACAAACATTTTGGCACATACAGGTCCTTTTTCCTTCTTTAGTATCTCTTTGGGGTATAAGCCCAGTAGAAACACTGCTGGATCAAAGGGTATGCACAATTTGATAACTTTTTGAGCATAGTTCCAAACTGCTCTCCAGAATGGCTGGATGTGTTCACAATTCCACTAACAATGTATCAGTGTTCCTGTTTTCCCACATCCCCTCCAACATTCCGCATTTTCTTTCCCTGTCATTTTAGCCAATTTGACAGGTGTGTAGTGGTATCTCAGAGTTGTCTTAATTTGCATTTCTCTAATTAATAATGATTTGGAGCATATTTTCATATGGCTAGAAATAGTTTTAATTTCTTCGTCTGAGAATTGTCTGTTCATATCCTTTGATCATTTATCAATTGGAGAATGGCTTGATTTCTTATTAGAGTCAATTCTCTATATATTTTGGAAATGAGGACTTTATCAGAACCTTTGACTGTAAAAATGTTTCCCCACTTTATTGTTTCCCTTCTAATCTTGTCTGCATTAGTTTTGTTTGTACAAAAACTTTTCAATTTGATATAATCAAAATTTTCTATTTTGTGGTCAATAGTGATCTCTAGTTCTTCTTTGGTCATAAATTCCTTCCTCTTCCACAGGTCTGGGAGGTAAAGTATGCTATGCTCTTCCAATTTATTTATAATCTCCTTCTTTATGCCTAGGTCATGAACCCATTTTGACCTTATCTTGGTGTATGGTGTTAAGTGTGGGTCCATGCCTAATTTCTGCCATACTAATTTCCAATTATCCCAGCAGTTTTTATCAAATAATGAATTCTTTTCCCAGAAGTTAGGGGCTTTGGGTTTGTCAAACACTAGATTGCTATAGTTGACTATTCTGTCTTGTGAACCTAACCTTTTCCACTGATCCACTAATCTATTTCTTAGCCAATACCAAATGGTTTTGGTGACTGCTGCTTTATAATATAATTTTAGATCAGGTACAGCTAGGCCACCTTCATTTGATTTTTTTTCATCAATTCCCTTGAGATTTTCGACTTTTTATTGTTCCATATGAATTTTGTTGTTATTTTTTCTAGATCATTAAAATATTTTCTTGGAAGTCTGATTGGTATAGCACTAAATAAATAGATTAGTTTAGGAAGTATTGTCATCTTTATTATGTTCGCTCGGCCGATCCAAGAGCACTTAATATTTTTCCAATTATTTAAGTCTGATTTTATTTGTGTGGAGACTTTTTTATAATTTTGCTCATATAATTCCTGACTTTCCTTTGGTAGATAGATTCCCAAATATTTTATGGTATCAACAGTTATTCTGAATGGAATTTGTCTTTGTATCTCTTGCTGTTGGGTTTTGTTGGTGATGTATAAAAATGCTGAGGATTTATGGGGATTTATTTTGTAGCCAGCTACTTTGCTAAAATTATGAATTATTTCTAATAGCTTTTTAGTAGAATCTCTGGGGTACTCTAGGTATACCATCATATCATCTGCAAAGAGTGATAGTTTGGTTTCCTCATTGCCTACTCTAATTCCTTTAACATCTTTCTCGACTCTTATTGGCGAGGCTAGTGTTTCTAATACGATATTAAATAATAATGGTGATAGTGGGCAACCTTGCTTCACTCCAGATCTTACTGGGAAAGGTTCCAGTTTTTCCCCATTGCATATGTTGCTTACTGATGGTTTTAAATATATGCTCTTGACTATTTTAAGGAAAAGTCCATTTATTCCTATGCTCTCAAGTGTTTTTATTAGGAATGGATGTTGGATTGTATCAAATGCTTTTTCTGCATCTATTGAGATGATCATATGGTTTTTGTTTGTTTGGTTATTGATATAGTCAATTATGCTAATAGTTTTTCTAATATTGAACCAGCCCTGCATTCCTGGTATAAATCCTATTGGTCATAGTGTATTATCCTGGTGATGATTTTCTGTAATCTTTTTGCTAATATTTTATTTAAGATTTTAGCATCAATATTCATTAGGGAGATTGGTCTATAATTTTCTTTCTCTGTTTTCAGCCTACCTGGTTTAGGTATCAGTACCATGTCTGTGTCATAAAAGGAGTTTGGTAGGACTCCTTCAATCCCTATTTTTTCAAATAGTTTATTTAGCATTGGCGTTAATTGTTCTTTAAATGTTTGGTAGAATTCACATGTAAATCCATCTGGTCCTGGGGATTTTTTCTTAGGGAGTTGATTGATAGTTTGTTCTATTTCTTTTTCTGAGATGGGACTGTTTAGGATATTTACTTCTTCCTCTGTTAGTTTGGGCAAGCTATATTTTTGGAGGTATTTTTCTATTTCATTTAAGTTGTCGAATTTATTGGCATAAAGTTGGGCAAAGTAACTCCTAATTATTGCTCTAATTTCCTCTTCGTTAGTGGCGAGTTCTCCCTTTTCATTTTTAAGACTAACAATTTGATTTTCCTCTTTCCTTTTTTAAATCAGATTTACTAAAGGTTTGTCTATTTTGTTGGTTTTTTCATAGAACCAACTCTTAGTTTTATTAATTAATTCAATAGTTTTTTTACTTTCAATTTTATTGATCTCTCCTTTTATTTTTAGAATTTCAAGTTTAGTGTTTGACTTGGGGTTTTTAATTTGTTCCTTTTCTAGCATTTTTAATTGCAAGCCCAATTCGTTGACCTTCTCTTTCTCTATTTTATAAAAATAGGCCTCTAGAGATATGAAATTTCCCCTTATTACTGCTTTGGCTGCATCCCATACATTTTGGTATGATGTCTCATTATTATCGTTTTCTTGGGTGAAGTTATTAATTATGTCTATGATTTGCTGTTTCACCCAATCATTCTTTAGTATGAGATTATTTAGTTTCCAATTATTTTTTGGTCTACTTCCCCCTGGTTTTTTGTTGAATGTAATTTTTATTGCATCGTGGTCTGAAAAGGATGCATTTACTATTTCTGCCTTACTGCATTTGAGTTTGAGGTTTTTATGTCCTAATATATGGTCAATTTTTGTATAGGTTCCATGAACTGCTGAAAAGAAAGTGTATTCCTTTCTGTCTCCATTACATCTTCTCCAGAGATCTATCATATCTAACTTTTCTAGTATTTTATTTACCTCTTTGACTTCTTTCTTATTTTGTAGTTTGATTTATCTAATTCTGAGAGTGCAAGGTTAAGATCTCCCACTATTAATAGTTTTACTGTCTATTTCTTCTTGCAGCTCTCTTAATTTCTCTTTTAAGAATTTAGATGTTACACCACTTGGTGCATATATGTTTAATGCTTCATTATCCATGCTACCCGTTAGCAAGTATATTGTGCCCTTCCTTATCGCTTTTAATTAGATCAATTTTTGCTTTAGCTTGATCTGAGATCAGGATGGCTACCCCTGCTTTTTTGACTTTCCCTGAAGCATAGTAGATTTTGCTCCAACCTTTTACCTTTAACCTGCATGTATCTCCCCGCTTCAGGTGTGTTTCCTGTCAACAACATATTGTAGGATTCTGGCTTTTAATCCATTCTGCTAACCGCTTCCTCTTTATGGGGGAGTTTACCCCGTTCACATTTATGGTTAGAATGACCAATTCTGTATTACTTGTCATCTTGTTAACCCCGGTTTATGCTTTTCTCCCTTCTTTCCCCTTTCCCCCCTTCCCAGTATTAAGCTTGTGAGCACCACTTGCTTCTCACAGCTCTCCCTTTTTAGTATCCCTCCCCCTACCTTAGAGTTCCTCCCCCTATCTTACCCCTTTCCCTCCCAGTTTCTGTATTCCCTTCCGCTTAGCTTATTCCTTCCCTTTTCACTTTTCCCTTCTCACTTTTCAATGAGGTGGGAGAAGTTTCACCATAGATTGAATATGTCTTAAGATTTTTCACTTAAAGCCAATTCTGAAGGCAGTAAGATACCCACTATATTCATCCCCCTCCATTCTTTCTCTCAGATATAATAGGTTTCCTATGCCTCTTCATGAGATGTAGTACCCCCACTTTACCCTTTTTCTGGTACAATGTCCTTTCCACATCAATTTCTAGAACAAGGTATACATGTATTCTTTATATATCTATATAGTCGAAATATAGTTCCCAAGATTAATCTTTACCTTTTTAGCTTTCTCTTGAGTTCTATATTTGTAGATCAAACTTTTTGTTAAGTTCTGGCTTTTTCATCAGAAATAGATGAAATTCGCTTACTTCATTGAATGTCCATCTTCTTCCCTGGAAAAAGATGCTCATTCTCGCTGGGTAAGTTATTTTTGGTTGCATACCAAGTTCCTTAGCCTTTCGGAATATCATATTCCAGGCCCTTCGATCTTTTAATGTGGATGCTGCCAGATCCTGGGTGATCCTTATTGTGGCTCCTTGATATTTGAATTGGGTTTTTCTAGCCGCTTGCAATATTTTTTCCTTCGTCTGAGGGTTCTGGCATTTGGCCACTATATTCCTTGGTGTTTTGATTTTAGGATCCATTTCAGTGGGTGATCGATGAATCCTTTCAATGTTTATTTTTTCCTCTGTTCCTATGACTTCTGGGCAGTTCTCTGATAATTTCCTGGAAAATAGTGTCCAGGCTCTTTTTTTCATCATGTTTTTCTGGAAGTCCAATGATTCTGAGATTGTCTCTCCTGGATCTATTTTCCAGGTCTGTTGTCTTCCCCAGAAGGTATTTCACATTCTTTTCCATTGTTTGATTTTTTTGGATTTGCTTGACTGATTCTTCTTGTCTCCTCGAGTCATTCAATTCCAGTTGTTCAATTCTGATTTTCAGTGAAGTATTTTCTTCACTCACTTTTTTAAAATCTTTTTCTAATTGTCCCATTGAGTTCTTTTGTTCTGTGGAATTTTTTTCCATTTCGCCAATTTTGTTTTCCAGTTCACCAATCCTATTTTTCAAGGATTTTACTTCTTTATCCACTCTTTCTTTAACTGACTTCTCCAGGCTCTTTTGCCAAGCCTCCCTCTCCTTTTCCTAAGCTTCCCTCTCCTTTTGCCAAGCCTCACTCTGCTTTTCCCATTTTTCTTCTAGCTCCCTTGTGAGAGCCTTTTAAATTACTTCTATGAGGTTCATCTGTGCTGAGGAACAGATGATCTCCTCCTTTGGGGATTCACCTGGAGACAGTCTGTTTTTAGTCTCCTCAGGATTTAGAGTCTGCTCTCTATCTGTATAGAAGCTGTCAAGGGTTAAAGTCCTCTTCAGTTTCTTGCTCATTCTGTCTAATAATCAAAGACAAACTAGCAAAGAAAAACAGAAAAAACTGGAGTCTTTCTTTGGGGGAGGGGCTGGGTGGTGTTACCGAGCTTCCTCTCCAGACTGCGGGGGGCAGCAGTGAGGCACTAGCAGGACTGTGCTGCGCCTGCGCTCTGAGATCCCAGAGTGTGCTGAGTCACTGTGGGGGGGGAAGGGGGAGACGGCCAGGTCCTGAGAGACTCCAGCTGTTTGGGGTTGTATTCTCCCCGGTGTTTTTAGCTTCTCTGCTGGGCTGCTGACTTGCTGCCGGAGCAAAGTATCTAATCCTGTAGCGAAGCTCTCCCCGCAGAGACGGCTGCGATCACTCCCCACCCCCGCTCCAGTCTGCTCCCTTCACTGCCGCTGCCCGCCGCCTGCGCCCGATCTAAAACCATCCCAGCCCTCCAGTAAAGACAGACCTTTCTTGGCGAATCTCAAGGATGGCTTCTCTTGGTAACTATTTGTGAGTTTTTTTTTCAGTCAAGCATTAATTCAGAGGCTTGTAATGAAATGGATAGTGAGAGAAAGCGTAGAGCTACACAGATGTGTGCCTCCTCTCCGCCATCTTAACTGGAAGTCCGACCTTTTGTTTTTCCATATGAACTTTGTTGTTATTTTTTCTAGGTCATCAAAATAGTTTTTTTGGAGTCTGATTGGTATAGTGCTAAATAAATAGATTAGTTTAGATAGTATTGTCATTTTTATTATATTTGCTCACCCTATCCAAGAGCATTTAGTATTTTTCCAGTTGGTTAGATCAGACTTAATTTGTGTGGAAAGTGCTTTGTAGTTTTGCTCGTGAAGTTTCTGATTTTCCCTTGGCAGATAGATTCCTAAATATTTTATACAATCAGTAGTTACTTTAAATGGAATTTCTCTTTGTAACTCTAACTGTTGGGTTTTGTTAGTGATATATAAGAATACTGATGACTTAAGTGGGTTTATTTTGTATCCTGCAACTTTGTTAAATGTGTGGATTGTTTCTAATAACTTTTTAGTAGAGTCTCTGGGGTTCTCTCAGTATATCATCACATCATCAGCAAAGAGTGAAAACTTGGTTTCCTCATTGCCTATTCTTATTCCTTTAATCTCTTTCTCAACTCTTATTGCCAAAGCTAGCATTTCTAATACAATATTAAATAGTAATGGTGATAGTGGGCAACCCTGTTTCATTCCTGATCTTATTGGGAACGGTTACAGTTTGTCCCCATTACATATGATGCTTACTGCTGGACAAACATGTTTTCTTATAAACAACTCTGAGCCACAAGAAAATGGCTTGCTGACAATCTATTACACTGTCTTTCTTACTCCTCTAGTTCTTACAGTAGACCCTGGCAAAGAGGGAATATATTCTTCCCCTTTTTGATGGTTTCAAACATCCTTGGATCAGCTTCTAATCCCAGAAATAAAGTGAAAACTTTTCCTAGGCCTCCATTAAACCTCCTCTTCTAAAAGCTGTTCAGAGAAGGGATACTCGTCTAGGAAAAGGGCAGAGAAGTTTAACACAAATGCCTCATGTAGAAGTTAGGGCAAATGCCTCTATCTCATGTCCTGCTTTTGAAAGATAACTGTGAAACGTATTAAGGAAAAATTCTGTCAATATCTCTGATGGGATTCCCCTTTCTAAAAATTGTTTTTGGGTTAAGGTCTCCAAAGCAGTCTCCTTTATGGGGATCTTAGTTATTCTCTTCGCTTGGCACTTCTAATCAACACCACAGCTTTAAGTAGATCTTTTGTTCTTAAGTAAATTTTTGGTGGAGGTCCCTAGAAACCGAGATCTCTAGAGATTCTTCCTGCTTTTAATTGTTACTTCTGGATTTCTTTATCAACTGAGTACAAAATATCTCCTTGAAGACAATATATTCTCTATTAAAAAAGCTGATGCCTAGCTATTTACAATTTTTAAGGAAAGATATACCTCTTTCCTCTTCTTTCTCTCCCTTCTACTCTCCCCATGCTCCACTAATCTTTGGTGCCCCTTTTAATATCTATTTTACCTCTTATTTTGTCTGTACCCTCTTCTCCTAAATAAAGCTACCTTTTGACAAAGAGATTGGCCGTTTTGACTACATTCCTTCCTTCAAATAAGGAGGAATAACATTTGAACCACACTATAGGCTGTAATATGAACTTTCTCTAAACATTTTTGAAGGTTCTAGTAAGAAAAATGCCTTTGATTGCAGACTCTCCCCCCCCACCTGTTATCCTCTCTAATCAATGCCTAAATTCTTTTGAATATTATGGCACATATATCCTTGCTTACCCAAGCGACCTTCTTACTGTCTGTAATGCTAATGTCCCTAATCTCTAATTGTTAGATTTGTTTTCTCCTAAGTTTTGATCAATTCAATGATCAGCACTGAGCAGTTCAGGGATCAGACTCAAAACCCCATTAAATGTTACTTTAATCAGTTCCTGGACTATCCCTTGACCCTGTAGGATGACCCAGCTCTATAACCAAGAATATATATTCCTGGCAGGAAGTATTTTCAGAAGAACTTTGGGTCCCATTTGTTTGGGAGGAAACTGATCGTTGATGCAAATGAACCTCAGCAAAATACTACCAGTGTCTGAGTGGGTTGCCACTAAGGAGAAAACAACTGACCCTGTGCTAATCTCCACTATTGTGCTCTGGTAAACAATTTTGTACCCCTATGGTGTCACCAAACTTTGGCTACTGTACTTCACTCCCAGTTTCTTGACAGCTTCTATACTTGTTAAGCATAACAAGTGTGTTTTCAGCATTGTTTTTAAAATCCCACCCTGTTTATGGACAACCCCCTCCCTCCTCCAACATTTTTTTTGAAACATTTATTTTGCAAATCAAAGAGTAGGGAATGTCTCCTGTCAGGAAGAAACCTACCCGGTTATTATCAGCCATAACCAATTCCCAGACTATCTTGTTTGTATGATGACTGTAAAGATGGAAATCTTTTTTTTTTTTAAATTTTATAATAACTTTTTATTAACAGAACCCATGCCAGGGTAATTTTTTTTTTTACAACATTATCCCTTGCACTCGCTTCTGTTCCGATTATTCCCCTTCCTCCCTCCACCCCCTCCCCTAGATGGCAAGCAGTCCTATATATGTTAAATATGTTGCAGTATATCCTAGATACAATATATGTTTGCAGCACCGAACAGTTCTCTTGTTGCACAGGGAGAATTGGATTCAGAAGGTATAAGTAACCCGGGAAGAAAAACAAAAATGCAAATAGTTTACATTCATTTCCCAGTGTCTTTCTTTGGGTGTAGCTGCTTCTGTCTATCATTTATCAATTGAAACTGAGTTAGGTCTCTTTGTCAAAGAAATCCACTTCAGGATGGAAATCTTTATCAATCTCTACTGTCTATCCCCCAACCTCTGGGGATCTTTAAGTAACCTTTAAGATAATCATCTGCCAGGTGGCCATCTGGTTTCTTCTTGTTTTCTTCCTCTGAGCTGCCAAATTCTTCCCTAATCCTGAGAATCTCCAAGGCTGTATTTCCCCTAAAAAAGATCTATCTGCTCATGATGAAAATCTTAGCTAAATGTATTTCAGGATGAAGCCCACTATGAAGTATTCTTTTTCTCTCCTCATAATGCCTTCCCTTTTTTAGCTAACTGTTTAGTCTGCTAACTCCTCTATGCCAGTCAAGGGCAATCCCAGGCCTCATGGTGTATTCCTTTAATGAATTCTTCCAACTCCTTTCCTTGATAATGAAAACTCTGCTGCTCTCCCAACTTTATTTCATATTTGCCACTCTTAATGCCTATTTTACCTCTTATTTTGTCTATACCCTCTTCTCCTAAATAAATCTACCTTTTGACAAAGAGGTTGGCCGTTTTGACTACATTCCTTCCTTCAAATTAGGAATTGCTACCCTGACCTCAATTACCATTTCTATGCTGATGATTCTCCGAATTTACTTACCATGGTCCAATTTCTTTGCTAAAACCTCTCTACCTCCTTCTCCTATCTTCTCTATTAGTAAAGAGGGCAACATCATCCTCTCAGTGCCTTAGGCTTGTGGCCTAGGAGTTATCCTGTACTTCTCATCCCACACTCTAAATATACAATCTAGTGCCAAGACCTGTCAGTTTCATCTTTCCAACATTTCCAAAATATATTTTCCACCCTTCTCTTCTCTGACACTTCCACTGATCTGGGGCAGGCTCTTTATCACCTTATACCTAGACTATTTCATAAACCTATTGATGGACCTGCCTGCTTTGAGTCTCTACTTACTTTACAATCCATCCTCCATTCATCTACCAAAGTAATTTTCCTAAACTCAAGTCTGACCATTTCATTCTCCTACCCTTATGACCTCCAAGATCAAATACAAAATGCTCTATTTGGCATTCAAAGCCCTTCATAATCTTTCTCCCTCCTATTTTTCCAATCTTCCTATACTTTATTCCTTGATTGTACTGATACTGAACTCCTATCTATTCCACTTCATCTCTCACTGCTGAGCCTTTATAAGCTCTTACTGTCTTCCAGTCCTGGAATACTCTCCCTTCTGATCTCTTCCTGACTTCCTTAGCTTCCTTTTAGTCCCAAATAAAATCCCATCTTCTATGGGAAGCCTTTCTCAACCCCTTTTTAATTCTAGTGCCTTTCCTTAGTTAATTATTTCCTATATACAACTTCTCTCCATATATTTGTTCACTTTTTGTTTCCTCCAGTAGACTGTGAGCTCCTTGAGTGGAGGAAGTCTTTGGCCTTTTACAGTGCCTGGAACATAAATGTTTACTGACTATGCTTATGACCTGTTTAATAAATGTTTACTGACTAATTGAAAATTACTTTGTCCCAAGTAATTTGCCTACAATATCACTTCTTGTATATTCCATAATGCCTTCAATTCCATAATACATTCAATGAATATTTTATTGACAGTATTTCAGAATATTATGTGTGTTGTTCTGCTAAATGGATACATTCCTGAAAATTAACTTAGTAAGTAATGTTATATAAAGATCATTGGGTTGGAGGACAGAGGTAGAGTAAAATAATCTTCTAGTCCAAAAAACTTGGAAGATCGTTTCATTTGGATTAAAGGAGAACACAGTCCACGAGAGGAAACATTCTACCAAGCCATCAGCAAGTCCCACTTCAGCAAATCACTGAAAAATCCATTATAGTAGAACAGGCAACACCACATCAGAAGAACTCACATGCCTCAGCACAATCAGGGGAAAAATCAGCTCTGAAAACCAAGCAGGGTTTCAACAAATCCCCTAGAAAACATAAACCTCTGGACCCTGCAGGTGCCTGAGAAGATTGCAGACACCAATGCAGGGAAATGTATCCTAGCATGATCAGATAAACAGACAGACGTCAATGGAGGAAAGCCCTATGGACCTCTAAAAAGGAGCAGACTCCAGCTGTTAGACTGGCCACATTGCATCAGCATAGTCCTAAGGAAATAGGGAGATGTCAGTGCAGTGACCCTCTCCACTCAGGCCTCAATATGTATCAGACACCGGCACTGGGAATCTAGCTCAGCACCAGGTAAGTTACTAGACCTATATGGCCTCCAATAGTGCCAACCATTCCCTACTATATTCCTTCAGCATAGAATCACCTATGAGGGTGGGCTTCAGGACAACACAGTACAGCATCAGGGAAAAAGCAAGTGTTTGTAGTACCTGGCACAAAAAGCTTGAAACTATGACCCTTCTACTTCAGGAGCAGAGCTCAAAAAGGGAAAAGGCTGAAAAAATTGAGCAAAAAACAATAGAAAAATAATCTGACCATAGAAAGTTATTATGGTAACAGGGAAGCCGATCAAGACACAAACTCAGAAGAGGACCACAATGTCAAAATAAAAAAAAAATGAGAATTGATCTCAAGTCCAGAGAGAACTCAAAAGAGCTCAAGAAGGAGCTCCAAAATCAAATAAGAGAGGTAGAAGAAAAATTTGAAAAAGAATTGAGAGTGATGCAAGAGGTTTATGAAAAAAAGATTCAACAGTTTGAAAAAAAAGAAAACAACTGCTTAACAAGTAGAATTGGTCAAATGGAAAAGAAATCACATCCCTTGAAGAAAACAGCTTCTTAAAAAGTACAACTGACCAAATGAAAAAGGAGATACAAAATCTGAGGAAAATAATGACTCTGAAACATCAAGAATCAATCAAACAAAATTAAAAGAATGAAAAAATAAAAGAAAATGTAAAATAACTTACTGGAAAAACAACTGACCTGAAAACAGCTCTAGGAGAAATAATGTAAGAATTACTGGACTAATTGAAAGCCATAGTCAAAAGAAGGTCTGGACAGCATCTTTTAAGAAATTAAGAAATTAAGAAACTTCCCTGATATCCTGGAACCAAAGAGCAAAAAAAGGCATTGAAAGATTCTACTGATTAACTCAGGAAGAAGATCCCAAAATGAAGAACACTAGAGCCAAATTTCAGAACTATAAGGGAAAAAAAAAACCTGTAAGCAACTAGAAAGAAACAATTCAAATAACAAGGAGCCACAATCAGGATTATATAGGACTCAGCTGCTGCAACATTAAAGGATCCAAGATCATGGGAAATGATATTTTGGAAGGCAAAGATATAACCAAGAATTATTATTATTATTATTAATTTTTTTGGTGAGGCAATTGGGGTTAAGTGACTTGCCCAGGGTCACATAGCTAGGAATTGTTAAATGTCTGAGGCAAAGTTTGAACTCAGGTGCTAGGATAATACTGCAAATGAAAAAATGGTCATTCAATGAAATAAAAAGATTTCAAGCTTTAATAAGGCCAAACTCAAACAAAAAACCTGATCTCTAATATCAAGACCCAAAAGAAGCCTAAAAAGATAAAAAGGTAAAACAACAACAACAAAAAGGATTCTTTTGAGCCAAACTTCCCTATATGGGACAATGATACTTGTAATTTTGAAGAATTGTATTGCTAATAGTGCAATTAGAAGGAATATACATAGGCAGAGGGTATGACTATAAGATGCATTTGAAGGAATGACATAAAAAATTAAAGGAGGAGAATAAGAAGTATAATGGGTACAGAAGGAAGGAAGAAATAAAATGGGGCAAATTATTTCACATGAAGAGGCATGAAAGACCTATTACAGCGAAGGGAAGATGGAAGAGTGGGTGAACCTTGACTCTTACTTTCATCAGAATTGGTTCAAAAAGAGGAAGATATATGGATATAGATATATAGATAGATATGGATGAAATGAATTGTGAAAGCTGTCTCACAAGATGGAGACAGTATTCTAAAAATTGAGTGAAAACTGGCTGTGCCCCAGGCCTAAGTTTCTTTCTCCAGAAATTATTTTGATTTACAAAGAATGGGATCATATAATCCTTTTCTTTGTGAGACTAAGGGACATTTTGACATTAAAACTCCATATAAGGTAATTTAGTAATCCTAACGATGTGATTGGATCAGAAGTATTCCATCATTTATGACTTAGAATTTGAGGTCATTTGTTCTGACTAATCAGAACAGAGATCCAGCCTATGGGGAATGTTACCCAAGAGTTGTATATAATCTTTGTCTGCTTTCTGTACCTTCTGTCTCCTTGTCTGACTGCCTGTTGGGAAAGAGATGCCCTTTCTGGCAAGAACATAATAAAATTCCTTTCTGCTTCTACTTTGAGAAATTTCCTTGATTTATTTGAGCTGGTGGTCTTTGTCCCATACAGATAGATAGGTAGATAGACAGATAGAAAGATAGATAGATGTAGATATATACACAATCAGTTATACACAGAAATCTATCTTACTCAACAAGAAAGTGAGAGGAAAGGAAATTAATTAAGGAATGAAGGGGATTGACAGAAGAGAGGGTAAATTGGGGGAGGCAGTAGAAAGAAGCAAAACACTGGTGAGAAGAGGAAGGGTGAAAGGAAAGAAGGGACAAAAAGATAGAAAAATAGGATGAAAGGAAATATATGTTAATAATCATAACTCTAAATAAAAATGAGATGAACTTTCCCTTAAAAGAGAAGTGGCTAACAGAGAGGATCAAAAACTAGAATTCTATAATATGTTGTATACAAGAAACACACTTGAAGCAGAGACACTCACAGAATAAAGATCAGGGACTGGAGCCCTAGAGGAAGCATCTATTATGCTTCAGCTGAAATAAAAAAAAGTAGGGATAGGATTCGTGATCTGAGACAAAGTAAAAGCAAAATTACATCTAATTAAGAGATAAGAAAACTACTTGGTGCTAAAGGGTATCATAGACAGTGAAGTAATAATAATACTAAACATATATGCACCATGTGGTATAACATCTAAATTCTTAAAGAAGGATTTAAGTGAGTAGAAAGGCAGAAATATTAAATGTATCCTTTTTGGATCATGATATATTAAGAATTACATTCAACAAGTGATGGCAGTGGAAAGACAGCTTAAAGAATCAATTGGGGACTAAAACAACCTAATTCTAAAGAATAAGTGGGTCAATCATAAAAATAATCAATAATTTTATTAAGTGCATGACAAAAATGTCATTTATGGGAGTCAGTAGGTAGATGAAAATTAACTTCTCTAAATTCTTACGTCAACAAAATACAAAAAGAACAGATGAACTAGGCTTGCAACTAAAAAAAAAAAAATTAGAGCAAAACAACAAATTAAAAATCCCTAACTGAGCACTAAATTGAAAATACTGAAAACCAAAAGTGAGCTTAATAAAATAGAAAATAAACAAAAACAAAACTATTGAGCTAATAAATAAAATTAGGTTTTATGGAAGAAAAAAAAACCTCACAACCAAACAAACAAAAAACAAACATGACTTAATAAGACAAATAAACCAATGAATACTTTGAGTTTAAAAAAAGAAAACAAACTACTCTGTATCAGTAATGAAAAGGATGAAATCACCACCAAATGAAGAAGATTTTAAAGTAATTGTTGGGAAAAGGTGACTGATTATATGTCGATTAATCTAACAATCTGAATGAAATTAATATATATAAAAATATAAATTATCCAGATTAACAGATGAGGTAATAGAATGCCTAAACAACCCCATTTTAGAAAAAGAAATTGAACAAGCCATTAATGAACTGCCTAAGGAAAAAATCCTAAGGGCCCGATAAGTTTTGTAAGTCAACTCTATGAAATAATTAAAGAACAATTAATTTCAATACTATTTGGAAAAACAGATAAAGAGTCCTACGAAATACCTTTTATGACACAAATATGGTATTAATAACTAAACCAGGAAGAGCTAAAACAGAAATAGAAAACTATAGTCTAATGTCCCTAATGAATATCGATGTAAAAATTTTTAAATAAAATATTACTAACAAGATTACAGCATTATATCACAAGAACCATAGACTATGACCATGTAAGATTTGTACCAGGAATGTAGGGTTATTAGGAAATTTATCAACACAATTGACCATATCAACAATAAATCCAACAGAAACTATATGATTATCTCAAAAGATGCTGAAAATGTTTTTGACAAAATATAGCACCCTTCCTATTAAAATACCAGAGAACACAGGAATAAATGGAGTTTTCAAGCATAATTTGTAATGGAGATAAGGTAGAAGCCTTATCATCTTGTCACATCAGGGGTGAAGAAAGGATATCCACTGTCACCACTATTATTCACTTAAGAGTACTAAAAATAATAGAATAATTAAAAACTTTAGCAAAATTGTGGGATATAAGACATACTAATTATGAGCATTTCTTTTTAGGACAAACAAAGCTCAATAGCAAGAGATAGAAAGAAAAATTCCATTTAAAATAACTGTAGATAATATAAAATATTTAGGAGTGTACCTATTGAGACAAACCCAGGAAGTACATGAAAGCAATTAAAAAATGCTTCACACAAAGTCAGATCTAAACATTGAAAAATATTAATTGCTCAAGGACAAGCTCAGCTAACATAATAAAAATGGCAATTCTACCACAAGTAATTGAACTAATCAGGGACATACCAAACTACCAAAAGTTATTTGCTAGAGATATAAAAAATGATAATAAAATTCATCTGACGGATCAAAAGTTCAAGAATATCAAGGGAATTAATGAAAAAATTCAAAGGAAGGTTGCTTAGCAATATTATATCTAAAATAATATTGTAAAGCAGAGTAGTGCATCAGTGGAATAGATGAAGCACAGAAGATATAGTAACATAACATAGTAACCTATGTCTGAAAAACCCAATGATTCCAGATTTTGAGATAAGTAGTCAATATTTGACAAAAACTGGAAAATAAAAGGGTACAAACTAGGTATAGACAAACATTTTACACTGAATACCAAGACAAGGTCAAAATGGGTACATGACTTAAAAATAAAAGGTGATACCATAAAACAAATTAGTAGAACAAGGAATAGTCCACGTATTAGATCTATACAGAAAGGAACTGATGACATAACAAGAGAGGGAGAACATTAAAAAAAATGTAAAATAGAAAATTTTGATTATATTAAATTTAAAAAAACCCTGCAAAAACAAAACCAATGCAATTAAGATTAGAAGGAAAGCAGAAAGAGAGGAAATAATCTTTATAGCAAGTATCTCAGACCTATAGATAATGAAGTCAAATTTTATAATAATACTATGTATAATACAACCTATTTCCCAATTATAAATGGTCACAGGATATGAATTAGCAGTGTTGTTACTGTTGTTATTGTGTACAATGTTTTTTTTAATTCTGCTCCTTTTACTTTGCTTCAGTTCATACTAGACTTTCCAGGTTTTTCTGAAATCTGCCAGCTCATAATTTCTTAATGCACAATAGTATTCTATTACATTCATATGCTACAACAATACTGCGAGATGATCAAATATGATTTGCTTCTCAGCAACACAATGATCCAAGACAATTACAGAGGACTCATAGTGAAAAATGCTATTCACATATTCACATCCAGATAAAGAATTGATGGATTTTGGATGCAAATCAAGGCATAGTTTTTCCTTTTTTTTTTTTTTTTTTTTGGTGGCTTTATCCTTTGGATCTATTTCTTCTTTATAACTGTGACTAATACAGAAACATGTTTTACATGATTGCACATATATAACCTATATCAAATTACTTACCATTTTAGGAAGATATTAGGGGAAGGAGGGAGAGAGAAAAATTTGGAACATAAAATCTTGTAAAAATGGATACTAAAATATTCTTTATGTATATTGGTAAAAAAAATTTAAATACTACTAAAATATTAATTGTTAAATAGGATGGCTCTCAGGGAGGGAGAGGATCAGGAATACTAGAAAAAATTATAGTAATATTTTAAAAAAAGCATTAAAAACTTAATTTTTTTAAAAATGGAAAAAATATGCTGGCTGTTAAGTATCTGAATGGTTCCAGATATAAATTGTAATAAGGTATTAACACTTGTTTCTTGAACATACTTAAAAAGAAAGCTCAGAGACTTAATTCAACCTGGTGGGGAAAAGGAGGAAAAATACATGTTTTTTCAATTCTGGATTGAAGGGATGGAAGATGAGACATTCCAATGATGACAGTAAAAGTGTTCTTGAAACAGCAGTAGTTAATGGCAGCAACTGTTTCATGAGCGGAAATATACAGTGAAGACAAACTAGATGTTTTGATGAAAGGTAGCTTCATCACCCAGAATCCAGAAGAAAGCTACTATATCTAGAAGGAACTTTAATTATCTCTCTAATTGGTATCAAATAATAACTAATGGGAGAACAAACAAGGGCAGTTTCATGATAGTACTGAGACAATATCCTCTATTCTCTCAAAGTTACTCCAAGAAACATGAGGAAAGCAGTAACCAGCTATCCCCTGAAGATTCAATCTACTGCTGTGAACAAAATTGGAAAATTGAGTCTCAGACCCTCTATGACACCAATGAAGCTCCTATATGGACTCCTTTGTGCTTCTAATGAAAACCAATTTAATTGAAAAGAATATCTGACATTCAGCCCATTACTATTACTTTCACTAGATTTTCCATTTCCCACATCATCCTCAGGCAGCTGATGCTAGAGAGCAGAAGTGGACATTGGCTTTTTGGACATTGGGGCTTACACCCCCAAATGGGTGTTCTGGGAATGGATATCCTATCTTCTAAAGGCAGTGTTCTTGATAAATCAGTACTATTCCAAAAAAGGAGGAGGGTTCTCCATTCTAGCTATTTACTTCATCTAGCCTTTAGGAGTTCTTAACTGATTGAAGGATTAAAGATTAAGAAGGACTAATAATGGATATAGCTTTAGGTACCCTTCCCTAACACTACCTTACTCCATTCTCTGTGTATTGCCTAGTATTTAAGGTTTCTGTTCTCTTGTAATGCTGGAGAAACTGAGGCAAGATAGAGATTAGAGAGTTTTATATATTTTATTTATTGGAGAGCGTAATTGATTGACTGGACAGGACTCTCGTCTCAAAGTATCCAGCGGTGAATGTGAGACTCTCAGATTTTTTTTATAGGACTATAGTAAGAAGAGAAACAAAGGCAGGAGGCAAAGAGTGGGAATTTAGAGGGATGGACCATAAATTCTATTCTAGCAGGATGGAATTTCAGTATAAATTCTTACTATCTGAGAGGCCAGAGTCAAGATGTCTGAACAAACAGAAGTAAAGATATCAATAAGGTATCTGAGATAGTCTTATCTTTTGGAATGTTTAGAGTGGGTAGTACAGCCCTAATGGATAGGAAAAAAGGTAGGGGTTGCATACTAACTTAGGGCAATGGAGATATAATTCAGGAAAACTAATGCAGAGAAACTGAAGTGGAACAGCTCAAGGATGCTGTGGCATAACAAAAGGTTCTATGCAAATCAGGAAAATGGTTCACTTCATCTTTAAATTTGTAAGAATTCTTTCACCCAAGAATGGTGATTAACATTGTGACAGAAATGGTGACTCTTCTATTGCTACAATGCTAACTCAAAACATCCAATTTTGACTAGATAAAATTGAACTGAGTTGGTATTTTCCATCTTTGTTTTGTTCTCTTATTGGTTAACAGTTACATTTCAAGTTGCACAAATCTATAGAACTATTCCCTTTTGTTATAATATCAGTTCTATTATTTAAATAAGATAAACCAATCTTGATTCTCTTTCTTTTTAAAAAATTCTGGGGCAACACAGAAAATTCCAGATACTGTATTGTTCTGGATATAGTATATAATATAATGTAATTATATTATATATATAAGAATCCTACATCTTAAATAACATATTTAAACAACTGTTAAGAGATTCTCAAACAATTATTATTGGGATGATTATTAAGCATTTCAAGGACCAGTAAAGTTCATAATGAAATAGGATCAGTCACACCAAAATGCAAAAGGAAATGCAGGCAAAAATGAAAATCAGTACCTATAGTTAAAAAATTATTGTTATGAAATAGCCTAATTAATCCTCAGAAAATGAAGCAAAAATCTTCAGGAGAACTGGCATCTAGACGGTTTGTTACTGATTCTCTATAAGCTTCTTGAAGTTGGAAGGATATAAGCTGATCTCTGTTATAAAAAATGCTTCTCAAAAGCAAACCATGAAATTCATTTAGTTCAAGCACAAATGTGCCTGTAAGATTTATGTATCTTCATCAGACAGTATGAGTATGACCTTTACTTCCAAAATATTTGGAGATTTAAAAAAATTCTAATAGGTCTGTATTGTTCTCACTAAAAAAGTTAGAAACATTAGTAAATATTCTGATACACTGAGAAATAGAATAGTTCCAGAATTACAGAAATTCTCAAATGGAGATGAAATATTACAGCACAACTTGTTCTATGTCACATGTTATAATATAGCTAAAAGAGATAAATGTGTTTTAATGACTTGAGAACTCACATGATTTTAAAATTCAATTTAAATTTAAATTCAACTGAAAACTGATGAGTTATATAATCAAGACTAAATTTGGGAAAATGGATTATTTGTTAAAATTATACTTACTATTCAATGGATAGAAGTATGGTTTATGATCAAAAATTAAAGAATGTCAAATTTTGCAACAAATCATAATGAATGGAGGACATTAAATATTAAAACACTTAAGATGTAAAAAAAAAAAATTATAAGATTTCCATATAAGTCAATACATCTTAATTATTATGCTTTGTCCCAAGTAATTTATACATTTCTCTATTTGCCAGGATGGGGGGGGGGGGAGTCCTAACTGGGGATATCTTTCTTTGAAAGTGCTCTACAAATGAAAAAGTCAGCACAAAGGAAATTTACTACTTTGGATCAGTCAGTTTTTGTATTCAATTTAGATATATTTCACTGCATTTTTTCATGCCACTGCCATTTCTAGAATAAGGATTAATAACAGATTTTACCTCTTCTGCTTATACGTCAACATAGCTTCTGCAATTGGTAACTGATGGGAACAGTTAGCCCCCGCGATGTACTGTGTTATTCGGGACACAATATCTGGGGTTTCCTGAACTGTAAGAGAATGAAAAGGACAGATAATCAGGATTATTCCTCAGCAAGGTTTTGCAAAATTTACATGCTATTAATTTTCAATTCAATAAACATTTATTAAGCACCAATAAATATGTATTAAACATTATATGTTAGGTACTGTACTAAGTATTAGGGATATAAGAAGAGGCAAAAGACACTCCCTGTCCTCAAGGAGCTAAAAGTCTAATGGGGGAAACAAAATCCAAACATACGTACGTGAATACACACACACACACACACACACACACACACACACACGTACAAGCCAAATGTAGGAGGAAGAGGAAATTGTCAGGAAGGCAATGGAATTAATAAATGCTCTTACTGTAGAAGGCGAGATTTTAGTTGGGACTTAAAAAGAAGAGTGGTCAGTAATTGGTGTGGAGGAAGGAGAGCACACTAAACATAAAGGACATCCAGAGAAATGCCCTGAGCTGAGAGATGGAGTGGCTTGTTGGTGGACTAGCAAGTACGCCAGTGCCTCTAAGAGCACGATTATTAGTGTGAAAATAAGATAACCAGCTAAATCAGTTATCAGTAGTAGCTGCTCTAGGTCAAGGATTAAATATGTTTTCATAAGTAAAACTTCAACAGGAGTCTATAATAGATTTCTCTTACATGCAAGTCAAATTAGTGCTAACTAACCAACAAGTATTTTTCTGAACCTTTTCATTATTCCCCAGAAAGTTCTTTCTGGAATATCATTTCAGTTCCTGAACTCATAGTTCATAGCTCTCTGCCCATGAACTCCTTCCTTTGACTGGAAGGTACAGAGCTCCTTTCAGGACATGCAATAAAGGATTTTTACTGAGGACAACTTTATCTTTGTTTGTTACACAGCTGCACTCCTCTAGACTTCTCCCTAATGCCCCTATGATAGGTACCATCCTTTCTTAACCTCCATCCTTCCCCTCCTCCCCAACTTTCTTTTTTAGCTTCTTTTTATGTATTACTTTAATGAAAAGCAAGCTCCTTGAGGGCTTGTTTTTCTTTTCATCCCTAGGACTTAGCATAGTGCCTGGCATAGAAGTTACTTAATAAATGTTTCTTATTTCATCTATAATGTCTCTGAGAACTGTACTAGGTGCTAGGAATACAAAGACAAAACCAAATAATTCCTGTTTTCGGTCTTCTGGGGGAAAGAATATTATGTATATAAGTATACAGTGAATAAACACAAAGTAAATACAAGGTAGTCAGGGAGGAAGAGCACCAGTAGTAGGGGAGACTAAGAAATATTTACTTTGAAAGAAAGTGGTGCTTGAGCAGAGTAATGAAGAGAGAATTATTCTGTATAGATGAGGAGATAAAAAAGAAAATGCATTTCTTACATAGGAAGTCACCAGTGCAAAGGTATAGAGGCAAGAGATGGAATGTTATATGTAAAGAACAGAAAGAGGCAAGTTGGGTTTGAAGCAGGTTGTGGTCTCTTTAAGAAACTGTATTTCCTTTTGATCTGTGATCCCTTTCAGAGTCTCAACCATTCCTGGGGAAGGCATATAATCCCCAGATAAGTTACTTTTCCAAGATGCCAGGGCCTTTGATTCAATTAGAAATCCTGGTCAAAAAGCACCCCTTTGAAGTGTTGTTAATTCCAATAGGAGATCTGGACTGTTCCAGCCCCCACTGGGTCTGACCTGCTTGGGCTGTCCCAGCCCCCACTAAGAGTCAGTATAGTAGCTTCCTTCAATGAAGGTCTTTTGCAGATGGATCCAGATAGTTCACTCAGTTATCAGGACCCTTCTGTCCACTGAGAACTGTATTCTCTCAGTGCAAAACTCCATTTTCCAATAGATCTGCCACTATTAGAATCAGTCTCTTGGTAAACTGATTTCTATCCAACAATAAACTTTCATTTTGCAACTAATAATTTGGGAATGAGTGAATTCTTTCACTCCTAGAACATGCAACCTATTTAAAGAGTATTTTTAACAACTCTTATAGCCACTAATCTTTAGACCACTAGCAATCTAGACCACTCAAACTGCATCAGGCTGGAGTGTAGAGTGCAGGCAGGGGCTGGGATATGAAGGAACTTTAAAAGCTAAACAGGAATTTCTATTTGATTCTAGAAGTACTAGAAAACAATTGGAATATAATGAATAGGGAAGTGATATCATCATATCTGCACTTAAGGAAAATCACAGCTGTATTTAGGAGTAACAGTCAGACTTAAGGCAAGAATGTTAATTAAGAGGCTATTATAATGATCTAGTTGAGATTGAAAATGGCTTAAACTGAGCTGATGGCTCATTGAGTAGAGAAAAAGGAAACAGCAACAAAAGGCAACTAGTTAGGTATTTAGAGTGAGAAATCAAGAATAACATTGAGATTTCAAAAACAGAAGACTGAAATAATGGTGGTGCCTTAGACTGAAATAGAGAAGTGTGCTAGAAGGGTATACTTTGAGGAAAAGATGGGTTTTGTTCTGTACATGCTGAATTTGAGCTATCTACAGGATATGCTGTTGATTAAACTCATGAGAAAAAAACACAGCTAATAATAGATATCTGAGACTCATCTAAAAGATGATAACATCTGTGAGATAATAACAAGACTTCTGAAGACTAAAGAAGGCCTATGATAGATCCTTGAGGTATCTTCCTATTTAGAGGAGTGTGTGTGAGATATGAATAATTAGCCAGTAAAGGAGACTGAGGAGGAGCAATCAGGTAAGTAGGAAAAAACCCCAAAAAAACAGAAGAGTAAAAGTGTCATGAACATCTAGAAAGAAAGGAAATATTAAGTATATAGAAGGAAAAAGGGTGTAACATGATCAAACGAAACAAAGACATCACAAAGACATCACTATAAGACAAAATACCATTAGATATAGCAATTAAGGTTACTCTGGGAAAAGAAAGTTCAATGAGCACAGTTTAAAGCATTACTAAGAGATGTAGGATTTTGTGATACTGAAGAAAAATATAGGGAAAAAAGATGAAAGTCTGGAGGGAGATCTAAGTATTTTATATATGTAAAAGTTAACAAAAATATAATCTTTTAATATTTCCTATTGTGTGACATTTTTATTAATGTAAAACATTCATATCATTTGCTGCATCAGAGCAAGATATGGAAATAACTTCTTACCAGCAGTATGTGTTTCAAGTTTACTGAACAAATCCCTCCAGGCCAAATCCTGGAAAAAGTTGTTATACCGATGATCAACAGAACCAAGATATTTAGCCACTGGATGAGAACCTAGAGCAAAGAAAATGAACTTAATGAATATGAAATACAAATTTCGTATGCATAATGGTATTTGTAAAGAAATAGGGATCAAATGGCTATTTTCTTAGCACATCTAACATGTTGACCATTCAAATTAGTTTATTATACACATGGTCATTTTGTTAATTTTCAATTAATCTTCTGGAAGAAGTTCTTTCCTATCTAATTTGTAATTCTCAGAGCTCAGTAAAAAAAAAAAAAGACATTGAAATGTTACTTCTCTGAGTAGGTCAATGTAATTTATACTTGTTTTTGGATTTATAAAAGAAAAAAGAAAATGTGAGAAAGGACAAATTTTTTTTTTTAAATGTCACTTTACTATTAAAAAAATTAAGTGTTTAACACAACAATATTTCTACCCTGTAAATAAAAGTGTTAATATTATTCTTAGTTAACACAAACATAGAGGACTTGTCCTAAAGAAAAAAGTGAAAATCAAAGCTGCTAAACTATAGATATCAATAAACATTTATTAGTTTACTATGAACTCTATTGTGTTTACTACATAACAGGCATCGTTAAATGCTAGGGATAAAAAGAAACAGTTCTTGCCCTTAAGGAACTCAGATTTAATGGACACAATGTACATAACAAGTACATGCACATTAGGCTACCGAAGAGTTGTCTTAAAAGAAGATGGTACTTGAATTGACTATTAAAGCAAACCAGGTATTCAAAATGTGACCACTATTGTGACCTGTAAAACTCAATTATTGCTAGAATCAAATAAAATGTAATTGAGAAATATATAACAAAAGAAATAAAAATACATTAATTTGTTGTTTTCTAAGTCAAAATATGGGCTGCAGGGATCTGTTTCTAATTGAGCTTGATACTATCATTCTAAAAGATCACAGTGAGAGAGAGCATTTAAGGCATGAGGTACAGCCAGTACAAAGACATGGATATAAAAGAGGGAACATTATATACTAGAAACAGTAAATATATCAATATGATTGCACAGTAGAGAGTATAGAGGGGAAAAATATATAGGAATATTAGAAAGATGGAAAGACACTGGGCTGCAAAGAACAGAAATGTAAGAGAAATTACTAACAGAATAAAAAACTTTAAAAAATTTGACCCTAGAGATATTGGAATATAAACTATAAATGGAGGAGACAAGGTCAATTCTGTGCTTTTGGAAAAATCATGCCAGCTGTATGCAGAACAGATTGGAATGCAGAGAGACTAAGAAGAAAGTTAAGAGGAGAAGGTAGTCAACAGTGGCAAATGCTGCAAAGAGGTCAAGGAAAAATGAGAAAAGATCTGGTAATAAAAAGATGACTAATAGCTGAAGACAGTAGTTTCAGTTGAATGATGAGAAGACAAATATCACAAGATTTAGAAAACAGTGAAGGGCAAGATAATTGTATAAATATGTATGCAAATATTGGATTTAACATATATTGGACTATTTGCTATCTAGGGGAGGGAGTAGGGAAAGGGAAGGAAAAATTGGAACACAAACTTTTTCAAGGGCTAATGTTGAATAATTGTCCATGTATGTGTTTTGAAAAATAAAAAGCTTTAATAAAGGGAAAAAAAGAAAAGAAAAGAAAATGCATTTAAAAAAATTAAAGAAAAAAAAGAGTGAAGGCACTAAATATAGATGTCTTTTTCAAATTTAGTTGGGAAGGGGAGTGTAGGATTGTAACTGGCGGAAATGTCTCACTATGACTAGTGAGACTTTTTTCCTCTTTTATTTTTAAAGAATGAAACAAACTTAGAATGATTATGGCCAGCAGGTAAAGGGCTAGAATATAAGAACAGATTGAAGATAGGAAAAAGACAGTTGGGGCAATTAGTTGGGAAGAAATGAGATCAAGAGTATATATGATGTTATTTGGCCTTCATTTTGAGGAGGACCAATGACATTTTGGGATTAACTTGCTTGGGAGCTAGATTTAAGTGAGACAGAAATGCACAGAATAATCAATCTTAATCTCTTTTCTAGAGACATCAAAATCTAACAGCAAGACAAAAGTCAGGACAATTGACTATGGCCTAGAATGCAATAGAGAAGAGTTTCTTAAACTTTTTCCATTTGCAACCCCTTTTCATCCAAGAACTTTTTACATGACCCTGGGTACATAGGTACATAATATAGGGATAAACATCAAACATTTAACTGATAATAAATCATAATTTTGTAATCCCCCACACTCAGTTTATGAGATATCATATGGGGTCATGAACCACAATTTAAGAAGCTGGGCACTAGATGACATTGGCCTCTTTGATGTCAGGATAAGAAGGACAAGAAGTAAGATTGTAAAGAGTTAATAAGACAGAAAAAAGGAAGTGAAAGCACCTATTGTAAAAGGCTTTCTCAAGGAATTTACTCACAGAAAAGTATAGGATGCTAGTTAGTGGGAATATTAAATAAGAGAAAAACCAGGAAAGATCTTTTGTTTTTTTTTTTATGGATGGGGGTAACATGGATATGATTGCAGGCAGTAGGAAAACAGCCAGTAAACAGGAAGTGATTGAAGATTAATGAGAAAAGTAAGGATTATAAAAGAGGAAATCTGCTGAAAAAGACAGGATGAAATGGGATCACTTGTGCATAGAGAGGTACAAAGAGACCAGATTTGAACTCAGGTCCTTTATCCACTGTGCCACCTAGCTGCCCCAACAAATTGATTTCCTAAACACAAGTACATACTGCTAGCGATTAGAGGATATGCACAGACAAATAAGGTATGGATCCTGCCTTCAAGGAGTTTACTGTCTAAGGAAGAAAAAACACATAACAAATAACTATAATACAACTAGTAAGGAGATACACAAGAGTTGTGTGAGATTTCTCACTTACCTAATGGGATGATGAGGAATCTCATATAACCAAGCCAGTCAGGGGTTTTATGAGACAACTGTTCCACAAAAAGCCTCAATACAGCACTGAGATAGTTCTGAGCACCTGCTACAGCAATCTTCACTGGATTGGGAGGCTGAGAATTGCAGTTACAACTGAAATCAATCAAGAAACTTAATTAAGTACTTACTTTGTTCCACATACTGTGCTGAAAAGAATATGAATTTTTTAGAAGTTTTTATTAAATATGTTTGCTATTTTAAAACACAATTTAATTCTTATCAATGAATGAAAATCCACCTCTTTCTCTTCCACCTCCTTTCCCATACTTGAAAAAGAAAGAAAAAAAATGCTTCCAACAAAATAGTCAATAAAACAAATTCCCCACACTGGCCATGCAAAAAACAAAACGTTTCTTTCAATCTACACTCTGAGTCTATCACCTTTCTATATCAGGAGGTGAGTAGCATTTTAATTGCAAGTCCTTCAATATCATGGTTGTTCCTAAGTCTTTCAAATTTTTTTTTTCAGTAGTATTATTACTGTCAAAATGTCTGCTCACTTCACTTTGAATCATTAATTCATACAAATCTTACCAGGTTTCTTCAGAATTATACTCCTCTATTTCTATTTCTTTGGTACCACAAAAAGAGCTGCAAAGATTTATTTTCAATTTATATGCCTCTCTTTCAACTATAGCTATACTGATTTTGTTTGAGCAAAAACTTTTAAACTGTATGTAACTAAAATTTATCCATTTTATCTGCTCTCATCTTCTCTATCTTTTGTTTGGTTGTAAGCTTTGATGATTATATGGTTCTGAAAGATTACATGCATCATTTCCCCATATTAGAATGTAATCCTTGTTTAGTTCCTAATTGGACTACTTATTCATATTTGCTTTTTTACATTTCTCTTGACTCCTGAGTTTGAAACATTTCAAAGTTTCTACTTAAGTCCAATCTATCTCTTTTTAAAAATTTATTATTTTATTTTTTCCTCAATTATATGTAAACACAATTTCCAACATGTTTTAAAAAATGAACCCCCTCTAAAAGAATTTCAGATGTTCTCTTTCCCTCTTCCCTTCCTCCTCCCATTGAGAAGGGAAACAATTTGATATAGATTATACATGTGCAGTTAAACAAAACATATTTGCATATTAGCTATGTAAAAGAAAATAAACCAAAATAAAAAAAAAACAAGAAATATAAAATTTTAAAAAAGTGTGCTTTGATCTGTATTTAGACTCTATCAATTCTTTTTCTGGAGATGGGCAGCATTTTTCATCGTAAGTCCTTCAGAATCATTCTCCAAATGATAAATGGTTAAAAAATATGAACAATTTTCAGATAAAGAAATTAAAGCAATTTCTAGTCATATAAAAATGCTTTAAATCACTATTGATTGGAGTAATGCAAAATTAAGACAACTCTGAGGTATCAATTTCACACTTCTCAGGTTGGCTAAGATGACAGGAAAAGATAATGATGAATGTTAGAGGGAATGTGGGAAACAGAGACACAAATGCATTGTTGGTGGAACTGTGAAATATCAAACCATTCTGGAAAGCAATTCGGAACTATGTGCAAAGGGTCACAATACTGTGCATACCTTTTGACCCAGAAGTGGCTCTGAACCTGTATCCCAAAGAGATCATAAAAGAGGGAAAAAGATCCACATGAGCGAAATTGTTTGAAGCAGCACTTTTTATACCAGTCATCCTGTATTGCTGAGAACAGCTAAGTCATTCATAATTGATCATCTCAGAATATTGTTGTTATGGTGTTTTTCTAGTTATATTTATTTATTTTATTCTGCAACAGGTCATTTTCAGGTTTTTTTTGAAAGCATCTGGCTCATCATTTGCTATAGCCAACAGTATTCCATCAGAACTATATACCACAATTTGTCATCCCTTCAATTTTCAATTCTTTGCCATCCCAAAAGAGCTGCTATAAATATTTTGGGGGTATATGTCACTTTCCTTTCCTTAAAAAGTTTTTTATTTTTGCATATAGACCAAGTAGTAGTGCTTTGTCAAAGAGTATGCATGATTTTATAGGCCTTTGGGCATAGTTTCCAATTGCTCCCCATAATAGTTAAATCAGTTCACAATTCCATCACCAGTGTATTAGTTTCTCATTACCTCCCATTCCCTTCAATATCTGTCATTTTCCTTTTCGATCCTATTAGTCAATCTGATAGATGTGAAGTAATATCTCAGCTTGCTTGATCAACAACTCCAATCACTAGTGATTCAGAAATTTTTCTCATATAGTTATAGACAGCTTTGATAATTTCAGCTGAAAATTTTCCATATTTTATCAATTGGGGAATGGCTCTTATTCCCATAAATTTGACTCGTTTTTCCATATATTTAAGAGATAAGGACTTTATCAGTGAAATTTCAAAAAATTTTTTCTGTTATGACTGCTAACTGTATTTCCCTCTGTCCTATTTCTTCTTATTTATTTTACTCTATCTTCTTTCATTCTGTTCTTAATCAAGTGTTTTGCTTGATTGCCCCGAACTGCCTTCCCTTTTATGAAACCCTCCCTACACCCAAACTTTTCTCATCCCCTTTCCTACCTACTTTCCTGTACCAACTGAGAGTATATGTTATTCCCTCTTTGAGCCAATTTCGATGAGAGGATTTCCTACTATCAAACCCATTTCCCCCTCCACTGTAAAAGTTCTTTCATGCCTTTTGTGTCAAATAATTTATTCCATTCTATCTTTCCTTTTCCTTTCAGTGCATTTTTCTTTTTCACTCGTTTTATTTTTAAAGATATCAACCTATCATATTCAACTTACACCTGTGCCCTCTGTCTACACATATTCTTTCTAACTGTCCTAATATTGAGAAAGTTTTGAGTTACTATTATTTAGTTCTGAGATACAAGTATAATCGTCTCCTGTAGGAATATAAAAATTTAATCTTATTAAGTCCTTTATGATTTCCAATTCCTGTTTACCTTTTTATGTTTTATCTGAAAGTTAAATTTTTTATTCAGCCCTGGTATTTTTCTTTCAAAGTACTCAATTTCAGGAGGCGGAGTCAAGATGGTAGACAGTGGACAGGACTTTGAACTCTTTCTGGCTTCACTCACATCAACACCAGATCAAGCCTTTGAACAGATTTTGGAGTGACAGAATCCACAAATATTTGCAAAGTAACGAATTTCCAATAGAGGATATTTTGGAAGAACTTCAAGAAAAGTCTGTCTCAATTGGGAAGGGAGGGAAGCCACCCAGAACAGGCCCAGCTCAGGGATTCAGGGCAGAGAGATATTCCCCTGTTAGAGAATCTAGTAGGAAACTCTTAGCCAAATCACAGCAGCATTGGCTACTGGTTCAGAAGTCAGCAGATCAGAAAATTAGCTGTGAGACATTCAATATAACTAAAGAAGGCAAATAGTGAGCGTCTTAACCCCAGACAAAGGACTTGGCCATGCTTACCAAGCATGGGAGGAAGCCAGAAGCACTGGCCCTGAGGTAGTGTGAAGAGCTGTTGCCTACAGAGGAAGCCTAAGCAAAGGGGACAATCTCCCCTTTGCCCTAAGAGCAGACCTCAACTTTTAAAAATGAGCAAAAAGAGCTCTGACCATAGATAGCTATTATGGAGATAGTGAAGAACAGACCTCAAACCCTGAGAACACTAAAGACAAAACATCTTCAGATGAAGGTTCATACGAGTTGCTCTCTAACTCAAAAGGCTCTCTTGAAAGAATTCAAAAAGAATCCTAAAAGAGGATTAGAAGAAAAATGGGGGAAGCAAATGAGAGCTTTGCAGGAGAGTTTTGAAAAGGAAACACAGAAATTATCTCAAAAAATAGATTTCGTGAAATGGAAAAAAAATTCAATGAACAAAACAACTCATTTAAAAGTTCAATTGGTCAAATGCAAAAGAAGATAAAAAAGCTAATTGAAGAAAATAACTCACTAAAAATTAGAATTGAACAAATGGAAGTGGATGACTCAATAAGACATCAAGAATCAAACAAAACCAAAAAAGAAAAAGAAAAAAATGATGAGAATTTAAATTACCTCATCAGAAAAACAACAGACCTGGAAAACAGGTTTAGGAGAGACAATCTAAAAATTATCGAACTACCTGAAAACCATGATGAAAAAAAGAACCTAGATAACATCTTTCAAGAAATCATCAAGGAAAACTGCCCTGATGTCCTAGACCCAGAAGGAAAAATAGCCATTGAAAGAATCTACTGATCACTTCCTGAAAGAGACCTCTAAATGAAAACTTCAAGGAATATCATAGCTAAATTTCAGAATTTATCAGATTAAGAAGAAAATACTGCAAACATCCAGAAAGAAACAATTTGAATACAAAGGAACCACAATCAGGATTACCCAGGACCTAGCAACTTCCACTTTAAAGGATCAAAGGAGCAAATGAGCTTAGACTGTAGCCAAGAAGCAACTATCTAGCAAAATTAAGCATTATCTTTCAGGGAAAAAGATGGACATTCAAAGAAATAGGGAAATTTCACTTATATTTTATGAAAAGACCAGAGCTGAATAAAAAAGTTGATCTTCAAATAAAGAATTCAAGAGAAACATAAAGAGGTAAAAAGGGAAAGAAAAAAAAAACACTTTGTTTTTTAAAGGTTAATATGGTTACATCTTCATATAGGAAGATGATATGTTTAACTCTTGAGAACTGTATCTTTGTTAGAGGTATACTTAGAAGGTGTAGGTATAATATGACTTTATTGTGATTTTATACACACACACACACACACACACACACACACACACACACACATATATATAAAACTGGGGAGGAAAAAGGAATGTACTGAAAGAAAAAGAAAGGGGAGGTAAAATGGAGTAAACTACATCACATGAAGAGGCAAAAAAGGCTTATTAGAATTTAGGGAAAGAAGGGAAAGGGATGAGCATTGTGTGAAACTTAAACTCACCCAATTTGCCTCAAAGAGAGCATATCAGGTATATTTAATGTGATGGTGAAATTTCCTATAGGGAAGTAGGAGGGGAAAGGGGAAAGGAAAGGAAGAAAGGAAATAGAAAGGAAAAGGGAAAAAATGGGGAGAGCGACTGTAAAAGGGGAGGGCTGATTGAGGGAGATGGTAATTAGAAGCAAAACACTGGAGAAGAGAGAAAGGAAAGAGAAAAATATAACTTGGGGAAAATAAGATGGTGGGAAATACAGAATTAGTAATTTAAACTGTGAATGTGAATGGGATAAACTTTCCCATAAAATGGAAGTGGATAGCAGACCAGATTAAAAGCTCAAATCCTATAATATGTTCTTTACAAGAAACACATTTAAAGCAGAGTGATACATATAGAATAAAGGTAAAAGGTTAGAGCAGAATTTGTTATGCTTCAGAAAAAGTTAAAAAAAAAAAGGGTAGTAATCCTGATCAACTTAAATTAAGGAAAATAGATCTAATTAAAAGAGATAAGATAGGAAACTATATCTTGCTAAAAAGTACCATAAATAATGAAATAATATCAATATAAAACATATATGCACCAAGTGGTATAGCATCTAAATTTCTAGAGGAGAAATTAAGAGAGTTGCAATTAAGAAATAAACAGCAAAACTATACTAGTTTGGGATCTCAACCTTGTTCTATCAGAATTAGATGAATTGAATTATTAAATACAGTTATCACATAATTTTGTTGCCCTGGTGTACAATATTCTCTTGGTTCTCACTCCATTTAGCATTACTTCACATAACTCTCTCTAGGACTTTGTGAAATTATCCTGCTGATCATTTCTTATAGAACATAATATTCCATAATGTACATGTATCATAACTTATTCAATTATTCCCCAACAGATGGGCATTCACTCAATTTAGGAAGGTGATTCTTGGTTGAAGCCCTAGCTGTTTTCTCAGGAATATAACATTCTAAGCTCTCTGATCTTTTATATAGAAGCTGCTAAATCTTGCATAATCCTGACTATGGCTCCATAATATCTGAATTGTATGTTTTTTATTCTTTTTATTTTCTTATTCATTTCCTTCCTTCCTTCCTTGCTTCCTTCCTTCTTTCCTTCCTTCTTTTCTTCCTTGCTTCCTTCCTTCCTTCCTTTTTTCCTTCCTTCCTTCCTTCCTTTCTTCCTTCCTTCCTTCCTTCCTTCCTATTCTTTCCTTTTTTTCACAATTGAGATTAAATGACTTGCCTGGGGTCACACAGTTAGAAAGTGTTAAGAGTCTGAGTCTGGATTTTAACTCAGGTCCTCCCAATTTCAGGGTTGGTGCTCTATCTACTGCACCATCTAGCTGCCTTTTCAGTTCTAACTTTTAAGGAATTATTTTCTTCATGAGGTTGTATACCTTCTTTTCCATTCGGTTGATTCTGCTCTTTTAAGGAGTTGTTTTCTTCAGTGAATTTTTGTGTATCTTTTCCCACATGACTAATTCTGTTTTTCAAAGCATTCTCTGCTTCACTGGCTTTTTGTTGCTCCTTTACCAGTTCACCTAGTCTGTTTTTTAAGATCTTATTTTCTTCAGTATATTTTGGTATATTTTTTTCCATAAATTGAATTATTTCTCATGTTTTACTGCACCAATCTCATTTCTCTTTTTTCTCTACTTTTCTTACTTGATCTTCAAAATCTTTTTTAAGCTTTTCCATGGCCTGAGATCAATTAATCTTTTTCTTGTAGGAGTTTATATTTTTACTATCTTCTTTTAAGTATGTGTTTACCACTCTTTTGGCTCTGGTTTATGAGAAATCATAAGCATTCTTTTCTGCCCTAGAACTGTGAGGAGGGTTTCATCATTTCGTGATGTTGTAGTGGAGAGCCAAGATGGTGGATTAGGGGCAGCTATTCAACTAAACTCTGCCAAGGTTCCCCTCCAAACAACTTTAAAATAATGCCTCACATTAAATTTTGGAATGACATAGACAACAAAAGGTCAAAATGAGACATTTTTCTGGACTGAGAAAACTTAAGCTGTCAGAGAAATCAGTGGAGGTTTATCTGGAGTCCATATGTGAGGCAGTGGCAACACTGCTAACAGTAGCTTTCAGTGCTCTTATCCAGGGAACTGGCCAGAACAAGATTATGGGGGACCTTTGGCTGGCATAGGGTTCAGCTGGAACTGATTGGCAACTCTATTGCCCATATGTAGTTCTGAGTTGTAGGTCCAGAACTGATAGGAAGTACTGATAGTGTCATTCACAGCCACAAAGAGAAATGCTACCACTTGTGGCTGCAGAGGACCCAGGATCCTTTCTGGATAAAGATCAAAGCACAGACTAGGAGAGCTATGGACCATTTTCTCTTTTAGTTTCACACCATTTTTGAATTGCCCAAAACTTGCAGACTTCTAGAACTAGCTCTGAAAACAACAAAATGAAAAAGCCTGAAGCTTGGGAAAATGCAGGAAGCAGAGACCAACTTAAACATAAACTTAAAAGCAAAAAGAAAAAAAAAACTGGGAAAAAATTATATTTAATGAAATAAATAGCTTTGAATCATTCCTGAGGAAAAGACCAGAGCTAGCTATTCAGCTAAAAAAATTTAACATATGGGGTGAAGCCAAAATGGTGGAGAAGGCACATGCCACATTCTAAGCTCCTCTCATACCTTCACTACTAATTACTAAATTCAGCCTCAAAAATAGCACTTGACTAGTAGAATTCATGAAGACTGGAAGTATAACAACTTACCAGCCAAAGATAATCTGGAAGATCAGCAGAAAAGGTTTGTCCCGAGTGGTGAGACCAGACCAGCGCAAGCAGGGATAGGAGAGGCTACCATTCGGAGCGGACCAACGCAGGGGCGGTCCCTGTGGCTGGAAAATTTACAGGGAGGACTCTACCACAGGTTGGTGGCACTGCTTTGGTTACAAAGCAGTAGACCAGCAGAGAAATTAAAATCAAAGGTAGAGGGTACTCCTAAAAACCTAACAGGATCTGACTATACCCACCCAAAACTGGAAGTGAGTGACTGAGCACAGACCACAGCATAGCTCTATGCAGTTACATTCTGCAGCATGGGGCCCCAGAGCAGTCACAAATCTGAACAGCAGAGGGGTGCATGCCGGGGGCAATAGAACTTCCACAGCCATGACTGTGCTCCCTAGAGCAGAGACACTTCCGGTGCCTGGTGCTGTGTGGGGCTATTCTCAGAACTGCTATTACCCATAGCCAGCTTCTGCTGGGATAGTGATACTTTTGCTGCTCAGCCTCTAGCCCCAGGGCAGTCACTAATCCACATAGCAGGGCTCTTTGCAGGGCACTTCCTCAGCTTGACAGAACTATCCAGGCCTGAATCACTTCGGTGCAGAGATTTTCACAGAGCATTTCCACAGCTTGGCTGCTCTTTGCAGCCCGTTGACACGATAGTTACTGTCTATCTACCTATCCCTGTTCTGCAGAGAAAGCTGGTAACCTCCCTGCCCTAAAGGCATACTCTAAGGGCTTTAAAAATGAGTAAAAAAGCCAAAAGGACCATCAATAGCTTCTATACAGAAAGAGAACAGGTTTTCAATACCAAGGAGACTAATAGCAGACAGTCTCCAGACAAAACCGCAAAGGGGGATGTAACCGGATCCCCATCACACAAGGCTCTCCGAGAAGAAACTATAAAAAGTCTTAAAAGAGAGCTAGAAGAAAAATGGGGAAAGGAAAGAGAAGTTATGCAAGAGAGTAACAACTTCCTGAAATGTGAATTGGAAAAGGTAAAGAACTCCTAGGCAAATAAGATTTGTGAATTGGAAAAGAAAAAGAACTCCCAATAAAGTAGGATTTGTGAATTGGAAAAGATAAAGAACTTCCAAGAAAGTAGGATTTGTGAATTGGAAAAAGAAAATAACTCAGTAAAAAAAAAAAAAAAAATTAGTGAAATGGAAAAAAATTCCATAAAGCTCAATTGGACATATACAAAAAGAAGTAAAAAAAGGTAATGAAGAAAATGACTCATGAAAAATCAGAACTGAACAATTAGAAATGGATGATTCCGTGAGACATCAAGAATCAGTCAAGCAAAACCATTAAAAAAAAAAAATAGGAAAAATGTTAAATATCTACTTGGAAAAACAACAGACCTAGAAAATATCTGAGATATTTCTGAGATATTCTGAGGATTATTGGACTTCCTGAAAATTATGATGAAAAAAAGAGCCTAGATACTATTTTACAGGAAATCATCAAAGAGAACTGTCCAGATGTAATAGAACTAGAAGGTAAAATAGTCACTGCAAGAATTCATCGAACACCTTCTGAAATGCCCTAAAGACCCTAAAATAAAAACTCCAAGGAATATTGTGCAAAATTTCAGAACAATCAGACTAAGGAAAAAATATCATAAGCAGCCAGAAAAAAAAACAAAAAAAAAAAAACAAAAAAAACAATTCAAATACCGAGGAGCCACAATAAGGATCACTCAGGATCTAGCTGCTTTCGCATTAAAACATAAAAGAGCCTAGAATCTAATATTATGAAAGGCAAAAGAACTTGGAATGCAGCCAAGAATAAACTACCCAGCTAAGCTGAGCATTTTCTTCCAGGGAAGAAGATGGACATTTAATGAAAGAGATGAATTCCATTTGTTTCTAAGGGAAAAACCAGAACTAAACAAAAAAAAAATCTGACCTCCAACCATAGAACTAAAGAGAAGCAGAAAAAAGTAAAAAGAACTCTTGAGAACTGTATTTCTGTTATGTATAATTTGTATACTTTGTATAATTTGATGTATAATTTGATTTTACTGATATAACATTTAAAAAAGGAAGGGGATAATGGAAAGGGTATAATATCAGAAAAAGGGAAAAGGGGAAATAAAAAGAGAGAAACTACATCCCATGAAGAGGCAAAGGAAACCTATCATATCTGAGAGAATTTAGAGAAGGGGAGGAATACTGTGTGACTCTTACACTCATCAGAGTTAGCTCAAAGAAAAAATAATTGAGGTTTTTGGTTTACAGAGAAACTTCTCTCACCTCATTAAAAAGTGGGAGAGGAAAAGGGAAAAGAAAAAGTAATAAGGGAAAGGTACAAAAAAGGGGAAGGGATTCAAAGAGGGTGGGAGGAATTCTAAAGAGGGAGAGAGCTGCGTGAGGAAAATGGTGCCCATAAGTTTTAATAGTGGGAAAGGAGGTAAAGGGGAGCAAAAAAAAGAAAAACATAATCTTGGGATAATAAGATGGCAGGAAATACAGAATTAGTAATTTTGAACGGGATGACCTCTCCCATAAAGCAGAGGCGGATAGCAGACTGGATCAAAAGTCAGAACCCTGCAATATGATGTTTACAGGAAACACATTTAAAGTAGGGAGATACATACAGAGTAAAGGTAAAAGGCTAGAGCAGAATCTATTATGCTTCAGGTGAAGTCAAAAAAGCAAGGGTAGCCATCCTTATCTTAGATCAAGCAAAAGCAAAAATTGATCTAATTAAAAGAGATAAAGAAGGAGACTATATCTTGCTAAAGGGTAGCATAGACAATGAAGCAATATCAATACTAAACTTATATAAACCAAGTGGTATAGCATCTAACTTCCTAAAGGAGAAGCTAAGAGAGTTGCAAGAAGAAATAGACAGCAAAACTATAATAGTGGGAGATCTCAACTTTGCACTCTCAGAATTAGAAAAATCAAACTACAAAACAAATAAGAAAGAAATTAAAGAGGAAAATAGAATATTATAAAAATGAGGTATTGTTAGAATCCTAGTGATAACTCAATGGAATTGATGGAAGCAATGCTTGTGTGCTTGGGTTTACACCTTTAAGAGTTTACATATTAGAGCTCACACATTAGAGTTCACACATTTAAGAGAATTTACACATTGGCTCACAGATTGGAGTTCACAAGTACGGGAGATATACAAAGTTAACTTTGCAACTTTGTGAATTCACACCTCCCATAATCCCACTCTCGGAGAAGGAGTTAACCTTTGAGTTTACACCTCTAAAAGAAAGTATAAAAAGAGCTTCAGTCAGTCAATCAGTCAGTCAATTCAGAAGACTGACAAGCTAGACTGCAGTTGGGCAGAACGAAGGATTTGGAGGAGTAGAACCAAGACTGAGAGGGAGAGCTGGAGGCAACAAAGGACAAGCTGCAAGAGCTCTTGGAACCAAGCAGAGAGATAGGCCTCTAAGAAAACTAAGCAGGCTATTTTGGAAGAGACAATAAAAGACTGTACTTAAATCCCTGGCTGCATTTGAGGTTATTATTACTTTGACCTGAAACTAAGGCTGCCTCCAGAAAACCTCCAGAAGAAACCTGCTCCCAGAGAACCGTCATATATTAGAGAAAAGAAGAGAACACTACAAGGTATAACAGATCTTTGGAGAGAACTGAATGGTGACAAAAAGGAATATAGTTTCTTCTCAGCAGTTCATGGAACCTACACAAAAAATTGACCATATGTTAGGACATAAAGACCTCAAATTAAATGCAGGAAGGGAGAAATAGTAAATGCTTTCTTTTTAGATTACAATGCAATAAAAACTACATTCAACAAAAAGTTAGGGGTAAACAGACCAAAAAGTAATTGGAAACTAAATAATCTCATCTTAAAGAATGATTGGGTGAAGCAGCAAATTATAGACACAATTAATAATTTCAGTCAAGATAAAGACAATGATTAATATTATACCAAAATTTGTGGGATGCAGCCAAAGCGGTAATAAGAGGAAATTTTATATCTTTAGAGGCTTGCTTGAATAAAATAGAGAAAGAGAAGATCAATGACTTGGGCTTGCAACTTAAAAAGCTAGAAAAAGACCAAATTAAAAACCTCCAATCAAATACTAAACTTGATATTCTAAAATTAAAAGGAGAAATTAATAATATTGAAAGTAAAAAACTATTGAACTAATAAATAAAACTAAGAGTTGGTTTTATGAAAAAACCAATAAAATAGATAAACCTTTGGTAAATTTGATTAGAAAAAAGAAAGAAGAAAATCAAATTAATTAGTCTTAAAAATGAAAAGGAGAACTTTATACCAATGAAGAGGAAATTAGGCCAATAATAAGGAGTTACTTTCCCCAACTTTATGCCAATAAATTTGATAACCTAAGTGAAATGGATGACTACCTCCAAAAATATAGGCTTCCCAGATTAACAGAGGAGGAAGTAAATTGCTTAAATAGTCCCATTTCAGAAAAAGAAATAGAACAAGCTATTAATCAACTCCCTAAGAAAAAAATCCCCAGGAACAGATGGATTTTCATGTGAATTCTACCAAACATTAAAAGAACAATTAACCCCAATGCTATATAAACTATTTGAAAAAATGGGGAATGAAGGAGGCCTATCAAATTCCTTTTATGACACAGACATAGTACTGATACCTAAACCAGGTAGGTTGAAAACAGAGAAAGAAAATTACAGACCAGTCTTCCTAATGAATATTGATGCTAAAATCTTAAATAAAATCTTGGCAAAAAGACTACAGAAAATCATCCCTAGGATAATACACCATGACAAGTGGGATTTACACCAGGAATGCAGGGCTGGTTCAATATTAGGAAAACTATCAGTATGATTGACCATATTAATAACCAAATTAACAAAAATCATATGATCATCTCAATAGATATCTCAATTGATAAAATCCAACATCCATTGCTATTTAAAACACTAGAGAGTATAAGAATAAATGGACTCTTCCTTAAAATAGTCAGTAGCATCTATTTAAAACCATTAGTAAGCATCATATGAAATGGGAATAAACTGGAACCATTCCCAGTAAGATCAGGAGTGAAAAAAGGTTGCCCATTATCACCATTACTATTCAATATTGTATTAGAAATGCTAGCTTTGGCCATAAGAGTTGAGAGATTAAAGGAATGGTAATGAGGTAATGAGGAAACCAAATTATCACTCTTTCTTGATGATATGATTGTACATGTTATGAGCCAGAACTTGAAACAAGATGATAACTCAATTGATGGAAGCAATGTTTGTGTGCTTGGATTTGCACCTTTAAGAATTCACACATTAGAGCTCACACCTTTGAGAGTTCACACATTAGCTCACCCATTGGAGTTCACAAGTTCGGGAGATTCACAAGTCAAAAATGCACAATCCCACTCTCTCAGAGGAGGAGTCAACCTTTGTGTTCACACCTTTAAAAGATCATATATAAGAAGCTCTTAGAGCTTCAGTCGGCCAGTACAGTTCAGAAGAAGCCACGAGTTGGAGTTGAGCTAGAGCTAGAAGTCACTTTGGAAGATTAGGTGAGAGTTCAGTTTGGGAGATTGAGAAGCTAATCTGCGGTTGGGCAGAACCAAGATTCAGAAAGAGGCTGAAGCTAGCAACAAGAGCTCTCAGAACCAAAGAAAGCTAACTGGGCTATTTTGGAAGAAACAATAAAAAACTACCTTAACACCTGGCTGCATTTGAAGTGATTGATTATTGATCTTTACCCGAAACTAAGGCTGCCTCCAGAAAACCTTCCCAAGGAACCTGCTCCAGAGAACGATCACATATTATATAAAAGAAAAGAACACCAAAGGTATACTTAGAAAACCCCAGAGGTTCTACTAAAAAGCTATTAGAAATAATCCACTTCTTTAGCAAAGTTGCAGGATACAAAATAAACTCACATAAACCATCACCATTCTTATATATCACTAACAAAATCCAACAGTTACAAAGAGAAATTCCATTTAAAGTAACTGCTGATAGTATAAAATATTTGGAAATCTATCTGCCAAGGGAAAATCAGGAACTATATGAGCAAAACTACAAAACACTTTTCACATAAATAAAGTCAGATCTAACCAAGTGGAAAAATATTAAATGCTCTTGGATAGGGCAAGCAAATACAGTAAAGATGACAATACTACCTAAACTAATCTATTTATTTAGTGCTATACCAATCAGACTCCCAAAAAACTATTTTAATGACCTAGAAAAAATAACAACAAAGTTCATATGGAAAAACAAAAGGTCAAGAATTTCAAGGGAACTAATAAAAAAAAAAAAAAGTCAAATGAAGGTGGCCAAGCTATACCAGATCTAAAATTTTATTATAAAGCAGAGATTACCAAAACCATTTGGTATGGACTAAGAAATAGACTAGTTGATCAGTTGAATAGGTTAGGTTTACAGGACAAAACAATCAATAACTTTAATAATCTAGTGTTTGACAAACCCAAAGACCCCAGCTTTTGGGATAAGAATGGTCCCACATGTGCAAGTTTGATGTGTTGTACAGGAGATTGCTTAGAGGATTTGGTGGGTGGAGTGTGAGAGCCAGAGGCACTGCTGGCCGGATTTGTGTGGCGATTGTTCTCACTTTGTATCGCCATTCCCCTTCACCTCTGCAAAGAATAAAGATCAAGGATTTTCCCTTATGCTGACTCCGGCTGATTTTAATATACTCTGGGTGCTAAATGCGGTCATCACAGACTTTTACTTGACTTTATCAATTAGTACTGGTTTGTATATTTTCTAAATGTTTGTAGAGATGTGGAGAGACCTGACTCTACTTTTCTTCCATTGCCTTATATTAGCTGATCACTCCATAAATGTTTGTTGATTGATTGCTTACTATTAAGATTACATAAGATAATCTCATCAAACATGATGTCCAAAAGACAGGGAGAGAAGGTATTCATGATACTGAATGTGTATGTGAGTGTACATGTATGTGTGCGTGAGGGTGCATGTGTGTGTGTGTAAGGAAACATTCTGAACATCTGAAAATGCTATGCAAATGTTATCTTATTCTCAGACAGTATGTAATGCAGTAATTCATAATTCTGTATTTAGAAAAAAAGCCTTGAGTTCAAATTTTTGCCCAGCAGTGTAACCTGGGCAAATCATTTAACTTCTCTTACTTTGCTAAGCTATAAAATGGGGATAATAATATTTGTAGCACTTTTAGAATTTTATTTATGTACATGAAAGCAATATATTCTATTACATGACATAAAAAAGAAAATCAGAAATGCTGTATTATAATTCAGCTCTTTGGCTATTTTGCCTTGAGAGATGTTTCCACAGAGAGGTCCTACATGAATGCTATAGGATTTGATTAGGTCATCATCTGAAATAAGAGAGTGCAAATGTGCTAGCCAACATGGTAGAGTAGAAAAGAAACTCCAGGTATATATTTATGAATATAGTTAAATATGGAGCTGGGATCATAATACAGTACTTCTGACTCCTTTCCTTCTTAATATACAGGATTTCTATTTGGGTTTGATGTGGGTGAACGCTGTAAAAAATTAGGTACCCTTTGAGCTATTAAGAAGGGAGATTCGAGTCTTAGGCCATCCTGGGAAGACTATCTCCCCAGATAAGTTAAGTGGTGTCATTGGACTGGGCCTTTTCTAAGGCAAATCACCACCTCTCTCCCTGCCTCATTGGTAGCTGGATCCTCATTCAGAAAGCCTTCAAAGTGATTTTCATTCAATTGGAGATCGGGGCTTGATATTGATAAACATCTAGGCCGAAAACTTTGTCTTTCTTTTCTATTTGAAACCTGGCCCTCAGATTTCCTATTAAAGGGAAATTTTAAACTCATTTCTTTGCAGAATGTCCAAAGCAGGACTATGCCTCTTCCCTTGACTTAGCTGCCTGTCAGGATTCCTGCTCGCTATGAAGACAGTCTCTTTTCAGTGACAAACCCTATTTCCCTAATAAGACTTTGCCACTCAGAAGTCAGTCTTCCAAATAAAGCTGACTTCTCATCCGACAATAAACTTCCCTTTTTGCCACTTAAAACTTTTTGGGTTTGTGAATTCTTTCACGAAGGACCTGTGCCTGTAATCAAATGGGGATTCCCACAACTCTCTGACTGCCACTAGAACACCATCAGGTTCGCTTGCTAATTCATTCTACAGGGTCTGATTTTCAAACGTTTCCTCTCTAGCTTTATCACATTGAGATCATATCTACTAAGGATATACTTAAGGGCATCTTTATACATACAAAATTCCACTACATCAAAACAATTTGGATATCCCAAGGAGTTCAAATTGGACTATATGTGCCACTTAATTACAAACAAAAGATGAGGTAGTCTTGTTTCCTGGGGAACTGTTTAAATTTCTGTTCCTATATGAGAGTAATAAACCACAATATTGGGTCATAAGTTATCAATCAACAAACATTTATTAAGTGCTTTCTATGTGACAAGCTAAGTGCTATACATACAGTTGAGTTCTGAGGATATAAAGAAGAGGCAAAAAATAGCCTTCTCCTTCAAGATGCTCACATCCTAGTGAGGGAAATAATAGGTATATAAATATACAATAAGCAAGATACATACATAATAAATGAATAGTGGCCTCAGAGAGGGTAATAGGAATCTCCCGCAGAATATAGTCCTTGAGCAGATTTCTGAAAGAAGCCAGGAATTTTAAGAGTGGAAGTAAGGGAAAAAAAAAGCATATAGTCACAGAAGACAACCAGTGGGAATGTGTCAAGATAGAAGATGGAATATTGTGGGTGAGGAAAAACAAGTTGGTTAATATGGCTTAAGCATATAGTGTACAAAGAGGAATACTACCTAAAAAGACTGGAAAGATAAAAAGGGGCCTGGCTGTGAAGAGCTTTCAGTGCCAAACATAAAAGTTTACATTTGATTCTAGAGGTAACAGACACTGGAATTTACTGAGTAAGGGGCGGGGAATGCAGGAGTGTGGGGGTCCTTTAAGAAAATCATGTTGGGCTCTCCAGATTTCTTCCATAAATAGAACAAATTTGCACCTGGGTGAACACAGATCAGTGAAAAATCAAGATCATTTGGGATAGAACAGGGTTCCTCCAGATACAACCAGAGAAGATTTGAAGAAAGACCTCAGGGCTGGGGATTAACCTGTCTGAAACATCTCTGGGCTAGCTCTGCATAAACATTAAGTGGGGACCCTTGGGGCTAGCTGGTTGTGGCTGGACTTCAGCAGGAACCACAGAAACTTTTACCTCCCCTATTGTTTATATAGTGGTGTTTGAGTTCAGGAAGACAAAGTGAATGTTAGCTGATTGGGAACCAGGCCCTGCTGTGCTGTGACTACTTGCAGGACAGAAGAACTCTTGGTTTGGGATTCCTCATCAGAGTGGAGGGCTGAAGGCCTGAGGCACTGTGATCCTCCCAACTCATGATTAGAGGCACTTACACTAATACCTTGTTAAAAAAATGAATTGTCAAAGAAGAAATATACTGAAATATACTATGGGAACAGGGAAGATGGTATTCATCTTCAGAAGAGGACACTTTAGTAAAGAAAACTTCTACCACAAAGAGTAACATGAAATGGCTCCTTGCACAGAAAGAATTTATAGAAGAACTAAAAAAAAAAAATTTAAAAATCAAATGAGAGACAATGAGGAAAAATTAAAAAGAAAAATAAAAACCATCCAAGAAAAACAAGAAAAAAAAAAGTTAAACAACTAGAAAAGGAGGTAAGGAGTCTCAAAAATGAAAATAATTCTTCAAAAATTAGAACTGGGCAAGGGTAAGCCAGTGAAGTTGTGAGAAACCAAGAAATAACAAAATAGATTATAAAGAATGAGAAAATAGAACAAAATGTGAAACATCTTTTAAGAAAAATGCAGATCTAGAGAACAGATCAAGAAGAGAAAATATAAGAATAATTGGTAGAAAGATATGACCAAAAAGAGAACCTTGACACAATATGCAGGAAATAATCAAATTGTCCTGGAGTGATAGAACATGAGGGGAAAGGAGCAACAGAAAAAATATATCAATCACCACCTCAAAGAGATCTTTTGTGAAAAACACACAGGAATGTTATTGTCAAATTCTGAAACCCCCAGATCAAAGAAAAAATTCTGCAAGAAACAAGGAAAAAAAAATTCAAATATGCTAGCAGCAGCTACAATAAAAGACTACCTGAGGCCAAAATTGTCATATCCAGCAAAATTATCTGTAATTTTGAATGGGAAATTCGAAAAAAATAAAAAAGATCAATTTTAAGGAACTTAACATGGACCAACTATTTAAACATGGACAAATTATGTTTTAAAATATATTACACATATTACATATTAATAAATACACAATATATTTAGTAAATATATATTTAACATATTAATATTACATATTAATATTTAATACAACAGAATAGAATATATTTAATATAATATATTATGGAATATAATAATATATTAACATATATGATATATAGAATTAAATATATCATATATTTAATATATGACATTTAACATATTAATAGAATGTTTAATAACATATAATATGATTTCTATAATATATTAATATAATTTAACATAATTATATATTAACATATAATACAATATAATATATATATTATATGTTTAAGATTCACATCAAGAATAGAACGATTGGTAGAATTAAGGTAAAAATAGCAATCATGTTATACAAATGAAGTGCAGAGGAAAATATACACAGAGGTATTAGAGGGAGGAGGAAGGCTTTTGTTCAAAGAAGAAACTTTATTACATTGGGAATGGGTTCAATAAGAAACACTACATATATATCATGAAGGGTATAGAACTCTCCAAAATCTATAAAGAAATAAGGGAGGAGTGATGAGTGGATAGGGAAGCAAAGAATGAGGGAAGAAGACAAGGGAAGAATTCTTGGGTGGAAGAAGGTTAAGTAATGACAAGGCAAATTAGGGAGCAAAATTTAATTAAGGAGGTAGCAAGAAAGACATGTTTGTGTATGTGTGATGTGTTTAAGTGTGTGTGTATATATATATATGTACACATATTTATCTTTTCTTAACTGAGGTTTGCTGGAGGGTGGAGTATGAAAGGGAGAAAAAAGAATAAAGTAAATAAGGTGCACAGCAGAGATCCAAAGAACAATTTACAAGGAAGCAAAGAAAAAAAATGATCATTCATGAATATAATTTCTTCTATTAATATATGTACTTTCTTGATCTGGTAACATGTTGTTATGTATTTCGAATCCTCCTTGATGTTCTGCCGGGTACATAACAATGTTCTCTTTTGTTTTGCTTTATTTTGTTTTATATTTCTTTTTTGCTTTTCTTTGTTACTGTTTTTTCAAATAAAATAAATTAAAAAAAAAAAAAGAAAAGAAGAAAAGAAAATCATGTTGGGAATTCTGGGGGAGGAGCAAAGATGGCAGCATGAAGCCAGGAAACTGCTCAATTTCTCCCAGTTTCCCTTGAAAACTAAGTCTCTGAAACCATTTTCCAGCTTAAGATAGACTGAAAGGAATTTAAGAAAGGTCAGTCTCACTGAGGTGAAAGAGGTATTCAGCCCAGCTCAGATGGTAATTGGGAAAGCTAGTGAGAGAGTCTTAATCACAACAGATCAGCAATTGAGAGCCTCTGTCCTGGCTCAATAGCAAGGCAGACCAATGGGACAGCCTCCAATCCCAGCTCAGAAGGCAAATTCTGGGAAACCAGGATGTTTCTTAGAAAAAGCAGTTTAGGCTACCCCATGGCAAGACACCAAACACAGGGAGTCCCAGTGCTCAAAGTCAAGGCTCAGAGGTGCACAGGAAGTTTGAGACAGAGTCCTGTTTACTCCAGGAACAAAGCTTGACCATAAAAAGCACAAAAAAGGAAATTAAAAAAGATGAGAGAAAATGAGCAAGAAACATAAAAGAATCTTAATCAGTAGATCAATTCTATGGTAACAGGGAAGACCAAAAGACCAACTCAGATGAGGACAAAATGTTTACAGAGGAAATCTCAGAGTGATATGAATAGATTTCAAGCCCAAAGACACTTCTTGGAAGTGCTCAAAAAAGATTTTAAAAGGCACATAAGAGAGGCAGAAAAAAAAATGAGAAAAGAACTGAGAGGTATGCAAGAGAGAGTCAACAGATTAGAAAAGGAAGGATAAAAATAGACTGAAGATAAATAATTCCTTAAAAAACAAAACAGGATAAATGCAAAAATCCATTGAAGAAAATAATGCTTTTAAAAGTAGAATTAATCAAATGGAAAAGGAGATGCAAAAACTAATTGAAGAGAATCACACATTAAAAACTAGAATGGGGCAAAAGGAAGCTAATGCTTCTGTCACACATAAAGAATTGGGCAAAACAAACTAAAAAGAATGAAAAAATGGAAAAAAATGTAAAATACCTTAGTGGAAAAACAGCTGACCTGGAAAATAGATTCAGAAGAGACAATTTAAAATTTATTGCTCTACTTACTAAAGACCATATCCAAAAGAGTCTGGATAGCATTCTTCAAGAGATCATCAACAGTTATACTAGACCCAAAGAGGGGAAGAATCAGTGAAGGGATCCATCAAATGCCTACCTATCCAGGACAAGATTCCACAAGGAAAACCCCAAGGAACATTGTTGCAAAACTCCACAACTAGAATCTCAAGGGAAAAAAAAAATACTGAACTAGTTCAGTAGTACTGATAGAAACAATTCAAGTATCAAGGAGAAATAGTCAGGATTACCCAGGATCTGGCAGCTTCTACAATAAAGAATCAGAGGGCCTGGAATACTATATTCTAGAAGGCAAAAGATGGGGTTACAATAAAAAATTAACTAACCAGTGAGATTAAGCATTATCTTTCAGAAGGGAGTTGGACCTTCAATGAAGTAAAAAGAAGGTGGACTAACTTTCAATCATTTGAATTGAAAAACAAAACAAAACAAAACAGAACTAAACAGAAATTTTGATCTTGAAACACAGGACAAGAGAAGCATAGAAAAGTAAGTGGGGGAAAATATATGTATATTATTTAAAGGTTAAACTGTTTAAATCTTTAATGGGAAATTTTATCTGTAACTCTTGAGAACTATATCTGTTAATGGGGAAGTTAAAGGGGGTATACCTGGATGAAGAACATGGCTGTTGAATGGGTTCTGATGCGATGTGTGAAAGAAAAAGAAATTAAGGAATGCAAAAAAGATTGTACTGAGAGAAAGGGGAATGGGGAAGAGTATAAAGGGACAAATTAGATCACATAAAGAGGCAAAAAAGATTTATTACAATAGAAGGAAAGAAGGGAAAGGATTGAGCATTATCTAAATTTAATCTCATCATTTTTGGCTCAAAAAGGGAATAATATAATCACTCAATTGGGCATAAAATTTACCTTACCTGTAATGGGCTGAGGCTTGAGTTGATGCACTGAGGTCCCAAGCACATGAGGCTAAATAGTAATTGGACCATACTCTATTAATATATAAGCTTGGAGAAAGAATGGCCCCTGCCTACTCTTTGTGCAAGTCCTGATGTGTTGTATAGGAAATGACAATTCTGGTGGGTGGAGGCAGGGAAGTGAGAAAGGAAGGGGAGGAGAACTCAGATCTCTCTCTCTCTCTCTCTCTCTCTCTCTCTCTCTCTCTCTCTCTCTCTCTCTCTTTTCTGTTTGTTTCTCTTCTTCTTTTTGCTTTTTGCTGAGGCAGTTGGGTTAAGTGACTTGCCCATGGTCACACAACCAGGAATTGTTAAGTGTTTGAAGCTGGATTTGAACTCAGGTCTTCCTGACTTCAGGGCTGGTGCTCTACCCACTGAGCCATCTCCTCCCGTTTTCTTCCCCTTCCTTTCTCACTTTCCTGCCTCCACCCACCAGAATCATCATTTCTTATACTACACATCAGGACTTGCACAAAGAGTGGGCGGAGGCCATTCTTTCTCCAAGCTTATATATTAATAGAGTATGGTCCAATTACTATTTAGCCTCATGTGCTTGGGACCTCAGTGCAGCAACTCAAGCCTCAGCCCATTACACTTACCCTTTAAGGAAGTAGGAGGAGAAAGGAGAAAGAAAAGGGAGGGGCTGTGTGGAAGGGAGGAGAGAAACATTGGGAAAAGGGGGTAAGAGAAGGGAAAGGGGATGATAGAAGGTAGGGTAGGTAGAGAGTGGGGTGGACTAGAAACAAAGCATTATTAATGAGGTACAGGGTAGAAAGAGAGAACAAAATACAGAGGAGAAAATAAGATAGAGGGAAATACAGAGCTGGTAATCATGATTATGAATGTGAATGGAATAAAGTCTCCTATAAAATGGAAGCAAATAGCAGAATATATTAGAAAGCAGACTCTTATAATATGTTGTTTATAAAAAACACATTTGAAACATACAAAGTAAAGATAAAAAGCTAGAGCAGAATTTATTATGTTTCAGCTGAAGCAAAAAAAAGCAGGTATAGAAAAGTAAAAACAGATCTAATGAAGAAGAGATAAGAAAGGAAACTACATCTTACTAAAGGGTATCAAAAACAATGAAGTAGTATCGATACTAAATGTATATGCACCAAATGCCAGAGCATCCAAATTCTTAAAGAAGCTAAACTAGTTATAAAAAGAAATAAGACAGCAAAATTATATTAGTGGGGGACCTCTCCTCAGAATTAGATAAATCCAACAATAATATAAACAAGAAAGAAACTAGGGAGCTTAATAGAATCATAGAAAAATTAGATTTGATACCCTCTGGAAAAACCTGAATAAAGACAAGAAGGAATAAATCTTTTTTTTCAGCAGTACATGGCACCTATACAAAAACTACCCAAGTGTTAGAGCATAAAAACCACACAATCAAATGCAGAAAGGCAGAAACAATCAACATTACCTTTTCAGATCATGATGCAAGAAAAATTATATTCAATAAAAGGCCAGAAAGACAGACTAAAAGCCAATTGGAAATCAAATAATCTAATTCTAAAGAATGAGTAGGTCAAACAACAAACATCATAGAAATTATCAATAATTTCATCCAAGAGAATGACAACCATGACACAACATACCAAAACCTCTGGGATGCAGCCAAAACAGTTCTTAGGGGAAATATTATATCTCTAAATAGTAATATGAATAAAATAAAGAAAAAGGAGATCAATGAATTAGATATGCAACTAAAAAAGCTAGAAAAAGAATAAATTAAAAACCTCCAGTTAAATACCAAATTAAAAATTCTAAAACTTAAAGGAGAGATTAATAAAACTGAAACTAAGAAAATGATTGAACTAATAAAACTAAGAGTTGGTTTTATGAAAAAACCACTTTGATTTGAAAAAAGGAAAAAATCAAATTGCTAGTATCAAAAATGAAAAGACTGAACTCATCACTAAGGAAAATGAAATTAAAGTAATAACTAAGAGCTATTTTGTCCAACTGTATGCCAGCAAATATGATAATTACAAAAATATAAATTGCCTAGATTAACAGAAGAGGAAATAAATTACTTAAATAGTTCCATTTTAGAAAAAGAAATTGAACAAGCCATCAACGAACTCCCTAAGAAAAAATCTCTAGGGCCAAATGGATTTACAAGTAAATTCTACAAAACAATTACAGAACAATTAATTCCAATACTATGTAAACTATTTGGGAAAACAGGTAACAAAGGAGTCTTGCCAAATTCCTTCTATGATACAAATATGGTACTGATATCTAAACCAGAAAAAGAGAAAACAGAAAATGAAAATTATAGACCAATCTCCCTAATGAATATTCATGCAAAAATTTAAATAAAATAATAAGGATATTACAGCAATTTATCAGCAAGATAATATACTATGACCAAGTGGGATTTATACCAAGAATGTAGGACTGGCTCAATATCAAGAAAACTATTGCCATAATTTATCATTTCAATAACAAAACTCATCTCATTAGATACAGAAAAGACTTTTTGAAAAAATTCAGCACCCATTCCTATTAAAAACACCAGAGAGAAAAGCAGCTACACCCGGAGAAGGAACACTGGGAAATGAATGTAAACACTTTGCATTTTTGTTTTTCTTCCCGGGTTATTTTTACCTTCTGAATTCAATTCTTCCTGTGCAACAAGAGAACTGTTCGGTTCTGCACACATATACTGTATCTAGGATATACTGTGATATATTTAAACATGTATAGGACTGCTTGCCATCTGGGGGAGGAGGTGGAGAGAGGGAGGGAAAAAGTCGGAACAGAAGTGAGTGCAAGGGATAATGTTGTAAAGAATTTTTTTTCAAAAACAAACAAACAAACAAACAAAAAAACAAACACCACCAGAGGGCATAGGTATAAAGGATGTTTTCCTTAAAATCATTAAGTACCATCTATCTAAAACCACCAGCAGGCTTATTTGTAATGGGCAGAAGTTAGAAACGTTCCCAATAAGATTAGGGGTGAAACTAAAGATGTCTATTATCATCAGTATTATTCAATATAGTACTAGAAATGTTGACTTTAAGAACAAGAAAAGATAAAGAACTTAAAAGATTTAGAATGGGCAATGAGAAAATATAACTATCAATCTTTGCTGTTGATATGGTATACTTACCGAGTAGTCTAATCATCCAAAAACTTACTTGAAACCATTAGTAAAGTTGTGGGATATAAAATCACCACACAAATCATCAGCATTTCTATATATTACTTATAAAGCCCAGCTGCAAGAGATATAAAGAGAAATTCCATTTTAAAATATCAGCAAACAAAATAAAATATTTGGATGTTTACCTGTTAAAAGAAACCTAGGAACTCTAGGAACACAATTACAAAACACTTCTAACATAAGTAAGGTCTGATCTAAACAATTGGAAAAATGTTAATTGCTCATGGAGTAGGCTGAGTAAACATAATGAAAATGACAACTCTTATAGAGCGAGAAAAAATAATAAAACTCATCTGGCAGAACCAAAAAATCAAGAATATCAAGAGCATTAAAAAGAAAATGCAAAGGATGGTGGCAAAGCAGTATCCGACTTAAAACTATATTATAAAGCAGCAGTCACATGACATAATTATCAATGACTATAGTAATCTAGTATTCAATAAATCCCAAAACTCCAACTTCTGGGATAAGAACTTACTATTTCACAAAAATTACTGGGAAAACTAGAAAATATGTCAGAAACTTGGCATAGACCTACATCTTACATATCATACCAAAATAAGGTCTAAATGGGCACATGATTTGGGCATAAAGGGTGATATTACAAATAATTTAGGAGAGCAAGGGATAATTACCTATCAGATCTCTGAGAATGGAAGAATTTATGACCAAAGATGAACTAGAGAACATTATGAAATGAAAAACTTTGATTACAGTAAATTAACAAATTTCTGCACAAAATCAACACAAGATTAAAAGGGTAGTACAAAGCTGGGAAAAATTTTTTTACAACCACTGTTTTTGATAAAGGCCTCATTTCGAAAATACATAAAGAAGGGTCTCAAATTTATAATACAAGTCAAGTCCCAATTGATAAATGGTTAAAGGATGTGAACAGACAATTTTCAGATGATGAAATTAAAGCATCTATAGGCATATGACAAAATGCTCTAAATCACTATTGATTGGAGAAATGTAAATTAAAACAAATCTGAGGTACCATCTCACACCATTCAGATTGGCTAAGATGACAGATAATGATAAATGTTGGAGGGAACCTGAAAAAATTGGGTCACAATGTTATGGGCCAGAACTCTAAATTTGAAACAAGGATGCTTACAAGGTTCTAAGTGGAACTGAAGAGACAATGGTTATCTAGTTTAGCATGGTTCAGTATGATAGATTAATCTTACAACAAATAATGGTTTCCTAGTGATATAATGATTGGTTTATACTCAGTGTAGAACATATAAGCTAGGAGCGTTAGACAGGATTCATTTAGAGAGGGACAGAGCCAGAGAAGACAAGCATACAGAAAGCTAGAGGCTGGAGCACAAGCCCTTGGACTCATCTTATACCATCCTGGTGGCAGGCTCTCCTCCTGTATTTCTCCACTGAGATCAAGGCTAGTCTGAAAGGCTCTCCAGAAAGCAGCCCAGCTCCAGGAAGAAGATAATACAAGATCTGGACTATAAGAAAGCTTACTGGGTCCCAGGAAAGAAGACAAGAATTTGAAAGAGATAATAAAGGATTTGGACTTTAACCCTCGGCTACTCTTGTGGTGATTACTCTCCTGAAATGAAGGCTGATCCCAGAGACCCCAAGAAAACCGAACCAGAGAACATTATAACACAATGCATTGTTGTGGAACTGTGAAATGATCTAACCATTTTAGAGAGAATTTGGAACTATGCCCAGAGGGCTATAAAACTGGACACACCCTTTGATCCAGTGCTACCATGGCTTTGTATCCCAAGGAAAACATAAAAGAGGGATAAGGACTCACATCTGCAAAAATGTTTATAGCAGCTCTTTTGGTGATGGCAAAGAATTAGAAAATGAGTAGATGCCCATCTATTAGGGAATGGCTGAATAAGTTATGGTACATCAAAGTAATGGAATATTATTGCTTTATAAAAAATAATGAACCTGATTTTAGAAAGGCCTGGAAAAATTTACATGAATTGATACTAAGTGAAACAAGTAGAACCAGGAATACAGTATACACAAGAACAGCAAGGTTGTGCAATGATCAATTATGAAAGACTTGGTTCTTCTCAGAGGTTCAGTGATTCAAGACAATCCCAATAAAACTTTGGACAGATAATGCCACCTGCATCCAGAGAGAGAACTATGGAGAATTAATGTAAATCAACATAAGCCATGCTTACTTTTTTTTCCCTTGTACTTTTCCCTTTTGTTTTGATTTTTCTTGCCGAACATGATTCATGAGGAAATGTGTATTTAAAAAAAAAGTTTAATGTACTTGTATAATTAGAAAAACAGAAAACAATAAAAAGAAAAGAAAATCATGTTGCAATGTAGAAGATGGATTGGAGACACTTGAAATAGAGAAATCAATTAGAATGCTATTTGATAAATTGGAAGAACATAGGATAGTTTAACTCTCAGACCTGTGGAAGAGGAAGGAATTTATGACCAAAGAAGAACTAGAGATCACTATTGATCACAAAATAGAAAATTTTGATTTTATCAAATTGAAAAGTTTTTGTACAAACAAAACTAATGCAGACAAGATTAGAAGGGAAGCAAAAAACTAGGAAAACATTTTTACAGTCAAAAGTTCTGATAAAGGCCTCATTTCCAAAATATATAGAGAACTGACTCTAATGTATAAGAAATCAAGCCATTCTCCAATTAATAAATGGTCAAAGAATATGAACAATTTTCAGATGAAGAAATTGAAACTATTTCTAGCCATATAAAAAAATGCTCCAAGTCATTATTAATCAGAGAAATGCAAATTAAGACAACTCTTGAGATATCACTACACACCTCTCACATTGGCTAGGATGACAGGAAAAGATAATTATGAATGTTGGAGGGGATGTGAAAAAACTGGGACACTGATACATTGTTGGTGGAATTGTGAATACATCCAGCCATTCTGGAGTACGATTTGGAACTATGCTCAAAAAGTTATCAAACTGTCCATACCCTTTGACTCAGCAGTGTTACTACTGGTCTTATATCCCAAAGAGATTTTAAAAAAGGGAAAGGGACCTGCATGTGCAAGAATGTTCATGGCAACCCTCTTTGTAGTGGCCACAAACTGGAAACTGAGTGGATGCCCATCAACTGGAGAATGGCTGAATAAATTGTGGTATATGAATATTATGGAATATTATTGTTCTGTAAGAAATGACAAAAGATAGAGAACCAGCCCTCAAACATGATCTCAGAAAGGCGTGGAGAGACTTACATGAACTGATGCTGAGTGAAATGAGCAGGACCAGAAGATCATTATTTACTTCAACAACAATACTATATGATGATCAATTCTGATGGACAGGACCTTCTTCAACAGTGAGATGAACCAAATCAGTTCTAATAGAGCAGTAATGAATTGAACCAGCTACACCCAAGGAAAGAACTTTGGGAGATGACTAAACCACTATAAAGACTTCCCAATCCCTCTATTTTTGTCTGCCTGCATTTTTGATTTCCTTCACGGGCTAATTGTACACTATTTCAAAGTCCGACTCTTTTTATACAGCAAAATAACTGTTTGGATATATATACATATATTGTATTTAACTTATACTTTAACATATTTAACATGTAATGATCAATCTGCCGTCTAGGGGAAGGGGTTGGGGGAAGGAGGATAAAAGTTGGAACAAAAGGATTTGCAACTATCAATGATGAAAAATTACCTATGCATATATTTGCAAATAAAAAGCTATTTTACAAAAAGAATGCTATTTGAGCAGTTTATGTGAGAGTTTATTCGATGACTTTGATCATTTGTTATGGCTACTATAATTCCCTGAAAAATGAAGCAAGGAACAAACAGAGACTTTTAAGAGTTGCAGCCAGAAATCTCTGTTACTGGTCATGCAGTAATTTCTCTGGAAATTTTCCAAACAGGAATGGGAGTTGCTGCTGAAACATGGTAGGTACTATTTGCTGTAAACTGAAGTTTATTTGAAAGATAAGTAGTCCCTTTATCTCCATTATCTGGGCTTGCTGCTCAGGAGTATGCTTTGATAATTCTGAAAGGAAAAAAACATTGTCCACCACCCATTTAAAAGAATGTATTTTGTAGTAAATCACTTTCATAGCAGCTTCCATTCCTATCTCTAGGTTTCTTACCATTTTTCATGGGAAGAAAAAGCATCATCATTATCATCCATGAAAGAAGTTTATGTCAAGATTATGGAAAGGAAGTTAATTAACAGGATAATCAGTACTTTATACTGAAGCAATTCCTCTACTTTAACACAGATTTCTGTAAAGCTTGGCCAAAGGAAGAATTATAAGAACTTACTATCGCTGGATCCGTGAGACAATAGTACTGAAAGCTGCTTGAATATCTGCTGAAGAACATGTGCAGACCACTGGGAGGGTGTGTTTTTGTAAAATATCTGAAAGAAACTAAAATTAAACAACATTAAATATATATACACACATACATGCACACATAAAATCTTGTTTGCGTTTACACACATGTAATCTTATGTATACATATGAAGAATTCTTTGTGTGTGTACAAATACACACATCCACATCCATGAGAATGACTATCAGAAAATTTTCATTCTCCCTGGGGCAGCTAGGTGGCACAGTGGATAGAGAACCAGCCCTCAAGTCAGAAAGTATCTGAGTTCAAATCTGGTCTTAGACACTTAACACTTCCGAGCTGTGTGACCCTGAGCAAATCAACTTAACCCCAATTGCCTCAGCAAAAATTTTTTAAAAAAAGCAAAATAAATAAATAAATAAATAAATAAAAGGCTCCCTTGAAGGATGATCGAATTGATTTTTTTTACATATACATTACTACTACAATTTTTTTCTCAAGCCTATCATTTACAAAAGAGAAAAAATATAATTAAAAGCAAATTTTGCTAAAAATAAATGAACCAAATAGTATTTTGATTTGAGATATGATTAGATTTAATAAAATTTTGTTCTAATTAGGATGACTATTTCTCACATTCAAAAAATATTTCCCACTACGTTTGGGGCTTCATGATAGGTTCTATGAAGGATATAAAGTTATATAAGACACAATAAATTCCTGGCCTCAAAGAATTTATAATTTAGTAGTTGAGATATAAATGAATTTTCTTTATATTATATCATATTATATTTTTTGTGTATGTGTTCCATCTGTTCAAAGGAATTTAAGTTCCTTGAGGCCAAGGACTGTTTCATTTATTTTTTTGTATCCTTAGCATTTAGCACATACATTTGTTGAGATTAATCACAGAATCATGTCCAATGTGTGAAAAATGGATGAATGGCTGTATATAACATTCCTGGACAAGAATGTTATACAAATGACAACAAGGAAGCATTTGAAGACTATGTCTAGCCATTTCATTGCTAGAAATTGAGCTGAAGTGAAAGAGATTCACACTGCATAGTATTAGGAAATAGATCTCATGGATAAGGTATATCAATTATACACCACAAATTATGTTGATAGCACTACATTAGATATTACCAATAGTAGATAGAAAATCTGAAAATAACCTTGTTCAATCACACCAGAATAATCTGCATCTATTTTCTCATTTTATCCTTCCCTACCCTAGAGCCAATCCTAATTTTGAAGGAAAAAAAGGATAAAATGATAACAAACAATAGTGTTTATCTTCTTACCTGTCCTTGCCAGTCAGAAGTATTAACAAGTATTATATTTTCAGGCAGCTGGTCATCAGAAATTAAAATGTGATTTAATTGGTCATATACAGTTTTTCTTGGGATCTATTAAAAAAAATGAAAAAATGCTACAACTCAATTCTTTTTTTTCTCCTTAATTTTGAAAGCTAGCAACACTATCCAACAAAATTATAATAAAATAGCAGAAATCAAATAACTTGTATAAATAAATTTCTAAATTATAGGCAAGATGGTACAGAAAATACTCAAATATGCAAAAGGATTATTTTATTAACTATTACCAACAATGAGCATGTCACTTCCTCTCTGCTTCAGTTACCTCATGTGTAATATGGGGAGGTTGGATTAGATGATTTCTAAATCTCAATCCTATACATCATTTTAATGCAAATGCGACTTTTTTTTCCTTTTTTTTTTTTTTTTAATTATAGCTTTTTATTTACAAGATGTATGTATGGTAATTTTTCAGCATTGACCCTTGCAAAACCTTCTGTTCCAACTTTTCCCCTCCTTCCCCCCACCCCCTCCTCTACATGGCAGGTAGACAAATACATGTTAAATATGTTAAAGTATATGTTAAAGACAATATATGTATACATATCCATACATTTAATTTGCTGCACAAGAAAAATTGGACTTAGAAATAAAGTAAAATTAACCTGAGAAGGAAATAAAAAATGAAGTAGATAAAAACAGAGGGAGAAGAAATGCTATGTTGTGGTTCACACTCATTTCCCCAGAATTCTTTCGCTGGGTATAGCTGGTTCTCTTCATTATTGAACAAATGGAACTGATTTGGTTCATCTCATTGTTGAAGAGAGCCATATCTATCAGAATTGATCATCATACAGTATTGTTGTTGAAGTATATAATGATCTCCTGGTCCTGCTCATTTCACTCAGCATCAGTTCATGTAAGTCTCTCTAGGCCTTTCTGAAATCATCTTGCTGGTCATTTCTTACTGAACAATAATATTCCATAACATTCATATATCACAATTTATTCAGCCATTCTCCAATTGATGGGCATCTATTCAATTTCCAGTTTCTAGCCAATACAAAAAAGGCTGCCACATACATTTTTGCACATACAGGTCCCGTTCCCCTTCTTTAAGATCTGTTTGGGATATAAGCCCAGTAGTAACACTGCTGGATCAAAGGGTACGGACAATTTGATAACTTTTTGAGCATAGTTCCAAATCACGCTCCAGAATGGCTGGATGTATTCACAATTCCACCAACAATGTATCAGTGTCCCAGCTTTCCCACATCCTCTCCAACATTCATAATTATCTTTTCCTGTCATCCTAGCCAATGTGAGAGGTGTGTAGTGATATCTCAAGAGTTGTCTTAATTTGCATTTCTCTGATTAATAATGACTTGGAGCATCTTTTTATATGGCTAGAAATAGTTTCAATTTCTTCATCTGAAAATTGTTCATATCCTTTGACCATTTATCAATTGGAGAATGGCTTGATGTCTTATAAATGAGTCAATTCTCTATATATTTGGAAATGAAGCCTTTATCAGAACTTTTGACTGTAAAAATGCTTTCCTAGTTTATTGCTTCCCTTCTAATCTTGTTTGCATTAGTTTTGTTTGTACAAAAACTTTTCAATTTGATGAAATAAAATTTTTCTATTTTGTTATCAATAATGATCTCTAGTTCTTCTTTGGTCATAAATTTCTTCCTCTTTCATAGGTCTGAGAGGTAAACTATCCTATGTTCTTCTAATTTATTTATAATCTCATTCTTTATGTCTAGAGCATGAACTCATTTTGACTTTATCTTGGTGTGTGATGTTAAGTGTGGGTCAATGCCTAATTTTTGCCATACTAATTTCCAATTTTCCCAGCAGTTTTTGTCAAACAGTGAATTCTTATCCCAAAAACTAGATTTGTTAAACACTAGGTTGCTATAGTTATTGACTATTTTGTCCTCTGAACCTAACCTATTCCATTGATCAATTAGTCTATTTCTTCGCCAATTCCAAATGATTTTGGTGACTGCTGCTTTATAATATAGTTTAATTTCTGGTACAGCTAGGCCATTTTCATTTGATTTTTTTTTCATTAATTCCCTTGAAAATCTTGACCTTTTGTTCTGCCAGATGAATTCTGTTATTTTTTCTAGATCATTAAAATAGTTTTTTTGGAGTTTGACTGGCATAGCACTAAATAAATAGATTAGTTAGGTAGGTATTGTCATCTTTATTATATTTGCTCAACCTATCCAAGAGCACTTAATATTTTTTCAATTGGTTAAGTCTGTCTTTATTTTGTGGTAAGTGTTTTGCAGTTTTGCTCATATAGTTCCTGACTTTCCCTTGGCAGATAGATTCCCAAATATTTTAGACTATTGGCAGTTACTTTAAATGGAATTTCTCTTTGTAACTTTTTTGTTAGTGATATATAAGAATACTGATGATTATGTGGGTTTATTTTGTATCCTGCAACTTTGCTAAAGTTGTGGATTATTTCTAATAGCTTTTTAGTAGAATCTTTGGGGTTCTCTAAGTATACCATCATATCATTTGCAAAGAGTGATAATTTGGTTTCCGCATTACCTACTCTAATTCCTTTAATCTCTTTCTCAACTTTTATTGCCAAAGCTAGCATTTCCAATACAATATTGAATAGTAATGGTGATAGTGGGCAACCTTGTTTCACTCCTGATCTTATTGGGAATGGTTCCAGTTTATCCCCATTACATATGATGCTTAACTGATGGTTTTAAATAGATACTACTGACTATTTTAAGGAAAAGTCCATTTATTCCTATATTCTCTAGTGGTTTTAATAGGACTGGATGCTGGATTTTATCAAATGCTTTTTCTGCATCTATTGAGATGATCATATAGTTATTGCTAATTTGGTTATTGATTGAACCAGCCCTGCATTCCTGGTCATGGTGTATTATCCTAGGGATGATTTTCTGTAATCTTTTTTCTAATATTTTATTTAGGATTTTTCCATCAATATTCATTAGGGAGATAGGTCTATAATTTTCTTTCTCTGTTTTCAACCTACCTGATTTAGGTATCAGCACCATTTCTGTGTCATAAAAGGAATCTGGTAGGAGTCCTTCATTCTCTATTTTTTTCAAATCGTTTATATAACATTGGAGTTAATTGTTCTTTAAATGTTTGGTAGAACCCAAAGAAAGAACACTGGGAAATGAATATAAACTGCTCGCATTTTTGTTTTTCTTCCCGGGTTATTTATGCCTTCTGAATCCAATTCTCCCTGTGAAACATGAGAACTGTTTGGTTCTGCACACATATATTATATCTAGGATATACTGTAACCTATTTAACATGTAAAGGACTGCTTGCCTTCTGGGGGAAGGGGTAGAGGTAGGGAGGGGAAAAATCAGAACAGAAGTGAGTGCAAGGGATAATGTTGTAAAAAATTACCCTGGCATGGGTTCTGCCAAAAAAAAAAAAAGTTATATAAAAAATAAATGTTTGGTAGAATTCATATGAAAATCCATCTGGTCCTGCAGATTTTTTATTAGGGAGTTGATTAATAGTTTGTTCTATTTCTTTTTCTAAAATGGGATTATTTAAGCAATTTACTTCCTCCTCTGTTAATCTGGGAACCACTGGGAAGTACTATATTTTTGAAGGTAGTCATCCATTTTACTTAAATTATCAAATTTATTGCCATAAAGTTGGGCAAAGTAACTTCTAATTACTGCTCTAATTTCATCTTCATTGGTAGAAAGTTCTCCCTTTTCATTTTTAACACTAACAATTTGATTTTCCTCTTTAAATGCTACTCTTTCTAAGTCAAACATTATCTACTTTTTGGTTTTGGTGAGAGAAAAATAAGGGACTTTAGCTTACAGATGAAAAGGAATTTTTAGGGTGACTTGAAAGGCTATGGAGTTGTAATGAGGGATAGTGTGAATGAATTTGGGAAGCAGATATTTGGAAAGACTTGATAAGAAGCTAAAGAAAGAAGAGAATTGCAAATAGAAGAGAATACTTGGGGAAAAGAAGGACCTGAAAAATAGGAGAAGGGGAAGAAAAGTACTCAAGGAGAAGTAATAAGCAAGAAAGATGAAAATAAAAACAACATACTTTTATTGTCCAACCTTTTCTCCCTTTCTCAGCTACACTCCCTAAAAAAGTGTCTTTACTTGTTTCTTTCATTCTTTAATCAACAAAACTGGGCCCAGAAAGTAATCTGGTTTTTTAGCTCATCACTTAACAGACATTGCTTTCTCCAAAGATGCTAGTGATCTCTTAATTGACAAACCTGGTGGTCTTTTTTCAATCTCTATATTTGTAGCTCTCTCTGCTGTATTTGACAGTACTGACCACTATTTCCTCCTGACTCCTCTTTTCTGTTCCCTTCCCTCTCCTCCTCCCTCCCCCAACCATGCCTCTTGCTTTACTTGTTTCCTTGTAGAGGGCCAGTATTGAATAAGTCCAAAAACAGCTAAAGTTCAGTCCAGGTATTAATAATTGTAAAGACATATTTGGTAAAATTAGGATAGTGCTAATGGAGAATGCATGCCACAGGAACAAGGAATTTCAACTATACTATTTGCCTGTATTAACAATGTTCAACTATACTATTTACCCTTAAAAATGAATGAAGGACATACTTAACATAAATATATTAGTATGTCAAGTAAATTAGCATATAAAATATGCTATTTACTACTCTTTTCGACAAGATAAACTGATACTGATATCCTGATACAACATTATAGCTATTTACCATTTTCTTGATGTTGGTGAACATCACAATTAGGTTATTTACAATTCTGTGTTGATAAGTATCCTGGTATTGATATTTAAGGTGCATACTGAAAAGTCAAAGAATGGAATGTGCATTACCCCTGGAGGAAAATAATGTCAACTGAAGGTAGCTAGTAATGTTGTAACATTAGCCTAAAAGGTATATTAAGCGTGGCACTCAGATTAATAACTGAAAACTGCAAAGCACATCTTCCTCCTGGCTTTGGGTATTCATTTCACACTCTTGGTTTTCACTGGAGTTAGATTCCAACATTTCCTTTTCCTTTCAATGTCTAACCTTTCTTTCTCAGTAACCTTTGATGGTTCAGCAATTACTTCATACTATTTAATTGTAGATGTTTCCCAAGGTTCTATCCTGGGCTTTTTCCATCCCTGCTCTATAAATCTATGAGTTTTTGTGAGTTCAACTATTATCTACATGCAGGTAATTCCCCTAATTACCTCTTGGATATTTCAGACTACTCTCCCCTGAGCTTTAATACTGTATCACCTAATTGCCTTTTGGATTAAGACCAGATGTCCTAAATATATCAACAAGTCTAAAACTAAAGTCATTATCTTTCCCCCAAAACCTTCCAAACTACATTATTTTTGTTGAAAGCACCATCATCCTTTCAGTATCTCAAGTTGGTAATCTTAGTATTATTCTCAACTCCTCACTCCATTTATAAAATCAATCACTAAATCTTGTGGTATCTACCTTCATATTTTTCTCAACTTTCCCCTTTCTCTCTACTCACACAGATACTGCTTTAACTCATGTCCTCATAACTTCTTTGCTAGTTTACTGAGCAGCCTCCTGAATGAGACTGATTGGATGAAGTATTTTTCAGTATTGAATCACATGATCCCTGTTCCCAGAAATGGGAGATTGGGCTTTGGACTCTGGGTCTGGGAATGACCCAGGGGTTTCACATGATCTCTGGAGGGATGAACCTTGAACACAGGGGTGCAGGAAATTAGTGAATTTACAGAAAGTGACATGATCTGTGGGAGGCAGACAACATTGGTGACCACTGGCCAAGGATGGTTATGTCCTTTTAGTCTATCCAATGGAAAAGCTCGGGTCTTTTGTTTTTAAATCCAGACAAGCTAGAAACTGGCCAGATTCAGGAACACATGGCGGGATTTGGGATAGCTCCCAGATTGTTAGGGCCTTTTCCTGCAGGGATTAAATAAATGCTTTATCTCTGTATCTGAAGATGTCTCAAATTAGTTAATTTCAAAAAGGGGGTCTAGCACCCATCTCATACACTTTACTCCTAATTGGTCAATTTGCTTAAATTTTTTCACTGTTCTAATTCAAAGTAATTTTTCTTAAACACAGATGATTTCACATGTTTCTTCTAGTCAACCAAAAATGGTTTTATGATGCCTTCAGAATAATATATAAACTCCCTCTGTTTAACTTTTAAAGGCTTACATAACCTGGTCCCAATTTACCCTCCTGCATCCTGCAATCTAGGGAAATTCATGTTTATTCTGTTCCTCATCCAGGATATTCCATCTCCTGTATTAATATCTTTTTGTCCACACCTGGTATGTATTTTCTTTCTACTTCCTCCTTTTAGAGTCTTGCTCTTTAAAATGCAGCTCAGACACAATCTTCTGAATGCTTTTCTGCTTCTCCCAACTGTCAATTTGTATTGCTGCCATAGCCAAATAATTGCTTTCTATGCCCAAAGTATAAAAGAAGAGAAGATAAAATGGATCAAGAAATGTCTTTTCACTCTCTTAAGTTATTTAGTAGAGAAATGTTGAAGTAAAACAGTGGGAGAAAATGGGGAAAGAAGAAGAAGGGAAGAATCTAAGGAAGACACAGAAAAGAATCCTGCATTGTGTTGAGAAGCTGGACAATTAAAGAATGGCATATAGAAGAGAAAGAACAATGAACATTTTGAGTTGCCTAAGAAACAGAAGTGGGTAAAAGGTGCAGACATAAATTTAGGCTTGATAAAAGGAAAAACTTCCTAAAATTTCAATCTATTCAAAAGTAGATAGTCTCTGAAGGTGGTAGATTCCAGGCACTGAATGAAGGTCTTCAAACAGAGGCTTGAGGACCACTAATGAGAATGCTGTAGGTGGACTTCCTTGTCACTTACTGACGGGGATGAACCCTAAAAAGTCCTCCTTGACTTTTGGGGTGATCCACCCTTCAGGCAGTTGAGTGGTTTCATTAAGATTAGCTCAGGATCACTCTCTACGAGCTTGAACTTAAAGTGGTCTCATTCAGCTAGAGATCTGGCCTTGATATAACTTAAGTGGTCTCATTCAACTGAAAATCTAGGCCTGGAGACGTGACAACATTGAAGGAATCTCATTCAATAAAAACTCCAATCTCAGAATTCTTATAAAAAGAATTTTAAACTCATACCTTTGCAGAAGTAAATAGGAATTATGCCTTGCCAAGGGACCTCTCCTCTTGGCACAGCTACCTATCAGGACTCCTGCCCACTGTGAAGAGACCTTCCCAGTGATAACCGCTTATTATTTCTCTGCCAGGACCTCTTGCAACTGAGGAGTCAATCTTCCTAGCAAAGCTGGCTTTTCAGCCAACAATAAACTTCCCTTTTGCCAGTTAGACTTTTCCAGTTTGTGAATTCTTTCACATTGAACCTGTGTCGCTGACTAAAAAGGGGATTCCCACAACTCTCTCTGTACTGCAACTAACTACATCATTACAATTCAAGTTTTGAGGCTTCTTCCAACTCTGAGATTCTGTGATTCTGAAAATCCTAGGTAAACTGCCTTTTTTATATTATCTTGAGTTTAATAATCTTTTAACAAAAGTATATACTAATGTTTCATCCTGGATGTTAAAATAAAAAAGTTATCTTTAGATTAAATTGCTAACATTTTTCTCGAAAATATACTTTTGCTAAAATATACTTTTGGCCCCTAAACATTTTATAAATGGGTTTTTCTTTATTACTTTCTGATCTTCTCGTCCATGTTTAGATAAAGTTTTTTGGACTGGATTGCCAGTGGTATTATGGATCCTTAATGTGAGTGACTCACTTCTCTCTGAGAATCTGTTTGTTTTGAATCTACCCAGATTTTCCCCTAAGAACAGAGAGATTTGGCTCATGGTTCTACATAAAAAAAAAAAAAAAAAAAAAAAAAAAAAAAAAAAAAAAAAAGGCAAAGGTATTCTTTCCTGTATGTGCATTTGAGCTGTAAAATTATCAATCAAAAGACACTTACACAGAAAGTGAGCTCACACTTGGGCCTTGAACAGTTGAGTCATTTTCTGGAGGCTATCATAAAACACTTCATTATGCTGGAGTCTCCCTTTCTTACGAACTTAATACTTTCCACAAAACTCATAGTATCAGTGAAGGAAAAGTTCCAAATTGCTTCTTAGTGAAAACAATTTACTGCTATATCAATTCTCCTTCCCCCAACCCCAGGACCAAAATATGATATGTTTAGTTACTTCTTAAATGCCTTTAAATATATTTGATCTTTCTTATTCTTAAAAAAACTTTCACTCAACTTTATCATTCTGTCATGCTATATCTGTCCTCTCTTTCTCAAACAAACTCCTAGGGGAAACAAACAAACAAACAAAAACAACAAAGCTGCCTAAATTCATTTGTCACCATTTCCTCTCCTCTTACTTATACTCAAATCTTTGTAATTTGGCTTCCAAATAAGGGAAATCTGTTTCTTTTCACATTATATCTTTTCATTGTTAAATCTTTTTTTTTTCCCTTTTCTTTTCAATCTTCAGCTTTCTTGCCCTAATGCCCTGAATTTGACACTGAAGACCATTTTTTTCTTCCTGGATATTCTCTTTTCTCTTGGTTTTCTACTTCAACCTCTTTAACCATGCTTTTTTGGTATCCTTTCCTGATTTATTACCTATCATGAACTTTGTAGATTTAATTATCATCCCTATGCAGATACCTAGTAGACATAAATATATGTAAAATACACACATAATAAAGCAGGTTGTGGTCTCTTTAAGAAACTGTGATTCCTTTCAGATTCCCATCCCCTCTTGGCTGAGGCATATCCTTCTCAGACAAGTTGTCTTTCCAGGATGCCAGAGCCTTTGATTCAATTACAAATCCTGTTCAAAAAGCATCCCTCTGGGCTTGTCCCATCCCCAATTCTGACTTGCTTGGGCTGCCCAGCTCCCACTGGTTCTGATCTGCTCACTGTCCTAGCCCCCACTAAGACAATATAAAAGAGCCAAACTAAAACCCTCTCTTTGCAGAGAATATGCCAGCTCCATGCTTCGGATGCCAAGGGCCTCTGTCCACTGGAATATTCTTTTCCATGTTATCCTCTCTTTACCCTCACCTGTTTCCTTAAACAGACTTCATGCCTCTCTGTCAGGATTTCTAACCTTACTTCCAATACCCATAATAAACTTCTTTTATCAATCTTCGTTTTCAGGTCTGTAAATTCTTTTACAGAGGACCGCTGCACCGCCAGAAGGGAGTCCCCAAAACTCCCTACCCTTGCCCCGAATCCCAAAGGGTTGCAGGGGAGCCAAACCTCTCCATTTGGTTTCCTGAACCTCGAACCTGACACTAGACCTTATCATTTAACTCTTTGACCACCAGAAACCCTAATCTCATTTTGGTTCCCTAAATCTAAACCTTATCAATAACACACACAGATATGCCTAATTTAATTCTGAGATTCAATTCCACACAAACAGATGTCTGGGAGACATATCAAACTTAGTATGTCTAAATATATAACTCATTTACCTTTTCCATCCTTAATTCTTCCTCTATTCTAAATTTCCCTCTTTCTGTCAAAGGCATTATCATTCTTTCAGTCCCCTAAGCTTGTAATCACAGTATTACCTTTGAGTTTCCTTTTTCCACATATCCAATTAATAGCCAAATATTGCTATGTCTCTGTCCAGAACATTTCTCTCATCAGATCTACTAATAAAGCTATAATCAGATTCCACTTATAAAAATGCTACCACCTTTGTTAGTCTTTATCATTTCTCATCTAGATTACCACAATATTCTCTTAAATGGAGTCCTTGCCTCAAGTTTCTCCCTACAACAATCAAATCTTACATGAGGAAATAAATAGAATCCTGAGCCTGAAATCAGGAAAATCTGAATTCAAATCTAGTCTCAGATACTGTGCGACTCTGGACAAATCATTTAATCTCTGTTTCTTCAACTGTAAAATGGAGATGGTAACAGAATATTTTTTATGAGGTTGGTGTGAAGTCCAAATGAGATAAAATTTGTAAAACATTTAGCATGATAAATAAGCACATAGTAGGTGCTTATATAAATGCCTATAGCCTTCCTTTCTTTTTCCTTCTCAACTTCATTGTTGCCCAAGTTCTGACTATGTCAATATCCCACTCATTCAACTCCTCCATTGGTTCTCTGTTATCTCTAGCATAAAATATAAAGTTTCCTAAAGCCTTTGACAACTGGACCACAACCTATCTTTCCAGGCAAATTGTATATTACTTCCCCATTTTTCTGACATTCTCTATATTTCTTACATATGACACCTTATTACTTTGCAGTGGCTTCCTGTCAGACTTACAATGCTTTCCTGTTGGAATCTTTACAAACTGCTAACTCATTAGAGTTGATAGATTATTGATCTGCTCTTACAAGAAGATATTTTGGTGTTTGTAGCAGCCCTGTTTGTAGTGGCTAGAAACTGGAAAATGAATGGAAGCCCATCAATTGGAGAATGGCTGGGTAAATTGTGGTATATGAATGTTATGGAATATTATTGCTCTGTAAGGAATGACCAGCAGGATGAATACAGAGAGGCTTGGAGAGACCTACATGGACTGATGCTAAGTGAGATGAGCAGAACCAGGAGATCATTATACACTTCGACAACGATATTGTATGAGGATGTATTCTGATGGAAGTGGATTTCTCTGACAAAGAGACTTAACTGAGTTTCATTGGAGAAATGATGGACAGAAACAGCTACACCCAAAGAAGGAATAATGGGAAATGAATGTGAACTATTTGCATTTTTGATTTTCTTCCCGAGTTATTTTTACCTTCTGAATCCAATTCTCCCTGTGCAACAAGAGAACTGTTTGGTTCTGCAAATATGTATTGTATCTAGGATATACTGCAACATGTTTAGCATATATAGGACTGCTTGCCATCCTGGGGGGGGGGGGGAGGAGGGAGGGAGGGGGAAAAAACGAAACATAAGTGATTGCAAGGGATAATGTCGTGTAGAAATTATCCTGGCATGGATTCTGTCAATGCGAAGTTATTATTAAATAAAATAAAATTTATTATTAAAAAAAAAAAAAAAAAAAAGAAGATATTTTGGGCCAGAACCTGAAACAAGGTACTAAATAGAACTAATTAATACAATGCTTGTGTTTGCACCTTTACTCATTGGAGTTCACAAGTATGAGAGATTCACAAAGTAAACTTTGTAACTTTGTGAATTCACACCTCTCTTGAAGCTCTTAGGGCCAGAGAGCACTATGGGAGAAAACCCATAATCCCATTCTCTCAGAAGAGTCATATATAAGCGAATGAAGAGTGATTAGAGAGAATAATTTCCTCTTGGTTGGCTGGTGGCGGAAGAAGAGTTTTCAGAGGAAGAAGCTATGAGTCGAGAGTTCAGTGAAGATTGAGAAGGCTCTCTCATAGGTACAACCAGATTCATTTTCATCTCACACCACTGTGGTGGCTGGGCTCCTGCACTTCCCCCACTGAGATCAAGCTGGTCTGAAAGACTCGCCAGAAAGCTAGCCGAGCCCCAAGTGAAGGAGACAAGAGATTCATTCCATCTTTGTGCTGGCTGGAGGCTGAAGAAAGCAGAGGCAGAGGCTAACGGACAGAACCTTTGGATCTGGAGACATTCGGAGGGAGCTCTTGGAACCAAGCAGAGAGATAGGCCTCTAAGCTAACTGGGATATATTAGAGACAATAAAAGATCTGAGCTTTTATCACCTGGCTGCATTTTGGGGTAATTATTGATCTGAACTGATACTAAGGCTGCCTCCAGAAAAATCTTCCCCAAGAAACCTACCCTCTCCCCTAGAGAGAACTATTCTACTTATTTTAAAAGAAGAAGATCACCACACACTCCTTCCTCATTCCTAGTTCACAGCTTTCTTCAAGACATAATTAAAATATTGTATTCGCTATGAAATCTTTATTGAACTAAGCTTCCATCATTTTCCCTCTCAAATTACCATGTATTTAATTATTTTGAATTTCCTTGTATTATTATTATATGTTCTATATGTATTTTAAAATAAATGTCCTTGCTGACTTGCTTGTTAAAATGTACTATTTATTATATTGTATCTCCTGTATGAGGCCTGATACATAGCAAGAACTAAATCAATGATTATTGACTTATTGGTTGATTGCTTTCTTCAAAATTTAAGATGCATGACACACTATACACTGTTTTCCTCTCTTTAAATTCTAAGTGGAGTTTTCACTTCTGCTCAAGTCCCTGTCTTTTCTACTCTATCAACCAAATCCTTTATCAGTGAATAGGGTTCAGAGCTGCAGTTCTGCGATAACAGAAAAACAATAGGTTGTTTTTTTTTTTTTTCTACCTATTGAAGGGTAATTCTCTGTGCTATTATTACTCACATATTTACATTGCTTAATTATTCCAATGAAAATGTGGCAGTATCCCTTTATTTTCCAAAGAAAAATTCTTAGATAAAATTGTTAATCTCTACTTTCCCCACAAATTTAAAGAATGCTCACATTCTTCTGATGTAGTATAAAGTTGTTTTCTTTCTAATACTTCTCTTGATACTTAGGAAAGAAGTCATCTAATCTGAATTATCACAGACCAAGTTTAATGGTTAGATAAGAGTTTATTTTCTGTCTTTTTAGTGTTTTTCTTGGGGAGTTAGCCTTATCCTTACACATAATTCAATTGTTACTATAACTTCTGTAGTCAAATGGTTCAGACCAATTTTTTCCTTTTCTTCCCAAACCAAAGGAGTAAGTTATCTTCACCTGCAAGTGATTCCTAGTGTCTGGTGAGCGCTCATTATCCAGACTGTTAGCTCGTTCATTCTGTGGCCTCACAGGCTGTCTTTCTTTTAGTGAAGTGCTTCTACCCCGCCGACCAGTCTGCTTTCCCTCTGACCTGCAGAGACAATAAAAGGAGAGGTTTTTTTTTGGGGGGAAAATTGTTTAATTATAAGAAGCAGTTTGTTCAGAGATTGCAGTGAGATAACACTGATACGTTGAAATACACCCATTAATCATCAAACCCTTGCCCACCAGTGGTAGGTCAGAGTTTTGATGTAGAAAAAACAAGACCTTATAAAGTCGATCAACTTATTAAAAAAGCCTTCCTTTATTTTTGCCCCAAATCATCTTCCCCACAGGAATGCTTTAAGAAGCTGAATGAAAAACAGAAAAATATTTTACTAGCTCTACAAAAGAAGAATCAGTGAAGAAAGAAATGCTAATAAAACTACTATTATAATTCTATCTACAATGTAATAAAAAGGCAACCTGCTTATTACTATATGTAATTTCTAATGAAAATTTTCATAGATATCCTGACAGATAACAATTAAAAGGAAAAAAATAACAAAATATCAGGTACCTTAACCTTAGATTACTTAAGTTCAAAATATTTAAATTCAAAGTATCTGAATGAAAAGACATTTAATCAAAGATAGATATAGGGCCTTAAAAAGCTCCCTAGAAAAAGGTGAGATAAGCTTATCAGATGGTAGTTTTTGAAAGCACATTTGAACTCTTAGACTATCTATAATTTTGTCAGTGCAAGTATTCCCCTCCCCAATGCACACTGTAACCCCAGTATAAATTTGTAGAAGACCTTTGGTAGTTGCTGTGGCTAAATAATTTACTATTCTGATCAATTTCATCAACGTGGTGTTGGAACTTTTCTCAATTAACCTGGTCCTTATGCAACATACCTTCTATCTCTGCAAAGCTTTTCTCATTTGGGAGAATCTGTTAGGAGCTTATTCTTTATGGACATCATTTTTAAGACTCCCAGGGTCACCTCCAAATTATTGTAAGGCTTTATTAGAAGAAAATGTCCATATAAATTATAAACATTAGATAGAAATGGTACTAAATGAGTACAATTTTAATGGTAAAAATTCACACACACACACACACACACACACACACACACACACACATATATATGTGTGTATATATATATATATATATAGAGAGAGAGAGAGAGAGAGAGAGGTATACAATGCACATATAAACATGTAATAATAATTAGTGAAATTAATTTATTTAAACTGCTGAAATTCCAAAACATTTGCTTAAAAATATTGCTGTTCTATAATAGGACTACAGAGAGTATTTTTATCAAAGATAAGGAAAATATTCAGAGGCAGAAAAAAGCTATAAAGGAAAATAATTACTTCTTAATAATAATAATAATGATAATAATGATAATAATATTCCCTAAGGAATCATAGCAAAAACCAATGCTTTTAAAAATATTTTTTAGGGATTACCAATAAATATTTAAAATTTTTATTTAAAATTTTAAAACCATATCCCATGAAATCCAAACTTGCACATTACTGCCAGATCTTTTCAAGTCACTTAACCCTGATTGCCTCGGCCAAAAAACCCCAAAACATTATGGTTTCTCCCTCTATCCATGAAAACAACTTAACAGACAGTACTCAGGAGTAGTTATATGGCCGAAAAATTTGTCAATTTATGGCCAATATGGGGAAAAACTTCTACAAACTTTGAAAGGCTAATGCTTTTCTAGAAGCAGCAGTAAGAAGGTATTTCTCAGAAAAGTATAAAGCCTGTTGCTGTGTCCATATTGCAAGCCTTTTTATCTTGATAGGACTAGATAGACTAGGATAGAGCTTGTGCTTTACTGGTATAGGTTTGAAGAACAAAGAGTTATTTTCATACTATGATATGAAATAATTTTAGTGAAAGCACTAACAAATTAATTTTCTTATAACTGATAATTAGTAAATACCTTCTCCTTAAAAGAAGAATGTGTCTTCTAATTCTGGTAATATTGTATTAATATCAACATTTATATTTGAACTTTATTGTTACTTCCCTATGATGACTTTATATTTTTATAGTCATGTTTTGGGGATCTCTTTTCCTTAACAATATTCACTTGATATAAATATTCAGATACCATTTGTTCAGTCATTACCCAATGCTTGAATTCAGATTTTTTTTATATTTTGTTATCACACAGAATCTTAATATGAATATTTGAGTACATATTGATTGCTTTTCTTGTTAATAAGTTCTGTTAATAACATCACAGTTTCATTAAGAAAGTTCTGGAATTCAAAATGAAAAGAACATTATTAAATTTTTTTGGTCCAATTTCAAGTTGTTCATAAAAATTCAAACAAATCACATATTGTAAGATAGTAAACTAGCATTTCTTTCTTCTTGTAGACTTTCATACAATCAGTTTCCTTCTCTCCACTCCTCTATTTAGAAGTATTTTATTTTTTACTAATACACATTCTGATTTTGAGTTCCAAATTCTTTTTTTTTCCTTTCTTCTCCTCCACAAGATGGCAAACAATCTGAAAAGGTTCTATGTGTATATTCATATTAAATATATTTCCACATTAGTTATGTTGTGAAAAAATCAGAACAAAAGGAGAAATCCACAAAAAAAAAAAAAAAAAAAACCAAACAAATAAAAATAGTGAAAATAATATGCATCGATCTGTATTTAGAGACCTTAGTTCTTTCTCTGGAAGCGGATAGCATTTTTAAATTTTATCATGAATCTTTTGGAATTTTCTTAGATCACTGCATTGCTGAGAAAAGCTAACTCGATTAAAGTTGATCATATTTTTCTTCCACAATTTCATCTAAAAACTGCCTGTTCATATCCTTTGACCATTTATCAATGACTTGTATTCTTATAAATTTGACTCAATTCTCTACATAGCTGTGAAATGAAGCCTTTATCAGAAACATTTGCTATTAAAATTGTTTCCCAGCCTTTTGCTTTCCTTCTTAGTTGAACTAGTTTTGTTTCTACAAAAACTTTTTAGCTTAATATAATCAAATTATCCATTTTGTAAATTCTTCCTTCTTCATAGATTTGATGGGTAAACTATTCCTTGCTCTCCTATGTTGCTTATGGTATCACCCTTTATGTCTAAATCATGTACCCATTTGGACCTTATCTTGGTATACAGTATGAAATGTTGGGTCTATACCTAGTTTGTGTCCTCTTGTTTTCCAGATTTCCCAGCAGTTACTATTAAATAATAAGTTCTTATCCTAGAAGCTGGAGTCTTTGGTTGTATCAAACAATAATGACTAGTCAATGATTTCTGTGTCTTGTGTACCTCACTTATTCCATATTTTTTAGCCAGTATCAAGTAGTTTAAATGATTGCTACTTAAGTTTTAGATCTGATATGACTTGTCTACCTTCCTTTGCATTTCTTTTCCATTAATTCCCTTGATATTCCTGATCTTTTGTTCTTTCAGATAAATTTTATTTTTTTTTTCAGCTCTATAAAATATTTTTTAGCAGTTTGGTGTGGAACGAAAAAAACAATTTAGGTAGAATTGTAATTTTTATTATATTGGGGTGGTCATGAGCAACTGATATTTTTCTAATTATTTAGAACCTGCTTTACTTGTGTGAAAAGCATTCATATTGTTTTCATAAATAGTTCCTGGATATATCTTGGGAGATAAGACTCCCAAATATTTTATACTGTCTACAATTATTATAAATGGAGTTTCTCTTTCTATCTTCTGCTGCTGGGTTTTGTCAGTAATATAGAGAAATGTCAATGATTTCTGTGGATTAATTTTATATTCTGCAACTCTGCTAAATTTGTTAGTTATTTCAATAAAGGTAGAGTTTTTTTTGTTGATTTTCTAAGTATACCATCACATCATCTATTAAGAGTGATAGTTTTGTTTCCTTATTTCCTATTTTAATTTCTTCAACATCTTTTTCTTCTCTTATTGCTCATATTGAATAACAGTGGTGATACTGGACATCCTTTGTTTCATTCCTGATCTTACTGGGAAAGTTGCTAGCTCATCCCCATTGCATATCATGTTTGCTAATTGTTTTCTAATGATTTTAGATAGACACTGCTTAACATTTTCAGAAAAGCTCCATTTATTTCTATGTTCTCTAATTTTTAAAAATAGGAATGGGTGCTTTTTTTCAAAAGCTTTTTTCAGCATTCATTGAGATAATATCATTTGTTAGTTTAGTTATTGATATGGTAAATGACATTGATAGTTTTTCTAATATTGAACCAGTCCTGCACTCCCAGTATAAATCCAAATTAGTCATAATATATTATTCTGGTGATCAAATACTGCAATTTCTTAGTATTTTATTAATTTTTTTGCATCAATATTCATTAGGGAAATTAGTCTATAATTTTCTTTTTATATTTGGCTCTTTCTGGTTTATGTGTGACATAAAAACAATTTGAAAAGATTTCACCTATTTTTCTAAATGTTTTACATAGTATTAAACTGTTCCTTAAATGTTTCATAGAATTCACTTGTAAATCCATGTGGCCCTGGAGATTTTTTTCCTTAGGCTTGTTTTATTTCATTTTTTTCTAACATGAGGTTAACCAATTTTACTTTATTTTTTGCTGAGACAATTAGGGTTAAGTGACTTGTCCAGAGTCACATGGCTAGAAAATGTCTGAGACCAGATTTGATCTCAGGTTCTCCTGACTTCAGGGCTGGTGCTCTATCTACCTAGCTGCCCCTCTAATTTTACTTTATTTTGTTAATCTGAGCAATTTATATTTTTGTAACTATTTATCCATTTCACTCAGATTGTCAAATTTATTGCTATACAGTTGGTAAGATATAGTTTCTTTCCATATACCTTTTAATTAAATCTATTTTTGCTTTATTTGAGATCAGAATTGCTACTCCTGTTTCTTTTACTTGTAAACAACATATTGTAGGATTCTGGTATTTATTCCACTATGCTATTTGATTCAATTTATTGCTAGCTTAAATGGTCTTCCCCAAACCAAAAAGCACTACTTTATTACTCTGCATGTGCATTTATTCTTTTTACATTTATTCTATAACACACAGACACACAGACACACAAGCAGAATCTGTTAGTATGTAAGCTCCTTGAGGTTAAAGATTATTTTATTCTTTCTATTTATATCCCAGTATTTAGCACAGTGTCTGGCACACAGCTGGCACTTAATAAATACTTGTTGATTAATTAGCTTATACAATTCCTTCCCTCTTTCTCTTGGATTTTGTTAGGAAAATAAAGAAAGGCTAATGATTTTACAGATTTATATTTTTCTACTTTAATGAAGGTAGTGTCTTAATTTTTTATAGAGTCTTAGCATGTCATCATTATCTCCCAATATACTAAGTTGTTCAGTAGAAGTGAGCCTCATTGAAGGGAGGGTTTATTTTTATTTTTGTCTCTGCATTCCTGGTATCTGAAATTTTTTTTTTTTGGGGGGACAGGGAGGCCAGAGGTATAAATAAATAATTTTATTGGTACAGGTTGTACCTGAATTAAAAATTTCTTCTACAAATGTATGTCACCACATTCTTGCAACTTCTGAGTCCAAAGACAGTTCTATCCATTATATCTTGTTGTTGCTTGCATGGCAGAAAGTAGCTGCTTAATAAGACTGATGAGAAAAAATACTGAGAAAGCTCACAGTATTTCTCTGTTACAACTAATGCTAATTTTTGGTTTTAAATACTTGACTAAAAATTTAACATGGATAATTACTTTGATCTACTAAACTTATTTAATAAAGATTTATACTTAACACATAATTTTAATACTATCAGATTTTAAAAGAATTTTCCTTTTAAGTTCATTTTGGGATTATTTCATTTTTCCATTATTATTCATTTTCTTGTGGTATGATTAAAGAGAGGCTGGGTATGATAGTGGATGTGAATCAGAAGTACCCAAGTTCAAGCTCTGATGTATACTGGCTGTGTTAATGGATGAATCACTTAATTTCTCAATCTCACTAGGCTAGTATTATTGCTAGTATAAGATAAACTGCCAATCTGTATCAATGCAAGAAGTTTCCTTTCCAAGGGTTCTTCAGACCAAATGAAATCAAAGGTGAAAATTTAAATTCTATTTGCCAATATGAAAGAGGCAGTTTAATTTTTCCATTTTTGAATAATGAGATTTTCAAAAGATTATTAAAACCCATTTGTTTCTTCTTCAGAAAATTGCAATATGTCTTTTAATCAGTTATCATTTATCCAGTGATTAGAATAATAGTTTACAGATTCATTAGGAGTTATAACTCTGACATTTAAACATTTCCTTATATATTTTAGAAGGCAAGTTTTTTTATTTATTTTTTATTAAAGCTTTTTATTTACAAAACATGGGTAATTGTAATGGGCTGAGGCTTGAGTTGATGGACTGAGGTCCCAAGCACATGAGACTAAATAGTAATTGGACCATACTCTATTAATATATATGCTTGGAGAAAGAATGGCCCCGCCCACTCTTTGTGCAAGTCCTGATGTGTTGTATAGGAAATGACATTTTTGGTGGGTGGAGGCAGGGGAGTGGAAAAGGGAAGCGGAAAGAGAGACTACTGGCTGGCATCTTGTCACAGCTGTTCGTATTGCTATCCCGACTGCCCTTCACCTCCGACCCCGCTCTGCAAACTGGCTTCCTGTCGCAGCTGCCCACATTGCTATCGTAATCCTTCTTCACCTCTACTGAGAATAAAGATTGAAGATTTTCCCCTTAACCTGAATTCCTGACTCCGGCTGATTTTAAATACACAGTCATCACAGGTAATTTTTCAACATTGACTTTTGCAAAGCCTTCTGTTTCAAATTATCCCTTACTTCCTCCCACCCCCTTTCCTAGATGGCAGGTAGTCCAATGCATGTTAAACATGTTAAAATATATGTTAACGCTCATATATGTATACATATTTATATAGTTATCTTGTTGTAAGAAGGCAAGTTTTTATTACGTTTGCCATTAGTATATCTGCCCCCACTTTTTCCAAATACATATCTTTATCATACAAAAGTAGTTACAACAAAATGATTGTCTTTCTACTTTAAAGTCATTTTATAGGCTGAATCTAAAAATATTAGTCCCAAGATGGAGCTAAGAGATGAGTAAAGATAGGGACTCACCCAAGTGCTACCAAATTCTCTTACAAATAATGTTAAAATTATGCCTCAAATCAAATTTTGGAATGGTACAATCAACAAAAGATCAAGGCAAAATAGTTTTCCAGGTCAGAAAAAGTTAAAAAGTTTCAGGAAAGGTCTCTCCCAAGGGGATGGGGAGATGAGGAAGTTGAACCTGGAGCCCTAGCACAGACTGAACAATGTACACCATCCCAGGTACCAGCAGCAGGACCCAGGAGGCAGTTTCCTAGCAACATCTTCAGGAGCCCTCAACCCACAGATGGTAAGAGAGAAAGATAACTAGTCAGAAAGAAATTACAGGGGACCCTCTGTTGGCAACGGGTGCAAGAATCTGTCATACTGCAGTTCCAGATCTAAGAGAAATACTAAATTACTAGTACTTGAAACTGCAGGAGATGCGAGGGCCCTGGTCTACCAGGGGAGAGTAGAGTGTTTGTGGTTGCTCAAAGGCCAAAGCACAAGCCAAGAGACCAAAGTCCAAACCTCTCATTTGAGCATACCATCTTGGAAGAAATGAAAAACTACAGACTCCTAGCTCTGAAATAGCAGCAAGAAAGATCTAGAGCTTGGGACTATGTGCCTATACTCTGGGAGGAGAGCCTGAATGTAACATGAAGTCAATATATAAGCTGGAAAAATCAGCAAACAACCAAAGAAGAAATTGGTCATAAAAAGTTACTATGGTGACAAGGAAGATTAAGACAAACTCAAGAGATGACAATATGATACAGCTACATGGAAAGCTTCAAAGAAAAATGTTAATAGGTTATAGGCCTAAAAAGAATTCTTGGAAGAGGTTTTTTTAAAAAAAATTTTTTTAAAAATTAAATAAGGGAAATATGAGAAAAAGTGAGAAAAGAAATGAGAGTGATGCAAGAAAATTATGAAAAAAGAGTTGATAGATTGGAAAAAGAGACAGAAAAAAGAAATATCTTTAAAAAACTGAATTAGCCTGAATTAACTGATTAAAAGGGGCACAAAAATTCACTGAAAAGAACTGCTTAAAAAGCAGAATTGGTCAAATAGCAAAGCGGGTACAAAATTCACTGAAAAAAAGAACTCCTTAAAAATTAGAACTGGTGAAACAGTAAAGAGATATGGTACTAATGCTTACTAAAGAAAATGATTCCTTACAAATTGGGCAAATTAAGTTTATAACTCCACAAGATATCAAGAAATAGACAAAAAAGTCAAAAAATGAAAAAAAAAGTGAAATACCTCATTGAAAGAACTGACCTGGAAAATAGCTCCAAGAAAAAACTAAAGAATTCTTGGATTATTTAAAAGCTAAGATTTTTAAAAGAGCATAAACATATTTCAGGAAATTATTAAAAAACAAAACAAAACAACTGCCCTGATATCTGAGAATCAGAGGATAAAATAGAAATTGAAATAATCCACTGATCACCTTCTGAAAGACACATTCAAATGAAACATCTCCCAGGAATTATGGCTAAATTCCAGAGCTCCCTGGAGAAAACCCTGTAAAGAGCCAGAAAGAAACAATTCAAATATAGATAACATAAGATCTTAGCATTTTCTATGTTAAAGGATCTAAAGCCTTAGAATGTGAGATTCTGGAGGGCAAAGGAGCTAGAATTATAATCAAGAATCACCTCCCCAATAAAACTGAGTGTAATCCTTCATAGGAAAAAATGGATATTCAATGAAATAACGTAGTTTTAAATAATCCTGATGAAAAGACAAATCTGACTTTCAAATACAAGACTAATAGGAAGCATAAACAAGTAAACTGTGAAAGAGAAATAATAAAATGATTCAATAAGATTAAACTTTTTACATTCCTACTTTTAACTACTAAAAATTTTATCATTATTAAAATAGTTAAAAGAATTACACATAGACAGAGGGCACAGAAGTCAGCTGATTATGATGGGATGATTTTTAAAAACAAAATAAAATAAAGGGATAAGAAAGAGTGATAGATTGGGAGATAGTGAAAGGGAAAAATACGGGGTAAATTGTCTGACAAAAGAATCATGAAAGAAAAAGCTTTTACAGTGGAGGGGAAGATGGGAAGTGGCAGATAATGTTTGAATCTTACTCCCATTGGAGCTGGCTCAAATAGGGAATTACAAATAGGGAATACACATTCAGATAGATATAGAAATCTATCTTGGCCTATATATAAGGAAATATGAAAGGAGGGGGATGAGAGAAGGCAGGATGATAGAAGGAAGGGCAGATTAGGGGAGGTAGTGGTCAGAAGCAAAACAGATTTTTGGGGAGGGAGAGGGTAAAAATTGGGATGGAAAGAAAAAACAGTAATCAAAACTGTGAATATGAATAGGATAAATTCACCCATGAAACAGAGGCAGAAAGAAAAGTGAATTAAAAACCAGAATCTGACACTATGTTGTTTGTAAGAAAGACAGCTGAAACAGACATAGAATATATGTTGAGAACCAGGTATAGAACAACAGCCCACACCATATACCAAGATGTACTCAAAATGGGTATACGATTTAGACATAACAGGTGATATTTTAATTAGTAGAACATGAAATTACTCTTGCCTCTCGGATCTATTAATGAAGAGAGAATTTATGACTAATCAAATGATAAGAGGGCACTAAGAGACATTAAATAATTTTGATTATATAAAATTAAAGTTTTTGTACAAACAAAACAAATGCAGTGAAGATTAGAAGGAAAGAAAAAAACTGGGAAAAAATTTTATAGCAAATTTCTTTACTAAAGATCTTATCTTTCAAATAGAGAAATGAGTCAAAACAATAAGATTATGAGATATTTCCCAAGTTGATAAATGGTCAAAGAATATGAAAAGGCAGTTTTCAGAAAAAGAAATCAATTAGCTACAGTCATAGGGAAAAAATGGTCCATTTTATGACTGCGAATACAAATTAAAACAACTCTGAGACTCTACCTCATATCTAACAGATTGGATAATATGTCAGAAAAGGAAAATGACAAATGTTGAAAGAGATGTGAGAAAATTGGAACATTAATTAGTGGAATTGTGAACAAATCCAACAATTCTGGAAAGCAATTTGGTCAGAAGCAAAACAGACTTTTGCTTTGCATATTCTTTGACCCAGTAATATCACTATTAGATTTGTATTCCAAAGAAATGAGAGAGAGAGAGAGAGAGAGAGAGAGAGAGAGAGAAAGAAAGAAAGAAAGAAAGGAAGGGAGAAAAAGAAAGAAAAAGGGAGGGAGAGGGAGAAAGAAAAAGGTTTATATGTACAAAAATATTTATAGCAGCTGTTTTTGTGGATGCAAAGAACTGGAAATTGAGGGGATGCCTACCCACTGGGATATGGCAGAACAAGTTGTGATATATGATTGAGATGTAATACTATTGTGCTATAAGAAATAAAAAGCAGGACTGGTTGCAGAAAAACTTGGAAAGACTTACATGGATCGATACAAAGTGAAGTAAATAGAACCAGGAGAACATTTTACATAATAACAATTTCCTTTGCTTTAATCTTTTCAATATTTTAAAACATCATTATGGATAAGTTTCTTATTCCGTGGGAATTCACTGGCTCAATACTGTGCAAGATATTTTTATTTTTTCCTATCAAATTACTCATTTTTTCAAGAACATCTGTTTAATTGAGGATGAATCTTTTCCCCAGTTTTTATTTTCCATAATATTATGAAACACTAAAATTTTGGGTGTCTGGTGTAACTACTCAAATTTCTTTCTTTCTCGCTTCTCTTTTGCCTAAAATCAAAAATGATATTTGTTTTGAGTTTTAGGAGTTGTCAGTTTTTTTTTCTTGCTTTGCTCCTTGATATTATTGCCTGATTATTTCCATATAAATTTTCACTGTGACTTTGGTTCTAATACATAAATTTCTTGGTATTTTAACTTGTACCGTATTAAATAGATGAAGTAATTTGGCAAATTGTCATTTCTATTATGTGAACATAATATAGCTATGAACAATCGATAGCCCTCCAATTTTTTGTTTCTTCTTTATTTTGGCCAACAAAATTTTATTTCTATGTAGCTCAATTTCCAAATATTTAATGGTTTTTGCTTTTAATGCAGATGGACTAAAAAATGTTATTTGTTCTTGCTCTTAATTACTAGTAAATGAGAATTTTAATTTTTTTTGAGGGTGCTAGGTTAATTTTTTATCTTGTAGCTTTGATAAACTCAATTTTGTGGCTGAAATGGTATTAATTTTTTGATAGGTCATCACATCATCCCCCATGAAAATGATGATATGATTTCTTTTCTAATACTGATCCCTCTAATATGCTTTTTTTCTGACTAATGGCAATTGTTAGAATTTCCAATATTATGTCAAATAAAAGTGATGAGAGTTGACATTCTTGTTTTCTCTATCTTTTTTAGTGCTTCTCCATTGTAAATTATGCTGGATCTTACCTTAAAATACTTTTTATTGGTCTGAAGAAAAAAAATTTCATGTGTATGCTTTTGGTGAGTATGGACAGAGGGTAAAAATTATCCTCCTAACAACAGCAACAACAATCACCACCACCACTTTCTGAATCATGGTCCAGGTTGATATTGAAAAGAATGAGGTAGTTCATTAGGGATTTGATTGGGCTTTGATGTCCTTATTGCATGTACTAATAGACATATCAAACCAAATGCCAAAGTAGAGAAAAAAAAAATAAGGGTTTACTATTTGTGCCTGTTTGTGGATAATAAATATTGAATATCTCTTTCAAAGTTGATTTTTAGTTCTCATCCTTCTTAACTTTGGCTGTGTTTCTCATTGTTGACAATCTCACATGTACTGGATATTCTCTATTTGAGTTTTCATGACACTATTGTTGACTGGTTCTTTCCATGACCAATTCTCAGGCTCCTTTCCTGGTTCATCATCTCTATCATGCCCTGCTAATTGTGGGTATTCTGTTGTCATGTCTTAGTGATTCTATTTCCAGAAGCCTTCTCACATTGTTCCCCCTTTTACTATTCACATGGTCCCATCATCACCCATCTGAATTATTGTACTAGCCTTTCAAATGATCTCTTTGTTATAAGTCTCTCTTTATTCTAATCCATTCTTCACATAAATGCCAAAGTAGATTTTCTTTGAAAGTAGATATGTATTTTCCTAAAGTCTTGGATTTCTTTTAGAATAAAATAAAAACTTGTCTTCTGAATTTAAAAAACTCTTCATAATATAGCCCCAACCTAGCTTTTCAAGGAAATTATATTTCCCTTTTCATATTCTATGGTTCATCCAAACTGGTTTTCTTTTTATTCTTTACATGTGATATTCCATCTTCCCTGTCTAGGTCTTTAGAACAGTCATCCTCAAAGGATGAAATTGTATTCTCTCATCTCTTCGTTCAAGACACATATTAAAAGCTATTTTTCATAAAAAAACTTTTTCTTATCACCCCAACTGCTAGTGTTGTTATTCAGAAATCTAAGTGTGTCCTATTCTTCATGATCCTATGGACCATAAGTCCATGAGATTTCTTGGCAAAGATACTAGAGTAATTTTCCATCTTCTTCTCCAGTGAATTAAGGTAAAGAGAAGTTAGGTGACTTGCCCAAAATCAAACAGCTAGTGTCTACATTTTGAACTCAGGTTTTCCTATTTCCAGGCTTAGTACTTTATACATTGAGCCAAGTAGGTGCTTAAACTGCTAATAGTTCATCCCTGATTATCTTATATTTATTTCACTTTTATTTATCCATATTTATTTTACATATACTTTCCTTTGATAGAATATAAGGTTCTTGAAAGCAGAGCTAGTTTCATTCTCTGTATGTGTAATCTAGTACTTGACAAAGTAAGATCTGCTGATTGAATGATTGGTTGAATGTCTCCAAAACTGATAGGCTCAGGTCAGTAGGTAATTAATGAGTGGGTGTATAGGAGGGAAGGGGTCGTGCAAAACTCCTGCACTTTCACAACTAACTCAGGCTAAAAGCTAGCAGAGGATGGATGGAGGTACTTAGGTGGAAAACAATTCAGATTGTTGTCTCTCGTATTTAATCTCTCCTCAAACCCCGAGATGATGTCTTAACTTCTGTTTTGTGTTCCCCTTTCTTAATTATTCTCCTTGGAAGAAGATGGAGGGTGGGTAAAGTGTCATGATTGGTGAAGAGTTAATGGCTTTCTTGGCTTTCTCACTGGGAAGATATGTTACCTTAAGTGTTCTGGCTATTAATTTTACAAAGATCTCTTTGGTCAAATTAAGGTAATTTTATTCTGAGTTTCTCAGCATTTATAATTTATGTGGCTTGTTTTTTTTCAAAGAACTTTTTAAAAACTCTTGATCATGTAACTTTCATTATTGATAAGATTTGTTTTCTATAAACTTCCTAATAAAACTAACTTAATCATAATAATTTTTTGAAAATATAAACATCTTAAGAATTCTTTATATTGTTATATTTTACTATTTTATGTTAACATTCACCAATCATTTAGCTTACACTTTCAGTTTTCTGCTTCCTCTTTCATAGATTTGAGTACCAGGGCATAATTATCTGATGGGAAAATCTGGTAAATTGATCTTTTTTCAATTTCTGCAAAGAATTTATGTAATGAAGAAGTAATTTGTTAAAGTATTTGACAGAATTTGCTGGTAAATGAATTTATGTCAATGTTTTTATTTTCTTAAAGTTCAATTGAGATTTGTTCAATTTCTCTTCTGAGACTGGTTAGTTTATTTATTTATTAACATCTTGATGTTCTGCCTATTTTATATTTTTGTAATTATTCATCCATTTCATTTAAGTTTTTGGTTTTATTAGTCACCTAATTGTGTACAATAAGTATTACAAAATGGAAAGATTGCCGAGATTTAAGTAAAAAAGATGAGAAAACATTGACTCTGAAAATTACCACCTGTGTTAATAAAGCTGAATCATTCAATTCCTCTGAACTTTGAATTAGGAATAAAATAACTCTAACATCTAAATAATAGGTGTTATCATAAGATTAGAATGAGATGATGTGTATGAAGAACTGTGCAATCTTTAAAACACCAGATAAACAAATGTAGTCACATCATTATTAGATTAGATAATTTTCTTTATTTCTTCTCCTTCAGGCATGAATTTAAAAATTCTTTTAAAATTCTTTTTTTTTTTCTCTGCCTTAAAAAAACGGAATGCTTAATTGTTTTAATTGGCCTTTTCAAAAGGCAGCTCTTAGTTTTCTAGATTTTATAGTCATTTGTTTTCCACTTATTGATTACTTCTTTGATTTTCAGAATTCTGTACTTGTTTGTGAATATTTAATTGTTTCTAGTTTCTTTTTAGATACATACACTATTTTTCTTCACTTTCTAATTTTTGACTCGGCATTGTATTTTATTCTTCCAAATACATGTAAAGATAGCTTTCAACATTCACCTTTGCAAAACTTTGTGCTCCAAATTTTTCTTTATCCCTTGTCTCCTTCCCCCTTCTCAAGAAAGCAAGCAATCTGATATAGGTTAAACATGTGCAATTCTTCTAAATATATTTCCATATCTGTCATGCTATACAAGAAAAATCAGATCAAAAGGGAAAAAATAAGAGAGAGAAGAATCAAACAAGCAAACAACAACAACAAAGGTGAAAATAACCATGCTTTGATCCTCGTTCAGTATACATAGTTTTCTTTCTGGATATAGATGGCTCTTTCTATCATAAGTCTATTACAATTGCCTTGAAGGACTTCATTGTTAAAAAGAGCCAAATCCATTACAATTGATCATTACATAATCTTGTTGTTGCTGTGTACAATGTTCTCTTGGTTCTACTCACCTCGCTTAGTGTGAGTTCATGTAAGTCTTCCAGACTTTTCTGAAATTAGCCTGCTCATCATTTCATATAGAACAATAATATTTCATTACATTCATAATTTATTCAACCATTCTCCAAATAATGGATATCTACACTCAGTTCCCAGTTCCTTGCCACTACAAAAAAGGCTGCTACAAACATTTTTGCATGTGTGGATCCCTTTTGTTCTTTTATGATCTCTTGATAGGATACAGACCCTAGTTAGCTTTTCTCTCTTTTTGTTAACATAAGTGTCCACAGAGAAAAAATTTCCTTTAAGGACCACTTCTGGCATGTTGCCTCATTCTATTTAAACAATTATTAATTTCTATAATTTATCCTTTGACATAAATTATTTAGGACAACTATCTAAAAGCATGTATTACTTGTTCATATTTACTCTATCAATGATTTTTATTGCATTATAATCTGTCAAGGATATGTTTAAAACTGAGGACTTCAACTGTAGTGTTCTTCTTTTCTAAAATATGATAGTTCTCTGAGAGCAGCTTTCTCGGGGAGCTTCTAGAGGCAACCTTAGTTTCAGTTCAGTGTAATAATCACCTCAAATGCAGCCAGCTGTTAAAAGTACAGTCCTTTAATGTGTCTTCCAAAATAGACGGGTTAGCCTTTTTTGGTTCCGAGAGCTCTCGTTGCTAGTCTTTTGCCTCTGTCAGCCTCAGCCTCTCCTCTTCCGAATCCTTCGTTCTCAATCTGCCAAAAGTCTCTAATGCTTGTCCTTTTATATGCTCTTTTAGAGGTATGAACTCAAAGATTGACTCCTCCTCCGAGAATGGGATTGTGGGTCCCTGACTTGTGATTCTCCCGGACTTGTGAACTCTAATGTGTGAGCTAATGTGTGAACTCTCAAAGGTGTAAACTTAAGTACATAAGCATTGTTTCTATCGATTCCAGTGAGTTAATACTTTGTAAGGAATTGACATTCAGCAATTGTAAATTCTTTATACTCTACAATATTTTCATGTTTGTAATGAAATAAAAGTAATATAATAGTGAAAAGTAGTTAACATTAATTAAAAGTTTTAATTCAATAATCAAGCTCATATCTAGCTTTTTAATTTAGATTCAGATGTAATTCAGGTTAGATACATCATTTTCCTTATTTAACTGTGTAAGTTTTGTCTAAGTCTAAAAAAGGCAATAAACAATATCAATCTTAAATCTATTCCATGCTTTAATTTTCTTTATTTAGATATATGCTAATCAATACATAAATGTAATATTGATCCTTTCATATTCTAAATAATCTTTAAGTACAATGAGGTGTTACTGCTTTTCTCTTTTAATTGTATGTACATTTATGTTTGCCTTGCCTGAAAGCACGGATCCCTATCTGTTTTTATTTGACTAAGACAGAATAAATTCTACTCCAACACTTCATTATTAATTCTATAAAAATGTTTGCATATTGAAGGGCTTCTTGTACACGGAAAATTGCTGAGTTTTGTTTTCTAATTCATTTTGTCATTCTTTTTTATGTATGAATTCAATCCCATTCACATTCATAGTTATGATTGTTTGTTTTCCCTCTCTCCAACTCAAGTAGGGATTGTTTCATTCTTTGTTCTTATATCTCAGTGCCTAGCACAGTGAATATCACGTAGTAGGCATTAAAAAATGTATGAGACTGATTATGATATTTTTTATTTTCTAAGAGAAAAAGACAAAAATTAGTAGTAGGTTTCTGTCGTTTCCCTAGTTGGAACAATCTGAGCCTAGTTTTTTTCCAAGTAGAACAAATGATACACTGATAATATTTAACTATGTACTGATAATGGTTGAAGCAGGTAGGGAGCCAATGTAAGGAGAACTGGATGTGGATTCAGGAAGATTTAAATTTAAACCCAGTTATAGATACTTTCTAGCTGTGTGACTCTGAGCAAGTCACTTAACTTCTCTTAGCTTCAGTTTCCTCATCTATAAAGTGTGGATAATAAAATACCTAATGGTACTCTAAAATACTCTATGAAAACTAGTATTATCATTATCATCATCAACATCAACCCATCTTTTCAACCTTATCTATCACAATTCCCTTATGTTTGAAACTTTTCTGCTCCAGCCAAGACAGCAAACTCAAAGTTGCTGAAATCTATCTTATACTTTTTCTCTCCTTATCTTAGCTAACATTATTTCCTTGACCAAAAAAGTACTTCCCATTATTTTCCGATGATCAAAATACTATCTATTGTGGTTTTGTTTCTTTAAACATTCCTAAAATGTTTAAACTTGGTCATTTTATTGGGAAAATAATTTTTTTCTTATGAACTTAAATAGCATTTATTATCTACATTCCATTTATTCTTTGTAAGCTCTTTTAGGGTAGGAATCAACTTCTTTGCTTGTATTTTTATCTCTAGTGCATAACAAAGCACCCTAAAATATAATAAATGCACTATCTTATTATTTACTCCCTTAAATTATTTTCATTATTTTATAAAACATTGTAGAGGGCCACAGATAGTGGATAAAGTACAACACCCTTCAGCCCAGAGGACATCTGCTGACAATGTCTGGTTTGGCCCCCCAATCTCCCTTTGATGTTTTCACCCTTCCTGAGAAGTCAAGGAGGGCATGATCACCCTTCCTGAGAAGTCAAAGAGGGCATGACCACCTGTATTCTACTTGAAGCAAGGGATAACAGTAAGAGGAATTTACATATCAATAGCAGGGTGCTTATAGTTAACACATGTCCAATGTGCTGTGGTGATGTAATGCTACCATAGTTAGCACTTGCAGTATGCTGTAATGCTATGGTGATATAATGGTTCTATAGTTGGCACATGCTCAGTGTGTTGCAGTGATGTAATCATACTAAGGTACTTAAGGCCTGAAAGGACTTGAAATAAATGGACCATCCTCGTGGGTCTCCTGCCTTCATCACTCTTCCATTAAGACCAAAGACTTGGGCTGGTCCTGAGATCCCCCGGAGAGCTAGTTCAAACAGTATATTTTGACACCCTAGCTCTAGAAAACAGAGTTTATTTTGGCACCCCAATTTGGGGATTCTAGAAAGCACAGTACAAAACATAATTCTTTTCTTAAAAAATACTTTTTTTGTTTTAAATACATAATGTTTTAAAGACATAAGTCCTCATTCTTTGCACACAGTATCTGTTGATGGATTTACTTCTAGAGTGGATAGTAACTTATTGGCACACAATAGGTTACTGCCCCAAACAGTGATTAAGGTTGAACATAAAGAATTACATAAATAAAGTTAATGGATAATAAGTACAAACATATTTATAAAAGCTATTTTTATTGTAACCGTAAACTGGAAACTGAGGGACCATTTATGGAGAATGGTATATTAATATATTGAAAGTTATATTATATTGTTACAAATAAGGAAATGGACAATTTCAGAAGAAACAGGGAAGATCTCGATAACTTAATTCAGAGTTAAGTGAACAGAACTAGAAGAAGAATTTATACAATGACAACATTATAAAGAAAATAACATTAAGGAATGAAGAATCAATCATGCCATTCTTGTCAGAAGTGATTGCCTTAAGGTGTAGATATGAGACATACATTTTTGAACATGACTAATGTGGAAATTTGTTTTGCAGGACTACATGTCTGCTATGAAAATTTTATTTAATTGTTTAATGAGAAATAGGTAGGTAATAAACTCAAGAGATTAACATTATAGAACATAAAAATGTGCTACCTTATTAACACTATCTAATTCCTGGGCTATTTCTAAGTATGTAAATTCTAATATATCTTTAAACTGGGTTCTTTTCTATTACTTTTTTTTTTTTTTTGCCTACTTCAAAATTTTTTCTTCATTTGAGTGATGAAAACTTTCTCAATTAGGTGCTACAAATTTTCATTATTGGCACCATCATAAACAGTTGTATTTTGGATGCTATTTCTAGATGATATGAGAATTTTCCCCTAGGTGGGATCAAATGTATTGTCTTTAAATCACAACAGCGATTAAAAAAAATAACTTAAACTTGCAACACAAAATGAGTCAAACAGCAACTCACTGCAATGATGATACAAATCAGTACTATGTATAGTAATAGTAATTGCAGGTTGTCAGATTAACATTTCAAAGTCAGATTTTCTCTTATCACTGTACATATTTCTACTGGACAATGTCAGGAATAAACATTGTCATGAATGGTATTTAGAGATGTTACCTGGTGGAAGGAATAATCAGAGACTCTGTCTTGGTAATCTTCCCACTTGGTGGAAGCTTCCCAATGAACACATCCAGTGTAGAGAGTTCAGTTTCCTGGCTGTCTTCTTGCTGACTGGCTTCTTGTGGAAGCAGATTCTGGCATGAGCAAAAATTATTCTTGAATATCATTAGTTACACTCATTATTTATATAGGTACACTAGATTCTTTCTCATCTCTTTTTATGTCTGTCATCCACCACCCATACCCCCTTTATAAATAACCTTTGGTTAGAGGGGCTTACATGAATTAAAATTTTTTCTCTCTACTTGTCCCTTAATTTAAAATCTATTGACTTAGGAAACTACGAATTATACAAATACCTAGTTTGGTTGAAGAAATGCTTTATCAAATACAGGGCAGAGGTTGCAATATCTGAAGAAATTAATTCAAAGCAGTGATCAATATACCTATCTGTACAAGAGGGACAATGTGAAAATCTCTACTACATCCACTAAAGAGTGTGCAGATGCACAGATTTCCAAATGCTCAAAGAAGTCAATATATAGAAGGAACTAAAGAAAAGCAATGTCTTAAGTGTCACATTATGCTTCAACAAAAGTACCCTCCTTTTAAAGTTTCATAATATTCATCAATTATCCCTGTTTAAATTGCTTTTTATAAAATGTGATTAAAATTCCCTTTGTAAAAGTGGATAGAACATTTATAGATTTAAAGAATATAATAAAGATAGTTTCAATTTGGCTTGATTTCTACATTGTTCTGTCTTTTCACTAGTTATTTTGCCTACTTGAAGGTACCCTCCCAATTCCCATTTATGTTGTTGTCTCCTATTAGAAAGTTCTTACTGACAGTAGGAACTGTCTTGTCTTTTTTCTGTCTCTTTTTCTCTGACCCTTTTCCTCTTTTTTTTTTCCTTCCCTTTCTCTAAACTAAGTCACCTATATTAACACAACTTTCCTGATCCTCCCAACTATTCTCTTAAGCTTTTAAACTTTTCTCATTTTAATTTGAATTATATTTGTTTGATGTTTCATCCCACTAAAGTATAAATTCCTTGAGGGCAGGGACTGTGTTCTTTATCTTTGTTTAATTAGCACCTTGTACCCACGTGTGTACAAGGAAAAATCTTGTTGAGACTGGAATAGTTACAAGTATTGAAATAAACCATAAATAAGTTATTACTGAAAAAAAAAAAAAGGATCAAGAAATCTTTGTCAAAATAGAACTTATTCCTGTAGAATCTCTTAAAATGTATGGAAGACGTTTTGAAACTATGGACATTCCTGTTAGCAAGGCCAGCTAACAATTCATTGAAGCATTGAAGGATTGTTTCAGAGATGAAATACTGGCAACTTATTGTGGAGCTATGGGCAGAAAAAAAGTAGTAAAATTACTGTCATACTGCCACCAAGAAAACCAATCAAAAAACTCAACAATTGAAATAATGTATTAGAATTTGATTGACTTAAGTCTGGAAGGAAAAAAATGGGCAGAAAAAATGTTTTCCATGAGAAACCAGGAAACTTGAACTGGTTTGACAGTGCAATTTACATGTCCCAACAGTTGTAACATTTTTGTTCACCTGTCCCACTATCTTTCCCTTCCCTTCTTTAATGGCTGCTTTTTTTTTTAAAGTTTGCCCTATCCCAAATTTGAATTCTTATTGCCAAACAAAAGTTCCTTCAATTTTATACTAATTAAATTAGTACTGCAGTATTCAATTAACTAAGCTTTTGCAAACTTTATCAATCTTGGACTTTTCTCATGTAAAAAAATTACTTCTTTATGCATATTCTTTCTTCAGTCATTTTCCTGTGTACTGCTTTGTGTTTATAGGAATTGTTTAGGATATTTCTATATTTGCTTAGTGTGAAACAATGATATAAAGCATAGCTGATTGCCTTTTATTGCTTGTACAATGCATGGAAGTCAACATAAATTGTAACAATTACAATATGGAGCCATAAATAAAGGGAATGGACAATAATATTAGGCAGTGACTTGAACACAGGCATAAGGACTAGATTTGTTATTTAATTTGTATGAGAAACACTGAGATGGGAAAATTCCTTCTACCAATGCAAGTCAGCACCTTCTTTTACAGTCTTAGGAAATTGCTAAGAACACTAAAAAATTAAGTTATTTGTCAAGAGTTAAACTAGTATGTTCCAGAGATGGGAGCTGAACTCATCTTCTCAGCTCCAAATCTACCAGTCTATCCAAAATACTATATAACCTTCACATGAAAATTTATTCACATTCGTAACTCCAACAAAATCAAAGTGCTAATGTTTTATGCAAAATTTATCATAATTAATGTTTTAGCCTTATCTCAATTTATTAATTCTCCTTTATGATCATTATGCCAGCTATAATAGACCAACTAGTTATTCTTTAATTTATTTTTTTCCGTCTAATCCAATAAATATTTTTCAAATATGTTATTTATTTAAAATGAAAAATAAGAAAAAATAGAAAAAGAAAAAGATTGTCATGTGTTCAGCAGTCAGTAATTATTAAGTGTCTTTGTACTATGCACTATGTTAAGTGTTGGAGATAAAATTAATAAAAATAAAGATAGCCCTTTCCTTCCAGAAACTTGCAATATAAAGGGGGAAGGTAATATATAAAAAGAGGCAAAAAAGTGGGGAATAGAAATCAGGAGATAGTACAGTAGAGGGACATCCTGTATACTAGAGCAACAGATGCAAAGAAGAATGAGATGAAATTCCAGTTTTTGCACTCTCTAAAGGAAGAAATTGGAAGGAGTTTGGTCCTGCATGCTTTAGTCCTCTGATCAGAGGGGAGAGGAAGCTAAGAAAGATGTTACCAGTTCAGGCTTGAGTTTAGTGGCATGGTGATGAGATTAAAAATGATGACTTTATTCTGGGAAAAGCATCTTGTTCTTTGCACTTGAAATCAATCAAAAAAAAAAAAAAAAAGCCCACTTTCTTTATATTTTTGTATATACTGTATTCCGAAACTGGAATGCATTTCTATGATAGGTTATAGTCAGGCTTGTATACATTACCTGGGTTTATTTAGACACTGTAATGTAGATAGGCTGTGGAAGAAGAAGGATTATAAAACACCTGGGAATCAAAGAATGCTCATGTATAATACCACATAAGCAGCTAGAACTTAAGTTTCTTTGTGTCATGCATAACCAAATGCTTTATATAAGTGACATGGTTCCAAGAACTGCAATTAGCATAGGAAAAAGCACACAGTAAGGAAGCCTAGCAGATTTTTCTGGAGGACTTAAAATATTTAGGAAAAAAAAAAAAAAGAATCCACTTGTTTGGTAGGAGAACTGTACAATTTAAGAGATGTAATATGTAGGAAAATTCAAGAAAACTGAATTTTTAAAAGTGACTGGGATACACATCTAGGTAACAATAGCATCAAAGAGGCAATGATATTCTAGTATCGTTAAGATTCTCAACTCTGAGCAGGGATATATTTATCATCACCTGACAGTATTATCTCTGAGAGGAAAAAAAGAGAGACCAAGGAAGACCTTGGTGCTTAACTGAGAAGAATCATCAATATTTATATTTGTTATGTATTTGACAACTCTATAAGAAAAGTAAATCTTTTTTGAGAACATTTTATATTACTCTGATAACTTAATTTAGAATAGCTAAACAGACATGCATCATATTGGTGCAGCTAAGAGATGGGTAAAAATGACTTCTGCTCCAAACAAAGAGAAATAAAGGGCAAGTATTTAACTCTCTGCTTATGGGATATTAGCTCATGGCACTCTATGGTTAAAGAACTATGGGATTATTTTTTAAAAGAACTCCATCAATGTGATGAAAGTGTTTAAAACACTTATCTTTTAAGTTTATGTTTATAACCCCACCTTTTAGGTGGGGTTCTCACCTCCTTGAGAAATCAAGGAGGTCATGACCACCCTATGTTCTAAAACAAAAGAAAGGGGGAGATGTTGGAATCTTTACAAACTGCTAACTAATTAGAGTTGATCTGATCTTACAAGAAGATGTTTTGGTCCAGAACCTGAAACAAGGTACTAAGTAGAACTAATTAGTACAATGCTTGTGTTTACACCTTTACTCATCGGAGTTCACAAGTATGCCAGATTCATTAAGTAAACTTTGTAACTTGGTGAATTCACACCTCCCTTAAAGCTCTTAGGGCCAGAGAGCACTATGGGAGAAAACCCATATGTTTATGTTTTTTATGTTTAAAACATAAAACACTTCAGAGTGTTTTGAGAAAAATAGAGAAGAAAAAGAAAAGGAAAGAAAATGCATATAGAGAGCCAGAAACAATAGGAGAGAGAAAAACAAATTTCTTAGCCCTCTGAATATGAGTTTATTTCACAATCTTAGAGGAAATTCAAACAGCTTCCATGAAATCTTTTAGATGACAGAGAAGTCAGAGCAGTCAATATGCAAAGAGCAAAAGGAAGCATTCCAACTTTCACTTCACACATTAACAAAAATCTAGAAAATATATCAGTCTGAATTCTTACTGGAAAAATCGAGAAGATACAGTGAGTCATTTTTCTAGCCCAAGGAAGCTTTGGGAGATAGAGAGAGAGAGATCTACAGACACTAGGAAGTGAAATATGGCCAGGAGGACATTTGAAGAAATCTAGGAAACAAGAAGGGAAAATTATGATGAAGAATATTTGGGCAAAGGACAAAGGAAGGAAAAATAAAAGTACTTTTGGCATTGGAAAGCTACTATAGGCCAATGTGTCATAAAGGAAAAATAGCAGGGAATTTGAGAAACAGATCACAAATCTAGCAAAGCATTCTATGTGATATGACGAACTTGAATTAACCCATCAGCTACTGAAGAGCTCTTTCTCTCTGAGAAATCCAGAGCAGCTAATAACTTTTATGACTTGCCTAGTAAAGGAATGTCACTTTCAAAAAGTGGTGGAACCAATAAGGGTAAATTCTGTTTTGGATATGATTCACCTTAAAAAAAAAAAAAAAACTGAATTGATTGATGGAATAGAAATCATGAAAAATCTGGGGGTAAGTGACCAATCAATCTTTTGTGCTTGATGAGAGGAAATCTAGGCAAAATCTGACATATATTTTTGGATCAAGAAATCTAATGAGAACTAGAAAAATTGATTTCATTCATCCTAGAACTGCACAAAAAGCTAGCCAGAAATATGTGCATAATACAGAGTAGGTTGCTGGCAAATCCAGTAGTAGTACAGATAAAAGAGCTGTGTCCCAGAAAATAGAGGCTAGAAATATGTGAACTGCAAGCCTGTGTCTAGAGATAGCAAGAGCTGAGAGAGCCCAAGAAAGACCCAGTTCTATGATGGAGACTTTTGAAACCCCAAGGAGCAGCAATGGCCAGAATGGTCAACTCAGACTAGTGGCTCAGTGACATTCAGGTGTTCCGACTAAAAGAACTTGTCCTAAAATGCCATAGAAGATATGATTCTCTGAACCTCATTGATTTAAAAAGGCCTAGTCCTGAGAGACAGAAGTCATGCAAGAACGAAGGGAATTCTCTATTCCCTCTATTCAAGACCAGGTCATGTCAATCCTAGCACAAACCCAATTAAGAAACTAAAGCTGGAGAATTAAACCAAAGAATACATTGACAGGAAAACAAACAAATACAGAGAATGATTCTGTAACAATTATAATTATTGACTCAATGGGAAAAATAGAATTTCTGCAAGGACTATATGAATACTCAGAAGAAATGAAGAGAAATATGTGGAAAACAAATGAAAGAGAAATAGTTAAGAATCACTAAGCTACCAGAAAACTATGATTAATGTTTTTAATATCTGGAACAAAATTTCAAAAAATCATAAATGACTATGTAGACCTATTAGGAAGAAAGGGCAATAAGTTTCTAGTCAGACAACGAAAAAGATATAGGGCTAGATTGTTTATCTAATCTTCATGACATCCCAAATTATTCTAAAACAGAAATTATGCACAAGATTATTTAATTTCAGCTATCTCTACAGTCTACAACACCAACGACCTAAACGAAGTAAAAATTTGATGAACTAATTCTTAAGCTTAAACGTAAATCAATACCTCCATCTTTATGATGCACCATAATTGGTCACAAAAGGTGACTCTTAAGCTTGCAACAGAACTGAACTCTTCACTATAACCTCCCAGTGTTGCAGAGAGAATTACTAAGAGCATTAATGCTCTAAGATGTAACAAAGAACAGCCAAGGAATTAAAAAATAGAGGGAACTGGGGCAGGATATGTGTGTGAGGCTGCATTAGACTAGTAAGCCTTAAAGAAAAAGTCCAATTCTATTCCCTTAGACACTAGAAGCCAAGACCTAATTTGATAAACTGCCATCAAGGGAGAGGGACTCAGAATGTGATAAACAAGGGAAAATACGAAGGAAAAAAAATGAAATTGCTAAAGATTTCAGGAGGAAGAAAATTATGTTTCTCAAATAACTCATTACAACAGAATTACAAGAAGGGTAAACAAATGCAGCAACCAAGGACAACAATAGCAAAATAACAACAGAGAAATCATTAAGAAATTTCTTCTTGAAGGAATTCATGAAGAAAAAGAAAAAAGCCAAATTAAAACAGAAATTTGGGAAAAAAGGTCAAAATATCACAGACCAAACCTCATTAACAACTTGCCAACAGGTGAATCAATATTTTTTGTGGTATTAAATTACAAAATAGAGGGAAATACAAAGAGAGAAAGAGGATAAAGGAGAAATGTGATATATTCATGAAGGAAAAAAAATTCATGAATTATTATTAAGTCATGAAGAAATAAAGACAATGAGTAAAAAGCAAAAGAAAGGACTGAAAAAAGAGTTACCACCAATGAATATTTCAATAAGAGAAGAAAGATATTTCATAAAGGAATGTGTGGAATTTATAATGAACATTATCTGAAGGGATTTGGTACTTAGAAAGATCATTCATCCTGCCTCAGATGAAGAGGAATAAGAGCTCCCGGGGCAACTGATACCCAGAAAAGTTGGTAGATCTAGATCCAGGGGGAAAATTTCTAGGTAAATGGGAACAAATAATCAAGGGAGAGCAAAGATTCCTACCTTGAACGCTTATTATCATCTGCAATTAATATGTAGAAGAGAAAAAAACAGAAAGCAGGAATGGCATCACTTTAAAACAGATTAAATTACAGTAAGAGAGAAGAAATGGGAGAAAACCTAATTTGAAAAGAAAAAACAACATGAGAGAGAAATGGAGAAAAACAGAATTTTTAACTTTTAAGCGTGACTGGACAATACTATCCAATCACATGAAAAAGAGTGGTGGCTGGATAAAAAGAGCTAAAATTCCACCATTTGATTACAAGAAACACACTTCTGAAAAGACACTCACAGGATAAAAATGAGACACTTTGAAAAACTATTATACATCAAATGATTCCACAAAAGCAGGAACTGCAATCATGTTATCAGATAAAGCAAGAGGAAACAGTCTAAAAAAGGATAAACAAGAAAACTATATTATGCTGAAAAGAACCATAGATAATAAAACAATATTAATACTAAACTTATACTTTAACAAGATACTCAAATAGGGAATATAGAGATTTGGATCAAACTAAATGAGAAACTAGAACCAAAAGAATTATGGTATCTTCTAAAAGAAATTTCTAAAAAACATACTTATTGCCCAGCACTACGTGAAGTTTTTACAAAAACTGACCATATATTAGGGAGTAGAGAAATTGGAAACAAATGTAAAAAGATGTTGATTTTAAGCATATGTTATATAGACCATAATGCAATAAAAGTAGTAACCAATTCAGGAAGGAAAAAAACAGATCCAAATAGAGATTTAACAATGAAATCCTAAAGAATGAGGGGATCAAAGAACAAATTATAAAAACAACTAATAGTTACATGAAAAACTTATAATTTAATTGTAAACTTCTGAGATGCAGGTAGAACAGTCACTGGGGAAAAAAAATCATATTCCCTACAAATGTATATTAGCAAAATAGAAAAAGAGATAATTAATGAATATGCATTTAAAAAATTTAGAAAGCCAAAAAATGGACAATCCTAAAATAAGAGATATTTAAAATTATAGGAGAAAGAGACAAACTAAAAACACTCTTCCCAAATGAAAAATATATCTAAAGGTTCTTTGTAATGATTTTTAAAATTGATAAATCTTCAGCCAGTTTAATTAAAAAAAAACAAATCAAATCAACACAAATTAAAATCACATCAAAACAAAGGAAATAAAAATAATTTCAAAATCTATTATATATTCTTATTTACATGCTAATAAAACCAAGATTACAAAAAGGAGGAATACCTTTAAAAATATGTAAGATTTAAACTGACTGAAATCAAATGGCAATCTCAGGAAAGGCAAAGAGAAAAAACTTTAAAGAAATTATCAGACAAAAACTGTTTCTAACAGATTCACTGGAGAATTCTCTCATACTTTTAAAGAACAATTAATTCCAATATTACACAAATCATTTTTTCCCTTCTTTTATTAAAGCTTTTGATTTGCAAACCATGTGCATGGGTAATTTTTCCAACACTAATCCTTGCAAAACTTTTTGTTCCAAATTTTCCTCTCCTTCTCACCACCCTCCCTTTAGTCGGCAGATAGACCAATACATGTTAAATATGTTATAATACATGTTAAATCCAATAAATCATTTTCAAAAATTGAGAAAGAAAACACCCTATTAGAATCCTTTAAAGAAACAAATACAATTTTAACATTTAAACCAGGCAACGATAAAACTGAGTTCAACTATAAACCAATATTCTTAATGCATACTGATTGAAAAATTTTTAATAAAACCTCACCAAACAGATTATGGTGATTTATCCAAGAAACCACTCATTATGATCAAGTTGGAATCATATCAAGGATGCCAAGATGGGTCAAACAATCAACAGAATTTAATCATCTTAAAAGCATTTTAAAATACATCTAAAACCACATGATAATCTCAATAGGTGAGGAAAACAAGAATCATTTATGCTAAAACCCTTATAAATTATAAACATAAAGGTATCACTTTTTAACATTATAAAAAATATTTGTCTAAAACCTAAGGTCAATAATTCAATAGGGGTACACCAGAACTTTTCCCAGCAAACATGTAAGTAAAGATACCCATCCTCCACAGTATTATTTCATATGATTCCAAAAATGCTAAGAGCAGTATTAAGACAAGAAAAAAAAAATACATAAATAAATATAGGTAAAGAGAGAGTAAAACTATCCCTATTTGCTGACAATATGATGGTTTGCATAAAAGAAATGCAATTGTTTTTTGAGGATTTTGTAGCCATCAATTTAGGTGAAGCTATATGCCATTAGTACCTTTATTGATTCTCTAGGCATTTTGATGTAAAATCTGAGTTTGATTGGTATGGCACTGAATAAATACATTAATTTAGGTAGTACTGTCATTTTATTATATTATATGAGCATTGATATTTTTCCAATTGATTAGATCTGACTTTATTAGTGTGGAAAGTGTTTTGTATTTGTGTTCATATAGTTCCTGATTTTGCCTTGGCAGGTATACTCTCAAATATTTTATATTATTGATACTTATTTTAAATGGAATTTCTCTTTGTATCTCATTGTTGGACTTTGAAAAAGTCCATTTTTTGAAAAATGGTAATATATAAAAACGCTGATGATTTATGTGGATTTATTTTGTATCCTGCAATTTAGCTAAAGTTGTGAATTATTTCTAGCAGATTTTTAGTTAATTCTCTAGGGTTCTCTTATACCATCATAACATCTGCAAAGAATGATAATTTAGTTTCCTCATTACCTATTCTAATTCCTTTAATCTCTTTTTCTTCTATTGCCAAAGCTAACATTTTTAATACAATATTGAATAGTAATGGTGATAATAGGTAGACTTGTTTCATTCTTGATATTGGGAATGGTTCTAGTTTGTCCTTATTACATATGATGCTTGCTGATGGTGTTAAATAGATGCTACTGATCATTTTAAGGAAAACTCCATTTATTCCTCTACTCTTTACTGTTTTTAATAGGAATGGGTGTTGGATTTTATCAAATGCTTTTTCTGCATCTACTAAGATAATCATATCATTTTTGTTGGTTTGGTTATTGATATAGTCAATTATGCTAATAATTTTCCTAATATTAAACCAGCCCTGAATTCTTGGTATAAATTCTACTTGGTCATAGTGTATTATCCTGGGCATAATTCTTTTCTGTAATCTTTTATTTAAGATTTTTGCATCAATATTCATTAGGGAAATTGGTCTATAATTTTCTTTCTCTGTTTTCACCCTATCTGCTTTAAGTATCAGAACCATGTCTGTGTCATAAATTGGTAGAATTTACATATAAATCTATCTAGCCTTGGAGATTTTTTCTTAGGGAGTTGATTAATAGCTTGTTGTATTTCTTTTTCTAAAATGGGATTATTTAAGTAACTTATTTCCTCTTCTATTAATCTGGGCAATTTATTATATTTTTATAAGTATTTCTCCATTTCACTTAGATTATCAAATTTATTGATATATAGTTGGGCAAAATGACTCCTAATGACTGCTCTATTTTCCTCTTCATTGGTGGAAAGTTTTCCCTTTTAATTTTTGAGACTAACATTTCATTTTCTTCTTCTAATCAAATTAACTAAAGGTTTACCTATTTAGTTGTTTTTTTTTCTTCCACAAAACCAACTCTTACTTTTATTTATTAATTCAATAGTTTTCTTATTTCCAATTTTATTAATCTTCCCTTTTCAGAATTTCAAATTTGGTCTTAAATTTAAAAAAAAAAATTTTCCCTAGCTTTTTTAGTTGCAAATCTGTGGTATACTTTTCCTTAAAATATAATGGTTCTCTCTGGGAGCAGGTTTCTCGGAGAGGTTTTCTGGGGGCAGCCTTAGTTTCAGTTCAGAGTAATAATTACTCCAAATACAGCCAGCTGATAAAATCCAAATGTTTATTTTCTCCTGTTTCTGAATCTTCTTCCTGGGGCCCGGTTAGCTTTCTTAGAGGCCTATCTCTCCTTGGTTCCAAGAGCTCTTGCCCCTAATCTTTTGCCTCTGCCAGCTTCGGCTTCTATTCTTCCAAATGTCTCCAACCAGCTCCAAGGTGAAAGTTGGAATGACTCTGTCTTGCTTCCGAGAGAGTGCTTCTGTGTCTGTTCCAGAGTGCCTCTGTGTCTGTCCCAGAATGGTCTCTGGTCCTACGAGCTTCTTGCTTATATGAGCTCTCTAAAGGTGTGAACACAAGCATTGTTTCTATCAGTTCCACTTAGTAAACTTGTTTCAAGTTCTGGCCCATAACATCTCCTTGTAAGATCAGATCAATCATACTGAACTATGCTAAATTGATAATTATTGTCTCTATCAACTCTAATGAGTTAACACTTTGTAAGAATTCCAACATCTCCTGCTTTCTTTTGATTTTAGAACATAAGGTGGTCATGACCTCCCTGACTTCTCAAGGAGGTGAGAACCCCGCCAAAAAAAGGTGATCACACCTTCCCTGACTGCTCAAAAAAGAAGTGAAAACACCATCTCAGGAAGGGAGATGAAAACACCAAAGGAAATGGGAAATCAAATAAGATTAGCAGGTTTCTGAAGGGGCTCATTTGAAACAGGTATACATAAATCCATCAATATGGGAGGCATTACACATAATTACATAAGCACATTGCAATATAACACAAGCTAGTAGTAATGTAACAATGAATCAACATGAGAATTTATACATGTCCATAAGTCCTAGAAATAGTACAAAAGGAATTAGTTCATGTGCCAGGAATCCAATAATTCCTGTAAGCTTTGAAGTACTGCAATAGTCTCAAACAATTTTTCATCTCAAGGACCTGTATTCTCCCCAAATGTAAGCTCTTCCTGTCATGTGATTATTTTTAGGCTAATTGATCACATCAGAGTCCTGACTTTCTAAGACTCTCTGGGTATAACTTCAGCTGTCATCATGCCCCACCTATCTTTTGATTGATACCTTGGAGCTGGGCTCCACCTCTTATTTCTCTGGGTTAATCTACATTCAGAGGCCCAGTGAAAGCCTCAGTTACATTTTGGACATGGGATTTGGGGTTTTATTCTCTCACCCTGTCCTCTCACTCTATGTCCATATCTGCACTGAGCTCTAAGATGTCCTATTTTTCTATACTGAAAGCATCTACGAGTTTCTCTAGAAGTCCCTTGCCAAGAGGGACCCTGAATTCCCATATTCATCATAGTTTGGGTATAATAAGCATTTGTGCCCACTGTGGCACAGCGTCTTATGATTGCCTCTAAAGGAGCATCTTTGTCTAGTCCCCATATAATTCTTTTGTAAACTACACTGGCATTTTCCTTAGCCAGATGTCTGGTCATTATTTCTGTGGCAGCATTATCTCCAATGGTTCTTATGACAGCTGTTTGCAAACGTCCAACAAAATCAGCAAAAAGTTCATTGGGACCTTGCTCTAGTTTTGTGAAAGCTTTACCTCTATCTTTCTGTCCAGGGAGAGAACTCCAAGCTTTTATTGCAGCCTTAGAAATTTGCTCATACACTGTTATGGGATAATAAATCTGTTCTGAATTCTCTCCATACTGACCTTCACCAGCTAATTGGTCAAAAGTGATTTGTCCAACAGCTTCTGTTTGCCTGTTGGGTTGGGCTTGAATCCTACATAATTCATGAAACTCCAAAAACCACAACAAATTTTGTCAGGTTTCAAACATGTTCTTGCTATGGATTTCCAATCATTCGCGGTTAAGATTTCATAAAACAAATTATCTAGTAACAGCTTAACATAAGAGGATGTAGCCCCATAAAGAGTGCAACCCTTTTTCAAATCTTTAATATTTTCCAAATTAAAAGGAGTGTATTTTCTCTTTTTGACCTGAAGAGTCAAGCTTTTCAATCACAGGATATGGATTTATAAAATCAGATATAACTTCTCCTTCATTTTTAGCCTTAATTAATGCCTTTTCTAATCTTGTTATATTCTGCTTCACAGGAGATGCTGATTGTGTTTTTGCCTCTCTCCCTCCCCCTTCGTCCTCCATCCATGAAGGGTTAATTGAGGGGGGAGGGTCATGAGATGTGGAATGATCAAATTTCTCCTGCTATGAAGTATCACACTCAGAATTGTACTTAACTCCATTCTTATCTAATTCTTCCTGCTTTTCACCTAGTTTAGTTGGCACTTCCCCTTCTTGCTCTTTCTTCTTTTTCCTTATTTTAACACTTATAAAATTTCCTAAAGCCAGTTGTATTAAATTATATGTATTAAGTATGTCTTTGAAAATTGCATTTTTATTGCAGAATTGACAAAAATACTCTCCTAATTTCCACTCCATTGAGTTTGGATCAGATCTGTAGTATTCACCCAGTTGCTCTCCTATTAATTTCCACTCGTCTAGATCCAATTCTTTTTCCATAGAGAACCAAGGACATATGTGCTTTACAGTTTCTAAAAGTTCAGTGATCCGCTCCAAAATTATAATCTCACCCTGGCTTTCCATAACCTTGACAATGCTCTATAAACATTTTCCTTGAACAGAAACAGAAGGCTGTTTCTAAACATCTGTCCCATCTTAGCTAAAATTCTACTTTAACTTTTTTAGCAAAATTTCTTTGTTGTACTCACCCTAATTTCTGGGTTGAGGAGACTTTTCCACTGGATTCAGGATCAGAGGTTTTTCCAGTGAGATCAGGATTGGAGGCTTTTCCACTGAAATCCACTGAGGGGCCTGTCAGTCCCATGTTCAGAGCGCCAAAATGTGGTGTTCTCTTCTTTAAAATATAATGGTTCTCTCAGGGAACAGGTTTCATAGGGAGATTTTCTGGAGGCAGCCTTAGTTTCAGTTCAGAATAATAATCACTCCAAATACAGCCAGCTAATAAAATCCAAATGTTTATTTTCTCCTGTTTCTGAATCTTCTTCCTGGGGCCCGGTTAGCTTTCTTAGAGGCTTATCTCTCTTTGGTTCCAAGAGCTCTTGCCCCTAATCTTTTGCCTCTGCCAGCTTTGGATTCTCTTCTTCCAAATGTCTCCAGCCAGCACCAAGGTGAAAGTTGGAATGGCTCTGTCTTGCCTCTGAGAGAGGGCTTCTGGCTTTCAATCTCCTAGGGTGCTCCTGTGTCTGTCCCAGAGTACCTCTGTGTTTGTCCCAGAGGGCTTCTGTGTATGTCCCAGAGTGCCTCTGTGTCTGCCCCAGAGTGCCCTTTAGCCCTGGGAGCTTCTTGCTTATATGTGCTCTCTAAAGGTGTGAACACAAGCATTGTTTCTATCTGTTCCACTTAGTACCTTGTTTCAAGTTCTGGCCCATAACATCTCCTTGTAAGATCAGATCAATCATACTGAACCATGCTAAATTAGATAATTATTGTCTCTATCAACTCTAAATGAGTTAATACTTTGTAAGGATTCCAACACAAACCCAATTCATTGATCTTCTCTTTATATTTTGCAAGTGGGAAATAAAATTTCCCCTAATAACTGCTCTGGCTGCATCCCACAAATTTTGATATGTTTTCTCTTTGGTATGTCATTCTCTTGGATGAAATTATTGTGTTCCATCCGCTCATTCTTTAGGATTAGATTGTTTAGTTTCCAATTAATTTTTGATCTATTTTCCCCTGGCCTTATATTGGATGTAATTTTTATTGCCTCATGACCTGAGAAAAATGCATTTACTTTTTCTGCCTTTCTGCATTTATGCTCTAATATAAGGTTAATTTTTGTATAGGTTCCATGTACTGGCAAGAAAAAAAGTATATTTCTGTCTCTATTCAATTTTCTTTCTTTCTTTCTTTTTTTTTTTTGCTGAGGTAATTGGGGTTAAGTGTGACTTGCCCAAGGTCATACAGCCAGGAAGTGTTAAGTGTCTGAGAGATCAGATTTGAACTCAGGTCCTCCTGACTTCAGGGCTGGTGCTCTATCCACTGTGCCACCTAGCTGCCTCTCAATTTTCTCTAAATATCTATTACCCCTTTTTTAGGATTTTATTTACCTCCTATACTTCTTTCTGATTTATTTTGTGGTTTGATTTATCTAGCTCTGAGAGAGCAACATTGCAATCCTCCACTAGTATAGTTTTGCTGTCTAATTCTTCTTGCAGCTCTCAATTTCTCCTCTAGGAATCTAGCTGTTATACCACTTGATGCATATTTGTTTAATATTGATATTACTTCATTGTCTATGGTACCTTTAAGTAAGTTATAGTTTCCTATCTCTTTAATTAGATCTATTTTTGCTTTTACTTGATCTGAAATCAGGATTGCTACTTATGCTTTATTATTATTTTTTTAAATCTCAGCTGAAGCATAATAGATTTTGCTTTAGCCTTTTACCTTTATTCTAAATGTATCACTTAGCTTTAAATGAGTTTCTTGTAAACAACAAATTGTAGGATTCTGGGTTTTAATCCCATCTGCTATCGACTTCCATTTTATGGGAGAGTTCATCCCCATTCACATTCACAGATAAAATTACTAACTCTGTATTTCCTGGTGTCTTGTTTATCCCCCGTTATATTTTTCTCTTCCCTTTCTCCCTTTCCTACCTCCCAAGTATTTTGTAACTGTTCTCTCCCACCCTCAAACAGTCCTCCCCTTTTGCAGCCCCTCCTCCTTTCATATACCTTTCCCCTTCTATCAGCCTCATCCCTCCTTTTTCTCTTTTCCCTCCTATTTTTCTATAGGTTGAGACAAGCTTCTCTGTAAAGCTAAATGTGTCTGATATTCTTTCTGAGTCAAATCAGAGGAGAGTAAGATTCACACAATGTTCTTTTGTAAAGGGCTGAAACTATGAAAAGGTGTACTTGCATCAGACAATCTAGCACTTAAGGCTAATTATCTATTTGATGTGAGACAATGACTTTATTAGCATATGTTTGGATAAAAGGCTCTTTTCACTGTTTGATGCTTACTCAATGTTTGATCTTAAGATAATTGTAGGCAAGGATTAGAGGGTGGGGTGAGAGAAGCTAGACTTCACTTGGTGGGCAGGAAAGGAGGAGAAAGGTGGAGAGTCTGGACTCCAGAATTGAGAAGAAATCTTTGGCAAAACTCCTGGCAGTTTGCCTGCTTCTTTCACTCTTTCCCCTAAAGTCCAAGGACTTTTACTTGTCCTGGCTCTGGCTGATCCTGAGACCTCTAGGGAGCTAGCTTGGACTCAACATTCTTCTTCCTCCCCTCTTTCCCTCAGTTGCAATAGATCTTTTTTGTCTCCTCATGAGATGTAATTTATCCCATTTTAACTACATTTTTCCTCTTCTTCCAGTAGAATAACTCTTCCTCCTCTAGTTTCTTCTTAAAATCGTTAAAAAAAAAAAATCAAATTATCTTTGTACCCTCTTAGTATATCCATAAGAGAGAAACAGATCTCAAGAGTTAAACATATCATCTTCCCATATAGGGATATAAGCTTTTTAACTTTTAAAAGAAAGTTATTTTTTTTTTCTTTCCTTTTTACCTTTTTTATGCTTCTGCTGAGTTCGATATTTGAATATCAAATTTTCTATTCAGTGCTGGTCTTTTAATCAGAAATAGATGAAATTCACCTGTTTCTTTGAATGTCCATCTTTTCCCCTGAAAGATAATGCTCAATTTTACTAGATAGTTGATTCTTGGCTGCAATTCAATTTCTTTTGCCTTTCAGAATATCAGATTCCAAGCCCTTCAATCTTTGAAAGTAGAAGTTGATAGGTCCTGAGTAATCCTAATTGTGGCTCCTCAATATTTTAATTGTTTCCTTCTGGCTGCTTGCAATATTTTCTCCTTGATTTGATAATTCTGGAATTTAGCTACGATGTTCCTTGGAGTTTTCATTTTAGGGTCTCTTTTAGGAGGTGATTGATGAATTCTTTCAACCCTCTGGTCCAAGGACATCTGGTCAGTTTTCTTTGATGATTTCCTGAAAGATGATGTTTACGCTTTTTTTTTTTTTCATTATGGTTGTCAGGAAGTCCAATAATTCTTAGATAGTCTTTTCTAGATTTATTTTCCAGGTCAATTTTTCCAATGATGTATTTTACATTTTCTTCTACTATTTCATTTTTTTTTTCCTTTTGGTTTTGTTTAATTAATTCCTTAAGTGTCATTGAGAAATTCACTTACATTTGTTCAATTCTAATTTTTAGTGATTTATTTTCTTTAGTTAGCTTTTTTACTTCCTTTTGCATTTGTCCAATTGAGATGTTTTGTTCATTGCATTTTTTTCATTTCACAAATTCTGTTTTTCAACGAATTGGTTTCTTTTTCATATCTATTTTGCAAGAAGTTATATGCTTTTTCCATTTCATCAAATGTATTTTACAAGGAGTTATTTGCCTTTTCCATTTCATCAAATCTATTTTTAAAGGCGTTTTCTTCAGATAATTTCTGGTTTACCTTTTCCATAACTTCTTGCAAAAATCTCATTTCCTTTCCCCATTTTTCTTCTAACTCTCTTTTAAGATCCTTTTTGAATTCTTAGAAAGCCTTGTGAAATGAGGACCAACTCATATCACCTTTTGGGGCTTCATGGGGAGCTGATTTGCCTTCAAGATTCTCAGGATATAAAATCTGTTTTCTTTCTTCATAAAAGTTATCTATGGTCTGAGTTCTTTTTGCTTAATTTTTTTTTTTTTTAAAGGTTGAGATCTGCTCTTAAGGCAAGGGGGCGATAGCCGCTTTAGTTTGCCTTGGGGCCAGTAGTGCTGTCTGACTTCAAATGCTGGGTAGGCATGGCCATGTCCCACATCCTTCTGGGTTTCAAGGGCTCATAGTTTGCCTTTTGTATTTGCTCTGGGTGTTTTACAGCTAATCTGCTGATTCATTGGCTTATAACCAGGACAGAGTAGCCTTATAGCCTTGCAATAGATTCCTCAGTGTGCAGATGCTACAATGTCCTGGCTTCCCTTCCCAGGTCCTTGCCCCAGGCTCCCTGCACTGTGGTCTAGGTGTGGCAGCCTCTCCCACTGCCCAAATAAAAGAGACCTTTAATGAACTTCTTCCACAGTTATCTTCTGGATAATTGTTTTACTCCAAATATTTGTGGGTTCTGTCACTCCAAAACCAGTTCAGAGGCTTAATCTGCTATTGATTTGAGGTAAGCTCAGAGAAAGTCGGATAGAAATTTGCCTACTCTCAGATATTTTGGCTCCGCTTCCCCCCCAAAGTTTTTTTAATGCTATATGAACATAAGGGATACTTTCAGAATCTGATAAAATACTAACAAAATCCAGTGAGGGGGAGGAACCTAGACTAGAAAAGGAAATGATAAAAATAAGTAAGAATGAAGGAAGAAGAGCACTTCCAGATTTTAAACTATATTAGAAAGCAGCAATCACCAAAACCATCTAGTATTGTCTAAAACAAAGAGAAGTAATAGATCAATGAACAAGGGAGAATCAGAAATAATGGAAATCAATAGTGTCTAAGAAAGCAGAAAACAGCAATATTAATATATCATATATATTATGCTGTTGGAATCTTTACAAATTGTTAAGTCATTAGAGTTGATAGAGACAATAATTATCTAATTTAGCATGGTGTTCAGTATGATTGATCTGAACCTACAAGGAGATGTTATGGGCCAGAAGAAACAAGGTATTAAGTGGAACTGAGAAACAATGCTTGTGTTCACACCTTTACTCATTGGAGTTCATAAGTATGGGAGATTCACAAAGTTAACTTTATAACTCTCTTAAGGCCAGAGAGCACTCTGGGAGGAAACTCATATCCCACTCTCTTATCCCACAATCCCACTCTTGAAGAAGGAGCGTAAATACAGCTTCAAGGAGCCAGTTGAGTGAGTTCACTTTGGAATATTGCCAGGAGTCGGAGAGGAGCACTCTGGGAGGAAGCCCACAAGCCCACTCTCGGAGATGGAGTCAGATTCATTCCAACTTTTACTTTGGTGCTGGCTGGAGGCTGAAGAAAGCAGAGGCAAAGGATAACTGCAAGAGCTCTTGGAACCAAGCAGAAAGATAGTCCTCCAAGAAAAACTAACTGGGCTATTTTGGAAGGAGAAAATAAACGTTTGCATTTTAATCAGCTGGCTATATTTTGAAGTGATTATTGCTTTCAACTGAAACTAAGGCTGCCTCCAGAAAACCTCCCCAAGAAACCTGCTCCCAGAGAGAACCATTATATTTTAAAGAAGAAAAATACCACATTATATCATTTAAGAAATATGTAATGTGTATGATAGATAACATTATTTTTTCCTAGTATTATATCATATAACTAAGTATGTTACTTTAATATATCATGCTCCACTATGATACATGATACATTATATATGCTATGCTATTTATATTATACATTAATATAAGCTTTAATCCAATTAATAATCAATGTGATGAATACAAAGAAATATGGAAAAGTTTATCTAAAACTGTGAAGTCAACAGAGCCACAAAAAATAATACACATAATAATTACAACAGTTTAAATGGAAAGAACTCCCTCCCCTTCCTCAAAACCTAAAGTAGATGTTAGAAAATATAAAGAACAAGCATGACTTTAAATAAGAGATATGAGAAGACACTCCCAGTGCACATCTTTGCAGAGATGGAGATCTACATGTATTGCACACTATAAATATTTTCTCTTTCTTTTACGATATCCATTTCTTTTTCATTTTTTATTTATGAAAATGCTATTTTTTAAATACAGATTGCTTCTCTGGGAGGGGGAAGAGAGAAAACTGCGGGAAACTAATGTAAAAAACAAAGAAGGCAATAATATTTATTTTAAAAAAAAAAAAAAGAACCAAAAGACAAGATAAAAGTATCAATCAATAATTCCTTTAAAAAGGGGGGATAGGAGGAGTGCCAGAAAAGTCACACCCAAAATGCAGAGTTCCCACATCAAAGAAAACAACAAATATCCAGAAAGCAGTTTAAGTACCACTTTATGTAAGGATCACACAATCCCTGGCAAATTTTATTCTAAATGAGAGGAAATCTTGAAATACGATATTCCAAATGGTGAAAGAAACTAAGAATAACTTACATTGTAAAGGTAAATATCATACTATTGATGAGGTCTTCAGTGTTAGGGGTGGTTAGCAGAGAAATTGATAAAAATTAATCCCTCAGGCAGGCAGGGAGAAGGCACTAAGAGAGATCAGTCTGGGGAGGTCATCTGGTCTGAAATTCAAACTTCTAAGACCCACCCTTTGGAGAGGTCCCAATAGTTTCATATTACCATGCTATGTCAGAAATCCCAGGTTAAATTTTTTCTATAAAATCTACTTATGGACCATCCCATGGCTGCTGCCCTTCTTTGGGTTAACTGTCTCATGGTGTCTTTCTCCTTACTCCTTTCCTCATGCCTTCTTTCCTAAGTCCACTATGCTTTTCAACCCCACTTCTCCTCCCTACAGCTAACTAAACCTTTTTGGGTACTAAGGCCCTTTCAGGATTTAGCCTGCCAGCTAAGGGCATGTCCCAACTTTATGGGATGCTGAAGGAATATTCCCTATTTCTGAGTAAGTTCACTCTGTCCTTTAGCTGACTTCTCAAAGAATGTTATCTGCATGCATTGGCTGCTTATCTAAGTTTCAGGAACTAGCCTCTCCTGGAACTCAAGGACAGTACTTGGAAGAAATGGCTAATCTCCCATGTATGTCATTTATTAATTACAACCCTGTGGCCCCTCATGGTTATCTCCTTGATGAGCTAACACATCTGTATTTTCATGGCCAAAAGCCAAGAAAATGGGCTGAAGCCCAAAACCCCTGGCCCATCCATATCCCAAATCCTTGGCTCAAAGCCTTCTTTGTCTGAAACCCCATAAAGCCCTTGCTCTGAAACAGCTCATTGGAATCTCACCCATGGAGAGGACACTCTATCTAGGACCCTCCCATTCAGGACTCTAGGCTGCATTTCCGGGATTCACCAGCCACAGAGGATCAGAGTTGGTGCTCTCCTGAATTGGTGATGTTTTCTCTCTCTTTTTCGTCTATTCTGATTATTGTATTAATAATTATAGTGTGCCTAGTTATTAATCTTATACGCTGGTTTTGTTATTGCAAAAGGTCTATTCTCTGCTGTTTTTAGATATTATTAAAGTTTTTTTATATTTGGCTTCTGAAACATAAGTCATTTGTGATAGCTAGTTCAAACTTTAAAATCTTACAACAGATGCTCCCTTATTACTGGGTAATTTTGCATTCTACTAAAGAACTTGTCTTTCATATGCTCTCCCACTCTATTCCAGATTTACAATTCCTGGTATCTAGTGTGTCCCTTCATCTTGTCTTATATAAACTCTTCCCTAAATAAATCTACTTTTTGCCAAAGAGAAGGACCACTGTGAATTCTTCACATGATCAAACTACAACTTTTGTTGCCTATCATCATCTGATATCTACATAACCCATATCATTTTGGTGCTCAAACCACATCACTATGGGAAGGGGGGGGGGGGCTGGAGTGGAGAAGAGATTTTTAATGGAATAGAAGACTTTAAAGCATTTTTGTTGAAAATACCGGAGCTGAGAAGGAATGTTAAAATACAAATATAAGATTCAAAAAAAAACTTACAAAGTTGAGAAGCTGTGTGATGATGCAGATGAAGAAGAATTAAGTGGCTTTTCAGAACTACACTATATCCAAAAGGTAATGAAAAAAGATAAATAAAATAAGAATTGGGAATAGTTTGGTTGTGTTCTGGAGATTTTAAGAAGAAAAGGGGAAGGAAGAGTAAAAGGACTATTCAAGTATGGAAAGGAAGAAGAAGGCATTATAACTTTCTATTTCTTAAAAAAGAATATATGGGAAGTATATACTAACAGAGGAAGGGGTAAAGGAAAAGAACATCAATTGAATGTCACTTATCTGAACAGATAATGGAGGATTGACCAGACAAAAACTGTTTTGTGTAGAAATACATTACATTAAACAGGGAAACAAATTGGGATGTAGCTGAGAGAGGATTAGGAGAGAAGATAATAGCAGGAAGGGAACAGCTAGCAAGTAAAACAAATTTCCTGTCCCTGAAATGGGGACTGAAAAAAAAAAAGAAAAAAGAATAACTAGAGTCTTGGGAAATACCCATTAATTGGAAAATGGCTGAATAAGTTGTGATTATATAAATTTAATATAATATAGCCCTTTAAAAAAGAACAAGAGACAATTTAAGAAAATTCAATTTCTAGAACATTATAAAGAAAACAATTTTGAAAAACCTGAGAACTATCATCAGTGCAATGAGCACCTGTACTTCCAGACCACCTATAACAGAACATGTTACTTGTCTCCAGATAGAATACTGATAGCCTTAAAGTGTAAAAAGAAACATACAGTTTTGAATATAACCATTATGTGGATTTATTTTGCTTAACTATATTTATTTGTTATGAGGGTTTTTCTTCTTTTTTAATTGGGGTATTCTCTGCCTCATTTCTTACCTACCTTTAATCACTGATTAGGTAATTTCTCAAACTGAGACCCTTTAAAGACCTTAACTTAAAAAAGCCAAGGTCTCCCATTGCATCCAGGGTTATCTCTAATGTTCTGAATTACATGTTGCCACTGGACCCAGATTGTTTCAGAGGAGAAAGTGAGGCTGGAGACTTTGTATAGCCCTCGCTCATTTAATCCATCTCATTTGCTGATGGCATGGCATATCTCCCTGATGTCATGATTCTCTTTGAGAACAAAGGACAAATAACAAAAACAACAACAAAACAACATTTAGGGGATATGTTTGGTTAGATTAGAAGGTTAATAAGAAAGATGACTCCTAAAAAGAGAGGATCACTGAAAAAAAAATTTAAAGCACAAAAAAAAAACAGAAGCACTTTCAAAAGGAAGCAGGAATAAGTATGACAGTTTTTAAAGTAATATATGGAAACATATATACTTTTCCAAAAAAGCAAGTGGTATGAAGATTCAGTTTGATATACAATTCTGTTTTTGTGCTATATGTAGGGAAGTGCTCTCTTTTGGTTCTTTAAGTGCAGAATTTTTTAAAAAATTAAATGAACTATTATGATTAAAAACAAAGAGTAATGATGAGATTGGATAATGGCAACTCATATCCTGATGAAAGCAGGGAAAGAAGAGTCTTTAAACTATAAATGATTGAGATTAACTTTAATTCTTAGGAAAATTCTAGAATATATTTCTGAAGAAATGGTTGTGGAATGTCTAGAAAGGGGAGTAGCAATTACAAAGAGCAAGAAGGGCTGAAGCCATATTATAAGAATAGGCTATGATACTTCTGATGGGATTATTAAATAGAAGGGAATGAAAAGGATATAGATTTTTTTCCATAAGTAAAATAAAATATTTAATATAATTTTTATAAAGGATATGAAGAGATAAGGATTAGACAATCATATAATCAGAAAAATTCAAAATTGGATGAATGGCAAGGCTCAACAAATTCTTAATGATTCACTGTCTTTGTGGAAAAGGTCCACAGCAGAGTATCTCAGAAATCTGTTCTTTGCTCTGTTAAACTTAATATGTATAAATAAACGTGAATAAAGGTGTAGCTATCATGCTATCATCAAATTTTTAGATAATACAAAGCTGAAAGGGATAACTTATGAAGTAAATGATGGCGTTGGGATCTTAAAAAAGTCTTTATAGGCTAGAACACAGAGCTGCATTTATTAGAATCCTAGTGTTAACTCAATGGAATTGATACAATGCTTATTGGTTTACACATTAGAGCAAATCCTTACAAGGTGTTAAGTCACTAATATTGATAGAAACAATGCTTAAGTTAACACCTTTGAGAGTTCACACATTAACTCACACATTGGAGTTCACAAGTTCGGGAGATTCACAAGTCAGAAACCCACAATCCCACTCTCTCAGAGGAGGAGTCAACCTTTGGGTTCACACCTCTAAAAGATCATATATAAGCATCTCTTAAAGCTTCAGTCAGTCAGTTGAAAAGATTGAGAGGGAAGCATCAGTTGGAGATTGAGAAGCCATGAGTCAGAGTTCAGCTAGAGGCAGAAGCTGGAAGAGCTAAAAGACAAGCTGATGATGGTTTTCTGTGAGGTTTCTTGGGGAGGCTCTCTGGAGGCAGCCTTAGTTTCACTTCCAAGTAATAATCACCTCAAATATAGCCAGGAGTTAAAATCCAAATCTTTTATTGTCTCTTCCAAAATAGCCCGGTTAGTTTTCTTAGAGGCCTATCTCCTTCCTTGGTTCCAAGAGCTCTTGCAGCTTATCTTTTAGGTCTTCCAGTTTCTGCCTCTAGCTCAACTCTGAGTCCTGGCTTCTCAATCTCCAACTGACTTCTCACTTTGTCAAACTCCCGAACTGACTGACTCCAATGACTCAGCTCCTTTTTGTGTTCTTTTAGAGGTGTAAACTCAAAGGTTGACTCCTCCTCCAAGAATGGGATTATGGGAAGTGTGAATCTCATTCTTGTGAATCTTCTACTGAATTCTGACTTGTGAATCTCCCAAACTTGTAAACTAATGTGTGTGAGCTAATGTGTGAACTCTCAAAGGTGCAAATCCAAACACACAAGCATTGTTTCCATCAATTCCAGTGAATCAACACCTTGTTTCAAGTTCTGGCCCATAACAGTTTGTCATTAATAATTCTTTATAATCTAGCCTCTTCTTATGTTTCCATTTTTCTTACACCTTACATAGATGGCTACAAGATGAAAGTTTTTTTGTTTCACACTTAAGTGAAGGCTTTGTGAAGTGAATTGCTGGCATTTACATTAGCAATGAAAAAGTACCCACTGATTGAGCATCCTGCTTTCTCAGATCTGGTGATCACTATATGGTAGGAATTTCTATATTCATCCTGGAGAAAAATGTTGGCATTTAACTTGAAGGAAACAGAACCTAAACCAATTAATTTTTTATCTTGTCCAATATATGACAAATCTGTGTTAATAAGCCTTATTTTATAGTCCTCTGATACCCAAGATTAGGATGGTTGGGCAGCTGTGCATCACAACTCACATTTATGTTTGTTTAAATCTTTGCTGAGTTTCTACATCCTTTGAGTTTCCTTTATTCTTCCAACTGGCAGTCATCTCTCTTGCCTCAGTCTCATAGGCATTTGTCTAAATGCCTCCCTTGTCCTTATACTTTTATGCCCTTTATTTTGTATCATGTATATTTCTATACATTTAGTATTTCCAATTAGACTATAAATTTTGCAGTTCTTGACATGCTATGTCTTTGTACACTGAGCAACTTGCACATAGCAACTGCTCAATAATTGATTGAAGAAGGGATGAATTCATCATCACTTTACACTTTACAGCATAAGGCATTATGCTAAATGCTACACTGGATACAGTACTGAAGGGGGTCAGAAGACCAGTTGTTGGTCCCAGTTTCATCCCTAATATATGCAAATATGAACAAGCTGCTTAAATTCATTGACTCACTTTTTTTTAATCTCTAAAGTGAGGATAAGAATCTCTTTCCAAACACTTCCTAAGGTGGCAGTGAAAACTGAAACAAATGATGGATAGGCATTATGAAATTTGCAAAATGCTATATAATTATAAGGCTCTAGTATATTATTATTAAAGAGATAAGAAAAGCAATATGTATGCATCTTTAAACCTACAAAGGATGTTATGCATAATATTTAAATTAAATCTTACAAGTAGATAATACATATACTACTTATTTCATTCCTCTCAACTTGGATTTCTACCTCACTTTTACAACACAGATCTAAAGTAGGTCCTTCCTCCAGGAAGCCAGCCCTCTTCCCTGGCTGCCTGCTGAGACCTAACAGAGCACTTTGACTCCCACATTACATACTTAGTTCTAGGCAACCTTTCTGATTTTGTAGACAAAACCTGAGACCCAGAGAATTATATGAATTGTCTATTATTAAGCAGTAATCAGTATTTCTCTCCCTCCCCCAAGTCGATCGATAAGCATTTATTAAGAGGTTATGATATACTGGGAACTGTGCCGAAGGTTGGGGAGACTAAGAAAAGACAAGAACAGCCCTTGCCCTCAAGAATTTACAGGGCTTTTTTTGTTTTGTTTTGTTTTTAGAAGCAGGATTTCTTGTTGCAACATCTGTAAAATTCCAAATCTCTCTCTTTCCCTGGCATCATGAACTTATGTGTTTTTCTTCTAGGTAAGTTTTATTATGATGGAATTAGGAAAACAGAATTGTAATGGCTATAACATGAGGGAGAAGCTAAATTGGGGGTTTGAACTCATGCACATAATCCTCTTTTCCAACTACTCTATGGATGTCCTGTTGCCTTTTCCCCAGAAAAAAATAAAGCAACCTTTGCTACTTCCTCCTTGTATCCATGCACCATTCCAATTAGTTTTTCCATTTCTTCTTACACATAACCTTATATATAACTGGGATCAAGAGGATTGTTCCTGTGATTAGTTAACTAGAGAAACTATCCCAGACTAAAGGGAAGAGAGTTCTAATTGGTTGTTACTGCTATAAAATCTTTTATTACTAGAAGATTGATCCTGAGGGAATTTGAATACAGACTCTTCCACCAAGCAGAAATAAAAGAATCACCTAAAACTATAAAGATCAGAATCTGTGATTTTTTTTTTTTCAGGCAAACTTGTGGAGAAAGTCTTAGGGGAAAGCATTTCATAGCTGTTAAAGAACAAAGACTTGTGTCCTTTCAAGGAGATATTCAGAGGATAAAATTAAGCACTTCTGAATGGAAGGCTCTTAGACTTTAAATTCAAAGGAAACTTAACATAAGGAAAATCTCATTCTCCTCTCTCCACCCCTCCCCCTCTCCCCCAAGACTCAATCTGCCTAGTACTCTTATCATTACTCTATGCTTCTCTGACTGAAAAGGGCAAGGACACGCATTCAAAAGCTTCTGTTTAAGGAAGGGGCTCAGCAAAATCTTCTCCCCTTTTCCCACTGGTTACAATGCTTTTGGACTTCTCAGGATTTCTTTGATTTTCAATTTTCTTTTTATGTATTTTTTTTTTCCATTAGAGTATAATAAACTCCATGAAAGCAGAGATTGTCTTGTTTTTTACTTGTAATGATATCCTCATTTTTAGTACAGTAACTGCCAAGTTGGTCCTTGCTATTATCCCTATTTTGCAGATATTTTGCAGATAAGGAAGCTACAGCCATGGATAAGTGATGTGGCCAAGTACCCAGGTAATAAGCATTATAGGTAAAATGAAAAATCAACTTGGAATTCAAATCCAGCATTGAAGCTGGTGTGGCCTGGTCTGCTTCTTATACTATAACAGAGAAAGCCTACAAAGGAGGAGGATTATGTAAGTGTATAGGAGCAGGAAGGACATATATATATATATGGTGAAGATCATGAATAGTCTGGTATGGTTAACGAGATGGGTTGATGGAAGAAAATGGAGGAGAAGAGATTAAGACTGGAAAACTGAAACCAGATTTTGGAAGAAATTTCAGCTTTTTCAAAATCTCTATGGGTGATAGGATATACTGAATTTTTATAGACCAGAGGCTGAGCAGGAGCAATGCTATTGTAGAAATGAACAGAAGTCAGAGGACTATTAAATGGTTAGTAAAGAAAAAATGATTTAAATCAAAAACTTACATAAGATACAGAATCAGAAACACTGTCTCCTTGGTGCTTTCTTGTCTTTTCAGGCTTTTCCATCTGCTTGGAATAAGATAGTCAGAAAAAATGTCCAAAATGGAGCACTTAATAATGAATGATGAAAAGCATAACAAGAGTTCTGGATTAGTAATTTGGCAGAGAGATCTACCTGGAACTAGCTAAATTCAAGAGAGCAATCAGGATAAATATTTGTGCAATAGATTGAGAATAATATACTCAAAAGAAGTCATATAACTTCCATACAATAAATTACTCTGAGACATGGGTTTAACATAGGTTTACTTTAAAGGGCTGGAGGCAGAGACAGATTTATGGGTTGCAGATTCTATTTATATTATTGTTAAATATAAAAAAAGATTTTTTTCCTAAATAACATTTACTTACTGGACTTGATGGTTCCTTATGGCTTATACTGTGGATGCTGCCAATTTCTGTTTGAGAACTGGAGTGTGATAAACCTTCAAAATAGGGCCTATAAAGTTTGAATACAGAAATAGTAATCTTACTCTCCAAACTTTATTTCAAGAATTCAAACAAATCTCATTTGTCCCCAGAAAACCCTGATGAAAAAGAAATTCTCAGAAGATTACAAATTTAATAGAAAATTGAAGTTGGACCTTCCAAGTGAATTAGATTTAGGAAGATTTCAAGTTTGTTAGTCTTCTTTCAGGCAAACTTTTGAATAAAAATTTCTTGATTAGAATACTCTCTTAAGCTCTGTTTAGTGAGACTATGCAGTCTCTAATAAATAAATTAAAAGGATAAAAACAAAAGCATGATTTCGTGTAAACCTATTCATGGAGAGGCAACTGGGAATTTTTAATATTGTGAACTTCCTGTCCAAGAAACTTATTTTATTCTGAGGATAAAAAGGAAAAGTGAAGATATAACAACCAATTTCAAAGGAAGAAAAGAATATCTCAACATATTACTTAACTCAGTAGTCAGGGATAATGGATTTGGCTGGGTTGTAATGAATCTCTATGACTCTCCTCACCTTAATTTTGGTTTAGGAGTACTAAGGACACTATCATCATCTTCCATTTCAGGGCCACTGTCACTTGGATTCTCAATATCTAAGGTATCATACAGGAGGTCCAAGTCTTCTTCAACTTCGGGAACATGCTCTGTTGGGTCTTGTTCTGAGTCTAGCACCTATATTTAAGAAAAAGAAATATTAAATAAGAGAAAAGTCAGGTATCATAGAAACAATTAGAAATATGAGCAAATGACTTGATATAGTTGAAAATAAAAGAAGCTTCCAAGCCTTGGTCTTCAGAAATTAAAAACAAACTAAAATTTCATATATAAGTCCTCCTATTAAAGACATCATAAACAACTCAGATCAATATGATTTCAAATATTTCCAAAGTAATTTTAACTAAGTCTATCTACTAAAATATGAAGGTGAAGACAGAAGGTTACCCATGAAAGAAACAAAAGTGGGAGAGACAGAAGTATTTCATGTCATACAAAAATCTTTTTTTCTATTCTTATCTTATTCTGAGGAGCCCTTTCAAGAAAAACAGCTAAATTGATAACGATGAATAAAGTTACACCTTCTATCTTTTTCATTTTATAAAAATGGAAAATAACAACTAGCCACATTTCCTAAATGAAATCATGAGAAGTTGAAGAGAATTAATTTTAAAAAATTCTAATTTTTGATTTTATTATTTTTATAATTCTCTTCTTTATAAATTTTGAACTCCGATTTCCTTTCCTTTTCCCCACACCCTCTCTCATTGAGAAGGCAAACAATAGGATGCTGAGATGAAATCATGCAAATCATATTTCTCTTAGCCACATCACAAAAAAAAAGAAAAGAAAGCAAGAAAATTATACTTCAATTTGCATTCTGAGTTCCAACAGATTTCTCTCTCTGGAAATGAATAGGAATTAAAAGTCATTTGGTATAGCAATATTCCTGAAGTCAGGAGGATTGGAGTTCAAAGCTGGCTTTAGAAACTTAACAATTCTTAGCTCTATGACCCTGGGCAAGTTACTTAATCTCAAATGCATCAAAAAACAAAACCAAAATAAACAAAAAAGTCATTTGGAATTGTCTTGGATTTTAATAGCCAAGTATTTCACAATTGATCAACATTACAACATTGCTGCTACTGTGAGCAATGATCTCTTGGTTCTCTTCATTTTCCTTTGCATCAGTTCATATAGATCTTCCCATGTTTTTCTGAAACCATCTCTTTTGGCCTTTTAAGAGTACTTCTTCATAATCACATGCTACAACTTGTATAGTCATTTCCTCAAGTGATGGTCATTCTCTTGATTTCCAGTTCTTTGCCACCACAAAAAGGGTTGCTATAAGTATTTTTGTACATGGAGATAGGTTCTTTCCCCAAATTTTTCTTTAATGTCTTTGGGATACTGACCTAGTAGGGTCTAGGCCCAAATTATTCTTCAGAATGGTTAGGCTTGTTCAATACCCCATTAATGCTTCTATTTTTTCCTTTATCAGTATCTCAGAGTTGTTTTATTTTTCATTTCTCTAAGCAATACAAATCAAGAGCATTTTTTCACCTGATTATAAATAGCTTTAATTTCTTCTTCTGAAAACTAATTTCATATCCTTTTATTATTTATCAATTGGGGAATGGCTTTTATTTTTATTTATTTGACTCAGTTCTAAACTCGGCATATATTCAAGAAATAAGTTTTTTATGAAAGAAACTTACAGTAAAATCTGTTGACATAATTGCTTCATTGTCTATGGTATCTTCTACCAAAAGGTAGTATCTCTGATTATCTTTAATATACAATTAAAAGAAATAATCAGAGAAATAATGTTTTTATCTAAGATCATAATTATGATCCCTGCCTTTTTTTTTTTTTAACTTCAGCTGAAGCAAATTTGATTATGCTGTAGCCCTTTAATTGAACTTTGTGTGTTTACTTTAAAGTATATTATGCAACAACATATTGTTGGATTCTGGTTTCTGACCCATTTTGCTGTCTGCTTCTGTTTATGGCTTAGCTCATACCATTCACATACATATGATTACTAATTGTATTTCCATCCATCCTATTTTCTTCTTTTTCTTTGTCTCTCTTTTTATTTTGTCCCTTCTCCAAAGTCTATTTTGCTTCTTATTAATGCCTCCCTTAAACTGTCCTTTCTTTTATCATTCCCCCTCCCTTCCTCTATTTCCTTATTGCCTACGTTATATTTCTATACATAACTCAATATGTATAAAATATTATTCCTTCTCTAAATTAATTTTGATGAGAATGAGGTTCAAACACTGCCTGCTACTACCACCATCCCACTACCATTTCTCTCTCCATTATAAAAGCTTTCTTATGTGCTCCTTTTATATGAGAAAAATTTCCTCACTCTACCCCTATCCTCTTTCCCTGCCTCTTTTTCTCCCTCCTTCCTTCTCCCCCTTCTCTCTGTATATATCTATTATCTATAGGTATATATCTATCTCATGTGTACAGGTATAGGTAGGAGGAAAGAAGAGATTTTTATAAAGTGATAAAAATTTTTTTTACTGGTATGAGGTTTGAATCGACAATTTGTGAAGCTGATCAGGCTTTAAATATATTTTTTCAAAAAATCGATTTAAAAAAATTAATTACTGAGGAGGAAACATGGTAAGACAGATAATGAGAGGCAGTACTCTATAAATGATTAGTACTGTTTTTGAAGTCAGAAAGAGGTCAGATACTGTCTTTGACACTAATGTCATATGTGATTATGGACAAGTCACTTAATCGATCTTATATAATATCCTAAGATTTATTTATCATGTTACACACATTGCAATATGTATTGTTGGAATAAGTTGCCAAACCAATGAAACAACAGATCAATTATGTATTTGATTAATATGCAAATTTGATTAGAATAGAGATTATATGAAGCAAAGTAAGGCTGGAAAGGCAAGGAACAAGATTATGAAAGTCTTTAAATGCTAGACACAGGATTTTATAATTTATCTTATAAGCAACTTGGAGTAAATTAGACTTTTGAGTGTGTGTATGTATATGTGTGTAATGGAAAGGACATGGGGAAGAATGACATGGTTTTATAGCTGTGTGGATTCGGAAAGGGGAGAAGACAGGAGGCAGGGAAATCAATTAGGAAATTTAGCTTAGCTTAGTTTCATTTAAGTGGTTAAGCCAGAAGCTAGATTGAAAGAGTTGAAAGGGAATTGGTAGTTACAGTAATGGAAACAAGAGTACAGATAACTTTGTAGAATTTGACTGTAAAAGAGAGAAGAGATGTGGGGATAGTAACTTGAGAGGAAGAAAAGATCAAATAAGGGCTTTTTTTTTTTTTTTCTTAAGAATGGGAACAAATCGGGCATATTTGTTGATATTAAGGAAGAAACTAAAGGTTAAGACATTGAGATGAGAGAAACAGAGATGGGGATAATTTAGGGGATAAGCTTCTGAAAAAAATGGGTGAGGTAGAACTAAAGGTATTTGTGGAGGGACTGATAATGACAAGGAAAAGAGCCATTCTTCACCAGAGACTAAAGCAAATGAAAAAAAAAATGGTAGATGATGAAGATGGATTTTGAAGTGTAGAATAGAGAAGAAAAGAGAATTTTCAGTTGTCAGAATTAAGCTTTTCAATAAAGGAGGTAGTAAAGTTTCATACTTAAGACATGGGGGGAAATAAGAGATTTAATAGAAGATCTGTGAAAGTTACTTTTGAGAGTATGAGAGGATCAATCATGGAAGAATAAAAAGACCACCATGTTATAATGTAGACTGATTTACTATTAGATAACAAATAAGTAATGAATCCAGTGTCAAAGGATTTGCATGAGTTTTTCCAGGAGCTCATGGAGAGAAATGAAAAAGGGTTAACTCATGTGAGATGCTGGCAATGACTATCTAATAAAAGAATAAGGGAAAGGATTCAAGGGTAGCTATTAAGGAAAAATAAAGTGATGAATCTACAGTCAAGATTGTAATAGGAAGTAAGAATATGAAAAATGGAATGAGAGAACAAGGTTATAAAATCAAGAACCGATTTAGAAAGGAAGTTAGAGATTGAAAAATAGAAGTTATAGTTGAAGGGAGAAATTTCTTATTTCTAGATCACAGAGGTGGAATAATTATGGGTAATGGTTAGATCAGGGATATGATTATCTCCTGTTTAGTGTGGGTGAGGGAGACTGAAGGTACAGATAATGGAAATTTTGGAGAATGAAGAAATGGTGGGGATAGATTACTGGAGAGGACATTAATACATATAAAGTCTCTAGTATGACATGCATGGTTGGGATAAAAATGAAGACTATGATTCAAATGCTGACCTTGAGAAAAGAAAAAGAATAACTTGGATTCCAATCTTTCTTTTTATTTTTTAATATCAACTTTGCTCATCTGATGATTCTCAGATGATATTGCAGAATTATTTAATTTGCTTTTTTCTCATTAATAACTTTTTTTTTCCCACATAGCTATTGATAGCTTAGATTTCTTCCTCTAAATATTACCTATTCATATCTTGGCCATTGATCAATTGACGAATGATTTATTCTTCTAAACTGAAGTTTATATTTGTAGTTTCCTATATGGCTTAGAAAGAAGACTTTTAGGGAAAGGGACCCACATATGCAAAAATGTTTGAGGCAGTACTTTTTGTAGTGGCAAGAAATTGGAAAATGAGTGGATGCCCATCAGTTGGAGAATGGCTGAATAAGTTATGGTATATTATTATTATGGAATATTATTGTTCTACAAGAAACAATTACCAGGATGATTTCAGAGAGGCCTGGAGAAAATTACATGAACTGATGCTAAACAAAATGAGCAGAACCAGGAAATCATTGCACATGGCACAATTGTACAATGGCCGATTGTGATGGACATGGTTCTTTTCAACAATGAGATGATTTAGGACAGTTCCAACAATCTTGTGATGAAGAGAGCCATCTACACCCAGAGAGAGGATTGTGGGAAGCAAGTGTGGATCACACATAGCATTTTCACTCTTTTTGTTGTGGTTGCTTGCATTTTATTTACTTACTCATTTTTTTCTCCTTTTTGATCTGATTTTTCTTGTGTAGCAAGATAAGTAAATAAATATGTATGCATATATTAAATTTAACATATATTGGATTACTTGCCATATAGGGGAAGGAGTGGGGGAAACATTGGAACACGAGGTTTTGCAGGGATCAATGTAGAAAAATTATCCACGCATATGTTTTGAAAATAAAAAGCTGAAATAAATTAATAAAAAGAGATGAGACCTTTATCAGAAAAAGTGATACAATAGTTTTTCCCCCTTTGTTTGCTTATCTTCTAGTTTTTGCTACAATGATTTTGTTTGTATAAAAATGTTTTAATTTTATATAAAAGAAATTGTCCATTTTATCTTCTGTGATCCTCTCTATTTTATTTGATCATGAATTCTCCATATCTAGATGACAGTAATTTGCTCCATGTTCTGCTAATTTACTTATGATGTCATCCTTTATACCTCAATTATGTAACCATATGGAGCTTATCTTGTTATACAGTATGATATGTTGGTCTACACCTAATTTCTGTCAGTTTGCTTTCCAGTTTTCCCAAGAATTTTTGTCAAATAGCAAGTTCTTACTTTAAAATCTGAGATCCTTATGTTTATAAGATACTATGTTATGGTACTTGTTTAATTCTATATACCATGTACTTAAGCCATTCCATTCATCAACCTGTTTCTTTTCCACTACCAAATTATTATTATTTTAAAAAAAAAAAAATTATGGCTTTAAAGAATGTGATTGAGAGCTGGTCTTGTGATGACCTCTTCCTTATGACTTTTTTGTAGCTCTATAAAATAGTTCTTTATTATAGCACTGAATAGAGAAAATTAATTTAGCTATTATTATCATTTTTATCAAACTGATTTGTACCTAGCCATAAACAATTCTAATTATTTAAATTTGTCCTTGTTTTAAGAGTGTATAAGAGTATTCATATAATTCCTATAAACATCTTGTCAAAAAGACTCCCAAATATTTTTATTTTATAGATTTCCAAATATTTTAAATGGAATTTCTATTTTTATTACTTCTTGCTAGATTTTGTTGGTTAATGTCAAAAAATTCTGATTATTTGCAAATTTATTTTATATCCTACCACCCTGATTGTTAATTATTTTTATTTGATCCTACAATACTCTCCAAACATACCATATCACATACAAAAATTGATAATCTTGTTTCCTCTTTGCCTTTGCTTATTCCCTCAACTTACTTTTCTTGTCTTATAGCTGAATCTTTAGTACAATGCTGAATAGCAATGGTGATAATGGACATTCCTGCTTTATCCCTGATCTAAGTGGATAGGTCTTTAGTTTATTCTCTTATAGAGAATGCTGGCTCTTGGTTTTATATAGCCATTACTTATTATTTTAAAGAAAACTTCATCTATTGCTATGCCTTCTAGTGTTTTATTTCATAGGAATGAGTGTTGGATTTTATAAAAAAGCTTGTTCTGTACCTAATGTACTTATTATTTTGTTGTTTTGTTGTTCTTTTTTATTAATATAGTCGTTTCCAATTTTCTTAAGACTGTACCAGCCTTGTATTCCCAGTGAAATTCTTGATCATAGTGCATAATATTTGTGCTATATTGTTTAAATATTCATCAAGGATATTGATCCCAGACAGTATTGGAATTCTTTTAAATTTATGGTAGAATTTGATTTTGAATTCATCTGATTCAGGGGACTTTTTTTTTACAAATATTCATCCATTTTATGATTAATTCTAATTCATCGATTGTGAGTTTAATTAGCATGTAGTAGGACCAAATAACTTCATAATAATTTCTTTGAGTTTGTCTTCATTGTTTGCTTTCTCTTCATTTTTGTTATTAATAATTTGTGGGGTTTTTAATTTCATTTTAAAAATCAAATTGGCAAATGGCTTAACTATTTTGCTGTGACTTTCTGCAAGAGAAAAAAACCTCCTAGTTTTATTTATTAACAATTTGGAGGACTTTAATTTTCTTAATTCTGTTTTGGTTTTTGAGATTTCTGTTTTAATATTTAACTGAAGGTTTTTAATTTATTAGTTTTCATTGTAAAACTCAATTCAAATTTTTTTAGTTCATGTCCAATTAATTGATTTGTTTTCTCTTTTTTTCTTGATGAAAATATGTGAAGATAAAAATTTGGTAAAATGACTGTGGACAGTATTGAAGTACTGGAGAATAGCAAATGGTTTCCAATTTTCATGAAAGGGAAGAGAATGAAGTTAGAAACAGACTGCCAAATTCTGGAACCCATTTGTAGTAAGTGGGATCAGACATTGTCTTGGATCCTTGTTTATTAATGAAGACTTTGTTTTGGTACTGATAATACTTTCCCTTAACAAAGTTAGCTCTTTCACAAAATATAAACCTGGACTTAGGCACCTACTGACCGTTTTCTATCACAATGGTGATTATTATTTATTAACCATTTTTTCATAAATACCTGAGCTTGAACTAAGTACTTATATTCTAAGTGCCCAAGCATTTTAAAACGCATTTTAAAAAAGAGGATGAAAAATCAATGGAAGAAAAGAGTAATGATGAAAGACAGTGGGAAGATTGTTCCGTAGAGGCAGTAGCTTGCTGATAAATGTTTAACAATTGTCTCTCTGAAAAAAAAAAAAAGTGCATGTGACAGACAAGGATATTTTTTTACAATAATAAAATTTTCGACATCATTTTACACTATACAATTGACAAAACAGAAAAATTGTCATGATTTTGCATGGTTGGCTGATTTCTGAGGTATAAAACTCAAATTGGCAACTTCAAATTTAACAAATGGCTCCAGCTGGTTCTAGCACAATCTTGTCTAGAGGCAAGCCTGCATAACTATCTGACCTTCTAAGGAACAATGAATCTCAAAAAATTTATATCAGATGAAGAGCCTGAGAAGAAAAATTGCTAGATCACACAGAGAAATTCTTAAACTAACTTTTCTAGACCAAGTCTAGATGTCTGGTCATGCCAAGTTCCTGAACAAGCACATTTAATCTCCAGACCAAATGCAAGACTTGCTTAACTAAAAATTGAGACTTTTAGGATTATACAGAAGTTTAGGAGAAATAAGAAGCAAAGCCAGAATGTGAAGGAGTCAACAAATTTTGACTTCTATTGTTATTTTATGTTATTCAGAAGTAGGATATGTGTTCTTTGGTATATTGTAATAACTTCCCAATTAGTCTTCTTGGCCAAGTCTCTATGTGCCACAATCACAAACACACACACACACACACACACACACACACACACACACACACACCCTGCCAAAGTGATTTTCCTTAAGCAAAAATCTAATGATATCATTTTTCCATTCAATAAACTCCAGTGAATTCTAGGATAACAAATGAATGTTCTGTTAGATTTTTATAGCCCTTTACAAGCTGGGCCTTTGTCTACATTTCAAATCTTATTACAGATTACATATCCTTCTGTACTATAAGATTGCCAAACTGTGCTTTTCACTATCCCTACATGTGGCATTATGTTTCTGTAGCCGTGCATCGACTGTATTCTCTTTCTGGAATGCATTCCCTCTTTATCTGCCACATACAATGTTACTTCTTTTAACTCAGCTCAAACACTGCCTTCTACATAAAATTCTGGGTTTTTTTAAAAGTGGATTTTGAGCTAAATATGTTAACAGCTTATTTATTGCAATCTTAAAGAGTAGGTACAATCTTTTTTTTTTTTTTTCCTGATGAAATTGGGATTAAGTGACTTGCCCAGGACCACACAGCTAGGAAGTGTTAAGTGTCTGAGGTCAGATTTGAATTCAGATCATCCTGATTTCAGGACTGGTGCTCTATCCACTATGCCACCAAGCTGCCCCCAAAATAGGTATAATCTTAAACTACATAAAGAGAACCACAGAAATTTTAAAAAATGACAGATGATAGTTAAGAGTATGGTCAGAAGATATATACCATGTTCAACTTTGCGAAAATGACATTATTTTGGAAGGGACAATGGCAAATTTTAATGATCCCAGAAAGGGACAATCAGGACGGTGAAAAGGGGATATTTAAACTGAATGAAAAGGGAGACAGGAGAAGAGAGCTGCTTTTTTAAGTATGGAAACAGCTGTCAAATGGAAAAAGGATTAAACTTATTTTTCTTAACCCTAGAGGACAGAATTAGGAATAATGGAGGAAATTGCATAGAGGGAAATTTTGGTATAAAAACAAAACTTCCTAATAATTCAAAACTGTCTCTAAGTAAAAGAGGTTATCTTAAAAAGCAATATGTTTTTAGTCATTGACTGGAAGGATTTGTCCATAGGGAAACTGCTGCTACAGTAGAAGTTGAACTAGAGACTTCTGAAATCCTTCCATTATTGAGATTTTGTGATTTAAATAATAGACAATCTCAACACCTTCAGTTATTGATCCTCCCTGTTCCTGGGTAGTGAGCATCTCACATGGACCATGACATCCAGGCCAGTTCCAGTCATGCTTCATTTATTTCCTAGCCATTTTCTTGACACTTGCCTTGACAAGTGTCCCTACTGCCCTGTTACTTTTATATCCAATTGTTTTAGCCAATTGTTGAAACTTAGTTTATGGGAAAATCAAAGTAAGAACTTTATTTTTCCTAGGATTTTTTTTTTTTTTTTTTGCTATTAATCATTCTTGGCAGGCAATAAATCAATCAGAAGTGTTATGTTATCCATCTACAAATCCATTTTAAGCTTTATTTTTAAATAAATCTTTTTTACTTATTAAAGCTATTTCTAGAATAAGGATTTCTGAAAAACTGCTTTAAAATGAATCACAACACTGTAAATTTGCCCTTGAAAAAAAGAGTTAATAAAATGTACATTCCTCCTTCACTACTGAGGTAGAGGATGTAGAAATACTGCTTACTGCCAGAAGCAGATCATGTCTTGGTTAATTTTGCTTAACTTTTCTCCCCCTTTTTATTAGAAGTAATGTTTTTCTGAATAGAAGAGGAGGAAAAGATATATTTAGGCAAGAATGACATGTAAGAAAAGAATCTGCTTTTAATACTGTACTAAGTTGGTTGTTTAATTTAAAGGCATTCTAACAAAAATATTAGTCAAGAAAGATATGGAACACAGGCCGAAAGAAGAAAACGTAGGGGCCTTGGAAAAATGACTTATTTAAGTGAACTCAAATACAACATTAACATTAAGATGAAAGGAAAAAAAATTAATATCCAGCTGACATACCTCATCAGAAACTTTAAACCTTCGCAACAATGCTACCACCTTCTGTTTGAAGTTTTGTTGCTGTAAGCCAAGGAGAAAATAAAATCAGCAATCACAGAAAACAGAATCTTTCTGATGGTAAACAAAATATAGATCTGTTTGATAAATGTAATCCTATAGCGTATGTTCTCTTATTGTTATAGAAGATTCTTTTCAATAAAGTAATCCTATAGGGTCTGTTCTCTTATTGATCACAGAAGATTCTTTGCAATAAAGTAGAATTTACTACTTTGTATAATTTGTATATAATTTGTACATAATTCCACTTGGATAGCTTCCCACCGTGGAGAAACCCCTAAGTTTGACTTGGGAAATGTGAAATCTCAAAAAGAAGCACTATCCCAACAGAAAAACATATCATTAGAACTGCAACAAAGAAACTCAGGACAGCTCAATATGGAATGTCATATTCATTAATTCATATGAAGGAATGCACATAGAGTTTGTTGTTTTATATCTGGGAGTATTATCCAAACTTTATTTTATATACTGCTTTTATTAAATTCTAACATTTACTGAAAGGATTACCCAAAGTACAACTTTAGCACATTAAATCCAAAAGCATTTTAGTCAAAATATTCAATTATTAACGAAGTATTTTTGCATAAAGTGACCATTTAAGCCTAAACATATACTGTTAATAAGCTATTCAAAAATTCACTTTGCCGGTTCCATACTATGAAGATCACTTGAATAGTTTCCCATCTTTTGAGATTATAATTCCTTCTGTTCTTTACTTCCTGTTCTTAAGATATCCCTTCACATATGCTTATGACAAACAATTTTATATGATCTTGAGTTAGAATGCAAGATCTACTCCTTTTGTTCCTATTCATGAGTTACTAAATGAAGCTACAGAAAACTACAGTGAATCTCACCATATTAGACATAAACTCTAGCAAAATAATCCTTATACACCTCCCTAATTTGATTTACAATCCCATTCACCACATTAGCCTTTCCAAAACGTTTTATCCCTCCTCAAAACTGTCATAGTCCCTACTATTCTCAAAGAAAGTGAGCCATTAATTATTCTCAATTCCTCATTTTACCATCATTCAGGTGCCTTCCCCCACAATTTCTTCCTTCCCTTATCTCAAATGAAGAGGTGAGCCTTTCCCTTGACAAGGTAAATTCCTTTACCTACAAAAGTGATCTCATTCCATCCCAGCATCTCTAATAAATGTTCAATAATTTTCTATCTCTGTTTACTGGTTGCTTGCCTGCTACCTTTAAAACAAATCTACATCTCTACTATCCTAAAAACAAAACAAAACAAAACAAAACAAAAAACTCTCCCACTGAATCTATCCATTCCTCCCTATCATATTATATATCCCTCCTCACTGTCATAGTTCAATATCATCATTCAACTAAAATTGCTCTTTCCAAAGTTACAAATGATTTCTTAATTACAAATCTAACAGCCTTTTCTCAATCCTCATCTTTCTTAATCTCTTTGAAACTTCTGTGGATCACCCTCTTCTCGTTGGAACTATCTTTTCTCTAGGTTTTCATGATATACTTTCATGAATGCTTTACTTTCTCTGGGTTCTCCTGTACCTGATTCTTGACAATCTATTCCTCAGTCTTTTTGCTGGATCCTCTAGGTCAGGGATGTTCTTGGATGGTACTCAAGGCTCTGTAATGAGCTCTCCTTGTAATCTGTTTTACTCAGTAAACTCATCGCTACCTACAGATTCATTTATCATCTCTATCACATCAAATTATCTAGCCTTAAAACTTTCTCTGAATCTCTTCAGTCTTGCATCTTCACATGCCTCCCCAACAATTGGAGGATCTAAAGTTTTAAATCAAAATGTCCAGCAGTACATTTCTTATCTTTCTCCCAAATCTTTTTACTCTTCTGAATTTTATGACTGAGGGCATCATCATCCTTTTAGTCACCTAACCTCTGAACCTAAGTATTATCCTAGACCTCTCACCCTTCTTCATCTAATCTATGGTCACATGCTATAAATTCTACATTCACAATCTCTCTGACATATATTGCTTTCTCTCTTCTGACATGGTCTTCACAACAGAGGAGGATTTTATTATCTCTTGTCTGATCGATTGCAGTTAAAGCTGGTCTCCCCACTTCAAAATTTTCTTTACTCCAATCCATCCTCCTGTAGCTACCAAAATGATTTTCTCAAATTGCAAGTCTGAATGTATTATTTCCTTAGAACACTAATTACTCCCAGGATCAAATTTTAAGTCCTCTGATCAGCTTTTAAAAACCTTTAAAACTTTTACAACCCTTACAAACTTTCCATTCTTCTATTTAACTTCTCTTTACATATTCTACAATTCAATTACCCTAGCCTCCTTGCTCAAACAAGACAGGCCATATTCCTTGAGGCAATGGTTCTCAAAGTATGGTCTAGAGAATCCTAGGGATCTCTGAAGCCCTTTTAAAGGGTCTACAAATTAAAAAATAGTTTTTATTTCCAATATGGTAGACGTCTATAAATATAATCGTGATAAACAAAAACTCTTTGGAGAGATCCTCAATAATTTTTAACAGAATAAAGATAGTGAAAAAAAAAAAAGTTTGAGAACCACTGCCTTGACGTTTCTCAAACTGTCACCATGCTTGGAATTCTCTCCTTCCTGACTTCTATCTTCTAGTTCCCTTGGCTTCCTCCAAGGCTCAACTAAAATCTTATCTTCTTAAGCTCCTTCTTAATATCAATGCCTTCCCTCTGAAATAATCTCTAATTTATCTTACATACATATATAATTTATGGATGTAGTTGGTTCAGTGATGTTTCTCTTCGTTAGGCTGGAAGATCCTTGAGGAAAGGCACTTTCTTTCTATTTTGTTTCTATTCCCAAAGCTTAATACAGTGCTTGGCATATAGAAGGCACTTAATAAATGCCTAATGACTTGACAATATTCTTTTTCAATAAGTATTTAAAAGCTCAAATGTACTGCAATTGGATTAACCATTCCATATCTGTGGTGGTTTCAATGCACCACTCAAATATATGTGATCTTACTGGTCATTATTCCTATTATTAGTTATGCTAGAACTATGGTAAGAACAAAACAATACATAAAAATCATAAATGTTATAAGAACTAACAAGGCCTGAGAAATTCTATATATATATATATTTTTTTTTTTTGCATTAGACTGTTTTAAGGGTCTCAAAATTCTGTGACAGATTTTTGGTCAAGTTGTTTCTATTTAAAAATTACTGACTTTAAAAATTAATTAATAACTTAAAATTGCCACAAAACAAATGGTCCACAAAAACATTCCTTTCCTCCTGAAGCTTTTACTATGCATTATAATCATTAACCAGTTTTTTATTATTAAACTTAAATGGCCAATTGAGACAGTTCTGAGACTGTTCTTCCACCACTGATTAAGACTGGGGTGACAGGTATTCATTTAGTTTTCTGGGCAGATTTTGTGACTTTATCAGCTCCAGCAACCTTCTTGTCAACTGCTTCATGACACCAACTGTAACAGTCTGCCTCATATCACAAATAGCAAAACGACCCAGAGGAAGATAATCAGAAAAGCTCTCCACACACACAGGCCTGCCTGAAAACATGTCAATGATGGCAGCACCACCAAATTTCAGGAATTTAGGGCCATCTTCCAGCTTCTTACCAGAACGATAATCAATCTTCTCCTTCAGTTCAGCAAACTTGCAAGCAATGTGAGCAGTGTGATAATCCAGAACAGGTACATAGCTGGCACTGATTTGGCTGGTTCAGGATAATGACCTGTGCAATGAAACCAGCAGCTTCCATAGATGGGTCATTCTTACTGTCACCAGCCATACTACCACAGCAGAAATCTTTCTTAGACATGTTCTTGACATTGAAACTAACATTATCCCCAGGCAGAGCCTCAGTCAAAGCTTCATGGTGCGTTTCAACAGACTTTATTTCAGTTGTAACATTGACTGAGACAAAGGTGACAACCATGCCTGGTTTCAGAACACCAGCTTTCACATGGCCAACAGGTACAGTACCAATAGCACCAATCTTGTAGACATCTTGGAGGGGTAGACAAAAGGGCTTATCAGTTGGACGAGTTGGTGACAGGATACAGTCCAAAGATTCCAGCAGTGTAGTTCCGTTAGTATTCTCATCCTTACAGGTGACTTTCCATCTCTTAAACCAAGGCATATTAGAGCTTGGCTCCAGCATGTTGTCACCATTCATTCTGAAATTGGCACAAAACCACCATATCAGGGTTGTAGCCAATTTTCTTGATATAGGTACTGACTTCTTTAACAATTTCCTTGACTCTCTTCTGGTGGCTCAGTGGAATCCATTTTGTTTACACCAACAATCAGTTGTTTCATACCTAAGGTGTAGGCCAGAAGGGCATGCTCACAGGTCTGCCCATTCTTTGAGATAGCAGCTTTAAATTCACCAACACCAGCAGCAACAATCAGGACAGTACAGTCAACCTGAGATGTGCCTGTAATCATGTTCTTGATAAAGTCTCTGTGCCCCGGAGCATCAATAATAGTCATGTAGTATTTGCTGTGATCAAATTTCCACAGGGAGATATCAATAGTGATACCACATTCACATTCAGCTTTCAGTTTATCCAATATCCAGGCATATTTGAAGGAATTCTTTCCCATCTCAGTAGCCTCCTTCTTGCACTTCTCAATGGTTCTCTAATCAATCTCACCACATTTGTAGATGAGGTGACCAGTAGTGGTGGACTTGCCACAGTCTATGTATCCAATGACGACAATGTTAATGTGAGTCTTTTTCTTGCCCATTTCTGTGGAAGTTTAGCAATGGTTTTCACAACACCTATGTTATGGCAGCAAACCCATTGCAAAAAAGGAAATTCTATTTTTCTGCTCTGAATTTTTGATTTGCTCATTTTTGAATGATTGGAGAATTTTACAGGCCAATTCTATAACTAATTTCTATATTGATAATCAATGTAAACTCCTTCCAGCTTCAAGGAGAATAAATATGATTATTATAAAGTGCCTTCACTTTAATGAAATAAATTTTTTCCTTTACATATTTCTAAAAAACACTTACATACAAAGACATCTATGACAGATTATCTTATACCCCTGGCTTATATATTTCTAGCACTGACTGCCCCCTCAGACTGGTCTTGGAAGGAAATTAAAATATCCCCTATGCTCTATTATTACTTGCTCTTTCATTCTTTGTTTCCATCCCTCATCTTCTCTCATCTGAATTTTACTTTGTAAATTTATGACACAGTACAGAACATTCTAGCTCGAATTCTTTGCCCAAATTTCTTACCTCTTTTTGTTACTTAGTCTTGACAAATCCTAGCTCTGGATCACACCAATCAATTGCCTCATTTTTTCCTAGCCCTGTCTTAAGTTGCTATATAAGATTGAAAGAAGTCACTCAATTGAACTGATTGGTTACATTACAAATTTGTAACCTCACTTGGGCCCTCACTGCAATATGGTACTCCTTTTATTTCTCTCTGATTCTCTATATTATACACCACACACAAAGACTATTCCAAATTTTCTCAAGTCTCCTTCCTCTCTCAGTATTCTGATGATGTGTGATCTCATACTTTACTGAGGAAACAAATATGGTTCTGGTTCACCATTTTGATATACCTCAAAACCTCTTGCCAATTTTACCCAATCTCCTTTCCTCCAGTCTCTGGAAATGAGGTCTTCTTTTCTTTATAAAGGTCAACTCCTAATATATGTAGTTTTGATCCCATTATTTTCCATTTTCTTCAATAAACTGTTCTCTGCCAATTATTTGGTCTTTTTCTAATCTCATAACTAAGGCCTAAAAAACTTATCCTAAAAAAACTTCACTACAACTTACCAACCCTTCAAACTGTCATCTTATAACTCTCTTCCTTTATTTATTCAGCCAATCTCCTAGAAAAAGCTGTATAAAATGTCTCTCCCCTCACTTACTCCTCAATCCTTTAAAATCAGTCTTCTTATCATTCAATTGAAATTGTTCTCTTCTAAGTCACTAATGAATGTTAAATATGACATTTTCACAAATCTCATCCTTCTTGATTTCTTGAAAGGTACTTGATTCTGCTGACCACCCCTACTCTCCTGGATGTTCTCTTCTTTAGGTTGTTGTTGGCACTACTCTCCATCCATATTCTTCTCTTACCTTGAATCTCTTCTGGTGGCTCAGTGGAATCCATTTTGTTTACACCAACTGGATCATCATCTATATTAAGTTCTTTAAGTATGGTTATATCCCAAGGCTCTTTTTTTGGTCACTCTTTTCTTTCACTTTCTAGGTTGGTGATTTTAACAGTTCCCAATAGGTTTTATCATCATGGTGTTTTCAAGACTTACATATCATTAAGTTCTATTACTACCACATCAACTGCCTATTAGACATTTTTAAATGGGTGTCTCACAGACATCTCAAACCCATTGTGTTCCAAAGCAGAACTCATTAACTTTCTTTCTCCACCCACCATCAATTCATTCCCTTTCCTAAACTTCCCCTACTTCTTTTGAAGTATCTATTTCACAAGGTTTGCATCATCATTGACTCTTTACTCTTCCTCATCTTAGATATTCAAACAATTGCCAAATATTGCCATTTATATGTCCACTTGATCTTTCACACATTATCTCTTCCTCACTGCTCAGAGTTATCACTTTAGTTCAGATCTTTATTTTTTGCTTAAACTAATCCAATAACTTCCTAATTGTTCTCCTACCTCAAGTTTTTCTTCATTTAAATCTGTTCTCCATACTACTACTGAAGTGACTTTCCTGATCTCTTCAGTTAATAGTATGGTGCCTCTCAAAACTACAATGTAATTCTCTAAGTGTTTATATATGTGCATATTGTCTATTTTGAGAAAAGGAAAGCTACTTGAATCCTTGTATCCTCAGTGCCTAGAAGTTAAGTGCTTGATAATTTAATGTGTATGTATGTATATGTGCATACGTACATAAAATAGAGATTTAGAATTTTTTAAAAGGGGGATATCTGGTCAATTTTAGTGCCAGTCTCCAACAAATAGGAAAGTTTCTATTTTTAGATGTGTCCCCTATTATTCTAACAAAGCTGTTAAATATAGGCCTTATATGGTATAATTTCATCTAGGAAGTAGATGGATATCCACCTTAGTGACAGTAAATATAGGAAATGGAAATAAAATAATTTGTATTTTCTGTTCAACTAGGATGTTTAAACAAACTGAAGGAATTTTATTCAATTCAAAGATAAAAATTTGAGTTTGAGATAAATTTTAAGGATAAGAGATTATCTCTGATAACATGACATACTATTTCTAAACTATAATCTAATTCATCATTAAACCAATATTTTAAACAAAAAAAAAATCTACCTAGATGCTTCTTTTAAAGAAAACATTCCTTTCTGATAAAAGACAATATGATTATTTTGAAAATTTCCTCATCTTAAAACAAGTATTAGAATATACAAAATGGAAGTGTTCTAAGGGTAAATGATTCAGACTTCTTTAAATTAAGACAATCAACAATATAGCAATTGGCATTTTTTTAAAAAGTCACTAGTATGATCTGACTCTATTTCATTTTAAGTTAGGTATTTTTATTTTAAGAGGCTAATTTTTTTTGTTTGTTTTCAGGTGAATAGGTGTATTTAATAAGTGTACTTAAATTATAGCAATTGCTTTAAAATAGAATAAATTGTATTTGAAAGACAAGTGAAGATTACTAGGTAAAAACTGATGTTGGAAAAATGGTCTCTGAAACAAATCCTAAGGACAGCTTTGAGTACAGGGAAGAAATCTGAAATAAATCAGAAGCCTACTTTCTGCCCAAACCTGATAATTCTATAGCAAAGTTATGTTTTAAACACTTTCTAGGCAAGACATTTGAGAATCCAAGTGTAATAACATATGAATTAATGTTAGTGTAAAAACAGATTTACCATGCTTGCTGGTACTTAGGGTGCACTGCGTTTAATCAGATGAAATCCAACTTTCTCCCAAGACCATAATTTTTTCTTCTTGTGCCTAAGACAGTCACATTTGGAGCTGCATTTAAGGCTTAAACAGTGGCAAATATATTAAATACTCTAATATCTTTATGAATTGGAATTTACTTCTCAAAAATCCATAACTATAAGAGAATTTTCAAAAGCAATTGGAGCCATCAGCTATAACGATAAAATGTGTAAATCTAATCAGTGAAAGAGCTAATTTTTGGGATCAATCAATAAAAGGAAAGAATATTTATTCCTAATTACTGACTCTTAGCTTCACCTCATGCAGAAATAAAACTATCACTATAGGCTATATTTGTAATTCTTTACATTATAGGCCATATTTGTACCCTTTATATCAGAGGGGTTGTGATATTTAATATACAGCTTACATGTAATTTGTCACAAATCCACATTTAACTTGTAAAATTTCTTATCTAAATTATTTAAGATCAAAGTTTCCTTTTACCCGTGTGGATTTTTTTTTTTTTTATTCTTTGGAAATTCCAAACAAAAGTTTTCTTTTATAAATCTTAATGTTTCATACTTCAATGCCCTAAGAAACTATCAGGCAATAGCAAAAAATGTCCTAAATAGTGGAACTAATAAAGAAATACAATTCCTTTTGCTTTTAAGAAATTCTCTGCCTTCCAAGATTAGCACTGTACATAAACATACAAGTCAAATATGATATTGAAGGTAGGTTGTCTCAGATTTCCACGTAATTCATTATCCAATGTGACAACGATGAATTAAAGATTTTACCCACCATTCAACTCTGTACTTGCTTTTAAATAAGCAATCAGAAAGATAGGAAATATCCAAGTATCAAAAGGCAAGGGATTCAGTTAGATGTCACTGGAAGTCCCTCAAAGCTATTATTTTATATGTTTAAATAAAAATGAAATTGAAACTTATACCTTGAGATATTCAATCTTAAGAAAACTTAATAATAATAATAGATGAGGTTTTGTTTAGTTTATTATTGAATTTTATATAACTTATTAAGCCCATTTACAAACTGCTTGTGTGCATTTATTGTACTGTATCAATTCCATCATCTAGAAAAATGGGGGATTCTTTCAGCAACACTAAATTGAAGACAGGAGCACATAAAAAACTTTGAAGAACTTACTGTAGTTGAATATTGTTAAGGATTTCTGGGTATTTATCCTGATTATTGCTTTGGAAAAAAGAAGAAAGATTTGAGTTCATTTCTATGTTCTCTTACTTTTAGAAATGACTCATTCTCTAGTAATTCTTTACTGAATTTTTTCTGCTAGTTATTAGTGAATCCTAATGGAATATATTAACATAGCATATCTCATCAGAGTAATGAAAAAGATCAAGAAATTAAAATTTATTAGTCTAAATAAATAGATTGGATTGGTTAATTCATAAACAGAAAACTAACTTTTAAAGAAAGTTAATTTCCCCCAAATAAAGTGATGCCAAATTGAGCACCACTTATTTATACCATAAATTGTATTAGGATTTGGATTTTCATAAATTGAGCAATCTTTTCTAAAATACTAGAATGGAGGAAGAGGTAATATTGATATAAGAAAGAAATAGTGAAATATGTTTTCTAAAATGGTCATTCTTCTCATGGTGGGGAGCAGAGCTACAGGAATTTGATCTGTGTTTTAATCTTTTGTCAAGGCAGGCAATATTATCACAGTGTACCCTTTTTTTTTATTAGAAGTATCTTGCACAACCAAACTTTTACTACTTTATTATCATTTCCCAGTTTATTCCTTTACGTTAGGAAAGAACAAGTTTATTCACAGATAGATCTCTCTATATAAATATTCCTTTATTATCTATCCCTTTAACAACACTATAAACTAGTTTCAGTCCAGATTCAAAAGATATGAATTTAAAAAAAAAAAAAAAGGCAGGATGGATAGGAGAGAGACAGTAATGAACTTAACATGTCATTAGCTTTTTTTTTGGAATTTGGAAGGGGAACTTTCTAAGAGCACTACTATCTTTTTTCAAATATTAAGGATTTTCTTAATCTAAAGCTGCCAAACAATAATCAATAATTGTTATCTCCACTCACAAATTAAAATCAAATGTAATTTGGTACCTTTCTTATGGACACAACTGTTACAAAATATCTTAAATATTGTAAATAGGATATCTTGGGGAAAAAACCCACAACCAAACCTATTTTAGTATCAAAAAAAGTGAATTAATTAGTGCACCTGGGGAACTGGAATCACTCTTGAAGAATATATGGCTTCTCAAATACCATGTATGTGCAATGGATTATAGAGCAGGTATTTTTTTTTTCTTTTTACAGTTTTATAGATGGAGAAAACAAGGGATTATCTGATTTATCCAGCAAGGTCACTGAGAAATGGATAGCAGATCTGGAACTAAAATGGACTATCTCAACTTCTCACTTAATATTCTGCCCACAAAATAAATTGGTTCCCAAATTGTGCTTTATTAACTAGTTTTATTAGGTCACAGGCAGATAGTAAAATAATGTCTCATTTTGCTAAAAACTTTTTTTTTGGTTTACTTTATCTCAGGACAAGGATGTGCCTTAAGATTTTTCAAATATAGAAAACAAACAGGCAAATGCCCACAATTTTTTTTCAATCCTAGATTTACTACCATGAAAACTTGTTCTCAATATTTAGCCAGATAGGATTTTTCTCTTTCCCAACTTTCTTTTTTTCTCAAAACCAAATTCAGCCTTGTTAAGCTCACCAGATTCAAGTACATCCCAGGCAAAACCCCTCACATACAGTGTTAGTAAAACTAATTTCCACCGACCCTGGTTATGGATGTCGTTCTTACTATCGATCTCCGCTGTTTCTTTGGCTTCCCCACATCATACTCATCATCATCCAAATCCTGCAGAAACACAGAAGCCAATGATATAAAAATGTTTGTTTTACTCAAAGTTCTCACCAATAAAAATGATATTGTATAAAAGAAATTGGGATCTATGCCAATATGTAGAGTGAATTCAATGCAAATTTTGAGTTTTAAATTTCTAATTCTTTTATTATTTCTTTTTCAACATCTTGCTGCAATTAAATAATTTGTTAGGATACAATTAATTTTCTGATACCAAATCTTTTCCATGCTATAATGTGATCTCATCAAAGGGTGAATACCTGTCCTTGGACAGCATCATCACTGGCTTCCTGTTCTGAAGAAAAGCTCTCATATTCTTCCTCAGAATAGTTATCTGTGAATCAAGAATGAGAACAATGAATATCTGAGATTTTTCTTCAGGGAGACACATCATTGTTCACATGAGTAGTGGTTTTAAGGCTAACTTCCTAAAAGTTGTAAAAATAACAAAAACTGGTATTTTCCTTCAAAACAAACCAATATATAAAGACAGATTATTGAACAAGCTATAAAAGCTCTTTATTGAATAACATTTGTTGCATAGGCAACTTTATAACAATAACAAATCCTGACAAGATTCTACAAACCAAGTGAATATGTATTCATATTTGATGAATTCAATGTAAAAGTGAGAAAAGGTGAGGCTGGTAAAATATATACTTGAATACATGGTTTGGTATTAAGAAATTTGTTAGCAAAAAGCTTATTAAGAAAATGTTATTGGGGTAGCTAGATGGCACAGTGGTTCTAGAGTCAGGACCTGAGTTCAAAATTTGGGTTTGATACTCTTAACATTTCCTAGCTTGTAAACCCTGGGCAAATCACTTAATCTCAAATTGCCTTTCAACAACAACAGCAACAACAACAACAACAAAGAAAAGATTATTGTTAAATCCCTCAACTATATATAATACTTTTTTGAAAGACTCAGAAAATACTTTCACATGTGACAATATTGAACATTACCAAAAAGAGTAACTAGCACTTAAAGAAATTGAAAGAAAATTCTGAAGATAAATAGGAAGATAAAATGTTTTACATAAATAGAACACATTTGATAGCTGGATGTCCTCATGTCTTTGTGTCCTATTTTGTGTGCTTCTATTTTTTAAATAAAGTCCCATCTCCCAAATAGACAAGAGAAGCTAATATCTAAGGAAGTAAAAGAGAGATTCAATAAAGAAATGACAAGGTAAAATTATGTTATGCAGAACTCATGACATAACTGAATTGCATCTTGTGTCTTACCTATGTCTCTAGCTAAAATTAAGCCTTACCCGACAAGAGGTATAAGAGAACTCTGCATTCAGGAAAAGAGAGAAGGTTACAGAGGACAGTAGTAAGAGTTGACATCATTAAATAACAGCCTTTTATCTCATGTCCTTGTCTGCTAAACAAATTATACCTTACTATGTAAGAAGGGACAGAAAAACTGTCATAGAGAGAGATAAAAGATTTGAAGGGTAGTGGCAAAATTGATTACATTTGCGTCTTACAAACAGAAAGCCCCCAAAGTGCCTAGAAGGGCCAAAGAACTATGGAATTTGCTTTAAGCAAATATAGAATGAGGACAAAGATAATTTTTCTTTGACTTAAAAAGAATATGAATGGTTATGTTTGTGTTTCAGTCATACCATGAAACATCCACATATGTACAATGTGTAAATATACTAGAGGATGAAAGAGATAAGGCTAGAATAATACATCCCCCCCCCATTATATTTTGTTATATTATATTTATTTTTTCCAATTACATGTGAAGATAATTTTAAACATTCAATTTTTGGTAAAAATTTGAGTTCCAATTTTTTTTTTCCCTCCCTCTGTCCCTAACCTTCCTCTTCCCCAAAACAGGAAGCAATCTGATACATGTACAATCATTTAAAACATATTTCCATAATGAAATAATACATTTTTGCTTTTGATTTTAAGAGACTGAAGTGTCCTTTAAAAGAATGGAAGAGGAGGTGGAGCCAAGATGGTAGAGTAAAGGCAGGAATTTGCCCAAATTCTCCCCCAAACTGCTCCAAATTTCTTTAAATAATAATTCTATGGCAGCCCTCTTTGTAGTGGTCAGAAACTGGAAACTGAGTGAATGCCTATCAATTGGAGAATGGTTGAATAAATTGTGGTATATGAATATTATGGAATATTATTATTCTGTAAGAAATGACCAGCAGGATGATTTCACAAAGGCCTGAAGAGACTTACATGAACTGATGCTGAGTGAAATGATCAGGACTAGGAGATCATTATATACTTCAACAATAATATTATATGATGATCAATTCTGATGGATATGGCCTTCTTCAACAATGAGATGAACCAAATCAGTTTCAATAGAGCAGTAATGAATTGAACCAGCTACACCCAGTGAAAGAACTCTGGGAGATGACTATGAACCACTACATAGCATTCCCAATCCCTCTATTTTTGTCCACCTGCATTTTTGATTTCCTTCACAAGTTAATTGTACACTATTTCAAAGTTCAATTCTTTGTGTACAGCAAAATAACTGTTTGGACATGTATACATATATTGTATTTAACTTATACTTCAACATATTTAACATGTATTGGTCAATCTGCCATCTGGGGGAAAGGGTAGGGAGAAGGGAAAATGTTGGAACAAAAGGTTAATTGTCAATGCTGAAAAAATACCCATGCATATATCTTGTAAATAAAAAGCTATAATATAATTTTTAAAAAATCTGAAAAAATGCATAGCATTGTAAATGAAACAAATTGTACCAATAATTGAAATATATTTAAAATAAAAAAATAATATTAAAAATTAATAACTCCAAACAAAGTTTATAGTATCAGAACACTCAAAAAAAAAAAAAAAAAAAAAAAAAAAAAGGAACAGAACATTTTCTAGCCAAAGGCAACTTAGAAGCTCAGCAGAAAAGTCTGTGATACCAGGATGGGAATCTAATGTGCAGTCCTGGCCCAGGCCTGGCCTCTCAATCAGCAACAGTACTGGTGGCTTCCAGACCTCTTAGCCCAGAGACACCAAATAGGAGCTGGAAAGTCAGAAGAAAAGGTCTGTGGAACCAGAGTGGGAAACCAGCATGCAATTCTAGCAAGGGCCCAGCCCTGACCCCAGCACCAGCTCTAGCCTGGACCACAGAATCAGCAGCAGTGCTGGAGGTTTCTGGACTTCTCAGCCTGGGGACACTAGGAGGACTCAGGTCAGTGGAGAGGGTCTTTGGCAACAGGATGGGAGTCTGGTGTGCAGTCCTAGCAGAGTTCCAATCAGCAGAGCCCCAGTCCTGGTCTGTACATTAGATCTTGCCAATGGAGCAGGGAAATACCTAACAGCTCCAGGGAAGAAGAGAGTGCTTGTAGTTAAATTTTTAGAAGGATTTTTAAAAACAGCTGCACAAAATCCCTGAAGCTTGGGACAGTGCACCCTCTACCCTGCAAACAAAGAGTTAACAAAAAATTTAATTTTAACAAAGAGTTAAAAGCCAAGTAATAGGCTAGGAAAATGAGCAGAAAAGAAAAAAAAAGTTTCTGACCAATAAAAGTTATTATGGTGACAAGGAGGATCAAAACACACACTCCAAAGATGATGGCAAGGTCAAAGCTTCTTCATCCAAAACCTCCAAGAAAAATATGAATTGGGCTCAGGCCATGGAAGACCTGGGACTTTCAAAAGGGACTTTGAAAATCAAAAGAGATAGAGGAAAAATAAAGGGAAAAAACTGAGAGAAGTGAAAAAAGAAATACAAAAAGCTAAAAGAATGGAAGAAAGGATTACAAGATAAAATGGAAAAGATAAAGGCCTTGAGGCAAAGATGATAATTTTTTTTAAACTTCTGCTACAGTGGATAGAGCTATGACCTTGAAGTCAGGTTTAAGTTCCACTTTTAATATATAATGGTTGCTTGGTACTAAGCTAGTCATAAACTCTCAGGGTTCTATGTAATTTTCTATTATAAAATGTTGACTTAACTTTAATGGGCTGAATTTCCTCATTTGGATTATTTCCTATACAAATAAAATCATGACAGATCAATATATTTTGGAAACAACTATTTACTTACTAACCAATTCTCTGCCAAAGTAAAAAAACAATACTCTTCTTCAATCTGGTACCAGATTATGTCAGCATTATTAAAAAAAAAAAAAAAAAAGCTGGACTCAGAGTCAAAAGATTTGCATTTAAATATAAGGAAGGGTATTCGAGGCACTAAAAATACCAAGTACAAACGTTTAGAGAAACATAATGAGAAACAAGACAGAATGTGAGTTAGATAGAGAATTCATAAGAAAGTTATAAAAGATCTGCCTTGTAGTGGTGAGGATCCAGTTAAAATTAGATAAAATAGCAAGGGATAATGTAAAAAATTACCCAGGCATATGTTCTGTCAGTACAAAGTTATAATAAAAATATTTTAAAAATTAGATAAAATACATTTGTAGTAGAATCATTTAGCATGCAAAAGAGTAGGAGCAAAACAGGAAGATATTGTGACCTACAGAAGACTAGTGTTTGGGAAAATATGATCAGCAAGACAATAGGATCAAAGGCAGCAGAAGATATTGTATAGCTAATCTGATACATCAGTAAGTCAAGAACTGAAATCCTGGGTAAGTATTGAAGAATGGAAGGATTGGAAGAGAAAGAAGAGAATTAGAGGTTCCTAAAGCACAAGGAAAGATAGAATGAATAAAAGTTATTATCAGATAAAGGAATTTCAGAATTCTTGAACACAGAATTTGATCATTTAGAGGTGATAGCAAGATCAAAAGTGTAATCATTCTTCATGGACTGAGGACAACTATAAATGTAGGGTATGACAGTTGAACAGATTAGTAACTAGTAGATTAGACTATTTAAAATCAACATTTATATAGAAGTCCTCTAGTTGGGGTGGATAAAAACACTAAAAGATAGGCATTGTATGGGAGAAGTCATGTTCAATGAGCCCAGAATGACAGGTTAAAGGCAGTTATGAAGGGCATAAGGGGGAAGAGTTCTTTATTCCCATAAGCAATAATAGTTCTTCTTCCTCCTCCACTTGACACTGATGACAATGAACCCACAAGTGTTATACTTTCATCACTAAGAACTCTGAAATCACATGATTTGATCACAACCACTTACATTATTCCATTTTCCCCTACATCGTAGCAGTCTACGTGAGGCTATGGATAAATTTCAGAGGATCTCAATGTATTTCTTAGACATTTTAAGCACATTTCAACATAATTATATTTTAAAACAATATTATGATAAAGAATCTATAAGCTTTCAAAAGGATCTGTGGCAAAAAAAGTTAACTAGCTCTTCCTCTATGTCTTCCTTCTCCCTATTGCTTGACCTCTTTAGAGCGACCTCTAGGCTCTATATCTTCAGTACTTCCTCAAGTTTTCAATCTGTTTTGGTTATATTATCTTCCCTTCTCAATCTTAATACTTTTATGAATCAACTCATTACTATCCCTCTCTACTCTTTTAATCCTTTTTCTTATTGTCACAGATATCTTGACAAACTCCAGTTCTGAGCAGCTCACCATGTGCCTCCTTCAATCCTACTCATGTGTAACTTGAGTGAATCAGGAAGTGCTGCATCTATGTTGACTGGGTCCACTAGAAATGTCAGCAATCCTAATCCTTTCTATTTTCATGATATTAATCCCACTTGATTCTCTTTCTAATTGTTCTCTATTTTGCCGGATCATCATCCTGGTCATACACTCTAACTGTTGGTGCTCCTCAAGGTTTTGTCTTCATTTCTTTATTTTATTATTATTTTTCAAAGATGTCATTTTAAAATTCTATACCTTTAAGCAAATTTTAAGATGGCAAAATGCAGTCTGTTGTTGAATATTACTTTTAAAAATCAATCAACAAATATTTATTAAATGCTTTCTATGTGCCAGACTCTATACTAAGTGTGGGGGATACAAAAAAGGGCAAAAACAACAGTTGCCTCAAGGAGCTTACAGTAAAAATTATTTCCCCCATATTTTTTATTTATTTATAACATTCTTATTTTTAAAATTTGTGTCCATATATTGTTCTCTCCCTCCTATCCACTGAGAAGGCAAACAACATATCAATATTTCTTTAATAACCACACATCATCAAAAAAGGAAGAGAAGAAAATAAAGTGAGAAAATTATACTTCAACTTGCATGAAGTATAATTCTCTCTCTACAGGTAGATGCAGTTTTTCATCATAGATTCCCTTGGAATGGTCTTGGATCACTGTATTGATCAGAATAGACAAGTCTTTCACAGGTGATCATCACTACACTATTGCTGTCACTGTGGGCAATCATCTTTTGGTTCTTCACTTTGCCTCAGTTCATGGAGATCTTGCCATTTTCCTCTGAAACCATCTCTCCTGTTATTTCTTACAGTTCAACAGTATTCCATCACACTCAATATGCCACAATTTGTTCAGTCATTCCCCAAGTGATGAGCATCACATCAATTTCAAGTTCTTTGCTAGCACAAAAAGAGCTATTATAAATATTTTATGTCATTTTCCTTTGATTTCTTTGGGAGTAAAGAACTAGTAGTGGTATTGCTGTATCAAAGGCTATGAACAATTGTACAACCTTTGGCCTTTTTATTCTCCAGAATTCTCATTTATGTATACATGCTCTAACTTGGTAACTTTATCAGCTCCCATGGTTTCAATTCACTCATCTGTGTATAGGTATCTGATGAACTCCAGTCTCTATGTCACCAATCAGCTCCTCGACAACTCAAAACGGGCATCCCAAAGGCACCACAAACAAAATATATCCAAAACAGAACTCTATTTTCCAAAACCACTCCTCTTTTAAACTTCTCCATTACTATCATGGGCATAGCCACATTATAGTGACTTAGATTCTCCTTTTCAGTGTCACTGCTGACACAATGGTTCACTTATTCCATGTAACCAACCAATTGCCCAATCTTTTTGTTCCCCCTTCTTAATATTACTCATGTATTGTCTCTTATATTCAATGACACAGCCAACAGTCCCCCCATTTCAGGGACAGTTGGTGGCAGTGGAAAGAATGCTGGCCTCATGATAAAAAGATGAGTTAAAATTTGAAACCTTAGGCACTTACTAGCTGAGCAAGTTGCTTGATTTTTGTTTTCCTCATTTTCCTCATCTATAAAATAAGGATAATAATCATCAGCACCTACCTCTCAGGGTTGTTTTAAGGATCTAATAATAAAGCACACATCATTGTGCATGGCACATAGTACACACTAATAGTACTATTAATATTAGTATTAAAACATTAATACTAATAGTACTACTATTATTTATATATTAGTACTAATTAACTCTAATACAGATTCCTGCTAACACTTCTAATTGGTTTCTCTGCCTCAAGTCTTTCCCTACTCTAATCTATCTCCCACATAGTTGGTAGTGATTTCCTTAAAGCACAGGTCTAATCATGATACATCAGTCCAGGCAATAAACTCCATGACTTACTACTTTAAAATCATCTGTTTTGACATCTGAATAACCTTATAACCTGGCCCCTTTTTAGCTTTACTATTTTCTTACACATTGTTCCTCTCCAGATACTATAAGGTCAAGCCAAATTGGCCTACTTATTGATCCTCACACACAGTACTCTCAACATGGGCTCCCCTTTACCCATATATTTCTTTGGGATCAAGCAGAAGCTCATTCCACAAATTGGAAGCCCTGATTTGATTCAAAATACTATAGATAGGGATGTCCTGGTATAGTAGTAGGAAGGATGTTAGGAAATATCAATAACATTACCATATTCACTAACCTAGGCAGGAACAAGGGGTAAAGTGAGAGTAAGAGAATGTCTCTCAGTTTCAACCTATTCATAAGATCAAAGTTTCATTGATCTAGAGCTGAAAGAAAATTCAGAATCCAATTTGTACAAATTTCTTATTTGAAAGATGAAGAAAATGGATTTAAAAGAGGAAACTGATTTGCTTAAAGTAGTAAAACTATTCAACATCCAAGATGGGATTTGAACCCAAATACTCTGATCCCAGAACCAAAGATCTTCTGACTCTACTCTGCAGCCTCTCACCTTCACAAGGGTTCTTCAGTTTTTGATACTTGTGAATGTCTTCTAGATACTATCTCCTTCTTGGCTTTCATGACACTGCTCTCTCCCACCTGTCAAGACTGTTCTTCTCAGTCTTCTGGGTGCCTCTGTTCCCCAAAAGATTATCCTTGTTCCTCTCATTTCTTTGCCATTATATTTTCTCCTGATGATCTCAACAGCTGTGGTGATTTCAACCACCATCATTTTGTAGATGAGTTCCAACTCTATATACCAAATGAATGAACATTACCACTTGGTGTTTGTGAAGTCTTTTCAAATTCAACATATATGAAATATAACTTATTCTTCTTCTGAACTGAGTTATTTCTTTTTATCCCTATTTAATATTATTTTATTTTTTCAAATTACATGTAAAGATAGTTTTCTATATTTACTTTTATAAGATTTTGATTTCCATTTTTCCCCTCCTTCCTTCCCTTCTCTTTTCCCTCCCAAGATGGTAAATAATCTGATTTATGTTATATATATATAATCACATTAAGCATATCTCTACTTAATTGTTGTGAAAGAACCAGAACACAAAAGGAAAAAACTATTTAATAGAAAAAACAAACAAACAAAAAAGTGAAAATAGTATGCTTTGATCTGCATTCAGACTCCATAGTTCCCTAGATATGGATAGCATTTTTCATTATGAGTCCCTTGGAACTGTCTTAGAAAATTATACTGCTGAGAAGAGTAAGGTCTCTCAAAGTTGATCACACAATATTGCTATTACTGTGTATACTGTTCTCCCAGTTCAGCTCTCTGCTCACTTAATTCAGCATTAGTTTGTGTAAATCCAGATTTTTCTGAAATCTGCCCACTTATCATTTCTTATAGAACAGTAGTGTTCTACCACATTCACATACCACAATTATTTCAGCCATTCTCCAATTGATGGGCATCCCCATGATTTCCAATTCTTTGCCATCACAAAGAGTTACTATGAACATTTTTTACATGTGGGGTTCTTTATATGATCTCTTTTTGATATAGACCTGGTAGTGGTATTGCTAGATCAATAGGATATGCACAGTTTTACAGCCCTTTGGGCATAGTTCCAAATTACTCTCCAGAATGATCAGATCCAGTGTTTCACTTTCCTTAGTATTTCAATTTTCCCACATCCTCTCCAACATTTGTCATTAACCTTTTCTGTCATATTAGCCAATTTGACAGGTGCAATATGATACCTCAATGTTGCTTTAATTTGCATTTCTCTAATCAGTAGTGGGAAATGACTTGTATTCCTATAAATCTGAACTTATTATTTCTAATTGCTAGTATTTATTTCTTCCTAAAATACATGGCCACCATCCCTATTTATGTCCTTACCAATTCCTGCTTAGACTACTACAATAACCTCATCATCATTGTTAATAATTTTGTACTGCTATCTTTAGTTTATCTATCACTTAACATTTCCCATTATATCCCTTTTCTCAGAAATCTGATAACAAATTTTTAAAAGGGGAGAAAAGGAAAAATAAGGAAGCTAAGTGGGCAGAGTAGATACAAAACTGAATCTGAAGCAAAAAAGTAAAATCAGAGATGGTTTTTATAAAGATAATAAAAACAATGAGATAACATTTCAAAATTTTTTTTTCTATAAAACAGTTCTTAGGGAAAATTTTATAGCTCCAAATACTTCACTCAAAAAGAAATTCTTTTAAAAAAGAAATTAGAGCAAGGAAGTGGAAGTGAAAAATGTGAAGAAAATTTGACATGAGATCAATCTAAGTTGCTTCATACTGAGAGCACTCAAAGAAGAAAGTGTCAGAAGGAAAGCAAATAGGAAGCCAAGAGAACTTCTGGAGGGTGAAGCCAAGATGGTGAAGTGAAGCCAGAAAGCTGCTCCAGCTCTCCCACTTTCCCTCAAAAACCACATGAAACCAAATCTCTGAACACAATCTGATGGAATGAAACCAGGATGCAGATCAAAATAGACTGGAAAAGCTTCAAAAAAGGCCAGTCTCACTGGGGTGAAAAGAATTGTTCAGCCCAGTTCAGACAGAGTTTAGGAAAATCAGTGATAGTCTTAATCACAGCAGATCAGCAACTGAGACATTTAGTCCTGACTCAGTGGCTGAACAGATCAGTAGGGCAGCCTCGAGTCCCAGGTAAGACGGCAAATTCTGGGGAACCAGGTTGTTTCCTGGAAAGAGCAGACAAAGATACCCCCTGCAAATACAAGGAGCCCCTGTAATCAAAGACTCAGAGATGCACAAGGAAACTTGGTTCAGGGACCCCTTTACCCCTAGAGCAGAACTTAATCATAGAAGGCACAAAAGAAGTAATATAAAAAGAGAAAGCAAGACAATGAGCAAGAAACAGAAAAGAACCTTAACCTGCATGAGAGAGACATCAAAAGGCTTAATAGAAAGGACTATGCCTGTACTACCAGACAATCCTCGAGAAGAGGTGAAGGAAAAGACAGTACAGAGACAAAAAATTATGTTTCAAGGTGCATTTGCACTGGATAATGTCCAAAAATTACTGAGAGGGAAGGATTCAGAGGCAGCCAGTGGGGAAAGTGGTCAACTTAAAAGTCTATCAGACCCAAGTGGATGTAGTTCTACTAAACAACTCTCAGCAAAGATGGTGGGAAGAATGATGGCAGAAAGGAATAAGAGAGTGAAGACAAACAAGTTGAGTTAGGAGAAAGGTGAGACTCACAGTGGAAAATGGAGTTAGGAAAATGAGTTCCTGTTCAATCTCCTCTAACTGAATCTCTAATTCCTTCAAGCCACATCTGAAATACTAATCTCTACATCTTGCTTACTATCCATGTATTATCTGCTTTTAATTTTGCCTATATTTATTCTTACCATAAAGGCACATAAATGAAAGGGAGATAGACTGGACTGCTTTATGAAGGAAGTATATCCCTATTCTTGTACATGGAAAAAGAGGTACAAAAATTCACCAAGGGAAAAAAAAATCCTTAAAAAATCCAAATAGGAAAAAAGAGATAAAGATAGAAGGTTTAATAACTCCACAAAACATCAAGAAACAATAAAACAAAGCCAAAAGAACAAAAAGAGGAGAAAAGGTGAAATATCTAATTGGAAAAACAAGTGACCTGGAAAGATAAAGGAGAGTTTATTTAAGAATATTTGGACCAAAAAATAATTATTGGACTACCTGAAAGCCATGCTAAAAAAGATAGAACAGACATATTTCAAGAAATTATGAGGAGAAATTGCCCTGATGGCAACAACCCTAGGAAAAAAATAGAAAGCAAAAGAAAAAAAACAATAAATTCCTAAAAGAGATCCCAAAATGAAAACTTCCAGGAATATTATAGCCAGCTTCCAGGTCAAGGAGAAAATATTGGAAAGACAGAAACAAACAAATCAAATATCATGAAGCCATAATCAAGAACATACTACATTTAGCATTTTCTACATTAAAAGAAATGAAAAGCTTGGAATATGAAATTCTGGAAGGAAAAGGCCAAGAATTACAACAAAGAATAACCTACTTAGTGTTCATAGGAAAAAAAAAAAAACATTCAATGACATAGAAGACTTTCAAGCATTACTGATGGGAAAAAAACAAAAAAAACCAAACAGAACCAAATAGAAAAAACAACATTCAAACAGAAGACTCAAGAAATAAATATAAATATAAAATAAATAAATAAACAATAAAAACAAAAAATAAATAAATAAAAAACAAAAAATAAATTAATAAATATAAAGAAATAAACATGAAAAAGAAATCATAATGGAATTAATATGATTAAACTGCTTATATTCCATTATTGGAAGATGACACTTGCAACTCCTAACAATTCTATCAGTTTCAGGACAGTTAGAAGGATGAGTGTGAATTGAATATGATGAAATGATGACCGAGAAAAAGGGAGGAAGGCAAGTTAGATGTACTGGAAGAAGGGGAAAGGGAGAAGAGAGAAGAATGGGTAAAATCATCTTAGGGCAGAGGTAGAAAGCACATGAATAGAGTACAAGGGCCTAGATTTAGGAAGATTCATCTTCCTGAGTTCAAAATCTGGCCTTAGACACTTAAAGAGCTGTATGATCCTGGGCAAGTCATTTAAGTGTGTATACCTCAGTTCCTCATCTGTAAAATGAGCTAGAAAAGGAAATGGTTAATCATTTCATTATCTATGCCATGAAAATCTCAAATAGGCTCACAAAGAATTAGCTGTAATTGAAAATGACTGAATAACAGCAGCAACAATAAAAAATATTTCTTATAAAAGAGGTGCACAAAAAAGAGCTTTTATAGTTGAGGGGAAAATAAGAGAGGTGACATGTTGGACAAATCTTGATTCTTGATCTCATTAGAATTGTTTCAGAGAATGAATAACATGCACACTCAGTTGGATATAGAAATCTAGGGAAGCAGGAGGAAAAGAGCATAGAGGGTTGGGGCTAACAGAAGGAAAGATTGAGGGAAGCAGTGGTTAGAAGCAAAATAAACTTTTGAGGAAAGAGGGTAAAAAGAGAGAGAAGAAGAAACAAGATAAAAAATAAGATGGAGAAGAAAATATATGGTAATTTTAACTGTGAATGTGAATAGAATGACCTTACCCATAAAACAGAAGAGGAAATAAAATCAATGAGAAACAAGAATCAAACAATATGTTGTTTACAAGAAAGATACCTGAAATAGAATGTCATCCAGAACAAAAATAAGGGATTGGGGCCGAATCTATCATGCTTAAGCTGAGGTAAAAAATATAGGAGTAGCAATCATGATCTCACAAAAAACAATGATGACAACAAAAATGGATTTAAAGGTGATGAGCAAGGAAACTACATTTTATTTAAAAGTACCAAGGTCAATGAAGCAACATCAATACAAAACACATATGCATGAAATGGCATAACATACAAATTCTTAAAGGAAAAGGAGGAAACAAACAGTAAAACGATACTAGTGGGGGACCTCAACTTTCCTTAGAACTAGATAATTTTAATCATAAAATAAGTAAGAAAGATATTAAGATACATAGAATGAGGAAAGTTAGATATGACAAGATATCTGAAGAAAACTAAATGAAAATAGAAAGGATATTTCATTCTCAGTTGTAAATGGAACTTTCATAAAAACTGATCATGTATTAGGGTAGAAAAATTAAGTATATCTTTTTTAGACAATGCAATAAAAATTACATTCAATAAAGGATCATGAAAAGATAAATTAAAAATAAACTGGAAACTAAATAATCTAATTATTAAAAACAAGTGGCTCAAATAATGAATCATAGAAAGAAACAATTATTTTATTGAGGAGAATGTGATAACATGCAAAACTTTATGGGATGCAGCCAAATCAGTACTTAAGGAGAATTTTATAGCTCTAAACATTTAGATAAAAAAATAAAGCAATGCCATAAACTGGACATGTAATTAAATAAACCAGAAAAAGAATAAGAAACTTTCCAATTAAACACTAAAACATTTCAATTTTCCACTTCCATTTCTGAAAATCAAAGGCAAAATGCATAGAAATGAAAGTTAAAAACAAAAAACCACCACTGGACTAATAAATAGAACTTGGAGCTGGTTTTGTGAAAAAGAAAAACAATAAAATAGATAAACCACTTATATGATTAAAAAAATTAGCAGTATTAAAAATGAAAAGGTTAAAGTATACCTCCAATGAAGATGAAATTAAAGCAATTAGAAGCTATAATGCTAACTTATTTTCAAATATATGTGACAATCCAAGTAGATCAATATTTACCAAACATTTTAATTGCCCAAATTAACAGAAGAAGAAATAGAATAAATAATTTCATTTTAGAAAAAAAGAAATTGAAAAAGTCATCAATGAGTTCTCCAAGAAAAAATTTCTAGGACCAAATGGGATTCACAAGTGAATTCTACCAAACATGTAAAGAACAATTTAATTCCAATACAACATAAACTCTTTGGAATAATAAGAAAAGAATATTAGCAAATTCTTTTCATGACACAAATATAATACTAATAATTCAACCAGGAAGAGCAAAAATAGAGAAAGAAAATTATAGATACATTTCCTTTATGAATATCGATGCAAAAATTTTAAACAAAATACTAGCTAGGAGATTACCGCAATATATCATATACTATGACCAGGTAGGATTTATATCAGGCTACAGGGCTAATTCAATTCAAAAAATTTTTAATATAATAAATCAATAACAAAACCAACAAAACCCACAGGATTATCTCAACAGATACAGAAAAATGTTTCTGACAAAATACAATAATCATTCCTATTGATAATACAAAGCATAGTAATAAATGACAATTTCGTTAAAATGATAAGTAGTATTTCTCTAAAACTATTAGCAAGCATTACTTCTAAAAGTAACAAGCCACAAATCTTTTCAGTAAAATCAGGGATGAAGCAAGGATGCTCACTATCACCACTATTATTCATTACTGTACTAGAAATATTAATTATAACAATTAGAGTACAGGCAATGAGGAAACAAAACTATCTCTCTTTGCAGATAATATGATGGCATGCTTAAAGTATCAACCAAAACACTATTTGAAACAATTAACAATTTTATTCATGTTGCCTGATATAAAATAATAAGCCCACATAAATCATTAGCATTTTTATATATTACCAATAAAGTTCAGTAGTCAAAGAAAGATAAAGTCCATTTAAATATATTCAATATAAAATATTTGGAAGTCTACCTGGCGAAACAAACACAGGATCTATAGGAACACAATTACAAAATACCTTTCACACAAATAAAATCAAACTTAAACTAGAAAAATATTAATTACTCATGGAGCGACATATAATTTACCTAAGTTAATTTACTTATCCAATGCTACACCAATCAAGCTACCAAAAATGATCTCTTGTAGTTAGAAAAAATAATAACAAAATTCATTTGAAAAAACAAAAGATCAAGAACATTAAGGGAATGAATGAAAAAATATGTGAAGGAAAAATGGCTTAGCAGTATCATGCTTCACACTATATTACAAAGCAATAATCATTAAACTGATACTTGCTAAAAATAAAGTGTTGGCTCAGTGGAATAGATTAACTACATAATATACAATAATAAATGACTATAGTAATTTAATATTTAGTAAAACTCCAAATTCCAAACTTTTGAGAAAAGAACTAACCATTTGACAAAATTGCAGAGAAAACTGGAAAACAGCATGGCAGAAACCAATATTTTAAACCATATACCCCCCCCCAAAAAGGTAAAAACAATACATAATTTAGATATGAAGAGCAATACTATAAGCAAATTAGAAGAGTGGGAATAATTTACCTGTCAGATCTATAGATGAGGAAAGAATTTAGAAAAGGATGAGGAAAGAGATAGAGAACAATAGGAAGTATAAAATGGATAATTTTGACTAAGTTAAATTAAAAATATTTTTGTGCAACCAAGATTAGAAGCAGGTAGGGAAAAAAAGTTATAGCAAGTATCTCTGAAAAAACTTCATCTCTCAAATATAGAGAAATATAGAGAAAACTGAATCAAGTTTATAAGAATGCAAATCAGTCCTCAACTGATAAGCGGTCAAACTGACAATTTTCAAATGAAGAAATTAAAAGTTATTTATAGTTACATGAGCTCTAGATCATTACTGATTACAGAAATGCAAATTAAAATAATTTTAAGGTTCCAATGAGGGATGTTTATGAATTGGGGAATAGTTGCAAACAGTATATGATTGTGATGGAATACTACCATGCTATAAGAAATAAGTGGGATAATTTCCAAAAAACCTGGAGAGAAATGATGCAAAGAGAGATTAGGTAGAACTAAGAGAACATTATACATAGGAATAACAATACTGTACAATTATTAACCTTGAATAACTTAGTTATTCCAATCAAGACAATGATCCAAGATAATTCCAAAGGAGTTATGAAGAATAGTACTGCTCCAGAGTGAACTGATGGAGTCTGAATAAAAATTGAAACATAATTTTTTTCATGTTCTTGTCTTTTTTTATTTTTGGTAACATGGTTAACATGGAAATCTGTTTTGCGTGGTTTTACATGCTTAACTGATATCATGTTTCTTGTCTTTTCAATGGATGGGGGAAGGTAGGATAGAATTTGGAATTATTTTAATTACTTATAAATAAATAAATGTGTAATAAATGTACTTAAAAAAATATAAGAATCAATTAAGTAGGCAAGCAAGAATTCATTAAGTAGCTCCTCTGAGTCAAATACTGGGGATATAAAGATGGGAAATCAAGCTTTCAAAGACAATTTCATACAGCAGATTTTTTTTTTAACAGTTACAAAACTGAATAAAATTGCAAAAAATTCTGGCGTGCATTCAGTGATTGTTTTTTGGGGGGTGCATATAAAAATGCAGCCTTTGAGTTTCTCTTCCAACAACTTATCATATAACATTTCCTGTTGAACTGTGAAAACATATATGCTAAGGTGGGGGTTTTTAACCAGGGATCCATGGACCCCTAAGGAATGTACATGAATAAATTTCAGGAAGTGTGTTAATACTACTGGGATAAAATTACATTTATATTTTCACTTACATCTAATTGAAATTTAGTACTTCCTTCAACTATGAATGTAGGCAACAAACATTATCCTGAGAAAAGATTCATAGGCTTTATACAAATACCAAAGGTGTCCACAACATAAAAAGTTAAGATCCCTTATAGAAAAGCTTTTTTTCCTTCTTTTGAAAATTGAAAAATAATGTTATAACAAACAGCTTTTTCTGAAACTTTTGTTCCTGTTTAAGTGGAAAAACTATTATCAATGTCAAGGAGGCAAAGTCCTATCATGAAGCCTTTGATTTCATTTTTATCACAGAACTAATCAGTTTTTTGGTTTTTTTTTTGGGGGGGGGAGAACTGATGACTCATTTCATGTAAGAACCCAAGTTTCATGAAATTAAAATCAGAGTGGTGTAATCATACTAAAAGTACGAATGTTTTTGGTTAAATCTAATTAAAAACAAGATCTCATGATTAGATTGAATGATTAAAGGACATTTCTCCAAAGGTCAAGTGATACCAACATTATTATTGCTCAGTTCAAATAAATCCAATAACTAACAACTTGAACTTTGTACCATTGGCATCTTGCTATGATGTCTTATCTTCTGTTTTATTATTACAATAATAATTACTATGATGGATAATTCTTGTGTAATGACAAATTCCAAACAGCACAGGAAACTTTGCCAGTTTGGTTCTTTCTCAAGAATGTTCTTATATTAATAAATACATCTCCAACAAATACTGGATAAAAATTGCAGAGTACAGAGCTTTTCATTTACTCTATTCATGGAGTAGAAGAAAAAGTAGAATATAATCACTCTTTTCAGTGATTACCTTATTACTATTATTTCTTTGTCTAGCACTGTAATTTCATTGGTTCCACAAATATCCTGGAAAGAAATTGTTCCATCTATGCCAATCAGTAACTGCTTTATAAATGCATAAAGTTGCACTCTAGAAAAAGGTTATCTCTAGATAACTCTTCTAAGATGAATCAAAAGCAGAACTTATGCCCTGGTCTGATTCCTAAGACCAGCTCTTTTTTTCAGAAGGTCATGCTGTCTTTCTCATTACCTTATATGTGCCTTTGTTTAGGGCATTATCTAAATCCTGGAAGCAGTCCAAACTCAGCTCTCTGTCACTAAATCCATAATTTATTTCAGGCAATAGCTGATGTACTGCTTTTTACATGATACCTATTTTCACTAAAATGCATTGCCCTCCTTTGCTATGTTGAATTTAATTCATTCTTATTGTGCATATAGTTATTCTGTAAATTTGTAAGAGGCAGCATGATACTGTAAGCAGAGAGCTACTCTTTATGTACTCTAATTACATACATTATATGACTCTGGTTAAATTACTTAACCTCTCAGTGGTTTATGGAATTTTGTAAGACAATCAGGTGCAGAGAACTTTCCAACCACTATTGATGGAAGGAATTTCTTCACTCAGGAGGAATTCTTTATAAAGATGAAAATACAAGTTCAGTCCCTAAGTCCATTCCATATATACATGTCATTTCCCTTGAGAGATGGAAATTACTTGAGTTAAAGTTATTTTGGTTTTTTTTGCCTTAATAGTTTTTTTTTTTTTTTTCTTTTTGCTGAGGCAATTGGGGTTAAGTGACTTGCCCAGGATCATATAGCTAGGAAGTGTTAAGTGTCTGAGACTAGATTTGAACTCAGGTCCTCCTGATTTCAGGGCTGGTGCTCTATCCACTGCACTACCTACCTGCCCCTAGCATAGTAATTTTAATACTTTCTGATTGATTAAATGATTTATTGCTATGGTGCCATATTGTTTTGAATCTTAAAGCATCACAAATATATTTTGCATGTACTAGAAAAAGTAGGTGATAATATATTTCCAAAAATATATGTGCTTGTAGAATAAGGGAAATCCCTATTGAAATATATGACTGAAAAAGGAAGCGGGCTAATTATTTAGCATGAATGGGGAATAACCTAAGAGCTACAAAAATATCTAGGGGAAGCCTTTAATAGTTTGAATAGCTTCTTTGTGGAAGGAACATTGATAGAAGATTCTGACATCAATGGGAGAATATAAACAACAGGTTAAATTGAAACTAGCTGAAAACAGGATGAATCAACTTGGAATTTTCCTTTGGAAAATCAGGTTTATCTAAATAATACTTTGAGCTTAAATAGCTCCAGGTTAATATCTATGAATACACTTGTTTTATATGTAGAGCTGTATTCGAACTTTCCCTCTATATATATAGGGTTTTATAGTCAGTGAGTCAAATCTTATTTTTTTCTCCATGATATTTTTAAGTGTCATACACATTTTGCCCTCCTGATCAAATGTCATTTAAACATCAGACTCAGATGGGTCATTTCTTTTATTTATTCTTATTATAATACAATAATCATACATTAGCAGGGTTCTATTATGGCCAGTTTATGTTTTAGCTTGGGGTTTTTTCCTTTGTCTTAGAAGTAGATACCTCATGCTTACATATTCATGATTTGAAATATGATGAAAGAGAGTGGTTAAGTAACCCATTACTTATTAGCTGAGTCAGGAAAAAAAGTGGTAAAAAAAACTCACCTGTGGATTTGATTTTCTGGCTAGAATGAATAGTGCTGTCATCATGGTCTATTGGTTGACTAGACAAAGAGAAGATCCATATTTCAGCTACTTTAGCAGTGACTTCCTTGATATTGCTACAAAGGTTCAGAACCTGGCCTCCTTCAGTTGGGTGCTGCATCACCTGTGTTTGGGTAATTCAGATGGTTAATTGAAGTATATTTAAATATAAAAAGTCAAAATGTTTTTAAAGACATCTGATTATATTCACTACATCTTTCAAGTATTTCAGTATATGACTTACTTGTTTTTTCCTTCTTAGTCAGGTCAAAGGATATCCAGTCAATGCCCAAACTGCAGTGTAGAAGGAATTCTGATGTTGAGAGATAGAAAAGCATTCTCTCTGAGCATAATTATCATTTGAAGATTTAAATGAGAGGATATATAGTTGCCAAACAATTTCACTTCAGTTATAAAGGAAATCCAAGATAGTGCAAGTTGAAAAAGGAGATCCAAGAGAAAGTGAAGAATAGAAAGATGAAACCCTTCACATGTTCCTGTTTGCAGATGACATCGTATCAAAGTTATCAAGCCTTGGAATATTTCAAATAACCATTATTTCTCAAGAGAATTTTGGCCTAAGTATCCACATAGTTTTAACTGAAGAAAGAATAAAGAAAGAATAAAAATTCTCCAAACTATGATATACAATTAGATAATCTATAGAACTTCCCAAAGAGGAAATATAACTCAGAGTCAAAATTAAGAGAGGAAAGAAGACTGGATTGCCCAGGGAAAACTGTAAAGTGAGTCCAAGCTTCTCCTTGGAAAAACATTTTTTTTTGGGGGGGGGGAGGAGAGATACTAATATTTTTCTAGTGATATTATATGGCTGATACATGGGGTGGGCACAAGCAGGCTGCAGTACTTAAAAGTATTAAATTAAATCAGTACTCCCTGATGTCCCTAGGCCAAGAGGTCCAGAAGCCTCTAGTATTGCTGCTGATTCAGAGGTCCTGCTTCACTGACATTGGGGCCAGGGCTAGAGCTGTGCTGGTATAGCTTGCATTGAGACTGATGTCACAGACCTTTTCTGCTGACTTTCTGAGTTGCCTTCATCTTTTTGGTGTTCTATAAAATTTGTTTAGATTCACTATTCACTAAAATTAGATTCACTGATTTAAAGAATCTCAGAAAAGAAATGTATAACATTCCAGGAACTCTGCTAGGTATTAAGACTTATAGTTTATAAATGAATTAATGAAAAAGCATTCATTAAATGTTTACTATATACAAATAAAGCAATGTGATATAAGCTAGGACATGCAAAAAGAAGAGGTGAGATAGTTTTTGTTCTTAAGTAGTACATCCATATCAGCATAGTCAGATAGAAAGGTATATTGTTTCTTAAGAGATACAATGCTAAAAGAAAGAGATTATAATGCATCTTTTAAAATTTCATTTACACTGATAAAATCATATCTGTTTCTGATGTTTAACCATTTGATGATATCAAGGAGATTTGTGCTAACAGTTTTCTTTTTCAGGTCTTCAACTTCTCAAATTGCTAAGGAAACAGTAGAGGTTGTTGCACATACTGGAGGAAGGTAAGTAGTTAGTGGTGGCCATTGAGATGGTTTTACTCCAAGAAAATGAGAAAAAAAAGAAAAAAGAAAATGAGGAAAACCCATGATGAATTTATGGGAGGCAGGAATGAATTGAGCTCTACAAAACTGAAGGGAAAACTCATATCAATTATGTTCATAGAATCACTTTAGTACTGGTGTAATTGAGAACATCTTGCTATGATTAAACTGTTTCAGAATGATGAAACTGTTTGGCTAGATTTCATGTCTGTAGCAGATGCATTTCTTTCTTTTTTATTTTTTATTTTATATAACTTTTTATTGACAGAACCCATGCCAGGGTAATTTTTTACAGCATTATCCCTTGCACTCACTTCTGTTCCGATTTTTCCCCTTCCTTCCTCCACCCCCTCCCCCAGATGGCAAGCAGTCCTTTACATGTTAAATAAGTTACAGTATATCCTAGATACAATATATGTGTGCAGAACCGAACAGTTCTCTTGTTGCACAGGGAGAATTGGATTCAGAAGGTATAAATAACCTGGGAAGAAAAACAAAAATGCAAGCAGTTTATATTCATTTCCCAGTGTTCTTTCTTTAGGTGTAGCTGCTTCTGTCCATCCTTGATCAATTAAAACTGAATTAGCTCTCTTTATCGAAGAGATCCGCTTCCATCAGAATACATCCTAAAACAGTATCGTTATTGAGGTATATAATAATCTCCTGGTTCTGCTCATTTCACTTAGCATCAGTTCATGTAAGTCTTGCCAGTTCTCTCTGTATTCATCCTACTGGTCATTTCTTACAGAATAATAATATTCCATAACGTTCAAAAACCACAATTTACTCAACCATTCTCCAATTGATGGGCATCCATTCATTTTCCAGCTTCAAGCCACTACAAACAGAGCTGCCACAAACATTTTGGCACATACAGGTTCCTTTCCCTTCTTTAGTATCTCTGGGGTATAAGCCCAGTAGAAACACTGCTGGATCAAAGGATATGCACAGTTTGATAACTTTTTGAGCATAGTTCCAAATTGCTCTCCAGAATGGCTGGATGTGTTCACAATTCCACCAACAATGTATCGGTGTCCCTGTTTTCCCACATCTCCTCCAACATTCTGCATTATCTTTCCCTGTCATTCTAGCCAATCTGACAGGTGTGTAGTGGTATATCAGAGTTGTCTTAATTTGCATTTCTCTGATTAATAATGATTTGGAGCATATTTTCATATGGCTATACATAGTTTTAATTTCTTTGTCTCAGAATTGTCTGTTCATATCCTTTGACCATTTATCAATTGGAGAATGGCTTGATTTCTTATAGATTAGAGTTAATTCTCGATATATTTTGGAAATGAGGCCTTTACCTTTAATCGTAAAAATGTTTTCCCATTTTGTTTTCCTTCTAATCTTGTCTGCATTTGTTTTGTTTCTACAAAAACTTTTCAATTTGATATAATCAAAATTTTCTATTTTGTGGTCAATAGTGATCTCTAAGTTCTTCTTTGGTCATAAATTCCTCCCTCTTCCACAGGTCTGAGAGGTAAACTATCCTATGCTCTTCCAATTTATTTATAATCTCATTCTTTATGCCTAGGTCATTTTGGTGTATGGTGTTAAGTGTGGGTCAATACCTAGTTTCTGCCATACTAATTTCCAATTTTCCCAGCAATTTTTGTCAAATAATGCATTCTTATCCCAAAAACTGGGGTCTTTGGGTTTGTCAAACACTAGATTATTAAAGTTATTGGCTGTTTTGTCCTTTGAACTTAACCTATTCCTTTGATCAACTAGTCTATTTCTTAGCCAATACCAGATGGTTTTAGTAACTGCTGCTTTATAATATAATTTTAGATCTGGTACAGCTAGGCCACCTTCATTTGATTTTTTTTTCATTAATTCCCTTGAAATTATTGACCTTTTGTTTTTCCATATGAACTTTGTTGTTATTTTCCTAAGTCATCAAAATAGTTTTTTGGGAGTCTGATTGGTAAATCAGATAATTAGCTAAATAAATAGATTAGTTTAGGTAGTACTGCCAGCTTTATTATATTTGCTCGCCCAATCTAAGAGCATTGAATATTTTTCCAGTTGGTTAGATCAGACTTAATTTTGTGGAAAGTGTTTTGTAGTTTTGCTCATAAAGTTTCTGATTTTCCCTTGGCAGATAGATTCCTAAATATTTTATATAATCAGTAGTTACTTTAAATGGAATTTTTCTTTGTAACTCTAACTGTTGGGTTTTGTTAGTGATATATAAGAATGCTGATGACTTATGTGGGTTTATTTTGTATCCTGCAACTTTGTTAAAGGTGTGGATTGTTTCTAATAACTTTTTAGTAGAGTCTCTGGGGTTCTCTAAGTATATCATCATATCATCAGCAAAGAGTGAAAACTTGGTTTCCTCATTGCCTATTCTTATTCCTTTACTCTCTTTCTCAACTCCTATTGCCAAAGCTAGCATTTCTAATACAATATTAAATAGTAACGGTGATAGTGGGCAACCTTGTTTCACTCCTGATCTTATTGGGAATGGTTGCAGTTTGTCCCCGTTACATATGATGCTTACTGCTGGTTTTAAATAGATGCTACTGATTATTTTAAGGAAAAGTCCATTTATTCCTATACTCTCAAGAGTTTTTTTATAGGAATGGATGTTGGATTTTATCAAATGCCTTTTCTGCATCTATTGAGATGATCATATGGTTTTTGTTAATTTGATTATTAATATGGCCAATTATACTGATAGTTTTCCTAATTGTGAACCAGCCCTGTATTTCTAGTATAAATCCTACTTGATCATGGTGTATTATCCTGGGGATCATTTTCTGTAGTCTTTCTGCTAATATCTAGCATCAATATTCATTAGGGAGATAGGTCTATAATTTTCTTTCTCTTGTTTTCAACCTATCTGGTTTAGGTATCAGTACCATGTCTGTGTCATAAAAAGAATTTGGTAGGACTCTTTCATTCCCTATTTTTTCAAATAGTTTATAAATCACTGGGGCTAATTGGTCTTTGAATGTTTGGTAGAATTCACATGTAAATCCATCTGGTCCTGGGGATTTTTTTTTTAGGGAGTTGATTAATAGCTTGTTCTATTTCTTTTTCTGAAATAGAACTATTTAAGCAATTTACTTCCTCCTTTGATAATCTGGGAAGCCTATATTTTTGGAGGTAGTCATCCATTTCGCTTAGTTATCAAATTTATTGGCATAAAGTTGGGCAAAGTAACGTATTATTTCTTTAATTTCCTTTTCATTGGTGGAAAGTTCTCCCTTTTTATTTTTAAGACTACTAATTTGATTTCCCTCTCTCCTTTTTCTAATCAAATTTACCAAAGGTTTATCAATTTTATTAGTTTTTTCATAAAACCAACTCTTAGTTTTATTTATTAGTTCAATAGTTTTTTTTTAACTTTCTATATTATTAATTTCTCCTTTTAATTTTAGAATTTCAAGTTTAGTAATTGATTGGGGGTTTTTAATTTGGTCTTTTTCTAGCTTTTTAAGTTGCAGGCCCAATTCATTGATCTTCTCTTTATTTTATTCAAGTAAGTCTCTAAGGATACAAAATTTCCCCTTAATACGGATTTGGCTGCATCCCATAGATTTTGGTATAATGTCTCCCTGTTGTCATTATCTTGAGTGAAATTATTAATTGTGTCTATAATTTGCTGTTTCACCCAATCATTCTTTAAGATGAGATTATTTAGTTTCCAATTACTTTTTGGTCTATTTACACCTAACTTTCTGTTGAATGTAGTTTTTATTACATTGTGATCTGAAAAGAAAGCATTTACTATTTCTGCCTTCCTGCATTTAATTTTGAGGTCTTTATGTCCTAATATATGGTCAATTTTTGTGTAGGTTCTATGAACTGCTGAGAAAAAAGTATACTCCTTTCTGTCACCATTCAGTTTTCTCCAGAGATCTATCATACCTAATTTTTCTAATATTCTATTTACCTCTTTAATTTCTTTCTTATTTGTTTTGTGATTTGATTTATCTAAATATGAGAGTGCAAGATTGAGATGTCCCACTATTATAGTTTTGCTGTCTATTTCTTCTCGCAACTCTCTTAACTTCTCCTTTAGGAAATTAGATGCTATACCACTCGGTGCATATATGTTTAATACTGATATTGCTTCATTGTCTATAGTACCCTTTAGCAAGATAAATAATTTCCTTCCTTACCTCTTTTAATTAGATCAATTTTTGCTTTTGCTTGATCTGAGATAAGGAAAGCTACCCCTGCTTTTTTGACTTCACCTGAAGCACAACAGATTCTGCTCCAGTCTTTTACCTTTACTCTGTATGTATCTCCCTGTTTTAAATGTGTTTCCTGTAAACAACATATTGTAGGGTTCTGACTTTTAATCTAGTCTGCTATCCACCTACACTTTATGGGAGAGTTCATCCCATTTACATTTACGGTTAAAATTACTAATTCTGTATTTCCTGCCATCATAATTTCCCCAGATTATACTTTTCTTTTTCTTGCCCTCCTTCCCTTCTTCCCTAGTATTAAACTTATTGGTCCCACTTGCGTTGCACAGCTCTCCCTCTTTAGTATCTCTCCCTCCTCCCTTTGAATCCCTCCCCCTTTCTTGTATCCTTTCCTTATTACTCTTTTTCCTTTTCCCTTTTCCTCTCCCACTTTTTAATGAAGTGAGAGAAGAATCTCTGTAAAACAAATATGTCAATTATTTCCTCTTTGAGCCAACTCTGATGAGAGTAGGATTCACACAATGTTCCTCCCCCTAAGTTCCCTCAGATATGATAGGTTTCCTTTGCCTCACTGTCACATGTAGTTTCCCTCTTTTTATCTCCCTTTTTCTCTTTTTCTGACATTATCCCCTTTCCATTTCTACTTCCCTTTTTTATGTTACATTACTAAAATTAAATTATACATATGGTTTTTATGTATATCCACAACAGAAATACAGTTTTCAAGAGTTCCTTTCACCTTTTTCTACTTCTCTTGTGTCCTGTTGTTGGAGATCAAATTTTTTGTTTAAGTCTGGATTTTTCCTTAGAAACAAATGGAATTCCTCTATTTCATTAAATGTCCATCTTCTTCCATGGAAAAAAATACTCGGCTCAGTTGGGTAGTTTATTCTTGGCTGCATTCCAAGCTCTTTTGCCTTTCAGAATATCAGATTCCAGGCCCTTCAATCCTTTAATGTTGAGGCAGCCAGATCTTGCGTGACCCTTATTGTGGCATCTCGGTATTTGAACTGTTTTTTCCTGGCTGCTTGTAAAATTTTTTCTTTAGTCTGAAAATTCTGAAGTTTGGCCACAATATTCCTCGGAGTCTTTATTTTAGGGTCTTTTTCAGAAGGTGTTCGATGAATTTTTTCAACGCCTATTTTACCTTCCGGTTCTATTACTTCTGGGCAGTTCTCTTTGATGATTTCCTGTAAAATAGTATCTAGGCTCTTTTTTTTTCATCATAATTTTTGGGTAGTCCAATGATCCTCAGATTATCTCTCCTAGATCTATTTTCCAGGTCTGTTGTTTTTCCAAGTATTTGACATTTTTTCCCCAATCTTTCATTTTTTTGGTTTTGCTTGACTGATTCTTTATGTCTCAATGAATCAGTCATTTCTATTTGTTCAGTTCTGATTTTTAGTGAGTTATTTTCTTCATTAGCTTTTTTCACTTCTTTTTGTATATGTCCAACTGAGTTGTTTTGCTCTATGAAATTTTTTTCCATTTCACTAATTTTTTTCTTTTAAGTGAGTTATTTTCTTTTTCCAATTCACAAATTCTGTTTCCCTGCACTTCTTGGGAGTTTTTTACCTTTTCCAATTCACATTTCAGTTCTTTTTCCACTTTATCAAATTTTTCTTTTAGTGAGTTACATGCCTTTTCTGTACTCTCTTGCATAGCTTCTCTTTCCTTTCCCCATTTCTTTTCTAGTTCTATTTTAAGCTTTTTAATTGTCTCCTCTACGAGAGCCTTTTGTATTGGGGACCAATAATTGTCTGGAGACTGTCTGCTGTTAGTTTCTTCAGGGTTGAAAAGCTGTTCTCTTTCTGTATAGAAACTATCAATCATTCTTTTGATTTTTTTTACTCATTTTGTTAAAGCCTGTAGGGTCTGCCTTCAGAGGCAGGAGGTTACCAGCTTCCTTTGCAGAGTAGTGAAAGGTGTATGGACGGGTAGCTGTCCTGCCAGCTGGCTACAAAAAGCAGTGAGGTACTGGAGTGCTCTGGGAAAGAGTTCCCCACCCGGGAGTAACTCAGGCCCACAGGGTGGAGCTAGGAAAGTGCCCTGCAAAGAACCCCCATTGTGTGAGATAATGACTGCTAGATGCTGAGCAATGAGAGTTTCACTACCCCAAGCCAAAGCCTGCCCTGGGACTGTGGGTGTTAGCAGTTGAGCAGTGAGTGGATTTGCAGGGACCAGAAGTGTCTGCCCGGGAAGCACAGTCTGCTGGGGAAGTTCTATTGCCCCAGGCTGAGCCCCCTCACTGTGCCAATTAGAGGCTGCCCAGGCTGTGCCCCCCTGTCATGCAGATTTGTAACTGCCCCCCGCAAAAGCCCCGAACTGCAGGATGTGGTTGCAGGGCTGCGTTACCGTCTGCCTGAGTCACTTCTGGGTTTGCGGGGTTACAGCCAGATCTCGTTTGGTTCTGGCGTTTTTTAGAGTATCCTCTATTTTATGCTTTAATTTCTCTGTGAGTTTACTGCTTTGTAGTCAAGGCAGAGCAGTGAGCCTATAACAGAGTTGTCTCTATAACTTCTCTAGCCACAGAGATCACCCCGCCCATGGTCTGCTCAGGACGCTAGCCTCTTGCTGCCTGTACTAGTCTGTTCCTGGCCCTCAGGACAAACCTTTCCTGGCGATCTTCCAGATTGACTTCGGCTGGTAAGTTGTAGCACTTCTAATTTTCATGAATTTAAGCAGTAAAGAGCTGTTTTTGAGGCTGAATTAAATAGTTGGTTATAAGGGGAATGAGAGAAGCTTAGAGAGTTATGTGTGCCTTCTCCGCCATCTTGGCTCTGCCCCCAGAAGTCTCCGCAGATGCATTTCTAATTGCCACAGAAGAGTTACTAGAAGTAATTGTTTAACTAACGGACATTTACTGCAGGGGAGTAAAAAGGAGGAGTCCCAAAAAATGACAAAAAATAAGGTTCTGGACTTGTCTTGTTGAACATTTTAACCAACATTATATGATCAAAATAATTCAATAATTTAAATTTATAAAAAATGACTACCGCTGACATTCAGAAATAGAGAAAAATGTCATCAGTGTTTATCAGACTATGACCAAATCAGTAAAAATATTAGTAATCCCTTGCTTCATATGGGAGAAAAATGCCCTCTCCTCAACATTTTTTGGGCAGATTCACTCCTCCCAGCTCTCCATTGGTAGATAGGGTTCCCATAGTTGTATGATGAGGAAATCTAGTAGTAACTGAATTATTTTCCTCAGTAAGCTTTTGTACCTCCTTTTTTCCCTTCCAATTTTGCTTTTTAAGGCATTCTTTTCTTCATTAGCTTTTTTCATTTCCATTTGCACTATTCTCAATTCTTTTCCTAATTTTTCCTCTATCTCGATTTTCAAAATCCCTTTTGAGCTCTTCCATGGCCTGAGTCTAATGCTTATTTTCCTTGGAGGCTTTGGATGAAGGAGCTTTGACTTTGCTATCATCTTCTGAATGTATGTTTTGATCTTTTTTTGTCACCATAATAACTTGCAATGGTCAGAAACTTTTTTTGTTTTCTGTTCATTTTCCTAGTCAATTACTTGGCTTTTAACTCTTTATTAAAGTAGGACTCTGTTTCTAAGGTGGAGGGTGCTCTGTCCTAAGCTTCAGGGGTTTTGTGTAGCTATTTTCAGAGATTCTTCTAAGAACTCAATCACAGCATTCTTTTCTGCTCTAGAGTTTTTAGGAGTGTCCCCAGCCTACAGTAGCTATAAGTTGTAAGTAGTGTGGTGAATCACAGAGTTCAGCTTTGCTGATGCCATGGTCCAGTGTTGGAGCTTTGGTATGGCCTATACTGGGACTGCACACCGGACTCCCACCCTGTTGCCAATAACCCTTTCTCTGCAGACCTTCTAAGTTCTCCATGATGTCCCCAGGCTGAGAGGTCCAGAAGCTTCTAGCATCACTGCTGATTCAGAGGTCCTGCTTCACCAACACTGGGGTCAGGACCAGGGTGGGGAGTTGGGGCTGCGCTGGTGTAGCTTGCATTGGGACTGATATCACAGACCTTTTCTGCTGATTTTCTGAGTTGCCTTCAGCTGGAAAGTGTTTTTATTCCATCTTTTTGGGTGTTCTCTAAATTCTTTTAGATTCACTAATTAAAAGAATTTGGAGTAGTTTGGGGAAGAGGTTGGGCAAATTCCTGCCTTTACTCCACCATTTTGGCTCTATCTCCTAGTAGTAACTGTAGATGTCATTCAGGTGGTTATTAAAATTCATAATCAGTTGTTAAACATTTAGTAAGTGCTTATTTCCTAGACACTGTCTTAAAGACTGGAGGTACATAAGAAGGCAAAAAGAAGGCTTTCAAGGAGCTTACTGTCTTAATTGGGGAGACAAAATGGCAACAGGAAACTAAGTACATAAAGGACAAACTGGAGATTATTACAGAGGAAAGGCATTGTCATTAAGCGGGGGGAGGATTTTTGTAGAAGGGATTTTAGATAGGACTGATTCATAAGGTTTTGTGGGATCTTCTCTCTAAATAAATAACTAGATTCTCTGGATTAGTCTGGAACGTTATTGGGAACAATTGTGAATTATCACTGTAAAAAAAGAAAACAACAGTATATATCTCTGTGCCTCAATTTGATTTCATAATGTTCATATTTGATAGAATCTGTGCACTGATACCAATTGCTAGTCCTCACCTTGCCAAACTACCTTGTATGTTGTATGTGTTTATTAATGATATTCATGCTTTCTAAAACACAGGACTACTCATGTCACCCATGATCACCTCCACTCAATAAACTCCAGTGTCTATTACCTCCAGGATCAAATATAAAACTCTCTATTTGTTGTTCAAAGCTTTTTATAACCTAGCCCCACACTCTTATCTTTCCAGTATTCTTAAATTTATCTCCCCACTCCACATACTGTTACATCCAGTGATTCTAGCCTTTTTTGCCATTTCTCAAACAAGATACTCTTATTTCTCAACTCTGGGCATTTTCACTGAATGTTTCTCATGATGTACTCCTTTTCCTCATGTCAGTCTATCTCTTAGCTTCCTTCAAATTCCCAGTAAAATGCACCTTCTATAGGAAGCCTTTCTCCTTCCCTCTCAATTCTTGTGTCTTTCTTCTGCTATTTCTAATTTATTCTCATATATCTTGCTTGTATATATTAGTTTGCAAATTTTCTTCCCCATTAGAGTGTGAGCTCTTTGAGAGCAGAGTCTGTCTTTTCCCTTTCCATGTTCTCCTAGTCCTTAGTAGATTGGCTGACACATAGGCACTTAGTAAATAGTAAAATTTTATTGACCAGAATTCATAGTAGACCAACTACTTATTTTTTCTCCCATGAATATTTATTGCATTTTTTCATTCTTTATACTTCAACCCTAGCATCTATTAGCGCCTGGGCACACAGTAGGTACTTAATAGTCATTTGGTGATTGACCATCATAAACTTTGTATTGCCCACTTAGATGAGAAGAGCAAGTTCTGCAATTCTAGAAGCTATCTTTTTGGTGACATGTTTGTTTACATGAAATTCTTTAAATGTTTTCCAGCTTGATAACCAGTGATTATATAGATATAATTTCTATCCATGTAGCACTGAAGCAATTAAAGTAAAGGATATCTATAGCATAGGGATCATAGCCGGGATGCCATTGCAAAACAGTTTACAAAAAAAGGATATTAAGTGGTTTCAAGCCCCCTTTGTCCTATCTGGCTTCTGTTTCTCAGTACCAGGAGCCTAGTAAAAAGTCCTGCATCACAGGACTTGACTCCCTATAGCCTGGGTGATTAGCTCCAAGTCTTCAATACTTATCATAATAGTAATAAAAAGAAGAAAACAGTCAACAACCATTTATTAAGCACCAGCTGTAGTGCCAAACAGAGAGATAAATGTTGGAGATAACAAAGGCAAAAAACAGTCCCTATTCTCAAGGAAATCACAGTCTAATAAGTGAGACAACATAATTAAGTACATACAAGATAAACTGAGGGGAAGGCAATAAGATTAAAGAGGACCAGGAAAGTCTTCTTGTAGAGGTGAGATTTGAGCTAAGACTTGAAGTCAGATAAGCTAGGAGACTCATATGAAGAATAAGAAAAAGAATAGGGAATTGGGAAATAGAGTATCATATGTGAGTAGTAGCAAGGAGGACAGAGTCACTAGATTGTAGTACAGTGGAGATGTGAAAGATGGCCTGAAAGGTAGAAAGGGAACCAAAGCTTTTAAGAACCAGAGAATTTTAAAAGAAACACAAACTTAAAATAACTGTTTTCTTTAAAATCTTAAAGCTCAAGCAAATGAAAATAAAACAAACCAAGGATAGTATATGCTAATCAAAATAGCAAATCTTTTTTAAAATCACAAAATTCAATATATATTGATGAAAAAGGATGCTGTCAAGATAAGTATGGGAAATATATATATAATTATAAAAAATTTATGAAATAATTTAAACCCAAGAAAGGAGAACTAAGAGAAGCTGAATATTGTATTGACTACTACTATATAAAAGGAAAATTTATTTATAAACAATTACTATGAATGGACAAATTGAAAATTAAATAGGTAGAAACTGATATTTTGTATGATGAAATAAGCATAATTAAATCTAAGTAAATGTAAAATACATTTAGTTTGTTCATGTTTAAAACTAAGTTTACATATATTAATTCTCTATACATGGCCCCCTGGGAACACATGATAATGATTAAAAAAGAAATGAGTAGTTATTAATAAAAAGTCAAAGAACTGAAAAATTTTAAGCTAGAAGGGATTTTATTAGTCATCTAATCCAACCCATCCTCAAATGGATTATGTGACACTAGAGAAGTGACAAGTGCTCATCTAAGCTTTTGTTTGAAAACCTCCAGTGAGTAACAAAAATCACTTTTCAACAGCTCTCATGGTTAGGACATTTCTCCTGACCCAAGTCTTTGCACTTTCTATTTATTGCTTCTTGTTTTGCTATTTGGGGACCAAAAGAATAAACCTAATCTGTGTTCCACATGAGGGTCTGTCAAATACTTCATACAATGCTATTTCCAAATCCTTCTCTGTAAGTTAAATACTCATAGTTCCTTTAGTTGATATTCATAAGGCCCTTTACCATCTTGGCTGTCATCCTCTAGACATTCTTCCATTTATAAATGAATAATGTATTTATTAAGCACTTAGTTTATGCCATGCTATGTGAGCTATGTGATGGAGATACAAAAAGACAATTCTTGTTCTTGAGGTCACATTCTAATCAGATAATAAGAGATAACACAAATAAAAAAGGGTTCAGCTTCAGTGCTGATGGAAAAACCCAATGGACTTGAGCATGCAGCAGCAAGATCCAATACCCTTTGGTCCCCTGAACAGTGCCATCTGAGCTGTCTAGCATAAAACCTTCTATAAAAAGCCACTATCTGTTCTCCTTTGCCTTCCTTGTGACAGTATATCCAATTTACTGAACGTATACACATATGTTTTGGACATATTTGTTTGCTTTAGTCTTTCTTAGATTATGAGTTCACTGAAAACAAGGATTGATGAGTTTTTTCTTTTAGTCTTTCTATTTCTAGTGCTTAAAATGGTCCTTAAACACAGTAGCTTCTTAATAAATGCTTGTTTACTAAATGACTGCCTTTATGATACTAGAATAACAAACCTCAGTTTCCTTATAAAAGAAAATAAGAGTAATGACACAATATATTCTTTAAAATGACAGTCTTCCCTCCTACATTATTTAAATTTCCTCCATCTTTGAGATGGAATTCTTATGATAAAGAATTGTTTTGAAAAAAAAGAGAAAAAATCCCCAAACTGATTAACATAACAGAAAACAATTGAAATCAGATGAAATGTTACACACCTGTATTCCCAACATAAACCACAGCAAGAGTAAAGAAGTATATTCTTATTAGTCTTCGAGAACAAGCGTATTCACTGTAATGTTGCAAAATAGTTACATTGTTGTAATCATTATGTAGATTATTTGACTAGTTCTGCTTCTTCATTATGAAAATATTCATGTAAATGTTATATTTATTCTATTTATATCTTATCATTTCTTATACCACAGTAATATTCTGTAGCATTCACCTTCATTTTTTCAGTATCCAGGGATAAGATCATTTAGGCTAGATAAAATTTATCAAGCATAGCTAGGAACTTCATTACTATCTCCTTACTCATATCAAGTCCCTGTTTTTATCATTCTTTATTCTGTTATTTTTATTGTCATGGTCAATCTCTTTGGCAAAGAAAAGAGAAATAACATAAGTAACTTTCCCTTCTTTCTGTTGTCACCTACCCCATCCATCCCAAGCCACCTTCTTTTCCTTCTTTTTCCTTAAAAAAAAAAAAAAAATCTGTCTTCATTGTTTAGTTTCCCACTTTAGCTTTAACTCATTCTGAGCTTCACTCATTGCCAGACACTATTTTTTGGTGGGAGAATGCCATGTTTTATATTTCTCCATTATTATCTGCTACCATCTTTGAAACAGAGGTTTAAAAGATGTCTAAATTGGTTGAGTTGAATGTGCATTGACATTGGTCTTTCAAACAATTCTTATATTTCCTGCTTATAGGAACTGCTTTCCTTTGTGTCCTAAGAAGTTCATCTTGAGAATTCCCCATGGCTCTCAGGCTATTTCCTGTAGAACTCTTAGTCCTACCTCTCCTTCTTATGAACCCTTGGAAAATTGCATTCCCAAATCTATGTCCACATTTCCACTCTTCTATTAGATACTCTTCGTAAGGAACTGCTATTCCCACTATAATGTTCTCCATGATTTCCACTCCAATTCAGTTCCAATCATGAGAATAAGTCTAGACTAGAATATTGCATTATTGATTCCTCTATTCTTTGAAGGATGAAATCAAACAAAAAGTTGTTAGCTTTTCTACTCATGACACAGAAAGAATTTTACTAGATGTATGATGTTCTCTATCATTATTTTAATAATCTGATAATTCTCCTATTTTTTTCCCCAAAGTTTTTTACCTGAATGTTCTCTTTCATGTTTTCTACTTCTGGTTTTCAGATTTATGTGCAGGAGTATACTTCAAAAATATACGTTAACTCAAATCATTTGTGTTGCAAATGATGTTCTGAGAGTTATGGGAAAACAAATAGAAGTCTTATATATTATGCTTCAGTAGTGTCTTGCTAAAGTCTTAAAGTCAACTAAAAATACAAGAAAATTTCACTTTATCTTAAAGGTTTTTTGCCATGCTTCCAATCAAACTATCATCTCATATTCCTACCCATTTATTCCTCCAGCCCTTGAAGCACATTTCTGACTCCACTGTTCCACTAAAACTGCTCTTTCTCAGCTGCTAAATCCAATGTTAGCTGCTCAAATTTTTCAACTTCTCTGCATCTTATGAAACTACTTATTGATTCTTTCCTTGTCTTTCTGGAAAGGCACTGATTCTTCTCCTATTAAATAATTTATTTTTCACCTCTTGGATTGGCTCATCATCCATCACCTCAGAAACGTGGGTGACCTCAAAAGACATTGTCCTAAAATCACTTGGGACATTACTATCTGGATAAACTTCTAGTACTTTAAAACTTAATAAATTCCAGACTATACTTATGATCTTCCTCCTCATATTTGTTCCCCTTTCCAGAAGAAGGTAGCATATGAGCTGAGCTAGAAGAATTTTTAATAGTGGAGATGAGAATTCAATTTAGGCATGAGAAACAGTAATATTTCTCCATTTCTTTTTTAAAACCTTTTTATTTTCAAAATACATGCAAAGATAGCTTTCACTATTTACCCTTGCAAAACGTTGTGTTCCAAATTTTTCTCCCTTCCTTCCCTCCATCCCCTCCCCTAGATAGATAGCAAGTAATCCAATACATATGTTAAATAAGTGCAATTTTTCTATACATATTTTCACATTTATCAAGCTGCATAACAAAAATCAGATCAAAAAGGGGAAAAAGTGAGAAAGTAAAAAAAGCAAGCAAGCAAATAACAACAAAAAAGTGAAAATACTATATTGTGATCCCACATTCAGTCTCCCAGTTCTTTCTATCTGAGCAGATGGATCTCTCTATCACAAGTCTTTTGGAAATGAATAGTTCCATTTCCTAGGTTTCTATCTTCTACCAAGTATAACAAGCTTTCCAACTACTGTCAATATGTTACCTATATAATCTCTCTCATCCATTCCTTTTTCTACACTCAAACTACCATCACCTATTTCAGACCTTCATCACTTTTCCCCATAAGAAAAATATTTATGACAGATTCTTAAATAATATTCCTATGACCCAGTATTATCTCTAATTTATTCTTTGGACAGCTGCTGAGATAACCTTCTAATGTCCTGGTTCATTCACATTGCCCCCCTCACACTGCCCTATAGTGGCTCTTTCCTTAGGTTAGCATTTGAAGCCTTCCACAATCTGGCTCTAATTCCCAACCTTATTTCACATACTCTACATTTGAGCTAAAGATAAGGTTGCCTAATCTTACCATGAATATACTCCCATTTGATTTCTATTAAAATTCTATTTTATTTTCAAAATGTAACATGAGGCCACCTCCTTACTGATACCTTCCTTGATACTCCAGCTAAAGGCAGTCTATCCTTCCTCAAATTTTCTTAAGGGACCTTTCCTTTGTCCTTATCACACCATACTTTGCATTACATTTATCTCAATCTTGCTGCTATGCCTCTTTATAGCAGACATAAAAAAAGTGTTTATCATATTAATACAGTTGTTGTCAAAGTTTGCATAATTTTTTACATAAAAGCTATGTGTAACTTCCAATAAATGAATTTCTAATAATATAGTAATTAGCTTATACAGAACAATAATAGGTCTAAATTTGGTACATCAAGTATGTGTATGCTACTTGAAGGCAGAAATTGTATAATTTTTCAATTTTATATTTCTAGTGTATCAGAGTGTCTTGAACACAGTAGATGCTTGATAAACATTTGAAGTGAAACATTGTGATGACTTCTTTCTGATATCCTAGTAACAACCTTCCTCTCTTCTCAATTTTTTAATGTAATCTAAGATGTTTGCTTTATATTAATGGCACCCTGATAGTGGATAATACAATAGGCTCTAGTGTACATCTCTGAATTTATAATTATTCATTTTCCAGTTGTTAAATTTTTAAGAACCTACCTCAGCCATGTTGATGGATCCCACTGCCAAAGTTTTGTAGCCCAAAATAGTTCGGTTTTTGTATCGTTTCCTTCTCTGCAGCATAATCTGAAGTTTGTTGCCTTCTCTTTTCAAGAAATGAGGATACTGTGCAATACAATTCAACAGTTTAAACTTCCACACTTTTGTTATTTAACTTTATATATAAAATTTATAATAATCTATTCCCCAAAAGAGATGAAAGCCTTTCATTGTATGGAAAGGGAGAGTAAATAAACCCCAAGACCTTGAGTATCTGAAAGTATCTTAGCAAGTGGGAACTGAAATGTTTTAATTGCTGAAATTAAGTAATTAAAGATTTAGAAATTAACTATTTCTATAAACATCACATTTAAAAATAGGAACAAGCATGAGTAATATGGGCCACTATCCTTAATGCAATAACATTCGGAGATGGTTCTAGCAAATTATGGTTTTACGCTTCATTTGCTAATTTCCCCTCATTCTACTCCTTTAATAGCAGAGGAAAAAGGAGTTACAAACATGCCTATACCTCCTATTAGGGGTAATTTACAATTCTATCTTCCATATTGAAAGGTATTCTTGGCTTACTGGAAATATATTTTTATCATTTTTATAAACAGTACCAAGACTAAAAATGGCTTAATGTCAAATAGGATATATGTAAAACATGTAAGATAGTCACCTGTATAAGAGAGTCGACATTCATTAACATACACTAAAATATTATCCTTATATTTCTGTAAGTGTCATTTTGTTCGCTTTCATTTTAATTATCCAATGTTTGTGAATGCAATTTTTATGTATGCAAGTGAAAATTTAATGCTTCCTAAAAATTCTATACATGTAACTTGTTGCCACATACCTATATCAAATGGTCCTTTTTTCACTTAGTTATGTAAATATATATTTTAGCATATTCATAGATATTGCTATATTGCATTATATTCATATGTATTACAATCATACAGTGTATAATAAAGACAATGTATTATATATCTGCATAGCCATTAAATAATTCTGTATTTGCATACTTTTAATAATTATCTTTCTAAAATTAAAAAATGAAAATATAAATTGAAAACAATTATAGGCTGACAGATTCTACATATTTTTTAGCATATTTAGCAGATATATTCTATATAAATTGTAAATTTTTTATGAAATGAAAATGATATATAGAATGGTCAACCTTACTGATTCCAAGATCAGTAAATAATATACTGTAAAGGTAGAAATGACAAAGCTAGTTTTTTGATGACATAAAAAGAAAAATCTTTCAGAAAAAGAAAAATCTTATAAACCCAGATTTGTAGTAACATTTGTTAAAATCATTAAAATAAAAAATTACAGTAGGTAAGTAGCATACTAAATGGAATGTTGGGCCTGGACTAGGTAGATCTGAGTTGAAAGCCTGCTTCAGACTAACTGTGTGACCCTAGGCAAATCACTTAACTTCTGGTTACCTCACAAATATAGTCAATTCCTAGGAAATGGGGAAGAGGGAAATAAATGGCCATTAAGTAGAAAAAAAGTAAAAATAAAACAACAACAAAACAAGCTGATTTAGTAAGAAGAATCTTTTTAACAATCTAGAATAATGATTACTGTGATTCTTTAAATTTCACCAAAATTTTCATCAAAAAGTTGCTATAAACTCATGTTATTAAAGTTTAAACTTAAAATTATGGAATTACAAATCTCATAGACAGTTTAAGTTTGTGTCTATATTTTTGAACATGAATTTCTCACATGGGCAGAACACAGGGTGATTTCACTCTTAATGAGCACAGGTATAAATTAGTCTATTCATATACTCTGTGATAACAAACTATAAGACCATCCCTACATTTATCCATTAATCCCAGGATCACAGAGATGATAACATGAACTGATTGAAGAAATATTATGTACACTCTGATGTAACTACTTCACACCTTTCAGATTGGCTAAGATGACAGGAAAAGATAATGATATATGTTGGAGGGTATGTGGGAAAACTGGGACACTAATGCACTGTTAATGGAGTTGTGAACTAAACCAACCATTTTATGTTGTTTTTTTCATTTTTATTTATTTATTTTTTATTATAGCTTTTTTTATTTACAAGTTATATGCATGGGTAATTTTTCAGCACTGATAATCGCAAATCCTTTTGTTCCGATTTTTCCCCTCCTTCTCCCCACATGCTACCACAGCTGGCATGTTGACCAATACATGTAAAATATGTTAAAGTATAAGTTAAATACAATATATATACATATCCATACAGTTATTTAGCTGTACAAAAAGAATTGGACTTTGAAACAGTATACAATTAACCTGTGAAGGAAATCAAGAATGCAGGTGGAAGAATTGGGAATTCTATGTAGTGGTTCATAATCATCTCCCAGAGCTCTTTTGCTGGGTATAGCTGGTTCAATTCATTACTGCTCTATTGGAACTGATTTGGTTCATCACATTGTTGAAGAGGGCCACGTCCATCAGAATTGATCATCAAATAGTGTTGTTGTTGAAGTATATGATGATCTCCTAGTTCTGCTCATTTCACTCAGCATCAGTTCATGTAAGTCTCTCCAGGCCTTTCTGAAATCATCCTGCTGGTCATTTCTTACAGAACAATAATATTCCATAATATTCATATACCACAATTTATTCAGCCATTCTCCAATTGATGGGCATCCACTCTATTTCCAGTTTCTGGCCACTACAAAGAGGACTGTCACAAACATTCTTGCACATATAGGTCCCTTTCACTTCTTTAAGATCTCTTTGGGATATAATCCCAGTAGTAACACTGCTGGATCAAAGGGTATGAACAGTCTCATAACTTTTTGAGCATAGTTCCAAATTGCTCTCCAGAATGGCTAGAATATTCACAATTCTACCAACAATGAATCAGTGTCCCAGTTTTCCCACATCCCTCCAACATTCCACATTATCTTTCCCTGTCATTCTAGCCAATCTGACAGGTGTGTAGTGGTATCTCAGAGTTGTCTTAATTTGCATTTCTTTGATTAATCATGACTTGGAGCACCTTTTCATATGGCTAGAAATGGTTTCAATTTCTTTGTCTGAGAATTGTCTGTTCATATCCTTTGACCGTTTATCAATTGGAGAATGGCTTGATTTCTTATAGATTAGAGTCAATTCTCTATATATTTTGAAAATGAAGCCTTTATCCGAACCTCTGACTGTAAAAATGTTTTCCCAGTTTATTGTTTCCCTTCTAATCTTGTCTGCATTCGTTTTGTTTGTACAAAAACTTTTCAATTTGATAGAATCAAAAATTTCTATTTTGTGATCAATAATGAGCTCTAGTTCTTCTCTGGTCATAAATTCCTTCCTCTTCCACAGGTCTGAGAGGTAAACTATCTTATGTTCTTCCAATTTATTTGTAATCTCATTCTTTATGCCTAGGTCATGAACCCATTTTGACCTTATTTGGTGTATGGTGGTAAGTATGGATCATCAATGCCTAGTTTCTGCCATACTAATTTCCAATTTTCCCAGCAGTTTTGTCAAACAGTGAGTTCTTATCCCAAAAGCTAGGGTCTTTGGGTTTGTCAAACAGTAGATTATTAAAGTTATTGACTGTTTTTCCTTTGAACCTAACCTATTCCATTGATCAACTAATCTATTTCTTAGCCAATACCAAATGGTTTTGGTAATCGCTGCTTTATAATATAAATTTAGATCTGGTACAGCTAGGCCACCTTCATTTGATTTTTTTTTTCATTAGTTCCCTTGAAATTCTTGACCTTTTGTTTTTCCATATGAACTTTATTGTTATTTTTTCTAGGTCATTAAAATAGTTTTTTTTGAGAGTCTGATTAGTATAGTGCTAAATAAATAGATTAGTTTAGGTAGTATTGTCATTTTTATTATATTTGTTCATCCTATCCAAGAACATTTAATATTTTTCCAATTGGTTAGATCTGACTTTATTTGTGTGAAAAGTTTTTTGTAGTTTTGCTCATATAGTTCCTGATTTTCCCTTGGCAGATAGATTCCTAAATATTTTATATTATTGGTAGTTACTTTAAATGGAATTTCTCTTTGTAACTCTAACTGTTGGATTTTGTTAGTGATATATAAGAATACCGATGACTTATGTGGGTTTATTTTGTATCCTGCAACTTTGCTAAAGTTGTGGATAATTTCTAATAGCTTTTTAGTAGAATCTCTGGGGTTCTAAGTATATCATCATATCATCAGCAAAGAGTGATATAATTTGGTTTCCTCATTACCTACTCTAATTCCTTTAATCTCTTTCTCAATTCTTATTGCCAAAGCTAGCATTTCTAAAACAATATTGAATAGTAATGGTGATAGTGAGCAACTTTATTTCACGCCTGATCTTACTGGGAATGATTCCAGTTTATTCCCATTACATATAATGTAATGGGCTGAGGCTTGAGTTGATGCACTGAGGTCCCAAGCATGTGAGGCTAAATAGTAATTGGACCATACTCAATTAATTTATATGCTTGGAGAAAGAATGCCCCCCGCCCACTCTTTGTACAAGTTCTGAAGTGTTGTATAGAAAATGACGTTTTTGGTGGGTGAAGGCAGGGGAGTGGAGAGGGAAGTGGAAAGAGAGACTGCTGGCTGGCGTCTTGACACAGCTGCTCGCATGCTATCGTGACCACACTTCACCTCCAATCTCCCTCTGCTAGCTGGCTTCCTGTCTATCCATAATGCTATCACAATCCTTTTTCACTTCTACTGAGAATAAAGATTGAAGATTTTCCCCTTAACCTGAATTCCTGACTCCAGCTGATTTTAAATACACGGTCATCACAATATGATGCTTACTGATGGTTTTAAATAGATGCAACTCATTATTTTAAGGAAAAGTCCATTTATTCCTATACTCTCAAGTTTAATGGATATTGGATTTTATCAAATGCTTTTTCTGCATCTATTGAGATGATCATATGGTTTTTGTTAATTTGGTTACTAATATGGTCAATTATACTAATAGTTTTCCTAATATTGAACCAGCCCTGCACTCCTGGTATAAATCCTACTCGATCATGGTATATTATCCTGGGGATGATTTTCAGTAGTTTTTTTGCCAATATCTTATTTTAACCTCAATATTCATTAGGAAGATTGATCTATAATTTCTATCAAATTCTATCAAATTGAAAAGTTTTTGTACAAACAAAACGAATGCAGACAAGATTAGAAGGGAAACAATAAACTGGGAAAACATTTTTACAGTCAGAGGTTCGGATAAAGGCTTCATTTTCAAAATATATAGAGAATTGACTCTAATCTATAAGAAATCAAGCCATTCTCCAATTGATAAACGGTCAAAGGATATGAACATTTCCTGGGGATGATTTTCTAGTCTTTTTGCTAATATCTTATTTAAGATTTTAGCATCAATATTCTTTAGGGAGATTGGGCTATAATTTTTTTTTCTCTGTTTTCAACCTATCTGGTTTAGTACTAATACCATGTCTGTATCATAAAAGGAATTTGGTAGAACTCCTTCATTTCCTATTTTTTCAAATTGTTTATATAGCATTGGGGCTAATTGTTCTTTACATGTTTGGTAGAACTCACATGTAAATCCATCTGGTCCTGGGGATTTTTTCTTAGGGAGTTGATTAATAACTTGTTCTTTTCTTTTTCTGAAATGGGACTATTTAAGCAATTTACTTCTTCCTCTGTTAATCTGGGAAGCCTATATTTTTGGAGGTAGTCATCCATTTCACTTAGGTTATCAAATTTATTGGCATAAAGTTGGGGAAAGTAACTCCTTATTATTGCTCTAATTTCCTCTTCATTGGTGGAAAGTTCTCCCTTTTCATTTTTAAGACTAACAATTTGATTTTCCTCTTTCCTTTTTCTAATCAGATTTGCCATTTTTAAAAATTTTGCCATCTATTTTATTGTGAACCAACCATTTTAGAGAGCAGTTTGGAACTATGCCCAAAAATCTATCATACTCTGCATACCCTTTGATTCAGCAGTGTCTCTACTGGGTCTGTATCCCAAAGAAATCATTAAAGAGGGAAGAGGATTTACATGAAAAAATGTTTGCAGCAGCCCTTTCTGTTGTGGCAAGGTACTGGAAATTGGGTGGATGTCCCTCAGTTGGGGAATGGCTGAATAAGTTATAAGTATGTGAATGCAATGGAATATCATTCTTCTATAAGAAATGATGAGCAGGCTGACTTCAGAAAATTCTAAGGACTTAAATGAACTGACGCTGAATGAAGTAAGCAGAACCAAGATAACATCATACATAGTAACAAAATTATATGATGATCAACTTTGATGTACTTGGCTCATTTCAATAATAAGGTGATTCAAGGCAACTCCAATAGACTTGTGATGGAAAATGCCACCCGCATTCAGGGAAAAAACTATGGATACTCAATGTTGATCTATGCATAGTATTTTCACCTTATTTGTTTCTTTCTCATGTTTTTTCCCCCCTTTGACCTGATTTTTCTTGTACAACATGACAAATATGGAAATATGTTTAAAAGAAGTACACATATGTTTAACATATCACATTGCTTGTTGTCTTGGGGAGAAGAGACCCCTGCCTGATGTGAAAAGACATTCTCTTCTCAATGATAAACTTTTTATTATCTGCCAGGATTTCTCTGCTAGGACCCTTATTACTTTGTCACTCGGAAGTCAGTCTTCCTAGCAAAAGCTGGTTTCTGAAGTGCCAACAATAAACTTCCTTTTGCCAGTCTAATATTTCAGGTTCATGAATTCTTTCACATTGGACCTGTGCCAATCAAAGAGGGGTTTCTTCAATTCTCTGCACTGCCACTAACAGCATCATTTGCTTCCCTAACCTCATCATTTGGTTCCCTGACTGGGAATTAAACCCGGGCCAAATATTTATGATACTCTCCCCAGGATCCTGACCTGAGAAAAACTGCGAAATGCTCTTGGGCAATCTTCTTTTTAAATCCTTACTGGTTATAGATATGAGTTCAAAAGCAGGGACTGAGTGTTCTTGACAACCAGACCTTATCCTCCCTCATTGGACTTTTCGACATTGAATTTTCAATCCCTGGTCCTCAGGCTCCATCCCCACTTCCCTAACCCCTAATATCTGAGCTAGGTTCAGGGATTGACTCCAAAGTACTTGTAGCCAGTGGTGATGTAGGACACCATCCCACCCTCATCACCCCAACCTAAATCCAACACTTCTCTTATCTTATCCTTTTCTCAGCCTATACTTAGTCAGGGAACCCCATTTTAGCACCCCTTCAACCTTTCTGTATTTTCTTTATTCTAATTGAGTACAAGCCTTTGCTAAAAGAAATTATGCCCAATCCATGTTTTATAGAGTATCTCCAGAGTAAATGCTTTTCTCCACACTTCTTGACTGTCTTCTTACTACATTCTAAGGATGAGTGCTCTCCTTTAGTGTTCTTTCTCTCTAGTTCTTCTTGACTTACCTTGTGGGATCCTATAAATGGGAAATAACTGGCCAAATTACAGGTTGAAAGCTATATCAAGAGGATTGTCTCCAATTGGAGAACCCCTCAACCAGTCATTTTTTCTTACCAATGCCTAGCACTTACTAATGATACTGTTTCTAACTCTGTATACCCACTTACAACTTCTCTTTGGATCCCGCTAGATCACAATCCCTGTGTCCTTGACTCCCAGAATCCTAAAATCCTCCTTAAATGGGATTCTGTGGTTGTGGAAAGATATAGCTTTTTAAGTTCCCTCTAGACAAGAGAGCCAAGTGGTTCCTCCCTCCCTCTCTCAAATGAGAGAATGCCTTCACATGGTTTAGGGAGATGTGAGCGACTCACCAGTCAGGAGATGCTTGGATCCCTGAATACAGTTAGGACCCCACTTTAAGAACATTTTTTTTTCTTCTCCTTTCCTTTCTTTCCTGACTTTGGCAGGACTGAGAGAAGGCAGAGAAAAGAGAATCCTAAAATTTTAAACAAACCCCTACCATTTTGTTCCTGGGCAGCATCTGGAAAAAGCACATACCTATTTCTCTCAAATAGTTCATTGCCACTTTAAAGAACTTTGTGACCAGGAAATTAATTTAAAGTCATGTGCATGTAAACTGAAAATCTGATTCTAAATTACATGAAACTAAAATAATTTAATTGGTGCATGCTAAAATTGTGAACTTGACTCTTTATATGGGCAGAAGATTTTATAAATATTACTACTAGAAATTTACAATTGTATTTAAGCAAAGTTCTCAATGGTAACTGACTCAATCCAACAAGGCCACATGTCTATGAAATTTGTTTAAAGTGTTATAATGTTTTCTAAATTATATATTGTGCAATTTGTAAAAATTGTATGAGTTATGTTTTAAAATTCTGTTAGCCCTATAAAACTGCAAACTCCGTATTTCTACTGGCTCTATAGTTCAAAGAGATCACAAAAGGGGGAAGACCCACATGTGCAAAAATATTTGTAGCAGCCATTTTTGTAGTGACAAGGAACTAGAAATTGCTTACCTATCAGCTGGGGAATGGCTCAGTAAGTTATGGTATATGAATGTAAAGGAATATTACTATTCTATAAGAAATGATGAGCAGACTCATTTCAGAAAAGCCTGGAAACACATGAACTGCTGCTGACTGAAGTAAGCAGAATCAAGAGAACATTGCAAAAATTAACAACAAGATTATGTGATAATCAACTGTGAAGGAGTTGCTTCTTTTCAATAATGAGATGATTCAAAGCAATTCCAACAGATTTGTGATGAAAAGTGCCATTCACAGCAATTCAACAAACTTGTGATGGAAAGTGCTATTCACAGCCAGAGAGAGCGCTATGAAGACTGAATGTGGATCAAAGCACAGCATTTTTACCTTTCTTTTGTTGTTTGATTTTCTCTCTCATGTTTTTTCACTTTTGATCTGATTTTTTTAATTGCTCAGAATGATGAATATGGAAATATGTTTAGAAGAATTTCAAGTTTAACCTATATCAGATTACTTGTTGTCTTGGGAAGTGGGAAGAGATGAGGAAAGGGAGAAAAATTTGTGATTTAGTGAAGATGAATGTTGAAAACTATTTTTGCATGTATTTGAAGAAAAATCATTAAAATTTAAATATGTGCTGTAAATTTTGTGACAGTTTACCCCAAATTATTTCGCTATTGCCTTTGTTCTGAATTTTAAGCTCATCTTATTTTCTCCCTTAAACAAAGAAATTTACTTAAAGGGGTCTATGGACCCAGCATTGCCCAAGTTAGGTCTACAGAATGAAATTACATAACTGAAGTTGTAGCTGTAGAATTTGCTAAATCGTATAAAAAGTTTGAAAATGTTTTAAAAAGCAATTGGTAAGACTAATAGCTTCATTATAGAAAAAGAAAGAGTATTAATCTTTTCCTGACTGCGAAGATAGGTGAATAAGATGTATCAGCCTCAGGCTTAGTCCTTCCTCCTGTGGAAATACCTTACTAATGAGAATGGTTTATTTGAGGTTATGAGCCCTAGAAAAAGAGCTTGATATGGGAGATCAAATTCCCATATAAGGAAGAAAATACAGATGAAATTATTTTGAAATCCCTTCATCTTTAAATTGCTTCTATTATTTAAGGGGATAGCCTTTGCTTACATGGTGTTAATAACTGTGATGTTTTTCAAGTCTCGTTTTAAAATGATGTCATTTGTGTAATGTTGCAAAGATTCTATTGCTTAGCAATGCTACAAACTTCTGAGAGAAATTAGACATTTTAATTTCTGGTTAACTGCAAGTTCTCTGAAAATATTTATTTTAAAACCCATCACTTCTACTATGGGTTCAATCTCCTTTCAGCAAACCATCCTGGTATTATTTAACATTTATTTAGTATACATCCATTATTTAACCAACATGATATATACAGCATCCTTAAATTCCTAACGCAAGATTTAAACCTAATACTATTGGTTGTTTTGCTAGCAAAAAACTCTATTATTTTTTCTTTGTCTTGCACCTTCTGCTGTTCCTGTGAAAAGAAAGCATAGCTTAAGAAAGCCCATAACAGTCCTGAGATAGTTTGGTTATGCACAATGATTTATAAGCTGCTGTTGTCATCGTCTTATCTTCTTCCTCTTCTTCCTTTTCTTCCTCTTCTTCTTCTGAAAAGATCTAAAGCCTCTGACATGGGACTTAGCTATTTGAGAGAAAATTTCTTGGGACCATAATTGATATGATATCTTTTGAAATTGAATTCAGGTGTGGATGATGAACATTAAATCAGTAAACCCATCAAAACCAAAACATAACAAAAGAAAAATGACACAGAGCTTCTCAGAAGGTGAAGGCTTGTTTGCAAAAATTTGGAAGGAAAAATTTTCAATCCTTGACATAAGAATCCTTCTTAATTATTTCCCAATCCTGTTCCTTTGTGTTGGAATGGTTCCTTATCTATTTCTGAGGTAGAAATGGGGTAGAATTGTTACGACATGTATGGTCTTCATTTGTGATTGACATCTGAAGTCAAACAGAGTTAAGGGTGTTTTGTTCTGTTATTAATGTCCATGCTTTTTCTCTTTTTTTATTTTTATTTTTTTATTATAGCTTTTTATTTACAAGATATATGCATGGCTAATTTTTCAGCATTGACAATTGCAAAACCTTTTGTTCCACTTTTTCCCTTCGTTCCCCTCTCTCCTTCCCCTCTTCCCCCAGATATCAGGTTGACCAATACATGTTAAATATGTTAAAATATAAGTTAAATACTATATATGTATACATGTCCATACAGTTATTTAGCTGTACAAAAAAATTGTATTTTGAAAGAGTGTACAGTTAACCTGTGAAGGAAATCAAAAATGTAGGAGGGCAAAAATAGAGGGATTGGGAATTCTATGAAGTGGTTCATAGTCATCTCCCAGAATTCTTTGGGTGGGTGTAGCTGGTTCAATTCATTAGTGCTCGGAATTGATTTGGTTCATCACATTGTTGAAGAGGGCCATGTCCATCAGAACTGATCATCATATAGTATTGTTGTTGAAGTATATGATGATCTCCTGGGTCCTGCTCATTTCACTCAGCATCAGTTCATGTAAGTATCTCCAGGCCTTTCTGAAATCATCCTGCTGGTCATTTCTTACAGAACAATAATATTCCATAATATTCATATACCACAATTTATTCAGCCATTCTCCAATTGATGGGCATCCACTCTATTTCCAGTTTCTGGCCACTACAAAGAGGACTGCCACAAACATTCTTGCACATACAGGTCCCTTTCCCTTCTTTAGTATCTATCTCTTTGGGATATAATCCCAGTAGTAACACTGCTGGATCAAAGGGTATGAACAGTCTCATAACTTTTTGAGCATAGTTCCAAATTGCTCTCCAGAATGGCTAGAAGTATTCACAATTCTACCAACAATGAATCAGTGTCCCAGTTTTCCCACATCCCTCCAACATTCCACATTATCTTTCCCTGTCATTCTAGCCAATCTGACAGGTGTGTAGTGGTATCTCAGAGTTGTCTTAATTTGCATTTCTTTGATTAATCATGACTTGGACAACCTTTTCATATGGCTAGAAATGGTTTCAATTTCTTTGTCTGAGAATTGTCTGTTCATATCCTTGACCGTTTATCAATTGGAGAATGGCTTGATTTCTTGTAGATTAGAGTCAGTTCTCTATATATTTTGGAAATGAGGCCTTTATCAGAACCTTTGACTGCAAAAACGTTTTCCCAGTTTATTGTTTTCCTTCTAATCTTGTCTGCATTAGTTTTGTTTATACAAAAACTTTTCAATTTGATATAGTCAAAATTTTCTACTTTGTGATCAATAATGATCTCTAGTTCTTCTTTGATCATAAATTCCTTCCTCTTCCACAGGTCTGAGAGGTAAACTATCCTATATTCTTCTAATTTATTTGTAATCTCATTCTTTATGCCTAGTCATGAACCCATTTTGACCTTATTTTGGTGTACGGTGTTAAATATGGGTCAATGCCTAGTTTCTGCCATACTAATTTCCAATTCCCAGCAGTTTTTGGCAAACAGTGAGTTCTTATCCCAAAACATGCTTTTTCTCTTAAAGCAAATTTCTATATTCAGAGCAAGTGGTCAGCTAAAAACCCATGAGATCTTGCTGTTTTTCATCTGAAATATATAACTCATTGGGCAAGATGAAAATTTGGCCTAGTCATCTGCCTATAACTACAGAATAGAGCATTTAGCTCTACTGTTTGGGAGCTATTTTAATGCAATGCAACTAATTTTAAAGTACAGAATTTTCGTGCAGTGTTCTTAGAAGATATAACTTTTGGAGTATTTTGTGTAACAAAAACGCAAAAGTCAATTTTATTTAAGTTAATGTGAAATAACATCTGCTTAATTGTGAACACATCCAGCCATTCTGGAGAGCAATTTGGAACTATGCTCAAAAAGTCATCAAACTGTGCATATCCTTTGATCCAGCAGTGTCTCTACTGGGCTTATACCCCAAAGAGATACTAAAGAAGGGAAAGGGACCTGTATGTGCCAAAATGTTTGTGGCAGCCCTGTTTGTAGTGGCTAGAAGCTGGAAAATAAATGGATGCCCATCAATTGGAGAATGGTTGAGTAAATTGTGGTATATGAACGTTATGGAATATTATTGTTCTGTAAGGAATGACCAGCAGGATGAATACAGAGAGGACTGGCGAGACTTACATGAACTGATGCTAAGTGAAATGAGCAGAACCAGGAGATCATTATATACCTCAACAACGATACTGTTTGAGGATGTATTCTGATGGAAGTGGATCTCTTCGATAAAGAGAGCTAATTCAGTTTTAATTGATCAAAGATGGGCAGAAGCAGCTACACTCAAAGAAAGAACACTGGGAGATGAATATAAACTGCTTGCATTTTTGTTTTTCTTCCCAGATTATTTATACCTTCTGAATTCAATTCTCAGTGCATTGAGCACTGTGCAACAGAGAAACTGTTGCACACAAGAAAACTGTTTGGTTCTGCACACGTATATTGTATCCAGGATATACTGCAACCTATTCAACATGTAAAGGATTGCTTGCCATCTGGGGGAGGGGGTGGAGGGAGAGAGGGGAAAAATCGGAACAAAAGTGAATGCAAGGGATAATGTTGTAAAAAATTACCCTGGCATGAGTTCTATCAATAAAAAGTTATTAAAAAAAAAAAAAGAAATGAGAGAAAAGAAAAAAAATGGATCTTTAATAGAATAGAAATCAACCTTCAATTATCATAATGGGTATAAATAAGAGTAATTTACCTTAGCTTAATTTGATATTACGATTAAAATCATTAATTATGTTTAAAAAAAAAAAGAAATAACATCTGCTTGTACTGGGTCTATGTAGATCAAGCTCATGTAGCCATAAAAAAGGTTGCTGACAATATATATTGGCCTCCTCCCAGTCCATGCTGTAAACTGTCCTTTGTGAACAGGTCTTTCTATCTCTAACCTCCTGCTTTTAACAAGTAATTGTAAGAGAGGACTGGCGAGACTTACATGAACTGATGCTTAGTGAAATGAGCAGAACCAGGAGATCATTATATACCTCAACAATGATACTGTTTGAGGATGTATTCTGATGGAAGTGGATCTCTTCGATAAAGAGAGGTAATTCAGTTTCAATTGATCAAAGATGGGCAGAAGCAGCTACACCCAGAGAAAGAACACTGGGAAATGAATATAAACTGCTTGCATTTTTGTTTTTCTTCCCAGGTTATTTATACCTTCTGAATCCAATTCTCCCTGTGCAATAAGAAAACTGTTCGGTTCTGCACACATATATTGTATCTAGGATATACTGTAACCTATTCAACATGTAAAGGACTGCTTGCCATCTGGGGCAGGGGGTGGAGGGAGGGAGGGGAAAAATCAGAACAGAAGTGAATGCAAGGGATAATGCTGTAAAAAATTACCCTGGCATGGGTTCTATCAATAAAAAGTTATTAAAAACAAACAAACAAACAAAACAAAACAAAACAAAACAAAAAGTAATTGTAAGATCTCTTAAGGAAGGGTTTGTGATCCTGTTAGTCGGGTGGAATCCCCTTTCTGAAAGCTGCCTTGGAGTTAATTATCATTTCAATTCCCCAAAGCAATCTCCTTCATGGGAATCTTGACTACTCTCTTTGTTTGGAACTGTGATTACAGGTGGATGTCTTTAGAAACTGAGGTCTCTAGAGACTCTACCCCACTAGAGACTAATGGTCACCAGGGAGTAAACTTACTAAATATTCAGGTCTTATTGTTAGACACCAAATCTAATTCTTAAGATCTATCACATTCTGCCTTCCTGCTCCCAAAAAATCCAGTGACAGATTTTTTAGAAAATGAGTGTGAGATCATAGACTCTATTTACTCTAGTGGCTCTGATTTGGGGGAAAAAAAACCCAAAACTCTGGATTATCCTGATGAAGTCTTGGTTCACAAACAGTTCCATTTTACACAAGGAGGAACTTGTTAGGCAGAATATGCTGTAGTTAGTCTTTCACTACATTATATAAGTTCAGGCCTTGTTCTAAGGCACTTCTCCCCAGAAGCTGAAACTTACAGCTCTAAAAAAAGCCCTTGTACTCAGAAAAGGAAAAAGATTTAATACTGACTCTAAATATGCCTTCTACATACTTTAGATCCATGGAGCAATATGGAAAAAGAGGGGACTGCTAATATCTAAAAACTTTCCTAAAAAGCGTTGCCCTGAGATAATATAACTGCTTGAAGCTATACATGCTCCTAAGGAAGTTGAAGTTGTATGCTACAAAAGGCATCAAATGATTGCCTCTATGGAAAAAAGAGAAAACCACTAAGCAGAAGCAGCTAAAGATTCTGTTGAAAGGTCAGTAATCATGACTCCTTTGGTACCCAGCCCCATGCCAGACATTACCCCATTTTATACAAACAAGAGGTATGCTTTGTCTTATGAGCCCAAGAGTTATATCTTGTTCCCCCCATCAGGACCGTTGGCCATCCCTGAATCCATTGTGTAGAAGTTAGTATTTGCTTTCCATTAAGTTACCCATCTGGGAAGAAGGGTCCTTAGCATACTTGGGTTTTTTTTTTTCCCCCTTCTCACTCCCATGCCTTTTGAATTTTTCCTTTTTTTTTTCTTTATTATCTTTATTTTTCCCAGCTATATGTAAAAACAGTATTTTTTTTTTTTTTGCTATACGTTTACATTCATTTCCCCCAAAATTGTTTTACTTATTATTTCCCCTCCAGTTATGTTCAAAACAATTTTTTAAACATTTGTTTTTAAGATTTTTGAGTTCTTGGTTCTCTCTCTTATCTCGACCCACAATTAAGAAACCACATGTGAAGTTATGCAAAATATTTCCATAAAAGCCAAATTGTGAAAGAAAACATAGATCTTCCACTCTAATGAAAATAAAAACTTTAAAAATTAAGTTAAGAAAAAGGTAAAGAGAGAATGCTTCAATTTGTATGAGATACAATCAGTTTTTTCTCTGGGTATGGATAAGATTTTTCATTTTTAATTCCTTCAGAGTAGTTGTGGATGATTGTACTACTGAGAATAACAAACTCATTTATAGCTGGTCATCTCAGAACACTGTTATTACTTTGCATACAGTATATATTTCACTTTGTTCATGAAGAATTTTCCAGGTTTTTTTTTCTCCTGAGAGCATCCTGTTCATCATTTCCCAGAGAACAATAATATTCCATAATAAACACGTACCAGTTTTTTGAGCCATTCCCCAATTGAAGAGTATTCCCTCAATTTCCATTTTTTTTATCTTGCAAAGATATCTGTTATGAATATTTTTTGTACATATAAATTATTTTCCTTTTTTTTTTTCTTTTCTTTCCCCCTCCTCCAAGTCTCTTTTGGTATTCTTACCTGGTAGTGGTGTTTTTAGATCAAAGGATATTCATGAAATTTGGCCCTTTGGGCATAGCTCATATCTTTCAATCATTTATCAATAAAGCATGGCTCTTTTTTTTTTTTTTCTAAATTTGACTCAGTTCCTTCTATGTTTGAGCAATGAGGCCTTATCATTAACTTGCTTCAAATTTTTCTTTTTACAATTATTATTGCTAATTGTATTTCCCTGCATTTATTCTCTCTCCTTTCACCCTGTCCCTCCTCAAAAGTGTTTTGCACTTCCTCCCCCAATATGCCTTCTTTTTTTTAATCACCTTTTTCCCCTTCCCAAATCCTATTCCCCTCCCATTTTCCAGAAGGCTAAGATATATATATATATATTATATATATATATAATTTTTTATTTAATAATTACTTTATATTGACAGAATCCATGCCAGGGTAATTTTTTTACAACATTATCCCTTGCATTCATTTCTGTTCTGATTTTTCCCCTCCCTTCCTGCACCCCCTCCCCCAGATGGCAAGCAGTCCTATATATGTTAGATATGTTGCAGTATATCCTAGATACAATATATGTTTGTAGAACCGAACAGTTCTCTTGTTGCACAGGGAGAATTAGATTCAGAAGGTATAAATAACCTGGGAAGAAAAACAAAAATGCAGATAGTTCACATTCGTTTCCCAGTGTTCTTTCTTTGGGTGTAGCTGCTTCTGTCCGTCATTTATCAATTGAAACTCAGTTAGGTCTCTTTGTCAAAGAAATCCACTTCCATCAAAATATGTCCTCATACAATATCATTGTCGAAGTGTATAATGATCTCCTGGTTCTGCTCATTTCACTTAGCATCAGTTCATGTAAGTCTCGCCAGTCCTCTCTGTATTCATCCTGCTGGTCATTTCTTACAGAACAATAATATTCCATAACATTCATATACCACAATTTACCCAGCCATTCTCCAATTGATGGGCATCCATTCATTTTCCAGTTTCTAGCCACTACAAACAGGGCTGCCTCAAACATTTTGGCACATACAGGTCCCTTTCCCTTCTTTAGTATTTCTTTGGGATATAAGCCCAATAGAAACACTGCTGGATCAAAGGGTATGCACAATTTGATAACTTTCTGGGCATAATTCCAGATTGCTCTCCAGAATGGTTGGATTCGTTCACAACTCCACCAACAATGCATTAGTGTCCCAGTTTTCCCGCATCCCCTCCAACATTCATCATTATTTTCTCCTGTCATCTGGCTAAGATATATTTTTATTGACTATGTATGTCATTTCCCATTTGAGCTAATTCTGATGAAACCAAGGTTCACTCACTCCCCTTCTTCCCCTCCACTGTAAAAGCTTTTTCTTATCTCTTTTTTTATGGGAGATAATTTACACCATTGCACTTCTTCCTTTTCCTTTCTCCCAGTACATTCCTCTCTCACCCCTTAATTTCATCTGTTTTTAAGTGATTAAAAAAGTGATTTAAAAAGTTATTCAAATCACACCCATGCCTTCTGTCTATATATACTCCTTCTAACTGCCATAATAATGAGAATGTTCTAATGAGTTAAAAGTATCATCCTCCCATGTTGGAATGTCTCTTATGATATTACTTTTCCAATTACCTCCTTATGCTTCTCCAGAGTCCTGCATTTGAAAATCAAATTTTTCCATTCAGTTTTGTTCTTTCCATCGTGAAATGCTTGAAAATCCTGTTTCATTGAAAAAAAATTTCATTTTTCCTCTGAAGGATTATACTCAAAAGTTTTTCTGGGCAAATGATTCTTGGTTGCAATCCTAACTCCACTGCTCTCTAGAATATCATATTTCAAGCACTCTGATTCTTTAATGTAAAAGCTGCTAAATATGATTTGTGTTATCCTAACTGTGGCTCCACTATCTTGGATTATTTCTTTTCAGATTCTTGCAATATTTTCTCTTTGACCTGGGAGTTCCAGAATTTGGCTGAAATATTCCCAGGAGTTTTTATTTTAAGATCTCTTTCAGGAGGTGATCAGTTGATTTTTTCAATTTCTGTTTTACACTCTGGTTCTAGAATATCAGAACAGTTGATAATTTCTTCAAATATGATGTCCAAACTCTTTTTTTGATCATGATTTTCAGTTAAGCCAATAATTTTAAAATTATCTCTCCTGGATCTATTTTCCAGGTCAGTTGTTTTTTCAATGAGATATTTTACATTTTTTTCATTTTGCTTTATTGTTTCCTGATTTCTCATTAAAGTCATTAGCTTCCATTTGCTCAATTCTAACTTCAAAGAAATTATTTTCCTGAGTGAACTTATTAAAAAATCTCCTTTCCCATCTGGCCAATTTTGCTTTTTAGGGCATTCTTCTCCTAATTAGCTTTTTGCGTCACTCATTTCTCTTCCAATTTTTTTTCCTATATTTCTCTTACCAAAATCCTTCTTGGTGTTCTAATGTTCTAAAAGTTGTTTAGAGTTATTATTTAAAGGATTTTGGAGTAGTTTGGGGGAGAGATTGGGCAAGTTCTACATTCATTATTATTATTGTTTTTTACATATTTCCAAATATTTCATGTTGGGAGAGAAAAATCAGAAAAAAAAAAGGAAAAATATTCTGCAACTTGGATAAAGTTATAAATTGTTTCAAGTGCATTTTTTTTGGTTGATTTTCTAAGTATACCATCATATCTGTATCTACTCATTGCCTACTCTAATTCCTTTAATTACATTTTCTTTTATTATTCCTATAGCCAACATTTTTAGTACAATACTGAAGAGTAGTAGTGATAATGGGCATTCTTGTCTTACCTCCAATTTTACTGGAAATGCTTCTAGCTTCTACCTGTGGTGATTTTCTTCTTTTAAAATAAAATAATGGTGGTTCTCTCTGGGAGAAAGCAGGTTTCTTGGGGAGGTTTTCTGGAGGCAGCCTTAGTTGCAGTTGAAAGTAATAATCACCCAAAATGCAGCCAAGTGATAAAAGTTCAGATCTTTTATTGTCTCCAATATAGCTCCGTTAGCTTAGAGGCCTATCTCTCTGCTTGGTTCCAAGAGCTCCTTCCAAATGTCTCCAAATCCAAAAGTTTGTCCTTCAGTCCTCCAGCCAGCAAAGTGGAAAATGGAATGCATCTCTCTTGCCTCCAAGAGAGGGCTTCTGGCTCTCAATCTCCAATATAGCCCAGTTAGCTTTTCTTAGAGGCCTCTCTCTCAACTTGGTTCTAAGAGCTCTTGCAGCTTTGTCCTTTGCTTCTGCCTCTGCTTTCTTCAGCCTCCAGAGCTAGCACCAAATTGAATCTGTCTTGCCTCTGAGAGAGGGCTTCTGGCTCTCAATCTCTCAGAATGCTTCTTTCTGACCCCAGTCAATGTTCTGAAGTAAAACTCCTTACTCAGAGAAGGCTTCTGGCTGAACTCACTTGATACTCCCTTCTCAATCTAAATTCAGCTCCAACTCTCTTCTGCCACCAGCCAGCCAAGTGGAAAATGGAATGAATCTCTCTCCAAGAGCCTCTGTCTATTTCTTATATATGAGAGAGAGAAATTGTGGGATACAAGAGAGAGGGATTATGGGTTTTCTCCTATAGTGCTCTCTGGCCCTAAGAGCTTCAAGGGAGGTGTGAATTCACAAAGTTACACAGTTAACTTTGTGAATCTCCCATACTTGTGAATTCCAATGACTAAAGGTGTAATCACAAGCATTGTATCAATTAGTTCTATCTAGTACCTTGTTTTAGGTTCTGGCCCAAAACATCTCAACTCTAATGACTTAACAGTTTGTAAAGATTCCAACATCTACCTATGAGAAATAATGCTTGCTGATAGTTTTAGATAAATCTTCCTTTTATTTAACCAGCCCTTCATTCCTGGTATAAATCCTACTTGGTCATAATGTGACAAGTTGTTGTAATCTCTCTGTTAATATTTTATTTAAATTTTTTGCATCACAACAAATTATACGATTATCAACTCTGATGGATGTGACTCTCTTCAACAATGAGATGATTCAAACCAGTTCTAATTGTTCAGTAATGAAGCGAATCAGTTATACCCAGAGAGAGAACTATGGGAAATGAGTGTGAATCACAACATAGCATTTCTACTCTTTTTGTTGTGTGCTCACATTCTTGTTTTCCTTCTCAGATTTTTTTCTTTCTTTTTAGATTAGATTTTTCTTGTATAGAAAGATAACTGTATAAATATGTATGCATACATTGGATTTAACATGTATTTTAACATATTAAACATGTATTAGATTACCTGCCATCTAGGGTAGGGGGTGGGAGGGGAAAAGGAAAAAAAAATTGGAATAGAAGGTTTTGCAAGCTTGGGCCAATGTTGAAAAATTACCCATACATATGTTTTGTAAATAAAAAGCTATAATAATAAAAAATAATAAAATAAAAATTTTCCATTAATATTAACTAAAGAGATAGTTCTATAATTTTCTTTCTCTGCTTTGGCTCTTTCTGGTTTGGATAGCAGTATCCCATGTGTGTCATAGAAGAAATTGAGCAAAATCCTTCTTTGCCTATTTTTCCAAGTAATTTATATAGCATTGGAATTAATTGTTCTTTAAATGGTAGGCTCCATTTGGCCCTAAAGATTTTTTCTTAGGGAGTTCACTTATGGCTTTTTCAATTTCTTTCTGTAAAATAGGGTTAATTATTTTATTTCCTCTTCTGTTAATCTGGATAATTTATATTTTTGTAAAAATTCATGTACTTTAATTAGATTGTCAGATTTGTTGGCATCCAGTTGAGCAGAAAAGCTCCTAGTTATTGCTCTAATTTCATTTTTGATGATGGTAATTTGGTTTTTTCCTTTCCTTTTTCTAATCAAATTAACCAAAGATTTATCTATTTGTTGGCTTTTTCATAAAATCAGCTTGTTATTAATTAGTTCAACAGTTTTCTTACTTTCAATTTTATTAATCTCTCCTTTGATTCTCAGAAATTCTAATTAGGCATTTAATTGTGGGTTTTTAATTTGCTCTTTTTCTACTTTTTAGTTGCATGCACAATTCATTAATCTTCTTTCTCTATTTTATTTACATAACTATTTAAAGATATAAAACTTCCCCTAAGAACTACTTTGGCTGTATCTCATAAATTTTGGTGTTATCTCATCATTGCCATTCTCGTGGATGAAATTATTATTTCTATGATTTATTGTTTGACTCATTCATTCTGTACAATTAGAATATTTAATTTCCAATTGGTTTTTAGTCTATCATTTCCTGTAATCTTTTTTTGTACTGTGATCTGAAAAAGATGCATTTACTATTTCTGCTTTTGATTTGAGGTGAGGTTTTTATGCCACAATACACGGTCAATTTTTGTATAGGTTTCATGAGAAAAAGGTATCCACATTCAATTTTGTCCAATTTTTAAAGTTTTTAAAAATTCTATTAACCTCCTTAATTTATAGCTTGTTCATTTTGTAGGACATTAACAGTTATGACTACCAGCTGTGTATTTCCCTCCATGTTATTTTATTCCCTGTATTTATTTTTTCTCTTTCCACCCTGACCCGCCTTAGTAGAGTTTTGTTTCAGACCAACCCCTCCCTCAACCTGTTCTCCTTTCTATCAACCTTCCTCCCACAGCTCTTACCCATTTCCCTACTGCCAAATCCTGGGTAATCCTGATTGTGGCTCCTTGATAGTTGATTTATTTTCTTGGCACCCTGAAGTACTTTTTCCTTGAGATTATAGTTCTGTAATTTTGCAACAATGTTTCTTGGAGTTTTCCTAGTGAGATCTTACTGGAGGTGATCAAAGGAATCTGTCAATGTCAGGGTGATATTCTTGCGTGCTTGTGAGCTATCTCCCTTCTTTCTTTCTCTCCTTCTCTTTCTCCCTCTCTCTTTTTTTCTCTCTCCCTTCCCCTTCCCTTCTCCTTTTCTCTCTTGTTATTTGGCCATTGGCTTCAGGTACTCCAAAAAATTTAAAAATTCTCTCTCCTGGATCTATTTTCCAGATCAATTGTTTTTCCAATGAGGTATTTTACGTTTTCTTCCATTTTACCATTCTTTTTAGTTTGACTGAATCTTGATGTCTCATAGAATCAGTTAGCTTCCATTTGCCTAGTTATATTTTTTTTTGTGTTTTTTTTTAATATTTTATTTTATTTTATAATAACTTTATGTTGACAGAATCCATGCCAGGGTAATTTTTTTTTTACAACATTATCCCTTGCATTCGCTTCTGTTCTGATTTTTCCCCTCCCTCCCTCCATCCCCTCCCCTAGATGGCAAGCAGTCCTATATATATTAGATATGTTGCCGTATATCCTAGATACAATATATGTTTGCAGAACCGAACAGTTCTCTTGTTGCACAGGGAGAACTGGATTCAGAAGGTAAAAACAACTCGGAAAGAAAAACAAAAATGCAAATAGTTCACATTCGTTTCGCGGTGTTCTTTCTTTGGGTGTAGCTGCTTCTGCCCATCTTTGATCAATTGAAACTGAGTCTTTGTCAAAGAAATCCACTTCCATCAGAATACATCCTCATACAATATCGTTGTCGAAGTGTATAATGATTTCCTGGTTCTGCTCATTTCACTTAGCATCAGTTCATGTAAGTCTCTCCAAGCCTCTCTGTATTCATCCTGCTGGTCATTTCTTACAGAACAATAATATTCCATAACATTCACATACCACAATTTACCCAGCCATTCTATAATTGATGGGCATCCATTCAATTTCCAGTTTCTAGCCACTACAAACAGGGCTGCCACAAACATTTTGGCACATGCAGGTCCCTTTCCCTTCTTTAGTATTTCTTTGGGATATAAGCCAAATAGAAACACTGCTGGATCAAAGGGTATGCACAATTTGATAACTTTTTGGGCATAATTCCAGATTGCTCTCCAGAATGGTTGGATTCTTTCACAGTTCCACCAACAATGCATCAGTGTCCCAGTTTTCCCACATCCCCTCCAACATTCATCATTATTTTTTCCTGTCATCTTAGCCAATCTGACAGGTGTGTAGTGGTATCTCAGACTTGTCTTAATTTGCATTTCTCTGATCAATAATGATTTGGAACACTTTTTCATATGAATGGTAATAGTTTCAATTTCATCATCTGAAAATTTTCTGTTCATATCCTTTGACCATTTATCAATTGGAGAATGGCTTGATTTCTTATAAATTTGAGTCAGTTCTCTATATTTTTTGGAAATGAGGCCTTTATCAGAATCTTTAACTGTGAAGGTGTTTTCCCAGTTTGTTGCTTCCCTTCTAATCTTGTTTGCATTAGTTTTGTTTGTACAAAAGCTTTTTAATTTGATATAATCAAAATTTTCTATTTTGTGATCGGTAATAGTCTCTAGTTCATCTTTGGTCACAAATTTCTTTCTCCTCCACAAGTCTGAGAGATAAACTATCCTATGTTCCTCTAATTTATTTATAATCTCGTTCTTTATGCCTAGGTCCTGGACCCATTTTGATCTTATCTTGGTATATGGTGTTAAGTGTGGGTCCATGCCTAATTTCTGCCACACTAATTTGCAGTTATCCCAGCAATTTTTATAGAATAATGAATTCTTATCCCAAAAGTTAGGATCTTTAGGTTTGTCAAACACTAGATAGCTATAGTTGACTATTCTGTCTTGTGAACCTAACCTTTTCCACTGATCAACTAATGTATTTCTTAGCCAATACCAAATGGTTTTGGTGACTGCTGCTTTATAATATAATTTTAGATCAGGTACAGCTAGGCCACCTTCATTTGATTTTTTTTTTTCATTAATTCCCTTGAGATTCTCGACTTTTTATTGTTCCATATGAATTTTGTTGTTATTTTTTCTAGATCATTAAAATATTTTCTTGGAAGTCTGATTGGCATAGCACTAAATAAATAGATTAGTTTAGGGAGTATTGTCATCTTTATTATATTTGCTCGGCCTATCCAAGAGCACTTAATATTTTTCCAATTATTTAAGTTTGACTTTATTTGTGTGGAAACTTTTTTGTAATTTTGTTCATATAATTCCAGACTTTCCTTTGGTAGATAGATTCCCAAATATTTTATGCTATCAACAGTTATTCTGAATGGAATTTCTCTTTGTATCTCTTGCTGTTGGATTTTGTTGGTGATGTATAAAAATGCTGAGGATTTATGGGGATTTATTTTGTATCCAGCTACTTGGCTAAAATTGTGAATTATTTCTAATATCTTTTTAGTAGAATCTCTGGGGTTCTCTAGGTATATCATCATATCATCTGCAAAGAGTGATAGTTTGGTTTCCTCATTGCCTACTCTAATTCCTTTAATATCTTTCTCGACTCTTATTGCAGAGGGTAGTGTTTCTAATACGATATTGAATAATAATGGTGATAGTGGGCAACCTTGCTTCACTCCAGATCTTACTGGGAAAGATTCCAGTTTTTCCCCATTGCATATGATGCTTACTGATGGTTTTAAATATATGCTCCTGACTATTTTAAGGAAAAGTCCATTTATTCCTATGCTCTCAAGTGTTTTTATTAGGAATGGATGTTGAATTCTATCAAATGCTTTTTCTGCATCTATTGAGATGATCATATGGTTTTTGTTTGGTTGGTTATTGATATAGTCAATTATGCTAATAGTTTTCCTAATATTGAACCAGCCCTGCATTCCTGGTATAAATCCTACTTGGTCATAGTGTATTATCCTGGAGATGATTTTCTGTAATCTTTTTGCTAATATTTTATTTAAGATTTTAGCATCAATATTCATTAGGGAGATTGGTCTATAATTTTCTTTCTCTGTTTTCAGCCTACCTGGTTTAGGTATCAGTACCATGTCTGTGTCATAAAAGGAGTTTGGTAGGACTCCTTCAATCCCTATTTTTTCAAATAGTTTATTTAGCATTGGAGTTAATTGTTCTTTAAATGTTTGGTAGAATTCACATGTAAATCCATCTGGTCCTGGGGATTTTTTCTTAGGGAGTTGGTTGATAGTTTGTTCTATTTCTTTTTCTGAGATGGGACTGTTTAGGATATTTATTTCTTCCTCTGTTAGTTAGTTAGCAAGCTATATTTTTGGAGGTATTCTTCTATTTCATTTAAGTTGTCAAATTTATTGGCATAAAGTTGGGCAAAGTAACTCCTAATTATTGCTCTAATTTCCTCTTCATTAGTGGCGAATTCTCCCTTTTCATTTTTAAGACTAACAATTTGATTTTCCTCTTTCCTTTTTTAAATCAGATTTACTAAGGGTTTGTCTATTTTATTGGTTTTTTCATAGAACCAACTCTTAGTTTTATTAATTCAATAGTTTTTTTATTTTCAATTTTATTGATCTCTCCTTTTATTTTTAGAATTTCAAGTTTAGTATTTAACTGGGGGTTTTTAATTTGTTCCTTTTCTAGCATTTTTAATTGCAAGCCCAATTCATTGACCTTCTCTTTCTCTATTTTATGCAAATAGGCCTCTAGAGATATGAAATTTCCCCTTATTACCACTTTGGCTGTATCCCATACATTTTGGTATGATGTCTCATTATTATCGTTTTCTTGGGTGAAATCATTAATTATGTCTATGATTTGCTGTTTCACCCAATCATTCTTTAGTATAAGATTATTTAGTTTCCAATTATTTTTTGGTCTACTTTCTCCTGGCTTTTTGTTGAATGTAATTTTCATTGCATCGTGGTCTGAAAAGGATGCATTTACTATTTCTGCCTTACTGCATTTGAATTTGAGGTTTTTATGTCCTAATACATGGTCAATTTTTGTATAGGTTCCATGAACTGCTGAAAAGAAAGTGTATTCCTTTCTGTCTCCATTACATTTTCTCCAGAGATCTATCATATCTAACTTTTCTAGTATTCTATTTACCTCTCTGACTTCTTTCTTATTTACTTTGTGGTTTGATTTATCTAATTCTGAGAGTGCAAGGTTGAGATCTCCCACTATTATAGTTTTGCTGTCTATTTCTTCTTGCAGCTCTCTTAATTTTTCTTTTAAGAAATTAGATGCTACACCACTTGGCACATATATGTTTAATAGTGATATTGCTTCATTATCCATGCTACCCTTTAGCAAGATATAGTGCCCTTCCTTATCTCTTTTAATTAGATCAATTTTTGCTTTAGCTTGATCTGAGAGACTTCACCTGAAGCATAGTAGATTTTGCTCCAACCTTTTACCTTTAACCTGCATGTATCTCCCTGCTTCAGGTGTGTTTCCTGTAAACAACATATTGTAGGATTCTGGCTTTTAATCCATTCTGCTAACCGCTTCCTCTTTATGGGGGAGTTTACCCCGTTCACATTTATGGTTAAAATGACCAATTCTGTATTACTTGCCATCTTGTTAACCCCTGTTTATGCTTTTCTCCCTTCTTTCCCCCTTCCCCTCCTTCCCAGTATTAAGCTTGTGAGCATCACTTGCTTCTCATACCCCTCCCTTTTTAGTATCCCCCCCTCCCCGCCTTAGATTTCCTCCCCCTATCTTACCCCTTTCCCTCCCCATTTCCGTATTCCCTTCCGCTTAGCTTATTCCTTCCCTTTTCACTTTTCCCTTCTCACTTTTCAATGAGGTGGGAGAAGTTTCACTATAGATTGAATGTGTCTAAAATTTTTCTCTTAAAGCCAATTCTGAAGGCAGTAAGATACCCACTATATTCATCCCCCTCCATTCTTTCTCTCAGATATAATAGGTTTCCTTTGCCTCTTCATGAGATGTTGTACCCCCACTTTACCCTTTTTCTGGTACAATGTCCTTTCCACATCTACTTTCTAGAACAAGGTATACATGTATTCTTTATATATCTTTATATCAGAAATATAGTTCCCAAGATTAATCTTTACCTTTTTAGGTTTCTCTTGAGTTCTACATTTGTAGATCAAACTTTTTGTTAAGTTCTGGCTTTTTCATCAAAAATAGGTGAAATTCGCTTACTTCGTTGAATGTCCATCTTCTTCCCTGAAAAAAGATGCTCATTCTAGCTGGGTAAGTTATTTTTGGTTGCATACCAAGTTCTTTAGCCTTTCGGAATATCACATTCCAGGCCCTTCGATCCTTTAGTGTGGATGCTGCTAGATCCTGGGTGATCCTTATTGTGGCTCCTCAATACTTGAATTGGGTTTTTCTAGCCGCTTGCAGTATTTTTTCCTTCATCTGAGGGTTCTGGCATTTGGACACTATATTTCTTGGTGTTTTAATTTTAGGATCCCTTTCAGTGGGTGATCGATGAATTTTTTTCAATGTCTATTTTATCCTCTGTTCCTATGACTTCTGGGCAGTTCTCTTTGATAATTTCCTGGAAAATAGTGTCCAGGCTCTTTTTTTCATCATGCTTTTCTGGGAGTCCAATGATTCTCACATTGTCTCTCCTGGATCTGTTTTCCAGGTCTGTTGTTTTCCCTAGAAGGTATTTCACATTCTTTTCCATTGTTTGATTTTTTTCGATTTGCTTGACTGATTCTTCTTGTCTCCTTGAGTCATTCAATTCCAATTGTTCGATTCTGATTTTTAATGAAGTGTTTTCTTCACTCACTCTTTTAAAATCTTTTTTCTAATTGTCCCATTGAGTTCTTTTGTTTTGTGGAATTTTTTTCCATTTTGCCAATTTTGTTTTTTAGAGAGCTATTTTCTGTTTCCAGTTCACTAATCCTATTTTTCAAGGATTTTATTCCTTTATCCAGTCTCTCTTTAAATGAGTGGGATGACTTCTCCAGACTCTCTTGCCAAGCCTCCCTCTCCTTTTCCCATTTTTCTTCTAGCTCCCTTGTGAGAGCCTTTTTAATTACTTCTATGAGGTTCATCTGTGCTGAGGAACAGATGATCTCCTCCTTTGGGGATTCACCTAGAGAAAGTCTGTTTTTAGTCTCCTCCAGATTTGGAGTCTGCTCTCTTTCTGTATAGAAGCTGTCAAGGGTTAAAGTCCTCTTCAGTTTTTTGCTCATTATGTCAAAGAATCAAAGACAAACTAGCAAAAAGAAAAAAAGAAATCCCCCCGAATTTGGAGTCTGATTTTGGGGGGAGGGGCTGGGTGGTGTTACCGAGCTTCCTCTACAGACTTCGGGGGCAGCAGCGAGGCACTAGTCCTACTGTGCTGCGCCTGCACTCTGAGATCCCAGAGCGTGCTGAGTCACTGTGGGGGGTTGTGAGGGGTGGCCAGGTCCTGAGAGATTCCAGCTGTTTGGGGTTGTATTCTTTACCCCGGTGTTTTTAGCTTCTCTGCTGGGCTGCTGGCTTGCTGCCAGGGCAAAGTATCCAAACCTGTAGCAAAGCTCTCTCCGCAGAGATCACACCCCACCCCTTCTCCAGTCTGCTCTGCTGTGAGCTGCCTGCCATGCTCTCAGCTGCCTTCCTGCACCCTGCGCCCAATCCAAAACCATCCCAGCCCTCACGCAAAAACAGACCTTTCTTGGCAAATCTCAAGGCTGGCTTCTCTTGGTAACTATTTGTGTTTTTTTCAGTCAAGCATCAATTCAGAGGCTTGTAATGAAATGGATAGTGAGAGAAAGCGCGGAGCTACACAGCTGTATGCCTCCTCTCCGCCATCTTGGCCGGAAGTCCCTAATTCTATTTTTAATGTATGATTTTCTTCAGTTAGTTTTTCTATGAAAACCTAAGTCTACTTCTCAAGGTATTGTTTTCTTCAGCGAATTTTTTGTTACTGTTGCATTTGGCCAATTGTATTTTTAAGGAAATGTTTTCTTCAGTCAATTTTTGTCTTTCCTTTTTCCAAGTTATTGACTCTCTCTTGCATACTTCTCATTTCTTTTCCAATTTTTTTCTCTTTCCTTTATGAGCTTGTCCATGAAGGTTCTTTGGGCTTGAAACTAATTTATATCCCATTTTGAAGTTTCATACATAGCCATCTTATCCTCTTCTGAGTAAATGTTTTAGTTTTTCCTGTCACCATAGTAAAGATTCTCTTCTGTTTCTTGCTCAAATGACAATTTGCCTTCTATGTTGAAACTGGAGGCTGTCCCATTGACTTGCTTTGCTACTGTTTTACTGAGCCTGGAACAAGGGTCTCAGTTGCTAATTTACTGTTACTAAGACCCTCCCACTGGCTTTCCAGACACTGTCTGAGCTGGGGTGAGCAGCTCTTTCACCCAGTGAGACTGATATTTCTTTTTTTTTTTTAATTTAATTTTTATTTAATAATTACTTTATATTGACACTCGTTTCTGTTCCGATTTTTTTTTCCTCCCTCCCTCCCTCCCTCCCTCCCTCCGCCCCCTCCCCTAGATGGCAAGCAGTCCTTTATATGTTGGATATGTTGCAGTATATCCTAGATACAATATATGTTTGCAGAACTGAACAGTTCTCTTGTTGCATAGGGAGAATTGGATTCAGAAGGTGTAAATAACCCGGGAAGAAAAACAAAAATGCAGATAGTTCACATTCGTTTCCCAGTGTTCTTTCTTTGGGTGTAGCTGCTTTTGTCCGTCATTTATCAATTGAAACTCAGGAGACTGATATTTCTTGAAGTCCTTTCAATATATTTTGAGCTGGAATATAATTTTATCTCTTTGTAGGCTCTGTCGTTCCAGACTCTATTCAATCTAGGTTTCGTGTAGTTTTCAAGGAAAACTCCCTTGCTACATTTTTAAAATCCCTCTTCCAGACCCCTCAGGAACTGTTTCCCAAATCTGCAGGACATGCTCTGTCTATGAATAAACCAACCCTGAGGGAACAGCCTATCCTTCCCCTCTCCTAGAGTTTGTAAACATCGAGTGCAGGGGCAGAAGGGTGGATAGGGAAGAGAAGCAAGATATCCTGGGGAGGACTGGCAGCTGGGCTTCACACATATGTCCCCAGGCAGATGTTTTTGGTATCTCCTATTCCTAATAGACACCTCGACCAACTAGATTGAGGCTTTTCCCTGTAGTTCAGAAAAGGCCGACAAAGTCACTTAGGTACTGCTTAATGAAATTATTCCTCATTTTGGGTGACAATGGGCCAGCCTTCACCTTTCAAATAACACAAGGGATGTTCACTTACAATCACTTACAATATTTATTTTGAGCAAGATTAAAAAAGATCCTTAAATGAACACTCATTAAATTGTCCAGTCACTAAAGCTAATTTAGGTTATACTTCTTTCTGTTGCTCTGCTCAGAATCTGCATTGCTCTTAGAACAACCTTGCAACTAAGCCCTTTTGAAATGCTGTGTGGTAGTCCATTTCTTACCTTAGACATAATAGTGAACTCTGAGTGGCACCAATTACTCCATTACTCAGTGTCTGGGGCAGGTGGAGAGTAGGCTAATATTCACCTGCTGAGCCTAGGTATTACACACTAATCCCTTCTAACTCCCAAATCTGTGAATCCAAGGGTTAAGATATATATTTCAGATCTTGGGAATCCCCTGGCACTGACACCCTGAGATCCAAAGGGATGGTTCTAGAAGGGTTATTCTGACCACTCTTACTGCTCTGAAATTTAAGGGCTTGCCTAATTGGTGCCATATCTCTTGCATTGAGCCTGTTTTTACTCCCAATGAAAAGAACATTTTTCAGAAGGAAGAGCTTCTGAATAGCATGGACATGAATAGCAACACCTACTCCTGTGAACCAGTTGAAGACTGCTATTAAAAAAGATATCTACCACCTGAATCCTGCCTTAGGAAACAAGATACTGAGTTCTTGCCATATCTGTGCTAATTTTCTTGCTTGTCTTTTTATATTATACGATACATATGCACAACCCCCTTCTCTAGGTTTAACTCCACACCCCTACCTCCAATGCAAGATTGTTATTAAATATTTTAATCTCTCCTCCTGTCAGTTATGCCCTGGAGTTTCCAGCTTTGCTCAGAAGTCTATGATCTCAATTTTTCGTTCTTATCAGGACTGGGGAAATATAATCTTCAGGGTTCCAGCATTAATGCTTCTTCCCTAGCGAAATAATTCTCAATTTCTCCCATATAGTACAGGAATTAAGGAAGCTTTGTTTTGTTTTGACATGATCCCCCATTTTCTGTGCCTCTGTTTTTTATCTTAGATATTTTTAAAGGTTTTTATTTCCCTTTTTGTTATAAGACTAATTCCAATGGACCAAATGTAGGCTTTGTAAATGTTTCCCAACGTTCTCCTGTAATTAATATTTCCAGCACTGGCTTCCTGTCCACCACAGGAGATAGGCATAATCTGGAAGTAATGGTCTCTCTGACATGGGCAACCCTTAATACTACCTACTCATACTCCTTCAAATAGCTTGGATGAGGAAAAGGAAGTATATACTGTTAGGGCCATCCCAGTGGGGACTTTGCCAACTAAAAACTATGGCACTCCAGACTGACTGGACAACTGTAAATTCTTTAATATTCCTGTCCAAATAAATGGTCTTGGATTATATCTCTGGATCTTCCGTAATGTCTCTGGCAATTAGTCAATCCACTAGAGAGATCATACCTTCAACTCAGCCCCATCCTTCTACAGCTTTTCTCCTATCACATTTATAGCTAAAATGTGCCTGTTACTGGTCCAGGCACATGCCAGAGCCTAATTATTTGGATTTTTAAAAGTTCTCTTCTGAACTCTGGCTTATTCTTATTTTTAATGGCAATAATCTCTTCAGTACTTTTCTACTATTCTGGATGGATGTCTGTACTTTAACTCTTGCAGTTCTCTTCATGACTACCATATTTCTTCTACTATTCCTGTTTCCCTTTCAATGTATGCTCAATGTCCCCTTGACCCCCTTGTCTCACTTAACAGAATTAGAAAGGCACTGCCTCTCTTACCTAATTTGCTTTTATAGGATCAGTTGGGGGTGGGGGAGGAGGGCAGGGACTGAAATCGTAGGATTTTTCACATCCCAGAAGATTTATAATGATCTTTCCAAAAGTCTGGCTGAAATCAACAACTACCTTACTAGTAACATTTGAGCTTTGGCTCAGCAATAACAATCCTTAGCCATTCTTACTTTATAAAACTGATGGGCCCTGTTGGTATCTGGGTACCTATGAATTCCTTGGAGAGGAGTGTTACTTTTATATCAACAACTCTGGTATTATTCAGTCCAGTGAGATTAATGCCAAACAATTACACAATAACTACAGTTCATTTTCCTTCACTCCTTGGTTAATGTCCCTATTAATTCCCTAATTGTCCCCTTGTGCATTTTGTCCCTTTTGCTGACCTATGCTTCCCTCCTCCTTTATTTAATTGGTTTGTTTCTTTTGTTTCCTCCTGACTCTCCCAGGTCAAGTTACTCCCATCACGTACTCTGGATCTCCTCTATTATGAATGAGGCAACAAGGGACTTTCATTTACAATAGCTTTAGATACAACTCTATGCCTCATGTCAGCTTGAAGTTATTACAGAACAATGATCTTCCAACTTGCTCCCAGCTCAGAAATGTGCCCTAGAAATTCCAACAGTGAGGAAGGATGGGAACTCAAACCAGCTTGTTCTTCCCCCTCCTTATTAGGAAACCTTTTTTTTTTTTTCTTTTATAATAACTTTATATTGACAGAATCCATGCCAGGGTAATTTTTTTACAACATTATCCCTTGCACTCGCTTCTGTTCCAATTTTTCCCCTCCTTCCCACCCCCTCCCCTAGATGGCAAACAGTCCTATATATGTTAGATATGTTGCAGTATAATTAGGAAACCTTTTATCAACATCCTCTGTGGTCATCAAGCATCCTTTATTTCCCCGATTCCTCTCTGATTCCTTTATCTCAATTCTTTTCTGGGTTCTTCTCCTTCTCTCTGTCTATAAAAATCTCTTCACAAAGTATTTCAAAAAATTTCAAAAAATCCCCTTTGGATTTTTCTATGACCTTTTCTTGTAAATAAAGGTACCTTTTGGTAAAGAGAACATCATCATTTTAATCTCTTTGGAATATGTTTATAATAGTGGTATATAACAGCCTCAAATGGTTATATAGCTTAGTAACTGAATATATTTGAAAATTGTTTTTCACAATAAGAAATAGCAGTAGAGTTATAAAAACTAAATTCATATCCTAGATCTGACATATACTGGCTCTAGTTCTTGATCTTCATTGGTAGAAGGGAGTTTCTTCTCTAAGTTCTTTGTACTCATGAAATCACAATCCCTTAATGATGGGATAAATTTATAGCTCCTTAACAACTCCACTAGTGTCCTCTAACAGTCTCTCCTAAACCACACAGTTGTTCTAATGTGTTTTTCTTTTTATCAATGACTGGGTGCAGTTTTTTCATAGTAGTTGATGCCTTGCCATAGCTGTTTTGAGAAAGCTAGTTCATATCCTTTTGAACATTTACCTATAGGAGAATAACTTCTATTCTCATAGATTTCTATCAGTATTTTATTAAATATCTTGGACAGTAGACCTTTAGAAAGGAAGTTGCATATCAAGTTTTTTTCCTCTCAACTATTTCTCAACTATTTTAATACAGTTATAATAAATATCAATATGTTAATGTGATTATGTATTTTAATTATTCAAAAATGTTCATTTCATCTCTTTCAATCACTTCATCATGACATGAATTCATGTCATGGCCTGGTATGAATAACATAAAAAACTCATCCCCTACTCAGAGTGAATTCCCTTCCTTTCTAATTTAATGGTGATATGGCTTTTTATGTTTAAATCATGAATCCCATTTGCAGCTTATTGTAGCAAATAAATGTTAGACTGTTTCCCAGTTTTTCCAGCATGCTTATCAACTATCAAGTTCTTACCTCAGTAACTGGTTTTTGGCTATATCAAACATATTACCATGTTTAATTATGTTTGGAGTCTGGTGTACCTAATCTATTATATTGAAAAGTTTTTTTTATTTTTTAAACTAGTAGTTATTATTTTTATATTTTGTGATCTAGTACTTCTAAGCCCTCTTTGTCCCTATTTTTGAAATAATTTCCCTTGTTATTTTTTTTTGTTGTTCCTCTAGGTTAATATTGTAATTACTCTCTCTCATTCTAATGCTTTATTTTTAGTAGTAGTCTGTAAATTTATTTTGGAAGTGTTTTTTTTAAAAATGTTGACAACAACCATAAACACTCAATATTCTCCAATTATTTACATCTTCTTTTACTTCTATAAAAAGAAAATTTTGTAATGGTTTATGTGTGTCTTGGGGGCTGGACTCCTGGAAATCTATAGTTATAAAGAATGAATTTCCCCACAAATTCTTTCTGTGAAATTTTATTGTTAATATGCAGAAACACTAGTTATTTCTGTTGATTTGTTTTATATATTGGTATTTCAATGAATTTTTAAATTGCTTCAAATTGGTCATTAATTGTTAGTTCATGTTTCTCTAAGTGAAACATCATATGGTCTGAAAAAAAAAGTATTAATTTTGTTTCTTCTGTTCCCTCAATTTTTTCCTCAAGCCTTAAGCTAATATTTTTAGGAGTATATCAAATATCTATGGCAAAAATAGATATGTTTGTTTTCAATTGAATCTTATCAGAAAAACTTCTAGTATATTTCCAGTGCAATTAATGATAGTTCTTATCTTTAAACACAGTCTATCAAAAGGAAAGGCCAGTTTATTCTTATAGTTTAAAATTTTTTTTAAATGTAAAAGCCTATTATATTTTATCTAAGTTTTTTTATACAGTCATATAGAGCTTATTTATTTTTCGTATTAAAATTGTCCACAATATTTTTAGGTTTCCTAATGTTAAATCAACCTTATATTCCTGGTATAAATCCATTCTGGGCATAGTACAGTCTTTTAGATATAATCCTGCAGCATTCTGCTGAAATTTATTCAGCATTTTAAATTGATTTTCATTAGAGATATTGATCAATAGTTTTATTTTTTCTACTTTCTTCTTTGGTTTCAGAAGCAGAATCCTATTTATTTATCTCATGGGGAAGTTGGTAGGATACTTTCATTTCCTATTTTTACAAATAATTTATGTAATGATGAAAATAATTGTTCTTTGAATATGTGATAAATTTTATTCACAATTTTATTTGTTCCTAGATTTTTCCTCCTTGATACTTTTTTCAAATTCTTTAAGTTATTATTAAATTCTTAAAATATCTATTTCTTATACGGTTTAATCAGAGTACTTGACATTTTTATAAATATTCACTCATTACATTTAATCAATCAGCACTGTCATACAAATGGGAAATCAGTTTATATTAATTTACTTTATTTCCTCGTCATTTATTGTGAATTTATTTTTCTAAATTTTCATTGTGCCAATTTGTTTTATTTCTCTGTAGTTAATGGTTTTTGTTTTGTTATTATTTTCAGAAACCATTCTAAGTGATACTATTAATTAGGTGGGATTTTTTCCTGTTCAATTTTCATCATTATCTTTGATATTTCACAATTTGTGAATTGAGGTGGGAGTTCTTTGTTGTTTTTGTAGTTTTGCTAGTTCTACTAGCAAATAATTCCATTATTTTTCTGTGCAGTTGGTAAAAATGTTAAGAGATTCCAATTCTCCCTTAGAATTTTTTTTTTGACTGCAATTCCCAAGCTTACTATAATTGTCATTTCATTAAGATATCTACTATGTACTATCTACTATATATCTACTATCTACAATGTAAAAAATTAGTGACTAATCACTGGAACTGGGTTCATATCTGACATATAAGTGACATTTAATACTTCTATGATCTTGGCAGTTACTTCACCTTTCTACATCTTGGTTTCCTTTTTTTTTTTTTTTTTTTTTTTTAAATCAAGTAGGGGCTTGTATTTGATGGTTTTTCAGATGCTCTCCAGACTGAAAGCCATGGACCTATGATTTTTTTTTAAATAGAATCCACCAATTTTTTGTTTACAAAATGTATCTTTCATTCTAAATTTCATGTCATTTCTTCATATTTCCTTTACTAATAACTTTTATTATATACTGGTTAATGATTGATATAATCATAATAATCTGCTTTCCTGTATTTGATTGTGGGGTTTGTATATGCTCTAGAATGGGGTCAATTTTTTATAAAAATGCTATGTACAACATATATATCTTTCAATCCCTATTCAGAAATTAACAAACACCATATTTAATTCTTTAAAAATTCTATTCAGGTCTTTTATTTCTTGCTTATTTAACTTATTGCCAAGAATTGTTAAATCAAAGAGCAACTAGATGGCACAAATGAATAGAGCACTGGCCCTGGAGTCAAGAGGACTTACTTCAGTTCAAATCCTCTCAGACACAACACTCATTAGCTGTGTGACCATGAACAAGTCACTTAACTCAATTGCCTTGCCAAAAAACCAAAAAAACCCAATAACTAAAGATACCAACTACAACTGCTAGATTTTTCAAAAAAATTATTGTCTATATCTGAAAGGGACACATTAAGATTTCTTACTATTAGAAATAGAAAAACTATTTCTCTATGTAATACTATTAAGGTTTTCCTTCTAATCATTGGATGCTTAATTAGAGTATATAATATTGAGTATTGATATCTCATCATTGATGGTATCTTAATTATGTTTCTTATTAGTATCGCCTTGTTTCAGAGATCATGGTTACCACCCTATTTTTTTATTAATTCATTCAAAATATGCTAAATTTTGCTCTAGCTTCTTTTAGCCATGTCAGTCTTTATGTTTTGAGTATGTTTATTTGGTCCCGAAGTTAGAAGGACCCGAGTTCAAATCTAGTCTCAGACACTTAACACTTCTTAGCTGTGTGATTCTGGGCAAGTCACCTAACCCCAATTGTCTCTGAAAAAAAAAAAAAAAGTTTATTTGTAGATAACACACTGCTGAACCCTGATTTTTTAATCCAGTCTGTTACTCTCCTGAATTTTATGGACAAGTTTATCCTATTTACATTTACAGAATTAACTACTAATTGTGTATTTCTTTTTTCATTTTTCCTTTCTGTATTTTCCTCCTTTAAAAAGAAAAGGAAGGTGACAAAAGAGGAGTAATGTGACTAATACTAATATTCAGTTATTTAAATGGGTTTATTCCCAGTTCTTTGCTCTAGTTCTCTTCACTTACTTTAGATCTACATTACTAGTTCTTCTAATTTCTCTCTCTTGTTTAGTCTTGTTTCACTCTATGAAAATTGTTTTAAGACTAATATTTTCTCCTTGACTCTATTCTCCTTCTTAAAATCCCTTATGTTCATTTTTATCCCAACATATTTCCCTATATAGTTTAATATATTTTTACACTAAAAACAATGTGCTTTTACACATATATGTTCAACTTACTTTTCTTCAAATAAGTCAGATTTAGAGGGATGATCATCATTCCCCATTTCCTCTAAGTTTACACATTCTTCAGAATTTCTGCACAGTAAAATTACGAGAAACAGAAACTCTTCCTACTTCTTCCCTAATGTATTCCTTTCTCTCTCCATTAAAAACAAACAAACAAACAAAACAAACAAACAAAAAAAAAAAAAAACAGAACAAAAACATGCTGAGGTCCTGTGTTTATCTTTCTTAATTTTTTCTGTGGTCACTAAAAATAGTGGAACTATCAAGAGAAATCTCTTTTCCTTCTACTGAAATTTAAAAAGGCTTTATTATAATAAATGCTCAAATATATTTGCTTTTCTGGCAAATTTTATTTGCCAGAATTTATTCAACTGTCTTTGTTTCTGTGTTAATGATTCTACTTAATGCTGGTCTTTTCATTGGGAACACTTGAAATTCTTATATTAAAGGTACATTAAAGGTACATTTCCCTCCCTCCTCCTCCTAGGCCCATAAGATTATCCTTGGTCTTATATGATTAAGTCATTTGGGGTTCTAAATATTTTATGATATCATATTCTATGATTGTCTCTTCAAAAAAAGAATTATTGCATGCTATTGAGCAGTTCCTTATTGTTTTGGCTATTTGCCAAATATTTTTTCTTTGATCTGGAAATTTTGGATTTTTTAAAAGACATTTCTGAATGTTTTCAATGTGGGGTTTCTTTAAAAAATGATTGGGGGCTATTCATATTTTTTTATTTTTCCCCTGGTTTCCAATATATCTGAGCAGTTTCCAAATTTTATGATCATGAAATAAAGTATCCAGATTTTTTGATCGGAAAGAGCTTTTCATGCGGTTCTCTTTCCCTGTAACCTATTTTTGATGTTTTTAATAATATGCTAGATACTATAGTTGAAATAGCATCTCTTTTAAAAGAAGTTGAGATGTCTAAACTCTTTAAAGTCAATAGGGATAAACCTTAGGAGTTAGTTGGTGCAAAGGAACAGGGATATAATAATCTCAGTTAATTAATGAAATCTCAAGAAATTTCTCCTGCTCCCAAGTGACTTCTTTTTTTTTTTTTTTAATTTTTTATTTAATAATTACATTATATTGACACTCGTTTCTGTTCCGATTTTTTTTTCCCCTCCCTCCCTCCACCCCCTCCCCTAGATGGCAAGCAGTCCTTTATATGTTGGATATGTTGCAGTATATCCTAGATACAATATATGTTTGCAGAACCGAACAGTTCTCTTGTTGCATAGGGAGAATTGGATTCAGAAGGTATAAATAACCCGGGAAGAAAAGCAAAAATGCAGATAGTTCACATTCGTTTCCCAGTGTTCTTTCTTTGGGTGTAGCTGCTTTTGTCCGTCATTTATCAATTGAAACTCAGGTCTCTTTGTCAAAGAAATCCACTTCTATCAAAATATGTCCTCATACAATATCGTTGTCGAAGTGTATAATGATCTCCTGGTTCTGCTCATTTCACTTAGCATCAGTTCATGTAAGTCTCGCCAGTCCTCTCTGTATTCATCCTGCTGGTCATTTCTTACAGAACAATAATATTCCATAACATTCATATACCACAATTTACCCAGCCATTCTCCAATTGATGGGCATCCATTCATTTTCCAGTTTCTAGCCACTACAAACAGGGCTGCTACAAACATTTTGGCACATACAGGTCCCTTTCCCTTCTTTAGTATTTCTTTGGGATATAAGCCCAATAGAAACACTGCTGGATCAAAGGGTATGCACAATTTGATAATTTTTTGGGCATAATTCCAGATTGCTCTCCAGAATGGTTGGATTCGTTCACAACTCCACCAACAATGCATTAGTGTCCCAGTTTTCCCGCATCCCCTCCAACATTCATCATTATTTTTTCCTGTCATCTTAGCCAATCTGACAGGTGTGTAGTGGTATCTCAAAGTTGTCTTAATTTGCATTTCTCTGATCAATAGTGATTTGGAACACTCTTTCATATGAGTGGTAATAGTTTCAATCTCATCCTCTGAAAATTGTCTGTTCATATCCTTTGACCATTTATCAATTGGAGAATGGCTTGATTTCTTATAAATTTGAGTCAGTTCTCTATATATTTTGGAAATGAGGCCTTTATCAGAACCTTTAACTGTGAAAATGTTTTCCCAGTTTGTTGCTTCCCTTCTAATCTTGTTTGCATTAGTTTTATTTGTACAAAGGCTTTTTAATTTGATGTAATCGAAATTTTCTATTCTGTGATCAGTAATGGTCTCTAGTTCATCTTTGGTCACAAATTTCTTTCTCCTCCACAAGTCTGAGAGATAAACTATTCTATGTTCCTCTAATTTATTTATAATCTCGTTCTTTATGCCTAGGTCATAGACCCATTTTGATCTTATCTTGGTATATGGTGTTAAGTGTGGGTCCATGCCTAGTTTCTGCCATACTAATTTCCAATTATCCCAGCAGTTTTTATCAAATAATGAATTCTTTTCCCAGAAGTTAGGGGCTTTGGGTTTGTCAAACACTAGATTGCTATAATTGACTATTCTGTCTTGTGAGCCTAGCCTTTTCCACTGATCCACTAATCTATTTCTTAGCCAATACCAAATGGTTTTGGTGACTGCTGCTTTATAATATAATTTTAGATCAGGTACAGCTAGGCCACCTTCATTTGATTTTTTTTTCATTAATTCCCTTGAGATTCTCGACTTTTTATTGTTCCATATGAATTTTGTTGTTATTTTTTCTAGATCAATAAAATATTTTCTTGGAAGTCTGATTGGTATAGCACTAAATAAATAGATTAGTTTAGGGAGTATTGTCATCTTTATTATGTTCGCTCGGCCGATCCAAGAGCACTTAATATTTTTCCAATTATTTAAGTCTGACTTTATTTGTGTGGAGACTTTTTTATAATTTTGCTCATATAATTCCTGACTTTCCTTTGGTAGATAGATTCCCAAATATTTTATGGTATCAACAGTTATTCTGAATGGAATTTCTCTTTGTATCTCTTGCTGTTGGGTTTTGTTGGTGATGTATAAAAATGCTGAGGATTTATGGGGATTTATTTTGTAGCCAGCTACTTTGCTAAAATTATGAATTATTTCCAATAGCTTTTTGGTAGAATCTCTGGGGTTCTCTAGGTATACCATCATATCATCTGCAAAGAGTGATAGTTTGGTTTCCTCATTGCCTACTCTAATTCCTTTTATATCTTTCTCGACTCTTATTGCTGAGGCTAGTGTTTCTAATACGATATTAAATAATAATGGTGATAGTGGGCAACTTTGCTTCACTCCAGATCTTACTGGGAAAGGTTCCAGTTTTTCCCCATTGCATATGATGCTTACTGATGGTTTTAAATATATGCTCCTGACTATTTTAAGGAAAAGTCCATTTATTCCTATGCTCTCAAGTGTTTTTATTAGGAATGGATGTTGGATTTTATCAAATGCTTTTTCTGCATCTATTGAGATGATCATGTGGTTTTTGTTTGTTTGGTTATTGATATAGTCAATTATGCTAATAGTTTTCCTAATATTGAACCAGCCCTGCATTCCTGGTATAAATCCTACTTGGTCATAGTGTATTATCCTGGTGACAATTTTCTGTAATCTTTTTGCTAATATTTTATTTAAGATTTTAGCATCAATATTCATTAGGGAAAGTGACTTCTTTTTTGACCCAGGGCTACTACTCTGGTGAATGTGGAGATAAAAGGAAGTAGAATTTATTTTTTATAATTATACTTTTATAAAATTCTTTATTATAAAATAAAGCTGCATTTCAAACCTAAACCTGAATCACTGACTTAGATATAGCTGAAAATATTTGGTGCTAGTAAAATTTGACTACAATGCATCCCAGGTTAATTTGCTATAAATTTGTGAAAGAAAAGGGACCAAGTAGATATGGTAGTCAAGTGCTCTCTGGTTGTAGAAATTTACCAGAATACAAGGAAACATAAATGGGAATCTGAGGAAACTCCTCAGTACCTAGCTCAGTACTTAACTCTTTCTTTCCTCTGTAACTCTTGTTCTCATACTAGGAGACCTCAACATACAAAATGACACTCCTACAAACTATTCCTATTCACTTCCCTCCACCACCAAAGATGGTGCTATCATAAATGTCCCACTGTTATATTCAAGAAATCTGAAATTATCTTGCTATTATCTACTGTCTTTCTTCCTTTCAGCCTTCTCATATCAAAATCTCTAACTCCTCAATCCTTCAGTTTTTTTCCCCACGTTAACATAGCGGTACAAATCTTTTTATTCTTTTTTTTCCTCCAACTTGACTCACTGGTGACTCACTTCAAATCTATACTATTTCTTTTTTCTTCAGTCTTCTTTTGAACTTTTCAAGTCCTCCAAAATCCCTTCATCTTTTCAATATTCTTATATAATATTCCTTTATCCATACACACTCTGATTCAGTGATACTGGCCACCTTTTTGTTCCTTGCAAAAAACACTTTATCTCTCAACTCTGGTCATTTCCACCAGCTGTCCCTCATGTTTAAAATGTCCCTTTTCACTTCTGCCTCCTGATTTTTTTCAAGCTGCAATTAAAATTCCATATTCTGCAAGATGTTTTTCCCAATCCCCTTTGTTAGTGCTTTCTGCCAAGATTATTTTCAAAGTGATATATCTCTTTTTTATATATAATTGTTTGTTTATGTGTTATTTTTCCAATAGACTGCTCCTTAAGAAGACAAACTGTTTTTTACTTTTTTTGTATCTCTAGTGCCCAGCTTCTAGTTGTCATTCAAAAAACACTTGTTGATTTCTCTTGGTACCCTCATAAGACATTGCTGCAGTGTATATGAGAAAGCTAGACTCCTCCACATTAGCATCTTAGCTAGAAATATCACATGTATAGTTTATCTAGATAGAAAAAGATACAAATTTAAATACACAAAAAACATATATACTTAATAAACTAGAAATAATGATTTAAACTAGTGTTTTACTTGTTTACTGACTTTACAAAAGAATTTAGCATGAAAAACTTGTGTATTTTTCTCCTTCATTTCCTTATTCTTTTTCCTTATATTGTTAATGAAAAAAACCTTGTTAACTCTTGCCAAGTTGAAAGAAATTCTCTAATCCGTAAAAGTTAAAAACTATGAGAACCTCCCCCCCCCCCACAAAACTCCTACAATAATAGACAATTTTAAGGCTCAAAAAAACTTCCTGAAACTGAAATCAAATACAAAAATTTAATCACTGCACATTTACCTCTGAAATAATTTCATTACCTACCTGTAATGAAAATGTTAGTGCAAGATCAGTTTCCACTTGTCCACTGGGAGGCAGCACAATTTCGTGAGACCTCAATATTCGTTTTGAGCCCTGTAATAAAAAGTAAGAAAACCTCTCACCAGATATAAAAACGAGAAATTTCCTGATTTAGATAACATAACTCAAATGATGAAAGAATTTCTCTAAGTTATATGGAGAAAAATCAGTTAGAGGTAAATTTAAATTCTTATTTTCCATTTAATAGTATTCTCCTCCCCATTTCCCCCACATGTCAACATTCACTTTTATAAGATTTTGAGTTCCAAATTTTCTTTTCTCCCTCCTTCCATTCCCTGCCCCTTCTCCAAAACAGCAAGCAATCTGATTTAGGTTATACATATACAATTATATTAAACATATTTCCACATTATTCATGCTATGAATCAGAATCACAAAGAAAGAGAAAAAACACCACATGGGGGTAAAAAAAAAAAAGAGAGAGAGAGAGAAAATAGTGTGCTTTGATCTGCATTCTGATTCCACAGTTTTTTCTCTGGATGTGAATAACATTTTCCAACATGACTCTTGTGAAATTGTCTGAGATCACTTACTATTGAAAAGAGTTAAATCTACCAAAGGTGATCATAGAACAATATTGATGTTACTATACAATATTGCTGTTATTATATACAACATTCTCCTAGTTCTACTCATTTCACTAAGCAACAATTTACATAAATCTTTTTTTGTTTTTTTCTGAAGTCAGTCAGCTCATCATTTCTTATAAAACAACAGTATTCATATATCATAATTTGTTCAGCAATTCTCCAAATGACAGACTTTCCTTCAATTTCTAATTCTTTGACACCATTCTGATATAAACATTTTTTGTACATATGAGTCCTTTTCTATTTTTTATGATCTCTTTAGGATACAACAGACCTAGTAGTGACATTGCTGGACCAAAGGCTTTACAGTTTCATAGCCTTTTAGATATAATTTCAAATTTCTCTCCAGAATGGATAAGTAAGCTTCAACAATGAATTGATGTTTCAATTTTCCCAAATCCTCTCCAATATTTATCATTTTCCTCTTCTATATTAGTCTGACAGGTGTGAAGTGGTACCTCTGAGTTGTTTCTATTAGCATTTTCTAATCAATAATAAAAAATATTTAAAACTAAATGCAAATTAAGAAAAAAAAGCAAATAGAAAAATACAGAAAAGAAAAATAAAAAACAAAAAGCATTGTCATGTGCCCAAACATGAGGGAATATTCAAAATATGCAACAATAAATTTCCATTTTAAAAAAGCATATATAATAATAGAAGAAATTCATGACTGTTCAACTTTTCTTGGCTTCCTTATATGCTATTCTTTTATTTTCTGCTGTATGATTTTTACTTTATTCTTTTTTTCTTCTCTTTCATCCCCTATACAACCTTCTCCTGAGCAGGCTCAATATTATACACTCTGAATAAGCATCCAACTATTGAAAGAAAAACCTTAATAACATAACATGGAGAAATAGTTTTTCTATTTCTAATTGTAGGAGACCTTAATGTATTTAATAAACAATTCTTTTTTTTTTCTTTTTGAAATCTAACAGTTCTAGTTGATTATCATTGGTGGTAGTGGTGGTTGTTTGCTTGTTTTGGCAAGGCAATTGGGGTTAAATGATTTGCCCAGGGTGACACAGCTAGCGAGTGTTCAGATTAGAACTCAAAACCTTCTGACTCCACGGCCAATGCTCTATTCACTAGCTGCCCCTTGATTTAACAATTCTAACAAGAAGTTAAATGAGAAAGAAATAAAAGACCTGAATAGAATTTTAAAGGAATTAAATATGAAGGTGATTTCCAAATAGGACTGAAAATTATATATTTCTTAGTAGTACATAGAACTTTTATTGACTCCATGCTAGAGTATACAAACCTCATAAACAAATACAGGAAAGTAGATATATTGAATGTATCAATTATTAACCAGAATTACTAACCAGAATATAATAAAAATTATGATCAGTGAAGTGATATTAAGAAATAACTTGAAACTTAAAAAGATACAATATATAAAACAAAGAATTGGTGAACTCTTAAAAAAAAATCATCAAAACCATAGTTTTCAGTCTAGAGAGGACCTAAAAAACCATCAAATACAAGACCAATTTTATTTTAAAAAATAATAATTTAACAATTTTTCAGTTTTTCAGCAGTTTTGTTTTTTGTAAAATAGTAAGTTCCCATCATAGAAGTTAGAGTCTGAATTTATCAGACACTAGATTACTACAGTCACTGACTGCTGTGTCTTATGTACCTAACCCATTCCACTGATTCACTACTCTATTTCCTAGCCAGTACCAATTAATTTTGATGACTGCCACTTTATAATACACTTTTAGATCGTCCTTAACATTTTTGGGTTATCACTTCATTTAATATTCTTTACCCTTTGCTCTTAGATGAATTTTGATTTTTTTGTCATTTTTTGTTTGTTTTTATTTTTTTCTAATTCTAAAATAATATTTTGATAGTTTTGATTGATACAGAACTGAATAAGTAAATTAACTTAGAGCTGACATTTTATTATATTAGTTTGCCTTACTTATGAACAATTAATAAAAAATTAATTAAATCTGACTTTATAAAAATAAGAATTAAAAAGTAAAAATGTTTTCTAATTGTGATTATATAGGTTTTGGTGTTATCTTGGCAGGTAGACTACCAAATATTTTATATTGTCTATAGTTATTTAAAAATAACTTATTATTTAATATTTTATTTTCCCCAATAACAAGTAAAAAAATTTACATTTATTTTTAATAATTTGAGTTCCAGATTCTTTCCCTTTCTCTATCCTAGTCACTGGGAAGGCACATGTGAAGTTATGCAAAATATTTCCATAAAAGTCACACTGTGAAAAAAAACAAAACAAAAAAAAACCTTCAAGAAAAAAAAAGTTTTTTTTAAAAAAAGTATGCTTTAATCTGTCTTCAGACACAAAATTTTTTTTCTCTGAGCATAGATAGCATTTCTCATCATAAGTCCTTTAGAATTGTTTTAGATCATTGCATTGATGAGGATAGCCAAGTGATTGACAGCTGATCATCTTATTATATTATTTATACTTTGTACACAGCCCATTTCACTTTGCATGAGCTCAGGCTTTTCTTTCCAAGTTTTTCTGAGAGCATCCTGTTCATCATTTTTTAATAATACAGTAGTATTCAATCATAATGACATACTACAATATATTCAGGCATTCCCCCCACAATTACCAATTCTTTGCCCTGAAAAAAGAGTTGCTATAAATTTTTATATATCTATGTCCTTTTTTTTTTTTTTTTTAAAAGCTTCTTGGGATACATGCCCAGTACTGGTAATGTTAGGTCAAAAGATATGCATAATTTTATTTAAAGTTCTTTGGGCACAGTTCCAAATCACTATAGAACGCATGAATCAGTTCACAATTATATCAACAATACATTAATGTCTCATTTTCCCCATGTTCTTTTAACATTTGTCATTTTTCTTTTCTGATATACTAGTCAATCTAATAACTATTAGGTAATAATTCAAAATTGTTTTATTTTCATTTCTCTAATCAATAGTGAGTTAAAGTATTTTTTTCACATTACTATAAATAGCTTGATTACTTCATCTGAAAACTATATCTTTTGGTCATTTAACATTTGGGGAAGGTTTTTATTTGTTATAAATTTGACTTGGTTTCCTATATGTTTGAGAAATAAGATCTTCTCAGAGACACAGTTCAAAATTCTTTTCATGATTACTATTTCTAACTATACTCCTCCACTTTTTAATTCTTTCCCCTTCTTTTACTCTGCCCCTTTTCAAAGGTCTTTTACTTCTGGCTACCCCTTAACAATATGCCCTCCTTTCTAGCACTCGTTCCACTTCTAGTATTCCCTTTCTCTCAATTCTTACAGGGTAAGATAAATTTCTATACTCAGTTGAGTGCATTTTAGTTCTTCTTTGAACCAATTCTATTGAGAGTAAAATTCAGTTACTCCCCTCTTTCCCTTCACTGTAAAAGTTTTTTCTTGCCTTTTATGAAAATAATTTACACCATTCCACTTTCCCTTCTCCTTTCTCCCAGAACATTCCTTTCTCACCCTTTAATTTTATTTATTTATTGTTTTTTTTAGAAATTAACCCTTCATATTCAATACACACTTATGCTCTCTGTCTATACAAACTCCTAATTGGCCTAATAATGAGAAAGCTCTAATATGTTAGGAATGTTAATAGATTAACTTTATTAAGTTCCTTATGATTTCCCTTTCCTGATTAACCCTTTATGCTTCTCCTATGATTGAAACATAAATTTTCTATTCAGTTCTGGTCTTTTCATCATGAAACACTGGAATAGATGAATGCATCTATTTCACTCCCTTGAAGGATTATACTCACTTTTACTGGATAGGTGAAGGTGAATCTTGATTGTAATTCTAGCTCCTTTGCTCTCTGGAATACCAATATTTCTTCTCCAAGCTCTCCAAAACTTTAATGTAGAAGCTGCTAAATTTTGTGTTGTCCTGACTGTGTCCTCACCATACTTGATTTGTTTTTTTCTGGACATTTGCAATATTTTCTCTTTGACCTGTAAGCTCCAGAATTTGGATATTCCTGGTACTTTTCACCTTAGGATCGTTCTCTTTCAGGACATGATTGTTAGAGTCTTTCAATTTCTATTTTATCCTCTTATTCTAGAATATCAGGACAGTCTTCTTGGATGATTTCTTGAAAGATGATGTCTAAACTATTTTTTTGATCATGGCTTTCAGGTAGACCAATAATTTTAAAATTATCTCTTCTGGTTCTATTTTCCAGGTCAGTTCTTTATCCAATAAGATATTTTACATTGTTTTCTATTTTTCATTCTTTTGTTTTTATTTTTTCTTTATTTCTCATGAAATTATTAGCTTTCACTTGCACAATTATTTTAATTCTACCAAACATTTATTTTTTTAATTGCAACTTTTTATTGACAGTACATATGCATGGGCAATTTTTTACATTATCCCTTGCATTCACTTCTGTTCCGATTTTTCCCTTCCCTCCCTCCAACACCCCCCCCCCCCCCCCGCTCCAGATGGCGAGCAATCCTATATATGTTAAATATGTCACAGTATTTCCTAGATACAATATATGTGTGCAGAACCAAACAGTTCTCTTATTGCACAGGAAGAATTGGATTCAGAAGGTAAAAATAACCTGGGAAGAAAAACAAAAATGTAAGTAGTCCACATTCATTTCCCAGTTCTCCTTCTCTGAGTGTAGCTAGTTTTGTCCATCATTTGGGATCAATTGGAACTAAATAGATGTTCTATTTGTCGAAGATATCCACTTCTATCAGAATACATCCTCATATGTTGTTGAAATATATAATGATTTGGTTCTGCTCATTTCACTCAGCATCAGTTCATGTAAGTCTTTCCAAACTGTATTCACCTTGCTGGTCATTTCTTACAGAACAATAATATTCCATAACATTCATATACCACAATTTACCCAATCATTCTCCAATTGATGGGCATCCATTCATTTTCCAGTTTCTAGCCACCACAAAAAGGGCTGCCACAAACATTTTGACACATACAGGTCCCTTTCCCTTCTTTGGTATCTCTTTGGGAATTAAGCCCAGTAGTAACACTGCTGGATCAAAGGGCATACCCTTTTGAGTTTGATAACTTTTTGGGGATAATTCCAGATTGCTCTCCAGAATAGTTGGATTCATTCACAACTCCACCAACAATGCATCAGTGTCCCAGTTTTCCTGCATCCCCTCCAACATTCATCATTAATTTTTCCTGTCATTTTAGACAATCTGATAGATGTGTAGTGATATCTCAGAGTTGTCTTAATTTGCATTTCTCTGGTCAATAGTGACTTGGAACACTGTTTCATATGAGGGGAAATAGTTTCAATTTCATCTTCTAAAAATTGTCTGTTCATATCCTTTGACCATTTATTAATTGGAGAATGGCTTGATTTCTTATAAATTAGAGTCAATTCTCTATGTATTTTGGAAATGAGGCCTTTATCAGAACCTTTAACTGTGAAGACGTTTTCCCAGTTTGTTGCTTCCCTTCTAATCTTGTTTGCATTAGTTTTGTTTGTGCAAAGGCTTTTTAATTTGATATAATCAAATTTTTCTATTTTGGGATCAATAATGATCTCTAGTTCTTCTTTGGTCACAAATTCCTTCCTCCTCCACAAGTCTAAGAGGTAAACTATCCTATGTTCCTCTAATTTATTTATGATACTGTTCTTTATGCTGAAATCATGGACCCATTTTGATCTTATCTTGGTGTACAGTGTTAAGTATGAGTCTATGCCTAATTTCTGCCAAACTAATTTCCAGTTTTCCCAGAAGTATTTGTCAAATAATAAATACTTATCCAAAAATTTGGGATCTTTGGGTTTGTCAAACACTAGATTGCTATAGTTATTGACTATTTTGTCTTGTGAACCTAACCTATTCCACTGATCAACTAATCTATTTCTTAGCCAATACCAAATGGTTTTGGTGACTGCTGCTTTATAATATAATTTTAGATCAGGTATAGCTAGGCCACATTCATTTGATTTTTTTCATTAATTCCCTTGAAATTCTTGACCTTTTGTTCTTCCATATGAATTTTGTTGTTATTTTTTCTTGGTAATTAAAATATTTTCTTGGGAGTCTGATTGGTATAGCACTAAATAAATAGATTAGTTTAAGGAGTATTGCCATCTTTATTATATTCGCTTGACCTATCCAACAGCACTTAATATTTTTCCAATTATTTAAATCTGACTTAATTTGTATTGAAAGTATTTTATAATTTTGCTCATATAATTCCTGACTTTCCTTTGGTAGATAGATACCCAAATATTTTATGATATCAACAGTTATTTTGAATGGAATTTCTCTTTGTATCTCTTGCTGTTGGATTTTGTTGGTGATGTATAAAAATGCTGAGGATTTAGGTGGATTTATTTTGTATCCTGCAACTTTGTTAAAGGTGTGGATTGTTTCTATAACTTTTTAGTAGAGTCTCTGGGGTTCTCTAAGTATACCATCATATCATCAGCAAAGAGTGATAATTTGGTTTCCTCATTGCCTATTCTTATTCCTTTAATCTCTTTCTCAACTCTTATTGCCAAAGCTAGCATTTCTAATACAATATTAAATAGTAATGGTGATAGTGGGCAACCTTGTTTCACTCCTGATCTTATTGGGAATGACTGCAGTTTGTCCCTGTTACACATGATGCTTACTGCTGGTTTTAAAGAGATGCTACTGATTATTTTAAGGAAAAGTCCATTTATTCCTATACTCTCAAGAGTTTTTAATAGGAATGGATGTTGGATTTTATCAAATGCTTTTTTTGCATCTATTGAGATGGTCATATGGTTTTTGGTAATTTGGTTATTGATTGAACCAGCCCTGCATTCCTGGTATAAATCCTACTTGGTCATGGTGTATTATCCTAGGGATGATTTTCTGTAATCTTTTTGCTAATATTTTATTGAAGATTTTAGCATCAATATTCATTAGGGAGATTGGTCTATAATTTTCTTTCTCTGTTTTCAACCTACCTGATTTAAGTATCAGTACCATTTCTGTGTCATAAAAGGAATTTGGTAGTAGTCCCTCATTCCCAATTTTTTTCAAATAGCTTATATAACATTGGAGTTAATTGTTCTTTAAATGTTTGGTAGAATTCACATGGTAATCCATCTGGTCCTGGGGATTTTTTCTTAGGGAGTTAGTTAACAGCTTGTTTTATTTCTTTTTTTTTAAGATCGGATTGTTTAACCAATTTACTTCTTCCTCTGTTATATTTTTGAAGGTATTCTTCCATTTCATTTAAGTTATCGAATTTATTGGCATAAAGTTGTGCAAAGTAATTCCTAATTAATGCTCTAATTTCCTCTTCTGTAGTGGCGAGTTCTCCCTTTTCACTTTTAAGATTAACATTTTGATTTTCCTCTTTCCTTTTTAAAATCAGATTTACTAAGGGTTTGTCTATTTTGTTGGTTTTTTCATAAAATCAACTCTTAGTTTTATTAATTAATTCAATAGTTTTTTTACTTTCAATTTTATTAATCTCTTTTAATTTTAGAATTCAAGTTTAGTGTTTGACTGGGGGGTTTTAATTTGTTCCTTTTCTAGCATTTTTAGTTGCAAGCCCAATTCATTAACCTTCTCTTGCTCTATTTTATGCAAATAGGTCTCTAGAGATATGAAATTTCCCCTTATACTGCTTTGGCTGCATCTCACACATTTTGGTATGATGTCTCATTATTGTCATTTTTTTGGGTGAAGTTATTAATTATGTCTATGATTTGCTATTTCACCCAATCATTCTTTAGTATGAGTTAATCAGTTTCCAATTATTTTTTGGTCTATTTTCCCCTGGCTTTTTATTGAATGTAATTTTCATTGCATTGCAGTCTGAAAAGGATGCATTTACTATTTATGCCTTACTGCATTTGAATTTGAGGTTTTTATGTCCTAATACATGGTCAATTTTTGTATAGGTTCCATGAACTGCTGAGAAAAAAGTGTACTCCTTTCTATCTCCATTTAGTTTTCTCCAAAGATCTATCATATCTAACTTTTCTAGTATTCTATTTACCACTTTGACTTCTTCCTTATTTATTTTGTGGTTTGAGTTATCTAATTCTTAGAGTGCAAGACTGAGATCTTCCACTATTATAGTTTTGCTGTCTATTTCTTCTTGCAGCTAGCTCTCTTAATTTCTCTTTTAAGAATTCAGACTGCACAATTATTTTTAAGGAATTATTTTCTGCAGTGAACTTTTGTATCTTCTTTCCCATTTGGCCAATTTTGCTTTTTAAGGTATTTTTCTCCTCATTGGCTTTTTCCTTTTCATCCCTCTCATTTCTCTTCTCGATTATTACCTCTCTTACTTGATTTTCAAAATCCCTTTTTGAGCTCTTACATGTCCTAAGACCAATTCTTATTTTTCTTGTAGGCTTTGGATGTGAGAATTTTGACTATGTTACTTTCTTGTGTTTTGATTTTCCTTATCACCATAGTAACTTTCTATGGTCAGAATCTTTTTTCTGTTGTTTGCTAATTTCCCCAGCCTATTAGCTGATTTTTAATTGTTTGTTAAAGAAGGGCTCTATTTCCAGAGTGGATAGTGCAATGAATCAAGCTTCAGGGCTTTTGTGTAGTAGTTGTCAGAGACCCTTATGGGATCTGTAAGTTTTAAGATCTTCCAAGATGGCACGATCCAAGGAAAAGTGTATTTACTATTCTCCTGATTTATGTTCTAGGCTGTAAGTGATCACAAGCATTTTTTTCTGGCTTGGCACCATCTACTAATTGCCCTGGATTATATTGAGGAGGATCACAGTTCACTGCGCTTATAAGTTCTAGTGTGCTAAGTGTTCTGTCTCATCCTGAGACTGTGATCCAGGACTGCTTTCCTAAAGGGCAAAGCAATAGAGTTCTGCCTCAGTGCTTGGAAAGGGACTCATAATCTCCTTCTGACCAGCTGTTTGATCTCACTATAGTCTGTGGCCTGAGATCTCCAGAAACTGTTAATGCTGCTGATTCAGTAGCTTCCAAATCCCACTCTTGGTTTTCCAAGTCTGAGACTGCTGGCATGGCCTTTGTTGGACTGTTACCTTAGGGTGACAAACCTTTTTTTGCCCATCTTTTAAGTCATTTATAGAATCTGTGGACTGAGAGGTCTAGAAACCCATTGCAGCCACTTATTTGGTCATTCCAAGGCTTATTCATGATTTGCTGGGGTCAGGGTTGTGCTGGTGCTGCTTGAGACAGACTGCCCTCCATTCTCTCATCCTGGTATAATAGACCTGCTGACCTTTTAAGTTGTCTTCAGCTGGAAAATTGATTCACTTCCTCTTAGTGTGAGTTCTGAAATACTAAGTTTTTTTTAGAATTATTATTTATAGGTATTAGAAGGGGTTTGACTGAGATCTCTGAGGAATTCCTCTCTTTACTCTGCCATCTTGGCTCCGCTTCTTGTCCATAGTTATTTTAAATGCACTTTTTCTATCTGGGCTTTGCTAAAAGCATATATCTATTTATCTATCTATATCTATAAATAAATATACATATAGAAATGTCAATGATTTATATGAGTTTATTCTGCAATTTTGCTAATTCTATAAGTATACCATCATATCATCTGCAGACATTTTTTTCTCACTACTTATTCTAATTCTTTTCATTTCTTTTTCTTTCTCATTGTTAAAGCTAACATATCAAGCACTATATTGAATAATGGTAGTGATAACAGACATTCTTGTTTTACCAGATTCTACTGGGAAGGCTTACAGCTTATCTCCATTCCATATAATGCTTGGTGATGGTTTTAAATATTGCTTAGAATTTTAAGGAAAATTTCATTTATTCCTATGCTTTCTAGTGTTTTAAAAAGAATCAGTACTATATTTTGTCAAAACCTTTTTCTGTATCTATTGAGTTAATCATATGTTTTCTTTTAGTTTTGTTATTGATATTATCCATTAAGCTAACAGTTTTCCTAATATTAAATCTGCCCTACATTCCTGATATAAATCCCATTTGGTCATAGTATCCTGGTGAAAAATTGCTGTAATCGCAGTGTTTCTATTGGGCTTATATCCCAAAGAAATACTAAAGAAGGGAAAGGGACCTGTATGTGCCAAAATGTTTGTAGCAGCCCTGTTTGTAGTGGCTAGAAACTGGAAAAATGAATGGATGCCCATCAATTGGAGAATGGCTGGGTAAATTGTGGTATATGAATGTTATGGAATATTATTATTCTGTAAGAAATGACCAGCAGGATGAATACAGAGAGGACTGGCGAGACTTACATGAACTGATGCTAAGTGAAATGAGCAGAACCAGGAGATCATTATACACTTCGACAACGATATTGTATGAGGACATATTTTGATGGAGGTGGATTTCTTTGACAAAGAAACCTGAGTTTCAATTGATAAATGACAGACAAAAGCAGCTACACCCAAAGAAAGAACACTGGGAAACGAATGTGAACTATCTGCATTTTTGTTTTTCTTCCCGGGTTATTTATACCTTCTGAATCCAATTCTCCCTATGCAACAAGAGAACTGTTCGGTTCTGCAAACATATATTGTATCTAGGATATACTGCAACATATCCAACATATAAAGGACTGCTTGCCATCTAGGGGAGGGGGTGGAGGGAGGGAGGGAAAAAAAAATCGGAACAGAAACGAGTGTCAATATAAAGTAATTATTAAATAAAAATTAAAAAAAAAAAAGAAAAATTGCTGTAATCTCTTTGCTAATATTTTATTTAACATTTTACATCAATATTCATTAGGGAAATTGGTCTATAATTCCTTTTCTCTGTTTTAGCTCTTCCTGGCTTAAGCAGTATATTTATCTCATGATAGGAATGTGGTAAGACTCTTTTTTTCCAAATAGTTTAAAGAGTACTGCAATTAATTGTTTCTTAAATGTTTAGTAGAATTCACTTGTAAATTCATCTGGCTCTAGAGATTTTTTTCTTACATAGCTAATTGATGGCTTGTTCAATTTCTTTTCTAAAATGGGGTTAAGTAGTGTATTTCTTTTTCTGTTAATATGGGCATTTTATATTTTTTTATAAATATTCATCCATTTCACTTAGATTGTCAAATTTATTGGCATATAGTTGGGCAGAAGAGTTCCTAATTATTATTTTAATTTCCTCTTCATTGATGGTAAATTCACCTTTTTCATTTTTGATACTGGCTCTGTTTTGTTTTTTAATCAACTTAACCAAAAGTTTATCCATTTTATTGGTTTTTACACAAAAGAAGCTCTTAGTTTTATTTATTAATTCAAAACTTTTCTTACTTTCAATTCTATTAAACTACTGAGTTTCAAAATTTCTAATGTGGTATTTAATTGGGGATTTTTCACTTGTTCTTTTTCTAGCTTTTTTAGTTGCATGCCTCATTTACTGATCTCCTTTTTATTCATGGAAACATTTAGAAATATAAAATTTCTCCTAAGAACTGCTTTGGCTATATCCCATAAGTTTTAGTATGTTGCTGCATTATTGTTATCTTTTTTAGTGAGATTACTGATTATATATGTGGCTTGTTGTTTGAGCCATTCATTCTTCAGGATTAGATTGTTTAGATCTATCCTTCCACAGCCCTTTATTATACATAATGTTGATTGATTGCATCATGATCCAAAAAAAGTGAACTTAATATTTTTCCTTTTCTGTATTTGTGAAATTTTTATGATTTAAAGTGGTCATTTTTTTTGGGTAGGTACCATGCACCATTGAGAAAAAGGTAAATTACTTCCTATGTCCATTCAATACTCTCCAGATATCTATCATATCTAATATTTCTAAAATTCTATTTACCTTCTTATTCTTGTTTATTTTGTGGTTAGATTTATCTACTTCTTAAAGGGGGAAATTGACATCCCCCACTAGTATAGTTATATATTACATAGTTATAGTTTAGTATAGCTGTTTATCAGAGAAGGGTTACTCCAAAGAAGAAAATCTCTCTATGCATTTGCAAGTCAAATCACTTATCTCCCTGAACTTGTTTACTAATATGTAAAATAGGAACATATATATACACTTGTACTAACCATGTCATAGAGTTCTTATAAAGAAAGTAATATATATATAGTATATATGGTTAAAGCTAAACTATTATAATTATTGTTATTTGCCTAAGATTACATTGTGACAGAAGGAAAAAACCTTAAATTTACCCACACAATTGCTAAAATTCACAGCAGTTATCTAAAATATCTGATCATCACTTTTTCATCCTCATCTAGAGGACATTTTAAATGGTTCTTTAGAGAGTTTTCCCTTGACTTTGGTCTTCCAAAGACCTGTGTTAGGTAATTTCTCATGACAATCCAATTATGTGATAAAGATGCTGGAAGATCAGGAAGAATCAAACCATTTGTGAGAAAGACAAAAACTCCTAAAATATCAATGTTAGAACTGGCAAAAGAGAGCTGGCACAATGGACAAAGTGTAGCAACAATAAATTGTTCAAGTAAGTATGAAAGATGTGAAAGCTTAATAAGAGATATATGTATTAATAAACCTAGTTAAGTTAGGAGAGTTAATTGTGCAATGGGTGTATCCTGAGATAACTAAAGTTGTGAGGATGTGTCTAAAAGCAGAGGAAAAGATTAAATTGGGGGAAAAGGCCCCCTGAAGGAGGTGGCCCTTGTGCTAATAAACTAGGAAGCAGAAGTAATAATATATAAGTTAAAGTTTACAAGTATAGGCAATCCTAAGGCAGGAACTGAGATGGAGAGGAAGCTCCAACACTTATTCACATATACTCCAAAAAAAACCTGAAATTCACACAAGACTGAGTAAGATAAAAATTCACTGAGAAATATAATAAATAACTTCTTTAAAGTCCCAGAATGGATATAAACTCACACTAGGGTTCCTGGAAGGTCTAGGAAGCAAAAATAAACAGTGTAACCTTTACCTCCAAGATCCTGAGAATCCATGAAACTCCACAAAATGCCTTGAAGATCTAATTCACTGAAACTCAAAGATCCAGATAGGCCTAACTACCATTTCTGTCTGTTTTAAACAGTCACATTTGTTTATATCATCACTGACTTTACTCATATAAGACAAAGCAGGTAGATACCCCAGGAAAGAAAGATAACAGAAAGATAGCCACTCAAGGAAGAAAGTAGATTCAAGAACTTTGACCTCTTATTCCAGAAAAGAATGCAGTTATGAGTTTATCCTTTGTCAAAATATTATCTACATAATGTATCTGATTATCATACTCTAAATTTAAATTACACTCCAGTCTCTATTTGTATATGACCCAGAACTCTTATTTTTGTACTGAGGTTCTTATGATGATATCTTAGTAAATAAACTCTAAAAGCTAGTTAAAATTTGGCTGATTCAAGTGAATGGAAAGTATACCAAATAGAGGCTCATAAATAACTACTAGAAATTTCAGCCTTTAAGTGTTATGCCTTGAACTCAATTCAAGAGTAGTAGTAATTACTACTACTAGTACTACTACTACTACTACTACGAGTAGGAGTTAGATGACTTCTGGGGTCCCATCTGCCAGTGTGATGTATGTATTTATTATCCTTCCCACTAAAAATTTAAGATCCTTGAGAACAGGATTTCTTGCATTCTGGGTATATGTTTACAGTGTGTGTGTGTATGTATATAGATATAGATATATAGATATAGATATAGATATATATAACATAGTACTGGATACCAGGTGCTTAATATTTGTTAATTGATGTCTCTTGACAACTATACCTTGCACATAATTCCCAAATCAATATCCCTTATTCTGATGTCTCTTACTACCAAGACCCTATATTTCTTGTCTATGTCACCAAAATTTAAACTGAGATCCAAAATTCAGATTTTTCTCACTCATTGAGGGGAAAGTCTTTCTGATTTTAGGATTTATGTAAAGTGATACTAGTTTTCACCAGACTCCCAAATTTGAAAAAATATTTTATTTGATTCTTTCCCCCCATAATGTTTAAGTTACCAAGTCCTATTGATTATAGGCTATAACAGCCTCTTTACAGGAAATTAAAGCTTCACTATCTTATGGAACCTTTATATTATTAGTAGTCTAATCTTTCCATTTTTCTATTGAGTAAAGTAAAAATATAGCATCTTAATCTCTCTAGTAGCTTCTTATAAGGCAATCATCTTTATCCTTCCTTTAAAGCCTGACTCGGATATCAATTTCTCAAAAATTTTATCTTTCTGAAAAATGATTTTTTAAAATCAATGTCATATGGAATTATGAGGGGAAAAAAAGGGCACCCTAATGCACTGCTGTGGAGTGACCAATGAGTAAAAAGTATTTTGGAAAGCAATTTGAAATTATGGTTTTATTTGGGTTACTTTGACTCCTATACAAACTCTCCCAGATTTAAGTATGATACTTTACATTGCAGAATACAGATTTTCAGGGTCTCTATCATCTCTCAAAACAGAGGATTAAGAATTTCAGAGGCCCTGGATATGGGATCTACTATTCTGACTTCTGCAGCAGTGAGATATTAATGATTGGTGCCCACTGGACCTCTCCAGGGATTCTAAATCCTTACCCTGGAGCCTTCTGATCTCCTAAGGACTTTATCAGAAGGGTCTTTTATTCCCAAGGCCTCCAAAAACTGAGGCTTGCTGATTACTGATTATATGTGTCCCTGGCCATCTTTGCTCATACTGGGAGGTTATTCTTCACTAAGGAGCTGATGGGTTCCTTTCTTATTTCCAGTGAGTTTCTGGATGAAATTGTTTATTTGGGAATAAAAGAGATCACTTACTGTAGTTTTTATTGGATTTCTTAATAATTATTTGTCCTGGTATAAACTTAACAGTTTTGCTAGAGTAGATATATGGGAGTTGGAAAGTATACCTCCTTTTTTAAGGCAGTTATCTTTGGCCAAAAGTATCATGTTGGTTGTTTTCTTAATACAGAATCATCTTTGACATAAATCTAATCTAGTCATATTGAATTTGGGAGGAATATATTATAATCTTATTGGAGATTTTTGTTTATAATTTTGTTATTAATATTTATCAGTGACATTTATATAATACTCTCATTGCCTCATTCTTTTCTGTCTCGGTTATCGGGACCATATTTGACATTTTAAAAGTTTGGTAGTGTTTTCTCTCTTCTCTTTTGAAAATTAGCATAGCTATTAACATTTTGAAATTATATACACATAGAATATTTCCACACACACAGCAAAACATAAACAAGATTCTTTATGAACCAGAAAACTCCTTCCTACCATTTGACCTTTTTAATAAGTGTATAGTAAATTCTACAATTTACTTTCAAAATTTCCTGCACTTGCTTATGCTTTCCCTGAACCTCTTTCAATTTTCTTCTCTGCATTCTTTAAAATGATTCAATGTCTCTCTTTAAAAAATAAAACAACTCATCCATCACATTACTAGGTCTGTATCCCAATGAGATCAAAGAAAAATGAAAGGAACCTACTTGTACAAAAATATTTACAATAGCTTTTTGTAGTGGCAAAGAATTGGAAAATGAGGGGATACCCATCAATTGAGGAATAGCTGACCAAGTTATATTGTTATGATAGAAGTACTATAAGAAATGATGAGCAGAAGAATTTCAGAAAAACCTGGGAAGATCTATATGAACTCATGCAAGATAAAGTGAGCAGAACATTGTACATGGCAATATTGTAAAGGTAGTTTTAATCACATGGTTCAAGACAATTTCAAAAAACCCACAATGAAAAATGTTGTCCACCTCCAGAGATGAAAAAGCAAACTTTTTCAACTGTGTTTTTACATGTGTGTCTTCTTTTATAACAAACATGGCTTATATGGAAATATGTTTTATAATACTAAACATGTATATGACTGATATAAAACAGCTTGCCACCTCAAGTAGGCGGGAGAGAGAATTTGAAGCTCAAATTTTTAAAAATGATTATTTTTTTAAAAATATACATGCAATTGAGAAATATTTAATGAAATAAAAATATAACAAAAAATCAAAATAAGCCAAAAGTAATATCACTTTTGTCCTCCCCTTAATTAATGAATGAAGACAAAGAAAGAAAAAAAAATGTGACACCATAGTCATGTAAAACCAATCTACACAGTAGATTTGTATCATGTTCAAAAAATGTACCCAATATCTTGTGTCAATTACTTCTGTAAAGAGGAGGGAAATATGCTTCATCATAGGTAAAAAACAAAACAAAACAAAACAAAAACAAAAACAAAAACAAAAAAAACAATGCTGGTCTCTGCACTGACCAGAGTTCTTATATCCTTCATTGTTGTTTTTCTTCACAATGATGTTGGTCCTGTATAATTTTTTTCTTCTAGTTAACTCAACTCTGCATCAGTTTATGCTCCCTAAAATTCTCTGAAATTATCTCTTTCATCATTTCTTATGAGGTAAAACTATTCTGTTAATGTACCATTATTCTGCCATTCATCAACAATTTAAGAAGCAATCTAAGAAACCACTTTGTAGTTTAATTCTCCTTCCACTCTTTTCTACTTCTGCCTTTCAAGATCAGGAAGTTTTATTTATTTGCAGTGATTTCTTCCTTAGTATTTTTCCCCTCTTAATGTCCCCCGACTTTTTTTCCCCAGTTGAATTCAATATATTTCTGCACCAAACTCTTGTGTGTATATGTGATGCATATGTAGTCTCTTTTCTGTAATTCAGATAATAGTCATGATAGCCACTCCCTCCCTCCCATCCATCCTTTCATATTTGTGGATTATTCTTCTTACATATCTGATTTATGAGTGATAAGTTCTATCATCTTCTTCCTTTCTACATTAGTATGTTTCTTTTAACTTCCCTTTTACAGAACCAACCCATTACTGAAATCTGTTTTTCTTATTTATCTTCCTAAATATCCTTTGAAGATACTAAGTTTTTTCACACTATTAGAATGTTAGCACTATGTCATCATAAAGTTCCCTCCAAGAATTCAGATTTACCTTCCTAGTTTCTCTGTACTTTAGCATTTGTATTTCAACGTACGTATATTTCATCAAAAATGAAAAGTCCTAGAAAATAAGACTTTATAAAATAAAATAAATTAAAAGACCATTTTTATCCCTTCAGACTACCCCCAATTTTGCAGTAAATTGTTCTTGGTTATAAAGTTTTAGTTTTTGCCTCTTGAAATGAAGCTGCCAGATCCTGATTTTGGTCTACTGACACCAACTGCTTCTACCTGAATGCCTATATATAATTTACATATGCTTTTATTTTTTAAATGCTTTTATTTCTTATACTATTTCATGTTTTCTTGTAGGATTATTGATTCATATTGGTATATCCTGGTTTTCAAGGAATCAAGTTCTTGAGAAAAGATCATTACTTTCTCTCCTAATCTATTTAAGAATAAATATTCCATTCTTCTTCATAAGACCTATGCCAAGTCTAGGAACTGAGAAGGAAGAGTATTCCCAACATGAGGGATAGTCAGTGAAAAGAAATCATGAGGGAGAGTGTTGTGTCAATAGAAGCAAGAGAGTTAGTGGCATAAGATAACAGAATACTTGAAGGGAAACAAAGATTGAGAGGAAACCAAAGATAAGAGGGAACAGATAATGATGGGCATTAAAAGAAAATAAATAAATACCTGTCTTTGGTACTGGTAGTAATAGGAAGACAATGAAGTATATTCAGTACTGAGAAGGCTAGTAGTGGGGGAAGGAGGGTGAGGTTATTGGTCAAACCTTCACTTTCAGTTGGCATGCAAGAGACTTAGGATAGGAAGATTATTTTGATGGCTATTTTCATGGTCCAAGAATGAGGTAAAGAGGGTCTGCACTAAAGTGTATGAATAGAAAGAAGAAAATGAATACAAGGAATGTTGTGAAGAAGGCAGCTAAGTGGCATAGTGGATAGAGCACCAACCCTGAAGTCAGGTTCAAATCTGGTCTCAGACACAATATTTCCTGGGTGTCTGTTCCTGGGCAAGTCATTTAACCCCAACTGCCTCAGGAAAAAAAAAAAAAAAAAAAAAAAAAAGTTGTGAAGAAGAAATGACAAGACTGAGATTGTGAGCCTGATGGTGCTAATCTTTGGTAATAATAAAGAAGTTTATCCCTGGGAGGGAGAGAGTCTACCAGCAAAGAAAATGTGTTCTATTTTGGATATGTTGAATTTAAAATGTTTATAGAACATTGTCTGACACTGAGTCCAACAGGCACTACAGTGAGGTGATACTTGAGTCCAGGAAAGAAGTCAAGGCTAGATATATAGATCTGGGAATCATCTATAAAGATATGAAATTGAATGTATGAAAACTGATGAAATAATTGTAAAGGAAAAGGAAAAGGGGAAGGAAGGAGGGTGGGAGGGAGAGAAGGCAGGAAGGACAAAGGGAGGGAGGGAGAGGGAGGGAGAGAAGAGGGAGGGAAGAAGATAGGAAAGGAGGGAGGGAGGGAACAGGGAAAGAGTGGGGAGGAAGGAAGGAAGGAAAGAAGACTTAGAAAGCACGCACATTTAGGGGATCTGACAAAGGATGAAGAACCCCAAAAATGCTTACATTTTTGCTCTTGTGGGTCCTTTTCCCTTTTTTATGATCTCTTACTCAAATTACTCTTATGCTCTTTTTATTATACATATATATATATATATGTATATATTTATATATATATGTATGTATGTATGTATGTATATATGTATGTATAATATATATGTGTGGGGAATGCTTGAAAAAGTTATGGTATATGAATGTAATGGAATATTATTGTTCTACAAGAAATGATGAGCAGGCTGATTTCAGAAGCCTAGATAAGATTTACATGAACAGATGCTGAGAAAAGTCCGCAGAACCAGGAGAATATGGGAACAGTTACAAGGAGACTATATGATGAGCAACTGTGAGGGACTTGGCTCTTCTTAGCAATGCAGTGACTACAAAACAATTCCAATAGACTTGGGATAGAAAATGTCATCCACATCCAAAGAGGGAACTATGAAGACTGAATGTGGATCATAGCATAGTATTTCCACCTTTTTTTGTTTGTTTTTTTCTTTTTCGTGGCTTTTTTCCCTTTTGGTCTAATTTTTCTTGCTCAGTATGACAAACATGGAAGTATGTTTAAAAAATTGTACATATTTAACCTATATCAAATTTCTTGGAGAGGGAGAAGCAAGGGAGGGAGAGAAAAAGCATGGAACACAAAGGTTTACAAAAATGAATGTTGAAAACTATCTTTACATGTATTTGGAAAAATAAAATACTATTGAGGAAAAAGGAGTAATTTGAGGCATGAAGTATAAGCAACTCTTTCAAAGACATTAAGCTGAAAAAGGTAGGAGAAATATAGAAAATTTGTCACCAGGATGGCAGAATCAATTGAGTTTTCAAGATTGGAGGAAACATGATTTTTGTAGATAAAGAGGAAGATATATGCCTCTCTGTTGTTTTTTGATGAGAAATTCCACCTCCTGGCTCCAGGAATTTTCACTGGCTTTCCCTCAAGTGTGGAATTTCCCACCCCCTCCCCTTCCTTATCTCCATATAGGGGTTTCCCAGGGTTCCTTCAAGCATCAACTAAAATTTCATCTTCTACAATGAGTTTTCCCTAACTCCCCTTTAATGCTAGTACCTATCCCATGAGATTATTTATTGTTAATGCTATAAACACCTTGTTTACACAGATACATTGGCATGCTGTCTTCCCCAAAGGAATATCATTTCCCTCAAAATATGAACTGTTTGCCTTTTTTTACATCTCTAGCACTTAGCCCAGCACCTGAAACATAGTAGATAATTAAATACACTCTTGCTGACATGACTATTTGAAGATGGGTAAATGTTAACCTTGATTTGTGTTTCATTACCCTATAAAATTTTCCTACATTCAAAAGTCCTATGATAGACCTTCAAAATGACTTGTGGAAAGATATCTGAAAGTAAGATTAGATTGTAAGTTTAAAAAGTTCTATGACAAGTAGGACAATGTTTCATTTCAGAATAATAAATTAATAAAAGTTGTTTCAGGCAGTCTAGTCTATAACACAAAGTCTACAACACAAAAACACTAATATTTTTTTCAACAAAGTTATAGAGAACAGTACAGAACTTAAAAAGATTAAAACCCCAGATCCACAATTCAACACTGATACCTAACATCGTGAAACCATGGATTAGCTTCAGGTTTCTATCCCTGTGAAAGAGAGATAATAAAATTTGCAACACCTAATGCAACAAACTATTGTAAGAAAATTATTTTGCAAATCTAATGGATAATGGCAAATTATTAAGATTTTTATAATTTAGTGATTTTATCCACTTAGGTTAAATTAAAGGTCTTACACTTCTAATCAAGTAGCTTTTTTTAAAAACAAGTATTACCTGCATTTTGACAGCAATTACAACAGAGATGAGTTCCTTTTCCAATTCCTTAAAAACGACCAGCTTTTTCAAGGTCAGACTGCATAACCTGAAAGTAAAAACAAATAGAGGGTACTTACTTTACTAATGATCTATATCAGGATATATCAGGCAACTTTGCTTATATAGAAATCAAATGAAAGGTAGCCAGAGAAAAGACAAATGAAGACGCACAAAAGGAAAACTACCAAGCCGGAATAAACACTTTCATAAGGATGTTGTTTTGTCTGTCTTCTAAACCATGACTACATATAAAGTAATTAAGCATATTACTTCTTGTGCTATATACAGAAATAGGTAATCAGTTGTTTACTAAATATTTAATGTGTGCTCTCTGAAAAGTGAACTCTGTAACACCATATGCCATGGGAAGTTGGAGAGGAAGAAGGGGGAAAAGATGGTGGGGGAGGAAGGAGGAGGGATGGGAAGGAAGGGGGAAAACAAACTAAATCTATACAAACCAGGTGTAGAAAACAAAGCAATAATGTATTAATAGTTTTGGCTTGTAAAACATGAACACTTTCATCCATATCACCTCATCAGATTGCCTAACAGTCTTCTGATCATAACTCCACATTAATTAATCTCTCTTTAAACTTCGACATTACTGTTAGACCTAGAGCCTTGGGATTTTTCGGGTCAAAGTTCTTTTAATACTGAGAGGCAAGAAAGAATAAACACCGAGACAAGTGCTTCACTAGAAATACCAGCACCAGGGCGAAGGAAGGCTCCTAAGCGGCTTCAACCCCAGCTCCAATTCTCAGTTTTAGTTCCTCCTTAGCTCCTCAGTTTAGCTCTTCATCTCAGCTCCTCCTCTTCACAGATGAGTCAGTTTTTTGAGGTAACAAACAAAAGAGGCAACTTGCCAAGGCACAAATAAACAAATTCACAGTGCTTAAGGAAAGAAAAATGACTACAGCTGGGAATCTGGGATCCTTGAGGTTTATTTTACACTATATCCTTACAACTATTAAGCCTATCACCCTCATCACAACTTTCAAACCCTCTTTAGTACTTTCTAAAGGCCAAAAGTTTAGCTAGGATTTTCTACTTTTTACTGCAGAGTTAATAAATTTAAATCTACGATGCTGTCTAATCTCAAATCTCTCATCCTCCTGTGTGGAAAGGTGAAGAACTTATAGATTAAGCACATATTAATCAGAGACTGTTAGCTAAAGTAGATCAAGCCTATAGGCCTCAGTTTCGGCTTCTCTGGAGTCACATGATTTTAGATAAGGCCTGGACTACATTCTATTGTCCAAAGAAGGGATTGAAAACATATATGGGCCGAAGAAACTGTATATCACCTTGTCTACTACATTCCACTGACCAAATAGGGGAACTACAGACTTATGTGACCAAGCACAACATATAGAGGGTGGGATTTTGAGGATTCTTTGTCTGAAATGTATAACTACTGTAAACATTTTCAAGGCTCTGGCCTTGTCCTGCTGTGAATTCAGCTCACAGAACAGGATGGGGTCTGCTTCTCTAGATTCTAATAAATAATTTTGTTTTCTATGAGTGATCTCTGTAGTAGTCAATTTGGGTAGATCTTTTTGTCCCAAACACTCCTTTTACCTAAAACTTCTTATCCCTTGCCAAACTTTAGCCCTGGATTACTTCCTACCATCTATATCCTGTGAACCTACTGCTGAAAATAGCTAGAAAAAGTCTCATAATCATGCTTACTAGCTACATTACAATTCATATCATCTAATATTAACTGGCCTTCACTGTGGCAAGGCAAGCCTTTTTTTTTCCTCCTAAAATGATTCCATTAAAAGTTATTCCATTCTCTCCTCAGATTTCCCAAACTATCCTGTGCCCCAATCTCTAAGCTTAATATCTTACTTCTTAATTTACAGAATAAAAGGAATCACTTCTTCTTTTATCCCCTTTTCTTTATCTCAACACTTTATATTATCTCCCACTTTTCCTTTCTCAGTTTTTGAAAGAGAAATGATATAGCAAGGACATGTGGCAGAATGCCAAAGAACTATCCACTTACTAGCTCAGACACTTACTAGCTATTTGATTTTGGGCAAGTCATTTAACATTTCTGTACTTCTTTACTCCCTGCCAGCTCTACTTTCATGAATATGCTAACAGTCATTTCTGAGTACAGTTGAGTGTGAGAATGATAGCCAATAAAGAAAGGAGTGGAGAGAATGGAGCTCACAGGGAGGATGAAGAAGTGTTAGGGGTGGTAAGGCTTTGGGAAAGATGGGATGATGAAAGATTATGAATAGGGGAATTTCATTGTTTCTAAATACAGAAGCTCAACACCTGTGAATGACTTCAAGATTAAGGGTATTATTATGTTTATGTACAGCTGAAATGAATTGGAGGAGTCATGTGAATTAAATTGACTGAGGTACTGTGAAGTTAGAGTATTTGAGGAAAAGAGTATGTGTGTGTATATACACACATACATACATCACATCATATGACACAAGCATGAGTGTATGTCAAGTCTCTTAGAATAAGTGCAGCAAGTGGGGTGAAGAGAAAAAGCAAGAGTCAAGTTCTCCATGCAAAATGATTCGAGAACCAGAAAAACAATACACACAATGATAACATGTAACTGGAAAAAACAGTAACAAATTGATCAAAACTGAAAGTTGTAAATTTTAAGAAGGCTTGGCCCCAAAGGAGAAATATATAAATTCTTATCTTCCAACTTCTCTGAAAATGTTAAGTATCTTGGGTACCAAATATAGTACCATTTTTTAAAATATATGTTCATTAGGTTTTTTTTTTAAAAGCTTTTTTTCTTCCTTATTATAAGGAATGACTTACTGAGAGGAGTGGGGAAAGGAATACAATAAGAAGTATAATATAAAAATAGAAGAAAACAATTAAGTTTTGTTTTAATCCTATAAATAAATGGCTAACAACTACAGGTTTAGCTGGCTTTAGGAAAACTTGTTTTATGAATTGAAAGAACTGATAAGATATTTATTCCTTTTTCAAAACTACTCATAATAAACAAATCTTAGACTCATAAGTATCATATGAGTTGGGGAGGAAGCCTAGTGCACCAAAAAGAATATTGGATATTAGAGTCAAAATTTAAACTTCAGTCAAGCCACTTAAGAGTACCTGAGTGACCTTGGGCTTTACTTAACTCATGTATAAAATGAGAAGACAGGACCAGAAAACATCTAAGGCCTATCTGGTTCTAAGTCTATTAACTGATGATTGTATTTGTTGGATCTATAAAATCAATGAAAATTAAGTGTGTTAGGGAAAGTGTCTTAATTTTACAGGGATAAAGAGGGATGAGTACTGAAAGCCAAAAACTATTATATCTTTAGAAGGAACAATTGCAGCAGAATGACATTTCCAAAAGACAAAATGCAGTTATTTCAGAAAAGAGTAAAAAGGCCTGGAGTATAGATGATTTTTTCAGAGTTTAGCTAAGAAGGGGAAGAGAGATATAGGAAATTAGGCATCAAGATGATAATGCTCCCTCACAAATGATGTTGTATTTAATTACTTATCTTTTATGTATTCTTTATACTTATTATATATTATACATGCATCTTAGATTTAGCAATTGATCAGTATTGTTTTTGGGTTATTATCTTCCTAATTAGCATATAAATTTTTCATCTACTGAAAAATTATAACAATTGGGGAGCTTGAAGAAAATTAAGGATGTGAAAAGAATTTAAGAAAATTCACACATGACCAGATCTCTGGAGATTACTGAATGGAAAAAGAGTTCACATTTCTCAGGTTAGGATAGAAACTTTACAAAAACTAGAGCATTCTCTAATTTAGGCCTTCTTTTTATATTTATATTTTAATGTTTTTACTTTCCCAATTGCATGTAAAACAATTTTTTACATTTGTTTTTAAAATCTTAAGAGTTCCAGATTCTCTCCCTTCCTATCTACCTTCATCCCTCTTTAAGAAGGTACCTGTGAAGTTATGCAAAATATTTTCATCAAAGTAAAAGAAAACATAGTTCCTCTCCAAAAAAAAAAAAAAAAAATCTTCCAGAAAAATAAAGCCAAAAAAAAAAAAAGTATGCTTCAATCTGGATTCAGATACAATTAAGTCCTTCAAAGGAGTCATGGATCATTGTACTGCTGAGAATTGCAAAGTAATTCACAACTGATCATCCCACAACAATGCTATTACTTTGTACATAGTATATTTCATTTTGCTTGAGCTCATGGAGGACTTTCCAGGTTATTCTGAGAGCATCCTGCTCATCATTTCCCACAAAACAATAATATTCCATCATAATCACACACCACAATTTATTCAGCCATTATCCAGTTGATGGGCATTTCCTCAATTGACAATTCTTTGCCCTGAAAAGAAAGCTACCATAAATATTTTTGTACATGCAAATCTTTTTTCTTTTTTAAATCTCTTCTGGTATTCATGCCGAACAGTACATAGTTCATATCATGTATATCGTGTGCATATACATACATATTATGTACTTATATAAATTGGGAGATGGCTTTTTTTTTTTCCTTTATAAATTTAACTTAGAGAACTCAGTTGAGAAATGAGGCCTTCAACAGAGAAACTTGCTTCAAAATTCTTTTTACAATTACTATTGCTAACTGTATTCTCCCTCCCCCCTTAATACTATTCTCCCTCTCCTTTCACCCTGACCCTTCTCAAAAGAGCTTCCTCTAATATGCTCCATTTTCTATCACCCTCCCCTTTCCATGTGACCTTCCCCTCCTTCTTTTCTGCAGAGTAAGATAAAATTCTATATCCATATTGAGTATGTAGGTTATTTCCACTTTGAGCCAATTCTGATTAGAGTAAGATTCACTCATTCTCTTTTTCTTTTCCCTCTTCCCCTACACTGTAAAAGTCTTTCCTTACATTTTATGGAAATAATTTACACCATTCCACCTCTCCCTTCCCCTTTCTTCTAGTAGTCTTCTCACCTCTTTAATTTTATTTTTTTAGATATTTCTTCATATTTATCACACACCTGTGCCCTCTGTTTATAAATACTCTTAATTTTATTTTTTTAGGTATTATTTCTTCATATTTCTCACACAACACCTGTGCCCTCTATTTATACATACTCCTAACTGTCCTAATAATGACAACGTACTAATGAGTTAGAAGTATCATCCTCCTATGTAGAAATGTAAAAAGATAAACTTTATTAAGACTCTTATAATTTCCCTTTCCTGATTACCTCCTTATGCTTCTCCTGAATCCTGAATTTGAAATCAAATTTTTTATTCGACTCTGGTCTTTTCATCATGAATGCTTGAATCCCCTGAAGGATTATACTAAATTTTGTTGGGTAAGTGCTTTTTGATTATAATCCTAGCTCCACTGCTCTCTAAAATATCATATTCTAAGGATAACACAAGATTTAAATTAAAAGTAGAAGTTGCTAAATCTTGTGTTATCCTAACTATGGCTCCATTATACCTAAATCGTTTCTTTTTGGATGTTTGTAATGTTTTCTACTTGACCTGGGAGTTCCAGAATTTGTCTATAATATTCCTGAGAGTTTGCATTTGGGGATCTCTTTCAGGAAGTGTTTAGTAGATTTGTCCAATTTCTATTTTTACCCTCTGGTTCTAGAATAGCATGGCAGTTTTCCTTAATAATTTCATGAAAGATAATATCTAAGCTATTTTTTGATCACAGACCAATAATTTTTAAATCACTTTTCCTGGATTTGTTTTCCAGGTCATGTATTTATCTAATGAGATATTTCATAGTTTTCTACTTTTTTCATTATTTTGATTTTGTTTTACTATTTCTTGATTTCTCAAAGTCATTAGCTTCTATTTGCTCAGTTTTAATTTTCCAGGAATTATTTTCTTCAGTGAACTTTTGTACCTCCTTTCCCATTTGGCCAATTTTGCTTTTTATGGCATTCTTCTCACTAGCTTTTTGCATTTTTTTTTTGCACCATTCACAGTTCTCTTCCAATTTTTCCTCTCTCTCTGATTTAATTTTCAAAATCTCTTTTGAGATCTTTTACAGCCTTCTTATTTTTCTTGTAGACTTTTGAATGTAAGAGCTTTAACTTTGTTATCTTCTTCTGAGTGTGTGTTTTGGTCTTCCTCATCATAATAGTGTATGGAATAGAGGGCGATAAGGTGAAGAACTTACAGGAATGTATGAATTCTTTTTCTGTATTTTATTTTCATTATTTCTGTCATTTTCCCCTATGACCTGTATAATATGTGCAGGCTCATATTTACTTGAGCCTTGGCCAGTTAGAAACATATTTACTTAATCTGAGCTGATGACATTTATTAGTATTTCACATTTATCAATAGTTAATCTAATAGCTGGACCACTATCTGCTTGATTAAGTCTGAAGGCCTGACTTTCTTTTCCCCCAAAATCAGGAGATTTCGGGGAAACAGAAACCTTACATTCCAATCTCTCCAAATAGCAACAATCAAATTAGATGCCTCCCCCTTCTCCTTCTCAATGCTCTCTTGTGATGTAATTTCTTGTATAAAAGCTATGTATCTTTACTACTTCTTTAGCCCTCCTACCACGAGCTTTCTCTTTCTTATCTAGTGATGGGATGGCTCATCTTCTGGAGGTTTTCAATAAACAACTTTTCTGCCTTCTACTGAGTGATCTTTGAGTAGTCATTTTGGGTAAGGGTCTTCCACATCCCTCACAATAGTAACATTTTATGGTCAGAATCTTTTTCTGTTGCTTGTTCATTTCTACAATTCACAAGCTGTTTTCAGAGAGTCTTCTAGGGACCTGACCTCAAGCATTCTTTTCTGCCCTGGAATTGTGAAGAGTGTCCCAGGTCCAGTGTAGCTCTAAGTTCTAGTGTGCTACAGTAATAGAGTCCTTCCTCAGTGCTAGTAAAGAGACTTCCTGTGAGCTGAAGGCTCCAGAAGCTGCTGCTACTGCCACCCATGCCCACTTCTTGTTTGCTGGTTTCCCAGTGAAAACACCCTTTCCTGCTGACCTTCCAAGTCATCTCTGATGTGTCCAGCCTTAAAAACCACCAGTATTGCTGCTGATTCAATGGCCTAAAGCCTGTTCCTTCCTGTTTTGCTGGCACTAGAGGTGGGGCTGGAACTGGGGCCAGGTCTGCACTGGTGTGGCCTGCACTAGGACTGTGTGCTGCTCCCTCCTCCTCCCTGGTACCACAGACCTTTTCTGCTGATCTTCTAAGTAATCTTTGCCTGAAAAATGTTCTACTTTATCTTTTTGTGTGTCCTGATGCTTTAAAATTTGCTTAGGGTCATTATTTAAAGGAATTTGGAGCAGTTTGGGGGAGAGTTTTGTGAGTCCCCTGTCTCTACTCTTTACTCCACTATCTTGGTTTCTAAACATTTTGCACTCTTAACCCCTCTTTGCCTGAGAAATTTTTATGTGACTCCAGGTATATAAGTATCTTGGTACCTCAGTCTTGTTAATTAGCTCTAGAAGGTATGATGAGTAGTGAAAACAAATACCAAATGAATTTTCCCCATAAGATATGCATCTCCAATCTACACCTAATTACCCTTTCCTAACCAATTCCTCAAAGAGGCAAGTGGGGTTTCTAGGTGTGGAGAAACAAGCCAGCCCAGTCCAGCCCAGCCCAGGATCCTCCCTTCTTGATCTAACTCACTTTCTCCGAGAGGAACCCTGACCTTTATACTCTTCCCCCCACCTCATGTTGTCCTATGCTCTCTGCAGCCAAAAGCAATGGCCTCCACCTGAGGATCGGAGATCCCAAGAATCCTGGATCTTCTGCCACCACCACTGTCACTGTTTCCACCTGATCTCCCCCTGTTGAGCATACTGGATACTACCTGAACCTTTCAGTACTACAATATTGGCAGCCAATAGACTATATGCAGCCATATCATTCTTCAGGAAATGCCCGATGAATTGTCTACTGATTCTCCACATTGTAATACTTTCTCCGACCTGACAATCCTGTGCACTACCACCTTTACTGAGGAGGAGCTGCCCATGGCAAGGGCAAAAGTAGTAGAGGTGGGAAGTGTGCCTGGCCAACCTCATATCCCTACTATTCAACCTAGAAAAATGATCAAGTTCAACAAGTGCAGAGCAAGTGTCAAGTGCTAAAGCATTTTTTTCTTGTTGAATATCAGATAAGTTTCAAGGCCAATGAGTGTCAAGGTGCCATAATATGTAAAAATAGGTATACAAATCAAACATTTATTGATAATAAATCATAATTTCATGACCTCCATATTCAATTATAAGATTCCATATGGAGTCACAATTCACATTTCAAGAAGCTGGGCTCTAATTGATGGGCACCTTCTGCCACCATAAAAAGAGCAACCATAAATATTTTTGTACAAATGAGTCCTTTGGTATACACAAAGTAGTATGTATAGTTATACTGTCATTTGGGAATAATTCCAAATTATTCTCTAGAAGAGTTGGACCAATTCACAAGCATAACACTGCATTAAGATACCTATTTTTCCACATTCCCTCCAGGAATTATCATTATCCATGGATTATCATTATCCTTTTTTATCACCTTAGTCAATAGGATGGGTATGAAGTGTTATTTTAATTTGCATTTCTCTATTATTTAGTGAATTTTTTTCTTATGACTATTGATATCTTTTCTTCTGCAAACAGCCAGCTCATATCCTTTAATCATTTATCAACTGGGGAATTGGTCTTATTTTTGTAAACTTGACTCAATTCCTTGTATATCTGAAAAATGAGATCCAATCTGTAAGGATCTGGATGCTCACTCATTAGAATGTTACAAATCAGATCAGGGTCTCCACCTCAAAACTCCATCTCTTTTCTTATTATTGGGAAACACTTTGTTTTCCAAGCCTAAGACCCAGCAAACAAGTTGTGAACTCATCCTCTATAGAACTAGTGGTCCCAGAGCCTGGGCAATGACCTGCAAGAACCATGTCCTGTTCATTAAGCTCTGCTATAAACTGACTTTCATCTTTTGTTAAACTTGCTATATTGCTACTGTTTCACCTTTCTGGTGCCATTACACCTCACTACTTGATTCTTTGTCTTCCCACAACAATATGTGTTAAGGGTTAGCCTTGCTGTCTTGAGTCTTCCTTAGTTCTAGAGCAACTCCCAACACTCATATTTAGTTTCCCTCCTCCAAGGAAATAAAGAAAATATTTTGCCTATAACAGTTGTGATCTCTTTGACATTTTATTTTTCAGAGTTGACTGTTATGGGCCACAACTCTGAACTTGAATCAAATGATTCTTACAAGGTACTAAGTGGAATTGATGAGACAATGGTTATCTAGTCTAGCATGATGCTTAATAGTTCTCTAAATTCAGTATGAATGATTTAATCTTACAACAAATAATGGTTTCCTAGTGATATAATGATTGGTTTATCCTCAATGTAGAGCATGTAAGCTAGGAGCCTCAACCAGCCTCATTCATACACAGAGCTAGAGAAGACAGTGGATTGGAGGCTGAAGCACAAGCCCTTGGACTCAGATTCATTCATCCCATCTCACACCACCTTGGTGGCAGGGCTGTCCTCCTTAGTTTCTCCACTGAAACCAAGACTCCAGAAGGCCTTTAAGAAAGCTAACCAGGCCCCAGGAAAGGAGACAAGACTTTGAAGGATTTGGACTTTAACACCTGGCTATTCTTGTGGTGATTATTACTGAACTGAAAAGAAGGCTGCTCTCAGAGACACCAAGAAAAGTGAACCAGAGAACATTACAGTTGACAGTTTAAAGTTTTTGTTAAGTGGGCTCTTTGATAACTTACTTTTCAGAGTTGACAGCATGCACAGGTATGAAATATTTGTTCCACATGAAAAATGGAAAAAAGTTTCATCCAGCATAGGATAAAAATAACTGAATGAACTGTAAGATACCTAGATGTGAAAGACGATTGTGATGGTACTCAGTAAATGTTGGTGGAACCATTTATAACTATGTTAGTCGGTTTAGTTAAAGATTATGAGGTGAATCAATAAGGGATACATGTGAGAAGTTAAATTTCAATTACATATATGAATTTGATTTTTCCCCCCTCATGCTAAGTGGACAATCTAATAGGACTCTTTTGATAAAGACTAGAAATAGGGTAGTCTACTTCTGAAACAATGTTCTGGGATTGTAAATTCTAAAAGAAGATTGGAAATGGAAAATGGATTAGTATAAGGATGTTAAGAAATGGAGTCACTCAATCATGTCTATAAGGGATATAAGAATACAAAAAGAATGAGAAAGTTAGTTGATGAAGATTATTATTGGATTTTTAGTAGGTCTTAATGCAGCTTATATGGCATTAGTGAGATTCTACTTCTAAGAAACTATATCCCATTCTCAATCATCTCAGAACAGACTCATCTCAAGGAATGAGAATTCCTCAAGGAATAAAGCAATGGCTGAGGGATCCATAGAAGACTGGTTCAAGTGGATCTTAAAAAAAAATAAGAAGACTAAACAGGCAGAATGGTTTTCCACTACTCATGAATTCCTTTGGGGATTAAAAGTAGAAGGTTTAAGATTAAGCAGTTCAGGATTATAAGTATACTCAATATGGCCCCAAATGCCCAAATTTAGGTATATTTTGAGGCAGAAAAGACCTTGGAAACAAATAAATTGATAAATGCTTATTAATGTGCCTATAATGCCATGTAAAACAAAAACCATTTAGGTAGGAATCATCATGGTTTTCTGTCCCTAGTGACATTCAAAAGTAAAATGAGAAACAAAAAGAGATATTGTTTTCACTACTCAGATATTGGTAAGGCTCTTTTTTTAGAGAGTAATGACATATCTGAAAAATTGTTAATTGGCACAGTGCTGAATCTGAAATCAGGAAAACACTGGACAAATTACATTAACCATTTGTCTCATTTTTCTCATTTGTAAAAGGAGCTAAAAAAGAAAATGGTAAACCACTCCAGTATCTCTGCCAAGAAAACTCCAAATGGAGTCACAAAGAGTTCAAGACAACTGAAATGAACTATAATTCAAATTGGACTTACTACAAAGATTACAGAAGCATATCTTAAAAGTATGGCAACCAATAAGCTGGGTTTATATGATGAGTGGAATCCATTAACTGAAAGATAAATTGAAAAAAATATATTGACACAATGAAAGCTGTAAATTGTGCTAATGTTGCTTAATATGTTTTAAATTAAGAGTTTGATGATAATTATATTTTTGCCTTCCTACAGAACCATTCCAAATAGCAAATTGATTTTTTTTAAGACAAAGGAAGATGAGAGAAAAATAATCAGTATAATCAATTGAAAAGGTCTGAAAACATGCGATATACAACACCTATGGATATGTGACTTCCACAATAGGATTTCCAAAACAGAGGCATTTCTTCATTTAAGTAATTTTTATTCTTTTTATTTCTTTAATATTTACTTTTGATTTTTTTTTGTGAATATCTGTTGTTCCTTCCATCTGCTTTGTTGTAATCACTGAATATATTATTTTCCTGGCTCCACTTACTTCATTTTGCATCGATTCAAGTATTTCTATGCTTTTGAGAAAAATGATTATTAATAATTAATGAGTTGGGGAAATTTAGAGTTTCCTTTTCTTTTTTTCCATTTTGAAGACTGCTTCTATCTGACCCAACTCAACACTACAAGGAATCTCTAATCTCAGGTGAATTCCATTCAATCAAGCTTGGATAGAGACAGATCCTTCTGTTTAGCCAGTCAAGGCTGAAGTAGTCTGAGCACAAAGATAGTTTCTCTGTCCAAGAGTGACACGACATCTCTCATACCCGTCTTTTAAAACAGCTCACTTCTGACTGTGTAAACAAATCAGAGTTGATTGCTAATTCTCTACCAAAAGAGCAGGTAATCTCTGAGCCTGCTACCATGACTGCTTGCTCCAAGAGATGGCCAAATGGTCATCCTTTTATTGAGTACTGGCTTTAGTACTAAGAAATCTAAATTGCCTTGAAATCATGTCTTTTGTATAAGCCTAGCAAAAGGATCTCTAAGTCAAATGGTACTGACATTATACTAACTTTATTTTGGAAAATTACAAATTGCTTCCAAAAATGCCAAGGAACAGCTTCATCAACACTGCACTAGTATAATTATCTTTGCACAATTTCTCCAACATTGACTACTGCCATCTTTTGTCACATTAACCAATTTGCAGGGTAATGAGGTGAAACCTAAAAATTATTCTGATTTACATTTCTCTTTCATATAGTTAACAATACTCTGAAAATCTTTTGAGAACTTTTTGTTTATATGTTTTGACTAGACATCTTATTGAGAAATAGCTCTGCTGATTATATGTATTTATGACACACCCATGTATATTTATTTATTCTTACAAGTAAAATTTTATTCAAAGATTATTTCCCATTCAATCAAATCCCTTCTTTCCCTAGTTGCAATAATTTTGTCTGTGCGGAAGCTTTTCAGTTCCATGAAATCAAAGATACCAATTTTTATCTTTATTTTAATTCTTTTTTGGTCAAGAATGTCTCCCACCATGTTGGAGGGGATGTGGGAAAACAGGGACACTGATACATTGTTGGTGGAATTGTGAACACATCCAGCCATTCTGGAGAGCAATTTGGAATTATGCTCAAAAAGTTATCAAGCTGTGCATACCCTTTGATCTAGCAGTGTTTCTACTGGGCTTATACCCCAAAGAGATACTAAAGAAAGGAAAGGGACCTGTATGTGCCAAAATGTTTGTGGCAGCCCTGTTTGTGGTGGCTAGAAGCTGGAAAATGAAAGGATGTCCATCAATTGGAGAATGGTTGAGTAAATTGTGGTATATGAACGTTATGGAATATTATTGTTCTGTAAAGAACGACCAGCAGGATGAATACAGAGAGGACTGGCGAGACTTACATGAACTGATGCTGAGTGAAATGAGCAGAACCAGAGATCATTATATACCTCAACAACGATACTGTTTGAGGATGTATTCTGATGGAAGTGGACCTCTTTGATAAAGAGAGCCTTAATTGATCAAAGATGGACAGAAGCAGCTACACCCAGAGAAAGAACACTGGGAAATGAATATAAACTGCTTGCATTTATGTTTTTCTTCCCGGGTTATTTATACCTTCTGAATTCAATTCTCCCTGTGCAACAAGAAAACTGTTTGGTTCTGCACACATATATTGTATCTAGGATATACTGCAACCTATTCAACATGTAAAGGACTCTTGCCATCTGGGGGAAGGGGTGGAGGGAGGAAGGGGAAAAATCGGAACAGAAGTGAATGCAAGGGATAATGCTGTAAAAAATTACCCTGGCATGCGTTCTATCAATAAAACATTATTAAAAAATTAAAAAAAAAGAATGTCTCCCACCCATAACTGTGAGAAGTATATGATCTAGTTTTTTTTTAATCAATAATCTTTAATATTAAAGTCACAAATAAATTCAGAATATACTGTAGAATAAGGTATAAGGTGTTAATCTAAGACTAATATCTATCAGACAGCTTCAAAGTTTTACCATTAACTGTTATCAAATAGAGACTTTTTGCCTAAGTGTTTTTTTTTTTTTTTTGGTTTTACCACATAAAATGGGTTATTGAATTCCACTGTCATCTCTGTTCCCATTAATCTATTTCTTTGTTTTCTTTAAACTAGTATCAGATAATTTCAATGACTGTTGCTTTACATAATAGCTTAAGTCTGAAAGTGCTAGTATTTTCCTTTTATATTGTACAGAAGTACAGCACTTCACTTCATGTTATAAATTTTGCTGGTATTTTCTTAAGTTCTATAAAGTATCTCTTTGATAATCTGATTAGTATGATATTAAAAGATTATATTAACTTTAGCAGTCTGGTCATTTTTGTTGTTGTTGTTATTGTTTGTTTGTTTTTTGGCAGGGCCCAATCACCACCACCAAATATTACTCAGCTATTTAAGTTTTTTTTTTTTTTAATTTCTTTAGGAGAATCATGTAATTGAATCTATATAAATATTCTGTGTGGTTTGGTAGATTGATTCCACAAATACTTCATACATATACATTTAGTAGTTATTTGGAATGAGATTTTCTTTTTTCTTTTTTTTTTTTTTAAATAACTTTTTATTGACAGAACGCATACCAGGGTAATTTTTTACAGCATTATCCCTTGCACTCACTTCTGTTCCAATTTTTCTTCTCCCTCCTTCCACCCCCCACCCCCAGATGTCAAGCAGCCTTTTACATGTTGAATAGGTTACAGTATATCCTAGATACAATATATGTGTGCAGAATCGAACAGTTTTCTTGTTGCACAGGGAGAATTGAATTCAGAAGGTATAAATAACCCAGGAAGAAAAACAAAAATGCAAGCAGTTTATATTCATTTCCCAGTGTTCTTTCTTTGGGTGTAGCTGCTTCTGGCCATCCTTGATCAATTGAAACTGAATTAGCTCTCTTTATCAAAGAGATCTGCTTCCATCAGAATACATCCTCAAACAGTATTGTTGTTGAGGTATATAATGATCTCCTGGTTCTGCTCATTTCACTTAAGCATCAGTACATGTAAATCTCACCAGTCTTCTCTGTATTCATCCTGCTGGTCATTCCTTACAGAACAATAATATGGAATGAGATTTTCTTTTCTATTGATATCCATGTTGTTTCATCATCATCATTTTTGTTCACATGATTATTGTTTCTGTGATTTGTTCCTTGACCCACTGATTTATTTGGTAAATCACCATTGAGTCTTTTGTTTTTTGGTTTGTGCTCCTTAAATCAATCATGATTTTTATTGCACTTTGAGCTATGAAGGATATATTAACTATTTCGGCCTTTTAATATGTTTACAGCATCTCTGCCTTTAAAAATATAAAAGCGTGACTTGTGGCATTCCAAAAAAAGTAAAGAAATCTTGGGCTACATTATGTCAGTCCCACCATATTCTGACCTCATCTGGACTATCATGTTAGTTCTGTGCACCATATTTAAGATTACTGATAACCTGAAAACTGTCCAAAGGAGGGCAAATAGGTACTCAGTCTTTGACATGAGGATTGGCTAAAGGAAATAGTTTAGTCTAGGAAAAAGACTTGGAGGAAGGGTGAGGGGTGGGAGGAGGGTTCTTAATATTATAGTTGTCTTCGAGTATCTGAAGGGTTGTCATGTGAAGAAAGAATTAGACTTGTTCATATATTATATATTGCACTGATTCTTATAATAACTCATATTATATGTTTTCTATTAAAAGAAGACTGGGTTCAAGTCCCATTTCTTACAAATCCTAGTATGTATCTCTAGGCAAATCAAATATCAAAGCCTACAACTTGCAATAAAATGTACTAACTTGCATTGGAAGAGGGTATTTCCTTATCCAGAAATCCTCCATATCAATGAAATCATAGGTTTAGTTTTGATTCCTATCCTATCACAGTGGAATACAGAGATGAAATCTAGGAATAGAAATGAAAAACAAAACAAAACAAAACATAACCTCTTCTTTTAAGAAACTCACTTTAAGAAAGATAACAATACATACATTTAGATACGTATAAGAATATATGTGTGTATGTGTATATATATACATATATATACACATACACACACATACATACATACATACACACGTAAATATGTTACATAAAGAATAAAGTTTTGTTTTGTTTTTTTTTCTCCTTGATGAATAAAGAGTAGTTTTAGGAAGGAAGACACTAGTAGCTGTAGGAATCAGTAAAGGCTTTATGTAGAAAATGACAGTATGATCTGCTGTACAATGGAAACAAGATTTCAAGAAGTAGTGGTAAAAATGTAGGCATCTTTGGAGGGACGTAGTACAAAGACATAATGACAGAAAATAGGGTGTATAATATGTAAAGAAAAGAATGTAGACCACTATAGATTGCTTACACAGTATTGAAGTGGGAGGGAAAATGTTTCCTTGACTGAAGCTGTATTCCATTTAAGATTATAACTCTGAAACTGTGTTCCCTTTAAAATTAAATTGTGTCCCCTTTTTGATCTGAGAGATCACAATCTCCTAGGCTCCAAGAAGTCTAGAGAGAGAGTCCATCCTTCCAGGATGAGAGAAGCAACACTATTCAAAGGCACATCCAACTCCCATTAATCTTTTTGAAATTCTAAATTCTCATTTAATTGAGAAATCCTGGTCTGATCAGCTCAGACTGTCCTAGTTCCTCACCAAGAGCTACCCATATAACAGGTTTCTTTAAACTCATACCTTGCAGAGGCCCAAGCAGTTTGCTAGGACCCTCTGCCCACTGAGAAGGCATTCTCTTCTCAGTTCCAGACTCCATTTCCCTAACAGGACTACACCCCTCTTTACCTCTCTCTCGGGATTTCTATGCTGAGAGATTTGTCTGCTAGGAAATTTATCTCTACCTCCACCAGGACTGCTCTGCTAGACGTTTACTTCTCTGTCAGGACCTTGGCATTAAGGAAGTCAGCCTCCTAGCAAAAGCTGACTTCCCAGTACCAATAAACTTCTTTTTGCCAGTCTTTTTGGGTTCATAAATTCTTTTACGAAGGACCTGCGCCGACCAGAAGGGACCCAGAAAGGGTTCCCACAACTCTTTGCCCTGGTCCAACCTCATCAGTATGAGATGGGGAATAATGTGTTTCAAGATTGAGAAGGTAGCAATGTCACTTCTCAACCGAGCTGAAGAAGACCTACACTGAGCTCAGCACTTTCTCCAGTACTATTAGACAAGGAGAGCCTGAATATTCACAGACCATTTCTCTCCTTCAATCATCAATTACCACTCAGAAAACTGCCCCTAACATCTCCTCTTCTTATTGTCATCTCCATGTCCTTTAATCCTACTTTTTCCATGTTCCTATTTCAATTCTCACAATTGTTTTATGTGTTCTGGTATGTGTTCTAAGATTCCTGTTCCATGGTGAACTCCCCTTTCTCTCACAAAACTAACATAAATGGAAACTTAGCAACCCTTGCATAACTGCACAAAGCATGCTCTCTGTAAAACAGAAATACAAAAAACCTAAACACGTGGCAATGAAAAGACTCAGTTAAAAAAATAAATTTCTCCGGGGATGAGGGTGAGGAACTAAGAAAAAGATAGAAATGTGAATATAAACACATAGAATGTGCGTGCGTGCGTGTGTGTGTGTGTGTGTGTGTGTGTGTACAGAAAAGAGAGATCTACATAGGCATGTAGATATATGCCTATATGTTTTAGAGACTTTATGGTACAAAGATGCTGTAATTTAGAAAAAAAAGGACGGGTGTATGTGTATATATTTTACATTTCTGCACATATATGTGTATATGTGTGTGTGTGTGTGTGTGTGTAAATCAGTGATCAGGTAGGTATTCAGGGATAAAAAAAAGATGAGGGACAGTGAAAAAAAAGTTTGTAATCTCATTTAAAGATCACTAAAATTAAGCATATTCTTTTCCATCTATTATCTTCTTCTCTCTGTTAGAGTGAGGTAGTAGACAAATAGAGGATTAGAAAAGAAGGAAAACACCTTATCTGCCAGAGTAGCACTAAAAAAGGATGAATTCACCCATAAAATGGAAGAGGATAACAAATTTGACTACAAAAATGAAATCCATTTATCATTTACAGTAAACTCGAAACAAAAATTTATAAAAGCATTAAAATTAGGGCCTGGAGCAAAGCTACAGTAAAAACAAACATGGTTAAAAGAGATCAAAAGGCAAACAACATTATACTTAAAAGGTTCTACAGACAAAGAAATATTAAAACTTAACATATATACTTATAGTGTGGTATCAAAATACTTAAATGAAAAGTTAAAAGGGGAAAGAGAAAGGAAAATTATAATAAAATTTAGGGATTTAAATGTACTACTATTTTCAGAACTAGGAAATTCTAACTAAAAGATGACACAGGTTGAGAACCTACACAGAAAATTAAAAAAATAAAACAAGAGACCTTTGGAAATTAATAAAGAATACAAAAATACAATTTTTTTCTCAGGTGTACATGTATACTATTTTCCTGATATACACATGTGTGCACATGCACACACACACACACACACACACACACACACACAGACACACACACACACAAAATCATTCTTATCACTTTTCTAAAGTTCACGAAGGGAGAAGTTAGCCAAACAAATTCTGTTTCCTGTATATGCAAACATTAAGATACCAAGAAAGGGGTTTTGTTTTCTCCTGAGACACTTAATACATCATTTCCAAGTTGAGCAAATCACCTATATTAGCTTTATTGCTTTGTAACAATTTTTTTCATGATTTAAAGAGAAATCTCTAAAAACAAAACAAAGTTTTAAAAATAGAATCCATGTGTTCAGTTTGCTTACCAAGACACTTCAAACAAAATATAATGAATATTTTTGCCACACTTTTACTATGATATAAAAACCTCCCATAAAACTAAGTATCAGATTCCTTAAAAAAAAAAAAAAGAAAAGAAAAGATGGAGGCCTCAGACTAATAATTTGACTAATAAACAAGTTCAACCACATCCAATTTCTATGCTGGAAAAATTCAATGCCTAGGAGTTCATTGCCTTTAAGGTAATTCATTCCATTTTATGATTATCTTGAAATATAACCAAAATTTTCTTGTTATTAGTAAGGATACTATCCATGTCTATATACATAATGTCTATATGCATAGATGCAGAACTAGAAGAAATGCTAAAATATTGTATAGTTGAGAGAATTAAGACTATGAAGTAGAGGCAGCATTCTAACAAAACCTACAAAATATTCTCTAGCAAACAACTTTAAAATAGCATATCAAATTAAATTTTGGAATAGCATAACCAACAAAAGATCAAGAATAAGACACTTTTCCAGCCCAAAACAACTTGGGTGGTGGTCACATGGAGCAATCTCACACCATGTACTGCGGTAGTGGTTAACTCAGAGTACATATGGCAGCAATACCAGTTATACAGCCTTTGAGATGGCAGCAAGAGCAACAGCAACATCGAAACTCTCAGCTCAGAAATGATGAGGGGAATAGAAAATAAGTTGAGGTGATAGGACAACGTTGTGCTAGCACTAGGTGAAAGACCCGTGCATTTTTTGACAACTCCATTGCTGATACCTAGTTATAATCTTAATTTAAGGGCAGAGAGGAGAGCTTTCAGGTCCAAAGGATCGGATCCAAAAGGATCAGAGGTCCTTTTCAAAGGTTCAGGAAGGAAAAGTGCTACCATTTGTAGCTGAAAAGAACCAGGTCCTGTATCTTAGTAATCACCAGAGCACAAACCAAGAGAGCAATGCCATCACATTAGAGGCACTGAAAACTTAAAGGCTCTAAAATCTAGCTGAAAAATAACACAATGAAAAAAATCTTGAAACCTGAAATAATGTCCCAACTCTATAAGTAAGGTAGAGTCTTAACTTAACTTGAACTTAAAGTTCAGTCCAAAAATGGGCTGGAGAAATGAGCAAACAACAATAAAAGAATTTGATCACAAAAAATTACAATAGTATGAGAAAGTTAAGACAAATTCAATAGAAGACAAAACAAGCAAAAACATCTACAAGCTTCAAAGAAAAATGCAAATTGGAAACAAAACCGACAAGAATTCTTAGAAGAGCTAAAGAAAAAACTAACAAAAAAAAAAATCTTAAAAATGAAATCACAATCAAAGCTTTGAAAAACAGAATTAGTGAATTGGAAAAAGAAAATAGCTCTCTAAAAAATAAAATTCACGAAATGGAAAAAATTTCCACAGAACAAAACAACTCACTTAAAAATTCAATTGGACAATTAGAAAAAGATATTAAAAAAGTGAGTGAAGAAAATAATTAATTAAAAATCAGAACTGAACAAATGGAATTGAATGACAGGAATGACACCAAGAATCAGTCAAGCAAAACCAGAAAAATGAAACAATGGAAAAAATGTCAAATACCTTCTTGGGAAAACAACAGACCTGGAAAATAGATCTAGGAGAGATAATTTGAGAATTATAGGACTTCCTGAAAAATATGATGAAAAAAAGAGCCTAGACACTATTTTCCAGGAAATTATCAAAAAGAATTGCCTAGATGTTAGAAAAACAGAGGGTAAAATAGACATTGAAAGAATTCATCAATCACTGACTGAAAGGGACCCTAAAATCAAAACTCCAAGAAATATAGTAGCTAAATTCCAGAACTATCAGACGAAGGAAAAAATACTACAAGCTGCTAGAAAAAATTAATTCAAATATAGAGGAGCCACAATAAGGATAACTCAGGATCTAGGAGCATCCACATTAAAGGATTGAAGGGCTTGGAATATGATATTCTGAAAGGCTAAGGAACTTGGTATGCAGCCAAAAATAACTTACCCAGCTAGAATGAGCATCTTTTTCCAGGGAAGAAGATGGATATTCAACTAAATAAGCAAATTTCACCTATTTTTGATGAAAAAATCAGAACTAAACAAAAAGTTTGATCTACAAATATAGAACTCAAGAGAAACCTAAAAAGGTAAAAGAAATCTTGGGAACTATATTTCTGCTATAAAGATATATAAAGAATACCTTGTTCTAGAAACTAGAGGTGGAAAGGAACTTGTACCAGAAAAAGGATAAAGTGAGGGTACTATATATCACAAAGAGGCAAAGGAAACCTATTATATCTGAGAGAAAGAAAGGAGGAGGATGAACATAGTGTGTATCTTACTCTCATCAAAACTGGCTTAAAGAAAAAAATATTAGACACATTCAATTTATGGTGAAACCTCTCCCACACCTTATTGAAAAATGGGAGGGGAAAAGTGAAAAGGGAAGGAGTAAGCTAAATGGAAGGGAATACAGAAATTGTGAGGAAAAGGGGTAAGATAGGGGATGTAATTCTAAAGTGGGGGGAGGGATACTAAAAAGGGAGGGTTGTGAGAAGAAAGTGGTGCTCACAAGTTTAATACTGGGGAGAGAGGTAAGGGAGACAGAAGGGAGAACATAAGCAGGGGTTAACAAGATGGTAAGTTGTAATGTTCTTCTTTTCTCAAATATGATTGTTGTCTGGGAGCAGGTTTCTTGGATTTCTGGAGGCAGCCTTAGTTTCAGTTCCAAGTAATAATCACCTCAAATGCAGCCAGCTGTTAAAAGTTCAGATCTTTTATTGTCTCTTTCAAAATAGCCCGGTAAGTTTTCTTAGAGGCCTATCTCCCTCCTTGGTTGCAAGAGCTCTTATTGCTTGTCCTTTGCCTCTGCCAGCTTCAGCCTCCAGCTCTCTCTGAATCTCCAGTTCTACTGACTCCTGACTGAGGCTTGTCCTTTTATATGCTCTTTCAGAAGTGTGAACTCAAAGGTTGATTTCTCCTCTGAGAGAGTGAGATTGTGGGTTCCTGACTTGTGAATCTCCTCCACTGAACTTGTGAATCTCATACTGAATCTTGACTTGTGAATCTCCCTAAAGTGTGTACCCCAATGAGTACGTAAATACATTAGTGAGCTAGAGAACTTGCTAAGTACCATGCTAAATTAGTTAAGTGGCTTAACACTTTGTAAACATTCTAACAACAAGTAATAAAGAATTGGTCATTTTAATCATAAATGTGAATGGGGTAAACTCCCCCATAAAGCCGAAGCAGATAGCAGACTGGATTAAAAGCCAGAATCCTACAATATGTTGTTTATAGGAAACACACTTGAAGCAGGGCAATACATACAGAGTAAAGGTAAAAGTTTGGAGCAGAATCTACTATGCTTCCGGTGAAGTCAAAAAAGCAGGGGTAGTCATCTGGATCTCAGATCAAGCAAAAGCAAAAATTGATCTAATTAAAAGAGATAAGGAAGGGCACTATATCTTGCTAAAAGGTAGCATAGATAATGAAGCAATATCAATATTAAACATATATATGCATCAAGTGGTGTAGCATCTAAATTCTTAAAAGAGAAATTAAGAGAGTTACAAGAAGAAATAGACAGCAAAACTATAATAGTGGGAGATCTCAACCTTGCACTCTCAGAATTAGATAAATCAAACCACAAAATAAATAAGAAAGAAGTCAAAGAGGTAAATAGAATACTAGAAAAGTTAGATATGATAGATCTTTGGAGAAAACTAAATGGAGACAGAAAGGAGTACACTTTCTTCTCAGCAGTTCATAGAACCTATATAAAATTTGACCATATATTAGGACATAAAAACCTCAAATTCAAATGCAGAAAGGCAGAAATAGTAAATGCAGCCTTTTTAGACCACAATGCAATGAAAATTACATTCATTAAAAAGCCAGGGGAATACAGACAAAAAAATAATTGGAAACTGAATAATCTCATGCTAAAGAATGATTGGGTGAAACAGCAAATCATAGACATAATAACTTCACCCAAGAAAATGACAATAATGAGATGTCATACCAAAATGTGTGGAATGCAGCAAAAGGTGTAATAAGGGGAAATTTCACATCTCTAGAGGTCTACTTGCATAAAATAGAGAAAGAGAAGGTCAATAAATTGGGTTTGCAACTAAAAATGCTAGAAAAGGAACAAATTAAAAAAAAAAAACCTAGTCAAACACTAAACTTGAAATTCTAAAAATAAAAGGAGAGATTAATAAAATTGAAAGTAAAAAAAAAACTATTGAATTAATTAATAAGAGTTGGTTCTATGAAAAAAACAACAAAATAGATAAACCCTTAGTAAATCTGATTTAAAAAAGGAAAGAGGAAAAACAAATTGTGAGTCTTAACAATGAAAAGGGAGAACTTTCCACCAATGAAGAGGAAAATAGAGCAATAATTAGGAGTTACTTTGACTAACTTTATGCCAAAAAATTCCATAACTTAAATGAAATGGAAGAATAACTTCAAAAATATAGCTTGCCCAGATTACAGAGAAAGAAGTAAATTGGTTAAAAGTCCCATCTTAGAAAAAGAAATAGAACAAGTTATTAATCAACTCCCTAAGAAAAAATCCTCAGGGCCAGATGGATTACCATGTAAATTCTACCAAACATTTAAAGAACAATTAAGCCCCAATGTTATATACACTATTTGAAAAAATAGGGATTGAAGGAGTCGTACCAAATTCCTTTTATGACACAGACATGGTACTGATACCTAAACCAAGTAGGTTGAAAACAGAGAAAGAAAATTATAGACCAATCTCCCTAATGAATATTGATGCTAAAATCTTAAATAAAATATTACCAAAAGGATTACAGAAAATCATCTCCAGGATAATACATTATGACCAAGTAGGATTTATACCAGGGCTGGTTCAATATTAGGAAAACTATTAGCATAATTGACATATATATCAATAAACAAATTAACAAAAACCATATGATCATCTCAATAGATGCAGAAAAAGCATTTGACAAAATTCAATATCCATTCCTAATAAAAAACACTTGAGAGTATAGGAATAAATGGATTTTTCCTTAAAATAGTCAGGAACATATATTTAAAACTGTTAATAAGTATCATATGTAATGGAGATAAACTGGAACCTTTCCCAGTAAGATCAAGAGTGAAACAAAGTTACCCACTATCACCACTATTATTCAATATTGTATTAGAAATGCTAGCCTCGGCAATAAGAGTCGAGAAAGAGATTAAAGGAATTAGAGTAGGTAAAGAGTGTGGTGTTCTTCTTCTTTAAAATATAATATAATGGTTCTCTCTGAGAGCAGATTTCGGAGATTTTCTGGAGGCAGCCTTAGTTTCAGTTAAAAGTAATAATCACCCGAATGCAGCCAGGTGTTAAAAGTTCAGATCCTTTATTGTGTCCTTCAATATGGCTCAGTTAGTTTTCTTAGAGGCCTCTCTCTCTCCTTGGTTCTAAGAGCTCTCGCAGCTTTGTCCTTTGCTTCTGCCTCTGCTTTCTTCAGCCTTCAGCCAGCACAAAGGTGGAAGATGAAATGGATCTGACTTTGCCTCCGAGAGAGGGCTTCTCTCTGAACTGACTTGACGCTCCCCCCCTCTCAATCTTTTCAGCTGAACTTACTTGATGCTCCCCTCTCAATCTTTTCAGCTGAACTCCCTTGATGCTCCCTCTCAATCTTTTCAGCTGAACTCCCAACTGAGCCTCTGTCCACTTCTTATATATGATCTCCTAAAGGTTAACTCCTCCTCTTTGAGAGAATGGGATTATGGGATTTTTCCCAGCATGCTCTCTGGCCCTAAGAGCTTCAAGGGAGGTGTGAATTCACAAAGTTACAAAGTTAACTTTGTGAATCTCCCATACTTGTGAACTCCAATGAATAAAGGTGTGAACACAAGCATTGTTTCTCAGTTCCACTTAGTATTACCTTGTTTCTTCTGGCTCATAACATCTCCTTATAGGATCAGATCAATCATATTGAACCATGCTAAATTAGATAATTATTGTCTCTATCAACTCTAATGACTTAACAGTTTGTAAAGATCCCAACAAAGAAGAAACCAAACTATCACTCTTTGCAAATGATATGATGGTATACTTGGAGAACCCCAGAAAGTCTAGTAAAAATTTATTAGAAATAATTTATAACTTTAGCAAAGTTGCAGGATACAAAATAAATCCCCATAAATCCTCGGCATTTTTATACATCACCAACAAAATCCAACAGCAAGAAATACAAAGAGAAATTCCATTCAAAATAACTGTCAATAGCATAAAATATTTGGGAATCTAGCTACCAAAGGAAAGTCAGGAATTATATGAGCAAAATTACAAAACACTTTCCACACAAATTAAGTCAGATTTAAATAATTGGAAAAATATTGAGTGCTCTTGGATAAGCCACGCGAATATAATAAAGATGACAATACTCCCTAAACTAATCTATTTATTTAGTGCTATACCAATCAGACGCCCAAGAAACTATTTTAATGACCTAAAAAAAATTACAACAAAACTCATATGGAAGAATAAAAAGTCAAGAATTTCAAGGGAACTAATGAAAAAAAAAATGGTGGCCTAGCTGTATCTGATCTAAAACTATATTATAAAGCAGCAGTCACCAAAAACCATTTGCTATTGGCAAAGAAATAGATTAGTTGATCAGTGGAATAGGTTAGGTTCACAGGACAAAATAGTCAATAACTATAGCAATCTAATGTTTGACAAATCCAAAGATCCTAACTTTTGGGATAAGAATTCATTATTTGACAAAAAACTGCTGGGAAAACTGGAAATTAGCAGAGCAGAAACGAAGTATGGATCCACACTTAACACCACTTAACACTGGGACATTGATGCATTGTTGGTAGAGTTGTGAACAAATCTAACCATTCTGGAGAGCTATCTGGAATTATGCCCCAAAAGTTATCAAACTGTGCATAACCTTTGATCCAACAGTGTTACCACTGGGCTTATATCCCAAAGAGATACTAAGGAAGGGAATGGGACCTGTATGTGCCAAAATGTTTGTGGCAGCTTTTTTGGTAGTGGCAAGAAACTGGAAAAAGAATAGATGCCTATCAATTGGAGAATGGTTGGGTAAATTAGTGTTATGGAATATTACTGTTCTGTAAGAAATGACTAGAAAGATGAATACAGAGAGGCTTGGAAAGACTAAAATGAACTGATGCTGAGTGAAATGAGCAGAACCAGGAGATCATTATATGCTTCAACAACGATACTGTATGAGGATGTATTCTGATGGAAGTGGATCTCTTCGACAAAGAAAAGGTCTAATTCAGTTCCAAATGATCAATGATGAACAGAATCAGATATACCCAGAGAAGGAACACTGGGAGATGAGTGTGAATTGTTTGCATTTTTGTTTTTCTTCCCAAGTTATTTTTACCTTCTGAATCCAATTCTTCCCATGTAGCAAGAGAATTGTTTGGTTCTGCATACATATATTGTATCTAAGACATACTATAACATATTTAACATGTATAAGACTGCCTGCCATCTAGGGGAGGGGGTGGAAGAAGGGAGGAGAAAAGTCGGAACAGAAGTGAGTGCAAGGGATAAGGTTGTAAAAAATTACCCATACATATTTACTGTCAATAAAAAGTTTTGATGAGGGGTTGGTTTCAGAAAAACATCTTTTAACTCATGAATTTATATCTAGTGAAGTAAGATGAACTGGAAGATTATTGTGCACAGCAATAAAAATGTAATAATGGAAAAAAAAGACTATATAGCACAAAAACAACTGTATGGACATGTATACATTTATCATATTTAACATATACTTTAACATATTTAACATGTATTGTTACCTGCCATCTGGGGGAGGGGATGGGGGGAAGGAGGGAGAAAATTGGAATAAAAGATTTTGCAATTACCAATGCTGAAAAATTACCCATGCATATATCTTAATAGAAAGCTATAAATTAAAAAAGAAAGAAAGAAAGCATACAAAAATTTATGGGATACAGCCAAAGCAGCACTTGGAGAAAAATTAACTCTGAATTCTTACAGTGACAAAATAGAAAAAGAAGAGATCAATAAAATAGGTATGCAACTAAAAAAACTTGAAAAATTATCAACTAAAACTTCCCAATTGAATACCTAATTGGAAATCTTGAACATTAAAGATGTGATTAAGAAGACTGAAATTAAAAAAAAAAAAAATGACAAGTTACTAAGTTATTAGAAAAAAAGAAAACCAAATACCCCAAAATGAAAAGAGTGAAATCACTATAAGTGAAGAAATTAAAGCAATCTAAAAAAATTACCCTGGCATGGATTCTGTCAATATAAAGTTATTATAAAATAAAATAAAATATTTAAAAAAAGAAAAGAAATTAAAGCAATCAATAGGAAATATTTTGCATAATTATATGATAATAAATCTGATAATTTAAGCAAAACTGATGAATATTTATGAAAACAGAGATTACCTACATTAACAGTTCAGGAAAAAAAAAAAAAACTCTAATCTCTTTTTAGAAAAAGAAATTGAATAAGACATTGCCCAAACCTTACAAGGAAAAAATCCCCAGGTCATGAGTGAACTCTACCAAACATTTAAAGAACAATTAATTCTAATACTATATAAATTATCTGGAATAATAGGTAAAGAAGAAGCCCTACCAAACTCCTTTTAATATCGTGCTGTTACCCAAACTGGGAAGACTAAAAGAGAGAAAGAAAATTGTAATGACCGCGTATTTAAAATCAGCGGGAGTTAGGAACTCAGGTTAAGGGAAAAATCTTCAGTCTTTATTGAAGTGAAGAGGTGAAAAAAGATTGTGATAGCAATATGGATAAGAAGGATTGCGATAGCAATATGGGCAGCTGCGACAGGAAGCCAGCTAGCAGAGCGAGAGACCTCTGAGCTCTCCTCCCCTTCGTTTTTCACTCCCCTGCCTCCACCCACCAGAATCGTCATTTCCTATTCAACACATCAGGACTTGCACAAAGAGTGGGCGGGGGCCATTCTTTCTCCAAGCTTATATATTAATAGAGTATGGTCCAATTACTATTTAGCCTCATGTGCTTGGGACCTCAGTGCATCAACTCAAGCCTCAGCCATTACAGAAAATTAAATATCAATTTTCCCAGTGAATATAAAGCAAAAGTTTCAAACAAAATATTAACAAGGTAATTACGCAATACAGCACAAGGATTATACACTATGAACAGGTGGGATGTATTCTAGGAATGCATGGTTGGTTCAATATTAGGAAAACCATTAATATAATTAACCATATCAAACCATATCAATAATAAAACCTGTTAGAATCCTAGTGTTAACTCAACTTGAAACAAGATGATAACTCAAGGAGATGTTAGAATTCTAAGTTAACTCAATGGAATTGATACAATGCTTATTGGTTCACACCTTAAGAGTGAATCCTTACAAAGTGTTAACTCATTAGAGTTGATAGAGACAATAATTATCTAATTTAGCATAGTACTTAGCAAATTCTCTAACTCACTAATGTATTTAAGTACTCATTGGAGTTCACAAGTATGAGAGAGTCACAAAGTTAATTTTGTAATTTTGTGAATTCACACCTCCCTTAATCCCTCCCTTGGATGAGGAGTCAACCTTTTACACCCAGCATAAACAGAGCTTCAGTGAGTCAGTCAAGGTAGTTCAGCAGAAGCCCTCTCTTGGAGGCAAGAGAGATTCATTCCATCTTCCACCTTTGTGCTGACTGGAGGCTGAAGAGAGTAGAGGTAAAGGATTAGCGGCAAGAGCTCTTGGAAACAAGGAGAGAGAAGGCCTCCAGAAAACCAGCCAAGCCCCAAGTGAAGGAGATAAGATTTTGGAAGGGACAATAAAAGACTGTACTTTAATCCCTGGCTGCATTTGAGGTGATTATTACTTTTAACTCCAGAAAACCTCCCCAAGAAACCTGCTCCCAAAGAACCATCATTTACATTATAAAAAAGAAGAGAACACCACAAAAACCAATAGAAATCATATCATTATCGAAATAAATGCTGAAAAAATGTATAAAATACAGCATCTATTCCAATTAAAACCACTAGAAAACATAAAACTAGTAATGATTCATTTCTAAAGATGATAAGCAGCATCTAGCTAAAATCATCAGCAAGCATTATCTATAATGAGAAGTTAGAAGCATTACTAGTAAGATCAGAGTGAAATAAGGATGCCCATTATCATCACTATTATTCAATATGGTGCTAGAAATATTAATTTTAGCAAGAAGAGAAGAAAAAAATTGAAAGAATTAGAAACGGCAAAAGGAAACAAAACTGTAACTCATACACATGATATGGTGGTATACTTAGAGCACCCTAGTAAAAACTTAGCAAAGTTGCAGGACATAGGATAAATTCACATAGATCATAAGCAATTCTTTAATATGACCAACAAAGCCCAGCAAAAAGAGATAGAAAAAGAAATTCCATTTAAATTAAGTGTAATAAAATAAAACACTTTTGAACACAATCCCAACACACTTTTCACATAAATAAAGTAAGATCTAAACAACTAAAAAAAATCAATTTTTCATGGGTAGGCTAAACCAATATAATAAAAATGACAACTAATTTACTCAAAAAACTGTCTGAAAGCATTAGAAAAAAATAATAAAATTCATAAGGAAGGACAACAAAGAATATTAATTCAAAGGAATTAATGAAAAAAAATTACAAAGGAAGGTGGCCTTGCAATACCAGATCTCAAACTCTATAATATATTAAACATCACCTACAGGCTTTTGTCTAATGGGATTCCCCCTCTATAAACCTAAGGAGTTTGTGTTTATCATTTCCCCATTTAAGAAAAGAAAATAGTTTAATCTAGGTTAGTTAACCTTATGATTTCTCAATCATGTTTATCTTCTTTAATGCTTCTTTTTATTCCTTTATTGAATGTCAAGTTTTATTTAGCTCCCTGGTATTTTTTATCAGGAATGTCTGATGATCCTTTATTTCATTAAATGTGTGTTTTTTTTCCTTTGTAGGATTATGTCTGTTTGTTGAGTAGATTATCCTTGGTTGTAAGCCTGTATGCTTTGCATTCTAGAATATCATATTCCAAGTTCTCTGCTTTAAAATGTGTGTGTGTGTGTGTGTGTGTGTGTGTGTGTGTGTGTGTGTATGCATGTGTGTATACTAATACAAAGACATGTTTTGTTTTTTCTTTTACAATATAGCTAATATGGAAATGACCTGAATAATTTCACATACATAACATAGCATATTTTTTGCATTCTCAATAGATGAAGAATGGCAGAAAGGAGGAAACTCAAAGTTTTTGAAAAACAATGCCAAAAATAAATAAATAATAGATTTGGGGAAAACTTTTTAAAATTAGATAAGCCATTTCTTAATCTAATAAAGAAATAGAAAGAATGAATCAAATTATCAGAGTTAAAAATTATAATGGCAAATTCACAACCAAGAAGAAATAAAAGCATTTATTAGGAGTGACTTCAGCTAATTATATGCCAACAAAACTGGCAACTTATATAAAATGGATGAATGCTTATAAAAAAATACAAATTGTTCAGAATACTAGAATAGGATATGTAATATATAAACAATCCTACAGTTAAAAAATAAATCTTAAAAAATGAATTCCAAAAGATAAAAAACTATTTACTTATTTTTATTTATAAATATATTTTATATTTACAAATGAATTTTATCACATATTTACAGAACAATTAATTCCACTATTATATAAAATTTTGGGGAGATAAATAAAGGAACAGAGGCCTTACTAAACTATTTCTATGACAAATATGGTCATGATCCCTAAACTAGAGTCAAAAAAGAAAAAAAAAAAAAAACTAGACCAAATGAATATTGATGAAAAAAATTTTTAAATAAAACTTTAACAAGGAGACTACAGAAACAATCACAGAATCATACATTGTGACTAAGCAGGAATATAGTTTTTGCTCACTATTGGAAAAAAATTAAGCTTTAACTTACCATGTTAATAATAATAATAAAAAAGAATCACACAATTATTTCAATAGATCCATGAAAAGTTTTTGAACAAAAAGACAATACCCATGGCTATTAAGACACAAGAAAGCATTGGAATAAATAAAGCTTTTCTTAAAATAAGAATTATCTATTTAAATCCAAGAGCAAACAGTATCTATCATGTTAGAAGATTTTCTGCTATAACAAGGGGTAAAGCAATGATGCCTATCATTACCCCATGTTCAATATTGTATTAATTATGCTAACTGTAACAAAAATATAAGAAAAAGAAATTGGAAAAAGAAGGCAACAAAGAAACAAAAATAATCATTTTGGGTAGATAATTCAATTCCTTTAAGAATTCACATGAGAAGTAAAAAAAAAATAGTGGCAGAAGATGTCTGAGCGATATATATGGTGTGATGTAATACATGATATGAATAGAGAACTTTGAAATGGTCACTTTTTTTTTCAGTGAATAAGAAGCAATAATCTCAGCTGAGAAGGTAAATGGATGAAAAATGGATGGCTGAGGGGTGAAAAGGTTTAGTAAAGTCAGTGTGGTTAAGACAGATAGTGAGCTAATTAGGTAGCTATATAAGGATTGCCTTTTAAGGACTCAGTTCAGGTTATTTTAACAAATTTGTAGTGGACCTAATTTTTTTTACACCTTCTTTCAAGCAGCACATAAGTAAGAACAAAGTCAAAAGATAAAAGAATTAATCAAAGATTTAGGCATAGCAGAGCAAAATGAGTGACATGATAAGGAGGCAAGGCACTTAAGTATACAGTGTAGCTAGTTCAGGAATGAAGACATGGGACAGAACTGAAGGGTCAAAGGACTGCAGATCAAAGCATGGACACAGAACAAGGTTTGAGACAGAAAGGCAGAGGGGAACATGGGAATGATAACAGACTAAGATCAGATAAAAGAATTTCAGAGTTCATAAACATGAAACTTGTGCATTTGTGGGATATGACAATATCATGGGTATGAGAGTGACCATTTTAATTTTTTGACCACTTTTATGTGTAGCTGAGTAAAGGTAGTAGCATTAAAGAACAGTGAGGTAAGTGTTTGGGGAAGTGTCTATATGTATACTGCATATGTCTATAGTAAGTCTATTTGCATGAAAGAGTGTGAAGAGATAATAACAGAGAGCAGGTTCTGAACACAGTGAAAAAAAAAAAAAAAAAGAATAACCTAGAGGTTGGTAGACAATAAGTAGCAGAATTTTGACTGGATGGGGGATAAGGATTAAAAAAGAATCCCGAAGAAGGGGAAGTTACTGAATAATGTCAGTCAGTGAATACTTATTAAGCACTGACTTTGAACCACACAAGTGCTTAGGGATACAAGGAAAGGCAAAAATAGATGATGGCAGTAGAGGGAGAGCCCAGAAGTGACAACAGATTGCTAATAGGAATCCAACTGCCCTATTTTGGTCATTTAGAGGGAAAAGAATCAAAGGGCAGCTAGTAATGAAAAGGGTGAGTGGCTGTGTCATCAGGAATGAGTCAGATAAAGCTAAGAGTTAGAAGATAAAAGATGAAAATCTTCAAGATGAGAGCAAATTTTTGTTGTCTTCTGAGTAGGCATTTACTGAATACAGGTGAATGTAACGGGGAAACTGAGGAGCCCTCACTTGATAATTCCAGACCTAATTCAAGGATCTCCTAATCATGAAGGCTGTGGAAAGGAGAATGAAAAATTTGCTCCTTGAGTAGAAATATCTGATCTTCTGGACTTTTACTTTACTTCTTAGAAGAAGTTAACTAATTAATGAACTGGAGACATTCTAAGGGATCTGTAAACTGGGTAATCTCTATTTGTTGAGGAAGCCTGAGGTAAACTGAGTCTCCTTGGTTGTCCTAGTTTAATGGATTACTTGCCTCTAAACAAATCTCTTTGTGAGGGGATTATATGGTTTCATATAAAATCATTAGCTAAGGTATTTTGAACTTATAACTTAGATTTAGTTTACCTGGGGAGATGAAATAGGGTAAACAGTTGTAAGCAGTTGCAAAACTGACCATTAGAAAATTCAGGTCAAAATTTAACGAGTTCATATTATTTCCAAGCATTATTCTCGTGCTCATTACTATATTAACTTATTTCAATCTCTGTGGAAATTAACCTCTCTAGACTGGTTTGGAGTCCAGTCTGGAGAAGTTCCCTTCTTGCAAAATTCTAAGAATAAATATTTCTATTCTTCATTTGAGATATCTGAGTATTTGTAAATTGGATTTGCCGTATCACACACAGGGAAAAGGATAATTTGAGGAGAATGGGAATAAAAGAGAGTATCAGCCTTGTAGGCAGAACCCAAGTTCAAATTCAGCCTCAGAAACATAATAATCGTGTAATCCTGGACAATTCACCTTTTTGCCTTACTTTCCTCATTTATAAAATGGCCTAGAAAAGGAAAGGCAAACTACTCCAATATCTCTGCCAAGAAAACCCATAATGAGGTTAGGAAAAGTAGAACACAATTGAAATAATTAAACAACAAGAATGAGGGAACAGAGGATAGACCACAGGTGAGTTCAGAGTCACTGGAATGAAGAGGCTAAGGTGGAGTTTGTTAATCATTAGGGGAAGAATTTAGGTAAACTGAAAGTCCAAAATAGGTTAGTTTTCTTTTGTTTTTGGCTTCAGGGTGAAGTCCGTTTAGCGCTTTAGGCTAATTTATGCAAGGAAAAGGGAGGGTAAATATTATTCTCCTTTCCCTCAAAGAAAGAGACCAGGCTAAAGACTTAATGGATTTTACCATCTCAGATCAATACAGGAGACTAAGAGGTAGAATGCCTGATAGTTTTGTTTGTTTTTTTACTAGAAACAGGGGGAAGAGAGAAAAGGAAAAACAATCATAATACCAGTTTTAAATCAATGAAACATTCTTAATGCCAAAAAAAGAACAAGAAGGAAGCTCAAAAGGAGAAAGAAAAACATGAAAATAATGAATTCTTTACATATTTACAAAAACCAAGCTGTACACAATGGAGAATCACTTCTCTCCTTAGATCTCACTTCTTATCTGTGAAACATAGGGATGGATATAGTTCCCTCTTCACAGAAGCACACGAAAGATAATTTTGCATATATTATTACTCTATAGCAGATCACTGATACACTTAATTTTGAAGAGTTTAATTCTGGTGTGTGAAAAAAGTTTTATTAAAAAATTATACGATATAAATAAATGATTTATAAACAAAAGGCATTAATAGAAGTTATTTAAAATTTTTTAAAGCTGGATCAATCAATAAAGGTCCCTTTCAAATTAAAAAACATTGCAATCCTATGATATTTAACTAGGTTACAATATTAGGCATGATATTTAATTTGTAAAATGTTTTATTTCAGTGAAATCATGGTTTCCACTGATGTTTATATTTATTTTAAAACTTGGGATTTGACAATTTCTTTCAAGAAAATAAAATTCTAAAGAGAAAGATAATTGCTCATAATAGGGACATGTTATTGTGCCACAGTTCCCTTTTACTGTCCTGCCTCAGTTTCCCTGAATTGTTCTGCCTCACTTCCTTGAATTATTCTGCCTCAATCCCCCTGGTTGCAACCCCCTCTTCCTGATCATTAGAACTGAAATATCAGGGTTGTAGCTAGCTATTTTTCCTCTGTTTCTCTAGCATTACAATGTTTGGGAAGGGAAATATTTATCCATTTAGAAATTGTCTTTCCATTTCCTCCTTTTCTTATCTTAAAAGGGCTTAGTTCTATTAATACAAATTAAGTTATTCAGGAATTTGTTCTACATTTAGTGAAGAAGCTGTATGCTGGTATTTATATAATACCTTTCTGCATTTATTAACAGAACATTTTGTAGCAGAATACATGTAAAATCAAGATTTTGTGAAAACTGTTGCCTCAAGAGTCATTTCCCAAAAGATAAACAATCAGAAGATGCAAACAAAGTCTTCAAGAGAATTACAAAACAGCAGTTGATCCTATGAAAGATTACTTATCTGTAAGTAATCACTAGAAAAATTGTCTAATTTAATCAGAAAAATTCTAAGAATTCCCCTTTCCCCTAATAAATTGCCAAAGATGAGAAAAGACTGAAATAGTGTCACGCAGCTACACTTATATTGTCGGTGGAACTATGATCCAATTACTTTGGAATCAATTTGAAACTGAATAGGACCAGGTAAAAAAAGAAAGATAGATTCCTTCCTTCTCTCTCTCTCTCTCTCTCTCTCTCTCTCTCTCTCTCTCTCTCTCTCTCTCCCCCCCCCACCCCCTCTCTTTTATTATAGCTTTTTATTTACAAGATATATGCATGGGTAATTTTTCTGCATTGATAACTGCAAAACCTTTTGTTCCAATTTTTTCCCTCCTTCGCCCCCCCGCTCTCTCCCCCAGATGGCAGGTTGACCGATACATGTAAAATATGTTAAAGTATAAGTTAAATACAATATATGTATACCTGTCCATACAGTTATTTTGCTATACAAAAAGAATTGGATTTTGAATAGTGTACAATTAACCTGTGAAGGAAATGAAGAATGCAGGCGATAAAAATAGAAGGATTGGGAATTCTATGAAGTGGTTCATAGTCATCTCCCAGAGTTCTTTCACTGGGTGTAACTAGTTCAATTCATTACTGCTCTATTGGAACTGATTTGGTTCACCACATTGTTGAAGAGGGCCATGTCCATTAGAATTGATCATCATACAGTATTGTTGTTGAAGTATATGATGATCTCCTGGTCCTGCTCATTTCACTAGCATCAGTTCATGCAAATCTCTCCAGGCCTTTCTGAAATCATTCTGCTAGTTATTTCTTACAACAATAATATTCCATAATATTCATATACCATAATTTATTCAGCCATTCTCCAATTGATGGGCATCCACTCTGTTTCTAGTTTCTGGCCACTATAAAGAGGGCTGCCACAAACATTCTTGCACATACAGGTCTCTTTCCCTTCTTTAAAAACTCTTTGGGATATAAGCCCAGTAATAGTACTGTTGGATCAAAAAGTATGCACTGATAATTTTTTGAGCATAGTTCCAAATCACTCTCCAGAATGGCTAGATATAGTCACAATTCCACCAACAATGCATCAGTGTGCCAGTTATCCCACATCCCCTCCAACATTCTGCATTATTTTTCTCTGTCATTCAAGCCAATCTGACAGGTATGTAGTGGTATCTCAGAGGTGTCTTAATGTGCATTTCTCTGATTAATCATGACTTGGAGCACCTTTTCATATGGCTAGAAATAGTTTCAACTTTTTTGTCTGAGAATTGTCTGTTCATATTCTTTGACCGTTTATCAATTGCAGAATGGCTTGATTTCTTATAAATTTGAGTCAATTCTCTATATATTTTGGAAATGAAGTCTTTATCAGAACCTTTGATTGTAAAAATGTTTTCCCAGTCAATTGCTTTCCTTCTAATCTTGTATGCATTTGTTTTGTTTGTACAAAAACTTTTCAATTTGATAGAATCAAAAATTTCTATTTTGTGATCAATAATGAGCTCTCGTTCTTCTTTGGTCATAAATTCCTTCCTCTTCCACAGGTCTGAGAGGTAAACTAACCTATGTTCTTCCAATTTATTTATAATCTCATTCTTTATGCCTAGGTCATGAACCCATTTTGACCTTATTTGGTGTATGGTGTTAAGTATGGATCAATGCCTAGTTTCTGCCATACTAATTTCCAATTTTCCCAGCAGTTTTTGTCAAACATTGAGTTCTTATCCCAAAAGGTGGGGTCTTTGGATTTGTCAAACACTAGATTATTAAGGTTATTGACTGTTTTTGTCCTTTGAACCTAATCTATTCCACTGATCAACTAATCTATTTCTTAGCCAATACCAAATAGTTTTGGTAATTGCTCCTTTATATACAAGTTTAGATCTGGTACAGCTAGGCCATCTTTATTTGATTTTTTTTTTCATTAGTTCCCTTGAAATTCTTGACCTTTTATTTTTCCATATGAACTTTGTTGCTATTTTGTCTAGGTCATTAAAATAATTTTTGGGGGAATCTAATTGGTATAACGCTAAATAAATAGATTAGTTTAGGTAGTATTGTCATCTTTATTATATTTGCTTGCCCTATCCAAGAGCATTTAATATTTTTCTAATTGGCTAGATCTGACTTTATTTGTGTGAAAAGTATTTTGTTGTTTTGCTCATATAGTTCCTGATTTTCCCTTGGCAGTTAGATTCCTAAATATTTTACACTATCAATAGTTACTTTAAATGGAATTTCTTTGTTAACTCTAACTGTTGGATTTTGTTAGTGATATATAAAAATGCCAATGACTTATGTGGGTTTATTTTGTATCCTGCAACTTTGCTAAAGGTGTGGATTATTTCTAATAGCTTGTTAGTAGAATCTCTGAGATTCTCTAAGTATACCATATCAGCTAAGAGTGATAATTTGGTTTCCTCATTACCTACTCTAATTCCTTTAATCGCTTTCTTGACTCTTATTGCCAAAGCTAGCATTTCTCATACAATACTGAATAGTAATGGTGATATTGGGCAACCTTGTTTTACTCCTGATGTTACTGAGAATGGTTCCAGTTTATCCATAATCTGGGGATAATAAGATGGCAGGAAATACAGAATTAGTAATTTTAACCATAAATGTGAATGGGATGAACTCTCCCATAAAGCAGAGGCGGATAGCAGACTAGATCAAATGTCAGAATCGTACAATATGTTGTTTACAGGAAACACAGTTAAAACAGGGATATACATACAAAGTAAAGGTAAAAGGCTGGAGCAGAATCTATTATGCTTCAGGTGAATTAAAAAAAGCAGGGGTAGCCATCCCTATCTCAGATCAAGCAAAAACAAAAATTGATCTAATTAAAAGAGATAGGGAAGGAAACTATATCTTGCTAAAGAGTACTATAGACAATGAATCAATATCAATACTAAGCATATATGCACCAAGTGGTATAGCATCTAACTTCCTAAAGGAGAAGTTAAGAGAGTTACAAGAAGAAATAGACAGCAAAACTGTAGTAGTGGGAGATGCATTCTCAGAATTAGATAAATCAAACCACAAAACAAAGAGGAAAGAAATTAAAGAGGTAAATAGAATATTAGAAAAATTAGGTATGATAGATCTTTGGAGAAAACTAAATGGAGACAGAAAGGAGTATCCTTTCTTCTCAGCAGTTCATGGAACCTATACAAAAATTGACCATATATTGGACATAAAGACCTCAAAATTAAATGCAAGAAGGCAAAAATAGTAAATGCTTTCTTTTCAGACCATGATGCAATAAAAACTACATTCAACAAAAAGTTAGGGGTAAATAGACCAAAAAGTAATTGGAAATTAAATAATCTCATCTTAAAGAATGATTGGGTGAAACAGCAAATTATAGACACAATTAATAATTTCACTCAAGATAATGACAATGATGAGACATCATACCAAAATTTGTGGGATGCAGCCAAAACGATAATAAGGGGAAATTTTATATCTTTAGAGGCTTATTTGAATAAAATAGAGAAAAAGAAGATCAATGAATTGGGCTTGCAACTTAAAAAGCTAGAAAAAGACCAAATTAAAACCCCCCAATCAAATACTAACCTTGAAATTCTAAAATTAAAAGGAGAAATAATACTGAAAGTAAAAAAAAAAAAAAAAAAAAAAACCAAAAAAACTATTGAATTAATAAATAAAACTAAGAGTTGGTTTTATGAAAAAACAAATAAAATAGATAAACCTTTGGTAAATCTGATTAGAAAAAGGAAAAAGGAAAGACAAATTGTTAGTCTTAAAAATGAAAAGGGAGAACTTTCTACCAATGAAGAGGAAATTAGGCCAATAACAGGAGTTACTTTCCCCAACTTTATGCCAATAAATTTGATAACCTAAGTGAAATGGATGACTACCTCCAAAAATATAGGCTTTCCAGATTAACGAAGGAGGAAGTAAATTACTTAAATAGTCCTATTTCAGAAAAAAGAAATAAAACAAGCTATTAATCAACTCCCTAAGAAAAAATCCCCAGGACCAGATGGATTTACATGTGAATTCTATCAAACATTTAAAGAACAATTAGCCCCAATGCTATATAAACTATTTGAAAAAATAGGGAATGAATGAGTCCTACCAAATTCCTTTTATGACACAGACATGGTACTGATACTTAAACCAGTTAGGTTGAAAACGGAGAAAGAAAATTATAGATCAATCTTCCTAATGAATATTGAGGTTAAAATAAGATATTGGCAAAAAAACTACTGAAAATCATCCCCAGGATAATATACCATGATCGAGTAGGATTTATACCAGGAATGCAGGACTGGTTCAATATTAGGAAAACTATTAGTATAATTGACCATATTAAAACCAAATTAACAAAAACCATATGATTATCTCAATAGATGCAGAAAAAGCATCTGATAAAATCCAACATCTATTCAAATTAAAAACACTTGAGAGTATAGGAATAAATGGACTTTTCCTTAAAATAATCAGTAGCATCTACTTAAAACCATAAGTAAGAATCAGGTGAAGACTTCTCAAAAAATATATGAGATGCAGTGGATTAGACCCTAAGCATTGGATCCCTATTCTCAGAGATTTGTAGAGCAGTAAAGGTCAGACCCTAGGTCTAAAAAGCAAGAAGATAAGTGGCCCACAGAAAGTAGACAGCACTGCTCCACCACTGGTCAATAGTTACTTCCTTTTCAGTCCACCCAATGAATCCTAGTCTTTTGCTATTTAACCAAATTCACTATTCCCAGCTAACTAGGCCAGGCACGATGCTGGGAGATAGGAGCTGAAAGGCTCTGGGTCTGCTCAGCTGTTATGTTTGGACCTTTCCTTGTAAGGACCAAATAAATGCTTCCTGTCTTTATCTGAAGATGCCTCTAAGTAGTCAATTTGGGTAAGGGAGTCTAGCACTGGTTCCACACAGAACTACGCTAAAAAATTAAGTGACTAAAATGTCTATAACCTTTAACTTAACACTATTTCCTACTAGATAAGTATTCCAACAAGATCAAAAAGAGAAAAATGGGAAAATACTTACCAAGGGAAAAAAAAGGCTTACGTCTCATATGTACCAAAATACAGCAGCCTTTTGTGGAAACAAAGAACAGTACTTAGTACAGAACCTGGCACACAGTAGGTGCTTAATAAGTTATTGTTGAATATTTAAATACTTATCACTTGGAGAAATTTAATGTAATGAAGTACTATTAATGAACAATAAGATCTCAAGAATTTAGAGAACTATGGAAAGACTTTTTTGATCTCATTCAGAAGAGAAATAAAATAGAAAAGCAATACACATGGCAACAAGATAAGTGAGAGGGAAGAAAATATCCCCTACCATTATAATAACCAAATCTAATTATAAAAATTGAGAAAATGATGTAGAATGAGACAAATTTTTATTTGGCTAAGACCAGAATTTGTTTTGCTTAACTATGCATATTTCTTGTAAGAATTTTGCTTTTGCTTTTCCTTGACTGGTGAGCAGAGGAGGAGAGAAATAAATGATTAACTGAACATCACAACAATATTTCAGTAGCTCTTCTTTACTACTGAGTGTCCAGCGCGCATTTAAAATTTAAAAATTTGAAACTATTATTATGTAGGTTACATAGTAATAATTTCACACAATCACATGAAAAAATAAACTCCCCCAGTCCTTTACAATCATTAAGTTGCCAGGACTAGTGGCACAGAATTTTACTGAGGATTAAAGTGTCAGACAGTTATTATTAGGACACATGAAAATGCTTGCTGAGGAACAGATTATGCCAGCTAGATGGTGCAGTGTGTGGGGTGTTGGATTTAGAATCAAGAAGACATAAATTCAAATCTAGCTTCCTGGTTATGTGACCTTGTTCCTAATTGATGCTTTTTAACTTTCCTCTTGCTGTCGTAATTCGAGACTCTTTGTCCCTTTGCAGTTTACTCCCTTTGCAATTTATGTATCCTTCCCGAGTCATTTATTGACTCCAGTTTAGTTTACTTCTTAGAATTTCAACATTTATACTCTCTCATACTTTGAGATTTCACTTACACACAATTATTATTTCAAACACATTAGCCTCCCAGTTCACCCATGTTAACTGTTTTAGCAAGCACCTTACAACAATTTAATCAAGAGAGGGGTGGTTCTATTCCCAGAAAAATCCATGTATTTATTATACTCAGGCTGCTTCCTCACTTCCCTCTCCTCAAACCACTGTTTTGTGGCTTTCAATTTTGATTAAAACTATTCTCTCCAATGTTTTGAAAAACAGCAAAACAATGCTGGCGGGACTGTGTGGATAAAAATGGTACATTGGGAATACTAATGATGGAACTAAAAACTGGGATAATCATAGAAAGCAAACTGACAAGTACTCTATAAGTTACAAAAATAATCATGTTCTTTGACCCACTAACTCAGTAGACACATACAGTTCTCACTCTAAGTATATTAGAAATTATATAAATTGTTTTATATATTGTTAAAGAAATCCAAATTAAAAGAAAAAGCCCCACCCATGTTAACTTTACTGTATAGTACTGTTCCTTCTGATCAGCTTCTGCCTCTAAGCTTGGTACTCCTCAATTTATTCCCACTCTCCCTCACCAAAAAACTCTCCTTAAAAAAAGTCCCCATCTCCCTAAATGAAAGAGGATCAGATGTAGGAGAGACTACTGCCAGTAGACTTGGCTTGAGTTCCCTAATCCAAGGAAATTTTTTGTTTTACTCTGTCCAGCCTCCCATCTGTCCACAAAATAAGTGTCTTTCCTCCATCAGTGTTGGGTAATAGTGTCTGCCTCTGGCCCCCTTGCATTGCCTGTCCTCTCCAGAGTTCCTACTGGTCTACCACTTCCTATTGCCCACCTCTCATCTTTCTCTCAATTCTGGCTATATCTCTACATAGCTGGCCCTACTTCTTCCTTTTACTCTCATCTGCCCCTAATCTTCAAAATGACTTTGTCATGTCATAGGCTCTCTTCCTGCCTTCTTCCCCTCTCTCCCCCATATGTGGTCAAATTGGCACTACTTAAAAATCACTTTATCTAAAAGTTACTTAAGGTAGAGAAAAGTGGAATGGTGCACTTATGTAAGGCAATTAATGTCTTTACACTAAAAGCAGTATCAAAAAAGGAAACTTATGTGTTCAAGGTTAAGTAGTATTTATTTGTATTTGCAAAAACTGAAAACAATCTACATAAAGTAAATAAAACTATGGTATTTTTGGAATACTGAATATTGAAATAATGGAATGAATAATGTATTGAAATAATGTATCTTCTTTGACCTATCTCCTGTGAGTATCCCCTAAAAAGTTAGATTTTGGGTTTTATTGTATTTTCTTGTATTGTAACCTAATGAAAGTTCTCTTGGATTAAATTATATCTATAAAGATGACTTCCAAAATTTGTATTATATATTTACAACAGTTTACTAATAATTTATATTATTCATAAGACAAAATATTTTTACAAATGATATAATATAATAAGCTAATATAAAAGTAAACTATAACATAAATTTTATTATATATTCAGTGTTTCAATCTTTCATAATTCTGCTGGAGATAACTACTTGTAAGTCCCAGAGCTGCTTTAAACTCAGCATGGCCAATAGAAAGCTTCTCCCTTAAACATAGTTCCAAATTTCCCTATATCTATTAAGGATACCACCTTTCTTACAGACACATAAGTTCCTAATCTCAGTATTACTTTGCCTTCCCCCAATCCCTTACCCCAAATATAGTTAATTCTTTTGTCATGTGTCTCATATGAACTCTTTTCTCTGTATTTACACAACCACAACTAATGCAATAGCCTTTAATTGACTTCTCCTGCTCCCAGTTTCTCCCTTTTATAATCCACTGTTTATATAGCTTATCAAATTGATATACCTAAAGCACAGATGTGATATATCACTAATTTACTCGGGAATCTTCAGAAACTAATGCCTCTTTAACAAAAAAAAAAAAAAAAAAAAAAAATCACTTCCTCTGCCTGGCCTTTAGTTCCAGCCTTGCCCAAACTTACATGTCCAAAATTACTATATGTTATTCCTGAATGGGACCCAGTTGAAGATTTCTCAGAGGGCTGTAGGGCAGTAAAACTCAGATCCTATGTCTAAGCTTCAGGAAGTTATGTGACCCACAGGAAGTAGGCAGCATTGCTGACCATTGGTCAATAGTTATTTCCTTTTCAGTCCATGCAATGAACCTGTGTGGTATGGCAAATGCAATTTACAAATATTCAAGAGATATCTCAAATGAAGAATAGAAGTATTTATTCTTAGAATCTTCCAAGAAGTGAACTTCACACGGGACTCCAAACCAGTCTAGAGAGGTTAACATCCACAGAGATTGAAATGTGTTATATAGTCACAACCACAAGAATAATGCTTGGAAGTAACACAAACTTGTTAAATTTTGACCTGAATTTTATGATGGTCAGTTTTGTAACTGTTTACCCTATTTCATTTCCCCAGATAAACTAAATCTCAATCTACCTTAGTTAATGATTTTATAAGAAACCATATAATCCCCTCACAAAGAGATCTGTTTAGAGGTAAGTAATCCATTAAATTAGGATAACCATTGGTTTACTTCAGGCTTCCTCAACAAATAGAAATTACCCAGTTTACAGAATGTCTCCAGTTCATTAATTAGTTAACTTCTTCTAAGAAGTTAAGTAAAGGTCCAGGAGATCAAATATTTCTACTAGAGGAGCAGATCTTCTTCCTAGATCTCCTTCCCAGAGCTTTAATGATTAAGAGACCCTTGAACTGGGTCTGGAATTATCAAATGAGAGGTTCAGGTTTTGGGGTTCTCTTCAGAATTATCAAATAACAATTCTTGGGAAGTTCTCAGTTTCCCCTTATACTCAAACCTAAGTCTTTTTGCTATTTAATCCATTCCCAGCCTGGGGCTACACACCATGCTGAGCTGCTCCATTGGTGTGCTTGGATCTCTCCTTGAAAGGACTAATAAATGCTTTCTGTTCATATCTGAAGATGCCTCTGAATAGTCAATTTGGGTAAGGGGGAGAAAGGGGTCTAGCACCTTGGCCCACACAACTTATAGGAACTTGTCTGGGACCTATGACTTCCTAGAAAGATGACTGGGATTCTGATGCAGGAAAGGCACTAGTTTGGGTTTTTTTTTTAACCATCCTTATATCAGACTCTCAAGCTTCCCTCTCTGTGAAGTATGCGTCTAAAGAGAGATACTTAAATATAAACAGAATCAGAAGTCTCTAAAGAAGCCTGAGAGTTGAGTTGGTAGACAAGTAACTTGTGCTTGCATAATCCAGAGGTAAGAGCACTGCCTGTACTCTTATGCTGTCCTTAGCCCTGGGATCATCAAGGCCTGGTGATCCAACATAGGGGATGGCGCCTAGTAAGCCAAAAAGAAATCCTGATATAGGGCACAGAGCAGGGGCATTCTGGATGATTGCTGGGTGATGGAGACCCCTCCAGGTTTGGGGATCAAAGCTAAGAGGTCAACTCTCTGTATTACAGATCGCAAGCCATGACATTGGCTCCCCAGAAGGCAGTCCAAACCCAAATCTTCGAAGCAAAAATCTAAAATACCAGCAGAGAATGTACTGTATGAGATAGCTGCTGTTTTGTGTGGGAAAGGGGTGATTGTTTTCCATGTAATTTTTGTCTGTGTCTTTGTCTTTGTGCAGAATGTCTGAGCCATGTCTGTTCTGCAAGCTAGATTTTGTTACCTGGAAAGATTTACAATGCAGCCAGCAAGAAGAAAAATTTCTATGCTATAGTTAGAACACTGGGAAAGATTTTTTTTACACCCTTGACTCCCACTTTAGAAGGGGGGGAAAAAAAGCCTGACTTTTTCCTGTGGACTCCAGCTCTGGTCAAGCTGGGGGTTACAGAAATAAAGTTAAGTAATTTTTGAGAGCAACGATTGACAATTGGTCATTTCAAGATTGCAAAAGTGCTTAGCATAGTTTTTTTTTTTTTTTTCCTTTGTCCATTTGAAAATGTTTCTGTTATGGACAATATGTAATCTGGAATATCTGTCTATGTGTTGGGTATTTTAAAAGCAAAATGATTTGTATGTATAATATTCACTTTTGAAACTGTCTACTTAGATATGAAAGAAGTGAACTTATTGAGAAATTCTTACTGTTATAAATATAAGGTTATGGTAAATATCTATTCAGGACTTATTCTGAAATTTTGGTTAATGGGATTTGTTATTGGAAATAAAAGTTCTTGGGCTTATAGTTAATACTATTTGGGAGTTTTAAAGCCCCACCCTTTGACAGTTAGTGGGACAATTAATTAGAATAAAAATGAATTAAAGCTATTATTCCTGTTTTGCTGAAAGTTGAGTTTTAACTACTTATGTTATATTATAGTTGTGTCCCTGCATTTTTTTCCTCCTATGACTGATTTCTATGATCAGAACAATGATCAATAGAAACTGTTAATGCAATTAACAATGTATATCAATCCATAATGCAATTATGTCATACCTTGCTATTTCCATTCTGGTTATATGTAATAGTTTTGTTTTTTTTTTTTTAATTTCTAAATAATGAGAGGACAATTAGCACAGTGAGACCTAATTTCTATTTATTTGGGACTATAGATGACAGCTATTTGCCTATTCTGTTAAGCAAACTCATCTCTTCATATAGGAAGCTGCTGGCTCTTTACATTTTGCAGCAGTCTTGTGAACCAAGTCTTTCTTAAATCAGACTGTTCTAACCTTTATTTGTTAGATTTGTGTTTTTGTTGTTCTAGATTTTGGTCAAAATATAGATTATTGAACTGCTTCTGAGACATGAATCAGCCCATCTGAAGCTTTAGTAGCAGGTAGCACACCACATGTATTTCCTGCATGGACTGAGAATCTCTGCTAGTGCCCAGCCTGAAGCAGTTTTGAATGAGGCTTTGTCCCTTACCCCTGATGGACTGATATGGGGGAATTTAGGAATCCTGATTAGGTCATCTATTACTGTGTGTTTAAGATTTAAGATGGAAATTCTTACAACTGCGTAACTATTGCTGTATATGTGAGGGATTTTTAGGAAACTTACTGTACAAATCTGTTATAAATAGGAATTTTTATTCATTTTTGGGATTTATGTGTGGTATGGTTATTTGATAATTCCTTTTCGTGAGAAAAAAAGGGAGGAAGAGATAGGAAATTGGGGAAACTGGTGTAAATTCTTTAAACAGTCTTTTTCGTTTTTACTCCTTGCTTAAAATTTACTAGACTATGATTTGCTATTTATGTTTTTACTTTGAAATCACTTACTCTTTTGGAATTACCCTGGCAACTCAGTTTTGGGGATTATTTTTTAGAAACAACCAGAAATCAGACACCTGTCTTGGGACTGGCAGTCTCTCTGATCTGTTTCTCCACTCCCACTCCTGTAATCCCAGTTCCTTAATTAGTATTTCAGTATTCTCAAAGGACCTTCCAGTTTGATATCAGGCCTCTAAGAGTTCGGGGTGGCCTTTCTTGGTCTAACTGTGCATAATCTGCTCAGAAATCTGGATAGCAGCTCCTGTTCCATTAAGAAGAGACCAGTGGAGCTACTCCAGGCCCCACTTTTTCCCCCTTTTTTGGAGTCCCTGACAGACTTGGGGTACCCTTTTAAGATGAGCAGCAGGACTGTCCTGAGCACTGCTACTCCCTATATAAGCAGAGGCTGAGTTAAATACACAAATGACCATAGACCTAACTCTCAGTGAATTGTCCATCTCAAACTGGATTCTCTGGCTGAGATGCTCCAGAACTGCAGAGGATTGACATGCTAGCAACAGGGAGCCTTTGTATTGCTGATTAACTCTGGGGTTATCAGGGAGAGACTTGTCCTTGCCATAAGTCCTTGCGTTTTTCTGGTTTTATTTTGGTTTATTTGCTTGATATAGGGTTGGTCAAAATTATGATGCTAGGACCTATCTAAAGGAAGATAATCAATGATTTGAATATTCAGAAGAGAGTGTGTGGAATGTTATGCCACAGTTCTCTTTTATCATCCTGACTCAGTTTCTCTAATTATCCTGACTCAATTTCCCTGAATTATCTTGCCTCGGTTTCCCTGAATTGTTCTGCCTGAATTGTTCTGCTCAATCCTGCAAAACCACCTCTCTCTCTTAATCATCAGAATATTTGATAATGATAAAAGATCTTATAATTATTATCAGATGGCCTCTCTCCATCCCAAGCTATTAGAATATCAAATACCATCCTATCAAGATGCCTTCCTGCATCCTGTCAGAATCAGATTGATAGTTCCTTCCTGCTCTCAGTGCTCTGACTCCGCTCCTGCCTCAGTCTACCCCCTGTATCTGAGTCACATGTATATATATGCCATTGAGAACTCACATTGTTTGCTGGATTCTTGAAGACGATAGTCTCATTCAGTCCTGGGACCAAACCATAAATCCATTTGGTCCCAGTAAATCTCTCCCTTTCAAATAAAATATTAAATACTCTCTAATCTCTATCTTGCCTCAGTTTCTCTGGCATAACAATAGCTTTCTTGAAGAAACTAGAGCAAGAGTCTAAGCTGACAATCCTTCATCTAGCTTTTGACTGTGTTCTACAGGCACATGGGATAATTAGTTTAGAAACTAAAACCTGATTAGTGAAACTTGCTATTGAGATAAACCTCTTGGGACTGTAACTAATATTGTTTTGAGTTTTGAATTTGGATAGGAATTGCTTGATGGATAATTAAGTCAGTAACCCACCATTTGGGACAAATGCCATAAGTTACTTGGAGGGATGCCTTCCTGAACTGTTACAGGTGAATATCCTATCTGGGCAACAAGGTGGAGAACAAACTTAGCCACTGCCTAAGGTGGAATTAGTTTCCCAGTTTTGTTTCTTTTTTCCCCATCTGATTATTCCTGGCTCTATGAGGTAGAATTGTTACTGTATGATTTGTTGTCAACAACAGAGCTAAGGATGCTTTATCCTGTCATATATGTGCTCTTAGGCTGAGGCCTTGAAATATCAGTTTTGAATCTATTATAATCATGCCCCTGCTTTTTCCTCTTACACAAAATTTCTATAGTCGGAGCAAGTGGTCAGTAGAAGACATGAGCATAATATAAATATGTAGATGATATCTTTATCTTCAGTTCAGCCCTGGCTGTTTGTCTAGCTGCTGCCATAAAACTCTTAACTTTCTGGCTTCCTAGGGCAAGAGTTTCTTTGTTTGAATGCCCACTTTTATTTGGGCTATGGATTAACTCCCACCTCCCTTTTGCTCATTTCAGAGAGGATGAAGATAATCTTATCACTCCCTCATCGGGCCAAGGCTCTTTAAGACCTTGAAAGCTAACCTGACCTCTCCCCCATCTTAGCCCAACCCAAAGCCTTTTATTCTGTATGTTGATGAAAGGTGGGGCCAGGTCTTAAAAGTCTTAACTCTGTCCCTGGAATCCATTACAGACTCCTTGATTACTTCTCAAAGAAACTTGGTGTCTTTAGGATGACCCTACAGCTTAGAGCAATGGCTGCCATAGTCTTTTTGAGGAAGTCTCTAAGCACCCTAGGTCAATCATTGGAGATTCTAACTCTCCACCAGAGCATTTTTGCCTCTTAACAGAGCTTTAGAATTGGGTAAAGGAATGAGAATGAATATACTGACTCCAAATATGCCTTTCATGTCGCCAATAAGTATAAAGGGGAACAATTATTGCAAACTATTCATGGATCTAGAGAAATTTATGTTATGTTTTGTAAAGGACAACAAAAGTGGGATTCATTCAGGCCGAAGGAAAAAGGCTAGCAGATTCCAGTTGCATGTGCTGCTGCTTGTTTGTTTCTGGCCACAGCACTTTTAATTTCCCAACCCCTGACTCCTATACTTCCTCAAATAGCTCCTAGGTAAGTAAATTCTGAAAGAGCTATTAAAACTCCTCTCTCTGAAGCATATTTGGGGAAGGATTGGCAGATGGATTTTGCACATATTCCTCCTGGCAGAGGCTTCCAACTGCTTTTGGTTTTTGTTGACACCTGTACTAACTGGGTAAAAGCCTTCCCTTGTAAGACTGAAAAGGCTCTAGAGTTTTTGCTAAAGGAGATCATACTCACTTAAGACTACACTACCCTACTTCTTTGAGGAAATAAAAGCAGGAATTTGGGGAAAATGTTCCTTTGATATTTATTCCAGGAAAAGCTGTCTGAATGAGAGACATTCATGATAGCCTCATCTTCCCCCTCAGTCTTCCTCTGGGTGGGATTCCTGATTACTTTTCCTAGTAACCTCCATACTAACTCCACTTTTGTTTATTCTTTCTGTTTTTTCCCCTTTTTTTCTTTTTTTTGCTCATATTTAGTCCTTGCATTTTTAATCTATTTGTGAGAGTTGTTTCTTCCAGACTCTAAGCCATGAAATTCCAATTGCTTGGTCAACATGAAATCACCTAATACCTGATTCTGACATTCAGCATCACCACGCTGCTGACATCAGCTTCAAGTCAAATTTCTTCCTTCCTTAGTCTGGAACCCACTAGGCAGGGCTAGCTCCATGCTCCTTATTAGCCTGAAGCAGCTCCAGGAGACCTTCATCCCCTTTTGTAGACAGCAAAAACTCTGGAGAAGTATACTTGAAAAAAGGTGTTACTTCAGAGGAATTGATGAGACAATGGTTATCTAGTTTACATATACTTAGTATTTAGCATTATGATGTAATAGTTCTCTAGTTCACACATATTCAGGATGCTGTAATAATGTAATTGTAGCAGAGTATATAAAAACTGAGGACAGAAAGTCCGACCAAAGTCAGACTGGCAGAATGGCAGACTACTGAAGGAGACTGGGTCAGACTGAGATTGGGTCAGACTATGACAGACACAGACTGTGTAGAGACAATAAAGACTTTGGCCTCTATTCTTGTCCATTCTCGTAGTGTTTATCCTACGAAGACCAAGGCCCTTCTGGAGGACCTCCAGAAAACTAACCCCAACATTACGTTTTGGAGTCCAAACGTGGATTTAAGGATTTACACTTAGCAATTCAACTGATATGATTGTGACTTCATTGGAGAAGTCCCCGTGATCTAGAAATAGGGTGAGTAGAAAAACAGACAAGCAGGAAACTTTAGTTAAGGGCTAAACTAGTGTTTCAGCTGAAATGGGACAAATACTTAGAAAAGAGTCTTCTCCACCCTAAAGGAAGTATGTAGAAAGCATAGTTAGGTTAATAGAAGGACAAGGTTTGATTGTAACTTGGAAGCAGATCACTGGACTCTTAAATATATTACAATGCACATTTCCTTGTCTATCTAAGGAAGAAGAATTAAAGCCAGATATGTGGGAACTAGTGGAAGAGCAACTAATTGAACATTATTAAGCTATGGGTCCTGATTCAATTTCTGAAGAAGCATTCCTTATATTCAATATAATACAATTGACTTTAAAGAATCCCACAAGTTCTAACAAAGCAGCTGAAAAGCATGGAGAATTGGATAACAACAGCGCTGATGAACTTAAGGGTTGTGGTGAGAAACACTTTCACAGCTCAGTCACACCCGAGCAGGTGCCATTAGGGCATTTCCCATCACTTCACCATCTTCCCTCAATTTCACCTTTGTGGGTGGAGGAAGAGAGGGAAGGGCATTGACACCATCAGCACCACCAATTAAGGAGCTTTGTCCATCACCCTATGGACACAATTACAAAGGGCATTAATTAAAGCTAAAAATGAAAGACAAGATATATCTCGTTTAAAAATAGAAGTATACCCTGTGACTGAAGAGTATGACACTTCAGGTCAAGAAAAAAGAAAATACACTCCCTCTAATTTAGAAATTATCAAAGATCTGAAAAAGGCTTGTACTCTTTATGGGTCTACATCATCTTATATTAAGATGATATTAGAGAATTTGGCTTTTGAAGTTTTAACCCCTAATGATTGGAAATCTATAGCAAGGACATATTTACAACCTGGACAAAACTTGTGGCTTTCGAAGTATAATGAACTCTATAGAATACAAGCCCAACAAAATAGGCAACCTGGAATTAATGTACCAGTCACCTTTGATCAACTAGAAGGTTTAGGTCTTTGATGCAAATCTTTAGCACAGATTAATTACACTATAGCAGCAAACGAACAAATTGCTGCTGCTGCTATCAAAGCATGGTGCACTATCCCAGAAGGAAAAGATAGAGGGGGAAAGAATTTACAAAAACAGCACAAGGTCCAAATGAACTCTTTGCTGATTTTGTAGGATGTCTGTGGATAGTTGTCATACGAACTATTGGTGAAAATGCAGCAACAGAAATTATGATAGAACAACTTGCTAAAGAAAATGCTAATGAGGTGTAGAAGAATTATACTAGGACTACACAAGGATGCTCCTTTAAATGAGATCATAAGATGCTGTGCCACAGTGGGCACAAACATTTTTTATACCCAGGCTATGATGCAGATTCCTCAAGATCTGAACATGGGAAGACAGGGTCCCTTTTGGCAAGGGACTTCCAGAGAGATTCACCAATGCTTTCAATGTGGTAAAACAGGGCATCTGAAAGCTCAATGTTGGCACAGAAGACAGGGTGGGAGAACAAGACCCAAAACCATATGTTGAAAATGCAACAGAGGCATCAGAATGTAGATTGACTCAGGGAAATGGGAAGTGTGGCCTAGGTGCAGGGCCCTAGGCAAAAAACACTTTGCGCATGATGGCAGTCCATGAAGTTCAGTACTCAGACATGATCAATCAGCCGAGAAGCAATATGATGGGAGAAAGGGATTACAATTGGGGAGAATAGAGTTATATGCAGTTGGGACTATTGAGATATTCCCTGGAGAGGTGAAATCTGTCCCTGTCTGTCTTATAGATCCCTTGCATCCACATACAGCAGGCTTGACCATTTCAGTTCCTGAGAGTGCTTAAAAAAGAGTATTTATCTATACGCTGATTTGGGAAACTGGGTAATGTGTAATTAACATCCCAGTCACTAAAACAGGTAGACAATGTGTGACTTATCACCCAGAAGAAATAGTAGCATCAGGTTTACTGATACAGCCTCCTGATAGGCAATTTGGTGATAGTTGCCCAGATTTTGACTCCCAGCAACAGAATCCAAGAATATACTGGACTGCAGCTGTTACAAATGACCATCCTAAGCTTACTATCTATGTAAATGGCATAGTGTTGAAAGGGTTGGTAGACATGGGTGTGGATGGCCCAGTCATTGGCCACAGTCTGGCATAGAAGGATCAATAGCAGCTGAAGTTAGTGTTATCCCTTTGAGATAGATATTTGAAGGTGAAAACAGGAGTTTTTACTCCTTTTGTAGTAGATAAAATCCCCATCAATGTAAGGGGGAAGAGACATATTACAACAGTTAAGATTGGCTTTTTAGGCAGGACTGCTGTTGAAGGTCTGCTTCCACTCACCTGTTTCCATTCAATGGAAAACTGATTAACACCAGTATGGGTGGAACAATGGCCCTTAGTTCAGGCCTTAGTACATATAGTAGATAAAACCTTCTCTAAGTCCTTGGAATTCCCCTGTATTTGTTGTAAGAAAGAAATCTGGAAAGTGGAAGATGTTGACTGATTTAAGAAAAGTAAATGAATAGATGGGAACTCTTCAATCTGGACTTCTAGCTTCTATTCAATTGCCTAGAGCAGGGGTCCTCAAATTTTTTTTAAATAGGGGGCCAGTTCACTGTCCCTCAGACTGTTGGAAGGCCGGACTATAGTAAAAACAAAAATTTTGTTTTGTGGGCCTTTAAATAAACTCCATAGCCCTGGGTAAGGGGGATAAACGTCCTCAGCTGCCGCATCTGGCCTGCAGGCCATAGTTTGAGGACCCCTGGCCTAGAGAATGGCTTCTCTGGGTTATACACATTAAGAATTTTTTTCTATTCTATCCCTCTGGATAAAGAGGATATGAAAAGATTTGCATTTTCAGTGCCCAGCATTAATTTCGCTAAGCTTTATAAAAATATGAATGAACAATTTTGCCACAGGGAATGAAAAATAGCCCTACTATGTGCTACTGTTACTCCAATAAGAAAAGAATTTCCAAAAGTTATGTTGTTACATTACATGGATGATATCTTGGGGTGTGCTTACTCAGTAGATGTGGCACAAAGAATTGCCACAGCCCAAATAAAATTTGTAGGCTCTAATATATATCAGCTCTTTAAGGAACTTTAAGAGCAAGTGAAAAAGCATCCAGGTAAGATTTATATCTTGCATGCCACTCTCACAGTGGACTTCCAGGTCTTATTTTTTAATAAAAATTCAAAGGCAGATAGCCTTTTATGTTAGCCAATACTCCTTTTTTTCAGGCAGCCCAAGAATCTCATTCTAAAGATCATCAGGCTGCTCAAGCTTTATGTTTGCAGTTTGGGATAACAAAAGAGGAAGCTAGGAGCATAGTAAAAAACCTGTACACCTTACCGCCTTTTCCACGATCTTAAGCTCCCTTCAAGGAAAAATCCTTGTGGTTTGAGACTCAACGAAATTTGGCAAATGGATGGTGACCCATTATAAATCTTTTGGTTGTCTGTCTTTTATCCATGTTGTAGTAGACACCGTTACAGGATTTACTTTTGCAACATCAGCAGCAAACGGGACTGATGGAGAAGTCATTTAATTCCTTATACAAACTTTTGCAATCATGGGTGTGCCATAAGCAATAAAAACAGATAATGGACCTGCATATATTTCTAAACATTTTGCACACTTCTGCGCACAGTATCAGATTTTACACACAACTGGCTATACCTTTTAATCCTCAAGGATAGGCAATAGTAGAGAGAGAAACAGACATCAAGACGCTCCTCCAGGGGGAGCCATAGATATTTCTAGATAAGTTTTAAATTTAGCTCTTTACACTATTAATTTCTTGATTTTTGACAAAGATGCATTGGTTCCGGCAGACAGGTTTATAACCCACTGGAAGGGCAGTGTCCAGTGTGAGCAGCTCGACTATCCTTAGAAAACTGCCAGGTGATGTGGAGAGATCCAGAAAGTGGTGAATGGAAGGAAGCAGATAGGTTAACTGCTTGGGGGAGAGGGTTTGTTCATATCTCCACAGATAGAAAAGGAAGGGTGCCAATGAGCTATATTCACCTTGTCCATCAGAAAGAGACAGAAAAAGAGAAGACCCTCAAAGGAGAAGACCCAAGAAACATCAGATAGTAACTGATTCATGAACATCAAAAATTGTTTGATGAGACTACTATAGAACGTCAAAATCTACAAGAATCATTGGATTCCCTGACACATGAAGTAATGGAGAATAGATTGGTTTGGGACTATTTCTAGGACTTATGGCTATATATAATTCTTGATGTTGATTCATGTTGTTTGTTACATCACTACTAGCTTGTGTTATATTACTATTTGCTTGTGTAATAACTCCCATGCTGATGGATTTATGTATACCTGTTTCAAGTAAGACCCTTCAGTCCAGAGGAAACCTGCTAACAGTATCTGGTTTGGTGTTCTCACCTCCCTGAGAAGTCAGGGAGGGCATGATCACCTCCTTTTTGGTGTTTTCACCTTTCTTCCAGAGAAGTCAAGGAAGGCATGACCACCTGTGTTCTAAAACAAAAGAAAGTGGGAGATGTAAAGAGCCAGAACTCTGGAGAAGTATATTTGAAAGAAGTATACTTGAAAGAAGGTGTTAACTCAGAGTAATTGATGATACAATGGTTATCTAGTTTACATATACTTGGTACTTAGCACTATGATGTAATGGTTCTCTAGTTCACACATATTCAGTATGCTGTAATGATATAATTGTAATAGAGTGTATAAGAATTGGGGACAGGAAGTCAGACTGGCAGACTGCTGAGGGAGACTGGGTCAGACTATAACAGACAAAAAGACTGTGTACGAGACAATAAAGACTTTGGACTCTATTTTTGTCCAGTTCTTGTGGTATCTATCCTTCTGAGACCAAGGCCCTTCTGGACGATCTCCAGAAAGCTAGCCTGAACATTACACCTTTATCCCAAATGAATTTGGGTCTGCACTGCTTGAGGTGGGAATGATGCAATAATGGCCCTGAGGCCACTGGGCCTTGACAAGTACTAGAGTTCCACAGATAACTGGCTGCCAGATGCCAATCTGTTGGTATGTGATGACAAGGTTTCCAAGATAGTGGGAGTTGGTAGATAGAAATGGAGTGTTCTTTGCTATAAGCAGCATTATAGCTCAAGATTTCTTACTAAAATGGTTCCTAGAAGCTTCCACTGATGTATGGATATTGGTTCTAAATGGCAGGGAGTGGATGATAATGAAGAGAGGAATGAGTCTAGAGACCTAGACCTAGGTAACAAGGATATCATAGTGGAAGAAATGTATTCTGATACATTGGTGTGAGAAATCTTCAAAACTATGAAATAAAAAAGAGGGACTGAATGGGACCAAGTGAAGATTTCTGAGAGGGCTGGAGGGCAGAAAAGGTCAAATCCCCAGGTCCAAGCTTCAGGAAGTTACATGAGCCACACATCCCAATATAATTCATTCACAGCATTACTGGCCATTGGTCAATGGTTAATTCCTTTTCAATCTCCAATGAATGAATCCAAGTCTTTTTGCTACTTAATCCAGTTACTGTTTCCAGCCCAGAGCCACACAACATGCTGAGCTGTTCAATTGGTGTGCTTGGACCTCTTCCTTGCAAGGAGTGAATAAATACTTTATATGTGAAGATGCCTCTGAGTAGTCAATTTGGTTAGGGGATCAGAACCTTGTCCCATACATTCACCTTCACTGGCCTCTAGTTCACTAAAAAATGCATATTTTTTGTAATTTATTTTAATTTTTAAATTTTATTTTACTTGAGGATCTAAATTCTTTCATCTCACCTACCTCTTCCCTAAGAAATCCCCCCAAAAGAAAATTATTACAAATATATGTAGTAAATCAAAACAAATTCCTCCATTAACTGAGTGACTCCCCTCTCCTCAAATCCTTCTTTCTGAACTCCGAATCTATCACTTTTCTATCTGGAAGTGGGTAACATATTTCTTCAGGAGTCCTTTATAACTGTGGTTGAATTGTACTAGGAATGTTGGCTTTAGCAATAAGAAAAGAAAAAGAAATTAGGATAGGTAATGAGAAAATGAAACTATCACTTTTTGCAGATGATATGATATACTTAGAGAATCCTAGAAAATCATGCAAAAGCTTACTAGAAACAATTCACAGCTATATAAAATAAACCCACAAAAATCAACATATTACTGACAAAGCCTATTAGCAATAAATATCAAGAGAAATTCCATTTAAAATTATTGTAGGCAAAATAAAATACTCGCGGGTCTACCTGCCAAGATAAACACAAGAATTATATGAACATAATTACAGTATACTTCTCACACAAATAAAATCAGATTTAAACAACTGGAAAAATATAAATTGTTCATAGCTAAGATGTGCTAATATAATAAAAATGACAATTCTGCCTAAATTGGTCTACTTGTTCAGTGCCACACCAAACTGCTAAAACATTATTTTATAGAACTAGAAAAAATAACAAAATTCATCTGGAAGAACAAAAAGTCAAGAATATCAAGGAAATTAGTGACAAAAAAAATTAAAAGGATAGTGGCTTAGTAATACCAAATCTAAAACTATATTATAAAGCAATAGTCATCAAAGCCATTTGGTACTGACTACATGACACAACAGGCAAGGCCTATAATAATCTATAATTGGATAAACCCCCAAACTCCAGCTTCAGGTATAAGAATTCAGTATTTTGACAAAAATTGCTGGGAAAACTGGAAAATATGTCAGAAACTAGGCACAGACCTAAAAGTTAACATCCCATACCAAAATAAGGTCAAAATGCATTCATGATTTGGGTATAAAGGATGATACCATAAACAAATTAGGAGAACAAAGGATAAATTACCTATCTGATCTTTAGAGAAGGTAGAAATTTATGACCAAAGAAGAACTAGAGAACATTAGGAAATGCAAAATGGATAATGTTGATTACATTAAATTAAAAAGGGTTTGCACAAACAAAACCAACAGAAACAAGATTAAAAGAGAAGTACAAAGCTGGGAAAAAATATTCACAGCCAATATTTCTGATAAAAGTCTCATTTCTAAAATATATAAAGAACTATGTCAAATTTATAATACACATCATTCCTCAACTGATAAATGGTCAAATGATATGAACAGACAATTTTCAGATGATGAAATTAAAGCCATTTGTAGCTATATGAAAAATGCTTTAAATCACTATTAATTAGGATTCTTACAAGGTACTAAGACAGTGGAATTGAAAGAGACAATAATTATCTAATTTGGCATGGTTCAGTATGATTGATCTAATCCTACAAGGAAATGTTATGGGCCAGAACTTGAAACAAGGTGCTAAGTCACTGGAATTGATAGAGACAATAATTAAGTACTTAGTACTTACTAGAGTTTTACAAGATTCACACCTTTAAGAGCACATATATAAGCTAGAAGCCTCAACCAGGATGCAGTCCGGAATATTCAGAAACCAGGATTCAGTTGAGGAGATACACAAGCCAGAAAAGGCAGCTTAAGCTCTCGGAACCAAGACTACAGAAGGCCTCCAGAAAAACTAGCCCAGCCCCAAGTGAAGGAACAAAACTTTGAAAGAAACAATAAAGGATTTTGACTTTAATCCTTGGCTGTATTTGGGGTAATTACTCTGAAATGAAATGAAGGTTGCTCCCAAAAACCCCACAAGAAACCTGCTCCAGAGAACATTATATTTTAGAAGAGAGTATTACAACAATCAATAGTTGATTAGAGAAATGCAAATTAAAACAACTCTAAGATACCACCTCACACTCTCAGATTGGCTGAGACAACAGGAAAGGATAATGATAAATGTTGGAAGGGATGTGGGAAAACGGGGACACTAAGGCATTGTTGGTAGAGTTGTGAAATGATCCAACCATTTTAGAGAGCAATCTGCAACTATGCCCTAAGGGCTATAAAACTATGCATACCTTTTGACCCATAGATGCCATTAAATGGGTTTGTATCCCAAAAAAATCATAAAGGAAGGAAAAGATCTCAGATGTGCAAAAATGTTTGTGGCAGTTCTTTTTCTAGTAGCAAAGAACTGGAAAAGGAGTGCATACCTATGAATTGGGGAACAACTAAACATGAAGGTAATGGAATATTATTGTTCTATAAAAAATGATAAACAAGCTGATTATCGAAAGGCCTGGAAAGATTTACATGAACTGATGCTAAGTGAAACAAGCAGAACCAGGAATACATTGTACACATTAACAACAAGAATGCGCAATGATCAACTATGAACCAATTCTTCTCAGTAGTTCAGTGATCTAAAGCAATCCCAATAGACTTTGGAGAGAAAATTCCATTTGCAACCAGAGAAAGAACTAGGGAGACAATGTAAATCAACACAAAGTATGTTCACTTTTTAAAAAAAAATCTCTACTATGGTTTTTCCCTTTTGTTCTGATTTTTCTCTCCCAACATAATGTATAAATCAACGAGCATTAAAATAAACTAAAAAAAAAAAAAAAAATAGAATTGTGGTTTTAATTCCATTGTGCTGATCAATGTTTTTTTCAGAGCTATTTGCTATTGTATAAATAAACAAACTGAACTACATTTTTCCCTTGGATGTAAGATGCCTGCCCTTGAATATTCCATTGCAGGATAGAATGCAGGATATGCAAGGCTGGAAGCCAGAAAGTGGCTCAGAACTCAATTTTCTGATTCTACTGTTGGCTTCTGGTCTTATTCTTCACTTATACAATTAGGAAACACACAAAGGTCTCCACCTTAGCCTGCCTTCAATCTAAGATGCTGAACGGGGTATTAAATTATAGAGCTATCACATCGTACCCGTTCTTGGATCCAGGGCAAGTTAGGAGATCCCCTATTATCTCAATCTGTTCCACTGCTTCCTGCCCTTACTTCCTATACTACCTACTGCAAAGTTTCAGTTTTTTTTCAACCTCTGGGGTGCTATTCTGTCTACTTGCAGTGAGCTCCTGGTCTCACTCAATTACTAGTATTCCTCCCCACCTCCAAAAAAAAAAAGTCTGTCTCCCTAAAATAGCATAGATTGGAAAAAGAACTCATTGTGATTTATTCTTTGGTTTCCCAATCAGAATGCAGTTCCATGTTTTTTCTAAATCTCAGTGGATGAGATATACAATGGAGTATTTGTCTCCATAAATTTATAAGTAGAAGTTAGAAGAAGAACCTATTCAAGGGTAGGAGATAGTAAAGTAGAGCTTTATTTGAAGTGTTCATGTGTAATTAACTCATAAATACTAATTTCTCCTCTCCAGGAGGAGCTTAAATTCACTTTAATGATTATGCAATGTGTATGGTGGGAAGGGGAACATATTTAGGCCTGGTGGAGTGAAAAGGATTATCAGCAAGTAAGGAAAGAGGAGTGACCTTGTGGTCAAAATAGGGATATAATGTTTAATCTTTCTCTTCAAGATGTATGACTATCTTATCCTATGATACACACTTACTTCCGCAGTTGTCTATAATAAAAGACTTTGCACCCTTTTCTATGTCCAAAAAGTTTATTTTTCACAATTTGGGGCTTGTCTGCGATCTAAGTATTGAAATGAAGAGATGACACTATCAAAGAGCAAAGGAAGCATGCACCTTTGAGTTCAGTTTCCTCATGGATTGAAGGCAAGTACTTTTATCATCTGACTGCAGAAACCTGAGACTGAAAAGGAAGAGTGAACAGAAAAGTTCATTCTGGGCATCAAAACCATGGACATTCTATAAGGCAAGATAAGACAAATGGACTGAAGTTCTACCTTGTTGGTGGAAGTGGTGCTTCATCCCACAAAATCGAAGGTTGAGTAAATATCAGGAGAGTGGTCTGGAACTCCAGGAGTGTGAAAGACACCCACACAGAAGTACAGACAGGATCTGCACAGGAAAACTTATCAGGAATAGACAAGGATTAAATAGCATGGGAGAAGAGGTGGGATGGGGAATCAGAAATGTAAAGTGCTAGGGAAGGAGAAGAAAGCTTCTCTGGGAGAAGTCCCTCCAGATATTGCTTTGGCTTTGAGAAGGATGTTGAAGTATTAGAAAGATGACTATTGTAAAGAGGGAAGGATAAAAAAAGAAAAATGATAAAAGAATATCTTTTGAAAGTATTATTACCTTATTTGGTCTACACAAAGTATCATACTATATATATATATACATATATACTATATTTTGACCAAAATATGGAGCAGACAAAAACATTAAATATTGTTGTGAACAACAAAGATCTTTTCAGTCAGGAATCATTTTAATAATCTGATTATGCCTCCTGCAGACAAGGGGGGAGTTCTATCATATTATTTTTACTTAAGTCAGAGGGAAAGGAGAAATGTGATGTGAGGGAGGAGGAAGATCCTCAAAAATATTCTTCCATCTTGCCCTTTCATCTCTTTTTGCTCCTTCTAACCCTAAGGATCCAAATAAACATTCGATAGATCTAGAGGAACTGAGTTTCAGGACTCAGGATCTCAGTAAAAGAGAAAGAAAGTTGAGAAATCATAGGAAGATCCAGAACGTTCAGGGACATGTAGTGCTCCCACCTTCAGTAAATTAAGCAATTGGTTCAATGTCAGAAAAAACTTCAGAATTACTCCCTCCTCCTTTCTTCTAAAGGGGAAAGAGCATCTAAGTTTTATATCCCTTGAGGGAGAGCCCAGTAGATCAAGGGAAGACTGGATATGTGAATGCTTCTTTAACAAGTGCTGAATTAAGAAGTAAAAGAAAGAAATGAAATCCCCAACAGAGGAGCCAACTAGCTCAGTAGATCAATTAGACCAATTTTTAGGTCCTATTTTTTATACCTGGCCTTAAATGATGGCAATTATGAATATACTGTTCTCAGGAGAGAAGAAGTGGATGATAAGGAAGGCAGCTATGAGAGAATGGGTGAGGAATAATGTGCCAGCTCCAGGAGTTCTAGTTGCAAATTATCTACTGTTTACTTATATTTACATTCAAACGGCTTCCTATTCCCAAAAAGAGGAAGGATTAGACTTATTTGATATTTTAATCTATGTTGTTTTTATAACCCCAAAACCTTACACATAATAGATGGCTGAACATGCTTGTTCAGTGGAATTGAATTGTAGAAATATACTAATTTCTAAAGTCTTTCTAAAACTTTGTACTATTTAAAAATTCTAATATTATTAACCAGATTAACTGGAGTCAATGTCTCCCTTTCCACTTAATTTCCCCTTTAATTATCTAATTTCCTTTGTTGGAGAAATCTGGGCTATCAAATGCAAGGAGTTAAGCGTCTGCTCTTATTAAGAATCTTAACAGTCACACTATAGTGCCAATCCTTATGATAAAAGTAGACCATTATACATTCAAATATCATACTGGCAAACATATCTTTTGATTCATTTAATGTTAAAAATAAATAATAATCATTTCATCCTCAAGATTCTAAATCTAAATACTATTCTTTTTAATGTTTCCATAGGATTTTGTTTTTCTAAATACATATGAAGATAGTTTTCAACATTCATTTTTGTGAGACTTGGTGTTCTAAATTTTTCTCTCTTCTTCCTTTATCTCCTTCTGATACAAGCCATCTGATATAGGTTAAATATGTACAATCCTTTTAAACATATTTCCATGTTTATCATGTTGTGCAAGAAAAATCAGAGAAAAAGGGGAAAAAACTATGAGAAAAAAAAAAGCTGAAAATATTATACTGTAATCCAAATTCAGTCTCCATACTTTTCTTTCTGAGCATGACTGGCATTTTCCATCAAACTCTATTGGAATTGCCTTGCATTACCATATTGTTGAGAAGAATCAACAATTCTTTTAGTTCTATTCACTTCACTCAGCCTCAGTTCATCTAAGTCCTTCCACAAGCTTTTCAGAAATTAGACTGCTCATTATTTCTTATAGAGCAACAATATAACATTATTATGCTTTTTATGTAATATGATTATTATACATCAGATGCTGTAACTTATTCAGCCATTCCTGAACTAATGAGAATTCACTCAATTACCAGTTCCTTACTACTACAAATATTTTTGCTTATATAGATCTTTTTCCCTTTTTTTTTTTTTTAATTGTCTCTGAAACACAGATCTAGTAGAGACACTGCTGGATCAAAGGGTAGGCATAGTTTTAAAGCATTAATCTCTAGAATGGTTGTATTAGTTTATAACTCCACCAACAATGCCTTAATATTCCAGTTTTTCACATTTCCCTTCAAAATTTATAATGATCTTTTCCTGTCATCTTAACCAATCTGAGAGATGTGAGATGATACCTCATAGTGATTTCAAGCATTTTTTATATGACTAAAAATGGCTTTAATTTCTTCATCTGAAAATTGTCTGTTCTTATCTTTTGACCACTTGTCAACTGAGGAATGACTTTTATTTTTATAAAATTTGAGTCAATTCTCTCTATATTTTAGAAATGAGGCCTTTATCAGAAACACGGTGTAAAAATTTTTTCCTCCAGCATTCTGTTTCCCCTCTAATCCTGGCTCTATGCAAAAACTTTTAATTTAATGTAATCAAAATTATCCATTTTGCATTTCATAATATTTTCTAGTTTTTCTTTGGCCATAAATTCCTCCCTTCTCCAGAGATCCAATAGGTAGGTAAGCTGTCCTTTGTTTTACCAATGTTCTTATAATATCAACCTTTAAATCTAAATCATGAATCCATTTCTACCTTATCTTGAATTCTAATATTTCTATAGCAATTTCATATTGCTATCTATTGAACCATCACCTTCTAACATGTTCGAATATCCAATGTTTCCAAATGCTCTTAGTCATCAAAACAGCACTCAACAAAATAAAGTAGAATAAGTTGAATATGTCTACCAAAATCCATACAAAGAAAATTTGAGCTAGCAGTGACAATTTTAAATACTTTCAGTGATCAATTTTTAATATCTTAAAAGGATGGGGGGAAAAACCTTCAAATTATAGTAATAACCCAAAAAGGAACCTAGAAAATATAAGTTAAATATTGAACTTAGTTCAGTATATGCCTTTCACATCTCTATGAAATCTTTATGAAATTAATCTATAGACACATGCAAACACATTCTCATTAACTATTTGATAAACCAAAGAACATAAATACCTTAGGAAAGAACTTCCTATTTGACAAGAACCCTTGGGTAAACTTGAAAACAAATGATAGAAATTAAGCTTACTTTATCACCTTAGACATATACTACAATAAACAAAACATAGATAATTATTGTGAATATAAAAGTCCCCCTCCACAAAAATACTAAATAAGAATGAGATCACAAATAATAGCTATAGTTAGAGGAAATATATACATTTTTAGAAGTCATTAAGAATTTATTTATTCAATTGTTGAAGTATACAAATATAGTAGTAATACAAATTAGCTGTTCAGAGATATTTGTTACCAATACACAGTTTCTAACTACATTTGCTGCAGGTGATGGAAGATCAAGAACTGTCCATAACCAAACATAACTTTAGAACTCTGCATCTGAAACCATTTTTCAAATATACTCTTGATAATTTCAGGTCCTAGATACAGGGAGGAAGAAAGGCTACTTTTTGCTAGGTCTTTCTGACATTTCATCAGAAACTAGATGTTTACAAAGAAAGCACACTTTGGTGTAGCAGTCTACCTGAAGGATTAAAACCTAACTTATTAAGACATTCAGTTACCTGTGCATACCCTTTGATCCAGCAGTGCTACAACTGGGTTTATATCCCAAAGAGATCTTAAAGAAGGGAAAGGGACCTGTATGTGCAAGAATGTTTGTGGCAGCCCTCTTTGTTGGCCAGAAACTGGAAACTGAGTAGATGCCCATCAATTGGAGAATGGTTGAATAAATTGTGGTATATGAATATTATGGAATATTATTGTTCGGTAAGAAATGACCAACAGGATGATTTCAGAAAGGCCTGGAGAGACTTACACGAACTGATGCTGAGTGAAATGAGCAGGACCAGGAGATCACTATTTACTTCAACAACAGTACTATATGATGATCAATTCTGATGGACCTGGCCATCTTCAGCAATGAGATGAACCAAATCCGTTCCAATGGAGCAGTAATGAACTGAACAAACTACACCCAGCAAAAGAACTCTGGGAGATGACTAAGAACCATTACATTGAATTCCCAATCCCTATATTTTTGTCCGCCTGCATTTTTTATTTCCTTCACAGGCTAATTGTACAATATTTCAGAGTCCGATTCTTTTTGTACAGCAAAATTAACAGTTTCGACATGTATACTTATTTTGTATTTAATTTATACTTTAATATATTTAACATATATTGGTCATCCTGCCATCTGGGGGAAGGGGTGGAGGGAAGAAGGGGAAAAATTGGAACAAAAGGTTTGGCAATGGTCAATGCCATGCATATAACTTGTAAATAAAAAGCTATTAAAAATTAAAAAAAAAAAAGACATTGTTACCCACAAAAAAAATCCCTCCACTAATCAACACTTTGAATCTTTCTAATGCACTCCAAAAATTCTATCTATTAATATGACTATTGATGATTCTTGTAGATCAGTCCCATTCAAAAGAAAAGGTCCTCATGATTACTAAAATCTTTAGGTTTGATATAGATATTTATCAGTTTAAAGCACTTAATAAAGTTCTATCCAAAGAAAAATCTTGATGTTTTTATTAAAAGATAGTGTATAGAGCACCAGCCCTAAAGTCAAGAGTCTATAAAACAGAGTTAGCTCTATTTATATCATTTGAATTTGTCTGTGTGTATCAAAAAAGGAGGAAGGGAAGAAAACAGGAAGGGAGCTATCTGTAGAAGGATTAGCTTGAGAACATTCTGGGGTCACAGATAGAGAAGCAAGAGTATGCAGGGCTATGGCCAGCAATAAGAAGGGCTAGCCAGAACAGAAAGGCAGAACATATTGGGTGAGGAGAGCACACATGGGTGCAGGACACAGACAAGAGAGGACAGGTGACATATGGAGGCCAGGGACAGACATGTTAAACCTAAGCATAGACAGAGAGAAGACAGACCTGGTAACGCAGATGTTGGGCAGAGTAGGACAAGTCTCTCTTGGAAATGGAATTCTCAAGCCAAGCAACCTTTGCAGTAGTAGTAGTAGAAATTTCTTTGAATGTCAAATCATTCTTATCATCCTCCTTTTTGTTTTGGTACTCTTCATCTTTTAGAATCTGGTAAGAGTTAACACTCCATAATTTACAATACAATTTCCTTGTATTTACCTTTCACCAACATTACTTATAAAACACCAGTTTTTTTTTTTTAAACAATGTATTTATCATTTTAACAAATTAAGGAATTTTTACAATAATTGCATTTAAAGCTATGATAGACAAACCTGGATCAAAATGTTTTAAGACAAAAATGTATTTTTGCATTTTTAAACACATTGCCTAATGTCAGAGATATATTGGGTGGGTTGACAATTCTCTAAATTTAATTTAAACATAATCTACAAACTTTAGTTTGGGATCTAATTAAACCTGAATTCATCTAATGTTGGAATAATAACAAAACATCTTAAGTTAGCTTTTCCTCATCAGCCCAAATAAAATAAATCTTCAAAATAATACCCATATGAACACACATATGCATACACATACCCACACCCACACACAGAGTAACTTTTTTTTTCTTTTCTAATTCCAAAATATAGCTATTCTATCTTTGGTTCTTTTTCTTCTGTATACCATAAATCTATCTGTTAATATGACTATTGATGATTCCTGTGGATCAATCCCATTCAAAAGAAAAGGTCCTCATGATTACTAAGATCTTTAGTTTTGATATAGATATTTATCAGTTTAAAGCACTTAATAAAGTTCTATCCAAAGAAAAACCTTGATGTTTTTATTAAAAGATAGTGTATAGAGCACCAGCCCTAAAGTCAAGAGACCTGAGTTCAAATCTAACCTCAAACACTTAACAGTTCCTAGCTATGTGACCCTGGGCAAGTCACTTATCCCCAATTGCCTCAGCCAAAAAAAAAAAAAAAAAAAAAATCCCTTCCCTGATTCCACCTCCAAACTGTAAATTCTTGGATTTTATTCACATTTAGAAAATATAGTCCACATCCTAAAGACAAAACCATACAGAAAGAAAAAATAGAGATTAAAAACTACTATACTTACTTTATTTTACTTGCCTGTCTGCTGTCAACTCCGCTCATAGCAAATTTCTTTTCCTACTCAATCCTACATTTATTTAGCCTAATTCCTACTGAAAAATACACACAACTTAATTTATATGTAACCATTATCAAGATATCAGAAGACATCAGGAGACAATATTTAATTCATTTGTGTATCAGGGTTTCTAAATTCAAAAGTCTTATTACAACATTTTTTTATTCATAGTTGCATGTATAGATATATATTCAAAGGACCACAAGGAATTGCTCTCCAAGCTGCAATTGGCTATTTTATAAGAATGCTATGCTGGGGATATAAAGGTGCCTTGAGCCTAGGCTGAATTGAGGCTTGAAGTTAGGAGGACCTGAGTTCAAATCTGGCCTCAGAAACTTAACACTTCCTAGCTGTTATGACCCTGGTCAAAGTCACTGGCAGATGACAAGGCCACATATTTATTTACCTAATTGTTTAGGATACAATGACTACACATTTTTAGATTGAAAATCGCAAAATCTCACATATTTTTGTATTGTACTCATAGCTTCTACTGAACACTTGTTAGAAATTTTCTATAAAAGAAAAAGGCAGGAATATGATAATAGCTTCAAAACTGGTCCTTTAGACTTCAGGCTGAAAGCATGTATGTAGCAGGATAAAGGATCCTTAGCTCCATTTGATTTCAGGTCAATCATTGAGTAATTGTACCTCGTAGCCAGATAGCCAGACTCAGGAATAATCAGGTAGGAAACATTCCTATGTAAATGGATATAAATTGGAAATGAGTCAGAAGGATCCCACCTTAAGCAGAAGCCAAAGTTGTTCTCCTACGCTATCCAGAAACATATCTCTATCTTTTAATAGTTCAGAATCATATCACTCTGAATAGCTTGTGGCATATTTCCCTCAAATAGTGTATTTAGTGACTTAATGATCCATCAGACAATCAAATCTGAATTCAAGACTCAAAACATTATAAGTTCCAGTCACAAGAGATTTTATCTCAAATAGCAAGTTCCATTAATCACAGCTTAGGGCTAGATATAATTACTTTTATTTTCATAAAATTGCAATAAGTAATAAAAATTTAACAGTACTCACATAAGAGATTTCACTTAACATTTTTCATTTGTTTTTCTTTTCTTCTTGAGTGTAAATTCATTTTGGTATAAAAATCAATAATTAGAATTACTTCTATTTAATAAACTTGTAGTTTCTAGTAAATACATTCCTTGTTTACAAACTATGAAACTCAAACAAACTCTTTTCACTTGGCTGATGGCAGTGCCCACACAGATGGTTTCAAAAAACCTGGCAAGTTTATAAGTTAAAGGAAGTTGACAGAGATCCCAGAGAAGAAACTAAGTCTGCTACCCCTGACTGTCCATTTTATCCTTTAGAGCCATTGTGGGCTATACTTTCTAACCACAAGCATCCCTCACCCTATAAAGAGGAGTAAAATAGACTAACCTTGCTGAACACCACAAGGCAGACTTCTCTAAATAAGCAAAATCAATTCAGATAATGTTTTCACCTTATTTGCTTTTTCCCAAAGTTTTAAATTTTTACATTATGACAATAAAACCAAATATCTTCGATAACAATCTTAGAATTTTTCTTAAGTGATAGCCAAATAGGCAGAGCCAAGATGATGGAGAGTAGACAGGTTTTTGTCTGAATTCTTCCTGATTTCCCTCAGAAAAACACCAGATCAAGTCTGAATGGGTTTTGAAGTGACAGAACCCATAGATATTTGCGTAGATATAGCAAATTTCCAGGAAAGTATGTTTTGGAAGAACTTCAAGAAAGGTCTGTCGCAATTGAACAGTGGCAGGGAGGAGGAACAAGGGGCAGTTTACAGGCCAGCACAGCGCAATGCAGCGTAGTTTAGTATAAGGAGACCCAGGGCAGAGAGCCTTCTGGCTGCTGGAAAAATCTAGGGTGAGGCTCATAGTCAAAATAAAGCAGCTTGTGCTACTCTGTCCTGGTTCAGAAGCCAGTGAATCAGCAGATTAACTGTGAGACCTCCAATGCAACTACAGAAGGTAAATAATAAGCCCTTGAACCCAAGAATAATGAGGGCCACACCCATTCAGCACAGAAGGGAAGACAGCTGCTGAAGCCAGCAGCACCAACCCCAGGGCATCGTGAAGCCACTGTTGCCTACAGAGGAAGCTTAGGACAATCTCCTCTTTGCTCTATGAGCAGACCTCAACCTTTAAAAAGGAGCAAAAAAGCAAACAACAACAACAACAACAACAAAACCCCCCAAATTCTCTCACCGTAGGGAGTTTTTATGGAGGCAAAGAAGAACAGACTTCAAACCCTGAAAACACAAAGGTAAAACATTACCAGATAAAGCCTCAAAGAGTGATATAAATTGGTTTCCACCTCACAAGGCTCTCTTAGAAGAATTCAAAATTGTTCTTAAGGTTGGACTTCCAGCCAAGATGGCGGAGAGGAGGCACACAGCTGTGTAAGCTCCGCGTTTTTCTCTCAGAATCCATTTCATTACAAGCCTCTGAATTAATGCTTGACTGAAAAAAAAAAACCATAAATACTTACCAAGATAAGATATCCTTGAAATTCACTGGGAAAGGTCTGTTTTTGCTCGAGGGCGGGGACGGTTTTAGATTGGGCACAGGCTGAGGGCAGGCAGCAGCAGCGAGAGCACGGGAGCTCACAGCCGAGTAGACCAGAGAGGGGGTGGGGTGTGATCTCAGCCATCTCTGGGGGGGGTGCTTTGCTACAGGATTGGATACTTTGCCCTAGCAGCAAGTCAGTAGCCCAGCAGGGAAGCTAAAAACACCGGGGGTGAAGAATACAACCTGAAACAGCTGGAGTCTCTCAAGATCTGGCCACCCCTCCCCCACAGTGTCTGAGCACACTCTCTGAGTCTCAGAGTGCAGGCGCAGCACAGTCCTGTAAGTGCCTCGCTGCTGCCCCCACAGTCTGTAGAGGAAGCTGGGTAACACCACCCAGCCCCTCCCCCAACAAAGCAGACTCCATTTAGGGGTTTTTTCTTTTTCCTAGTTTGTCATTGATTCTTCTCTGACAAAATGCGCAAAAAACTGAAAAGGATTTTAACGCTTGACAGCTTATATACAGATAGAGAGCAGACTCTAAACTCTGAGGTGACTAAAAACAGAATGTCTTCAGGTGAATCCCCAAAGGAGGAGATCATCTGTTCCTCAGCAGAGATGAATCTCATAGAAGAAATTAAAAAGGCTCTCACAAGAGAGTTGGAAGAAAAATGGGAAAAGGAGAGAAAGGCTTGGAAAGAGAGTCTGGAGAAGTCATCCCACTCATTTAAAGACAGAGTGGATAAAGAAATAAAATCCTTGAAAAATAGGATTAGTAAACTGGAAACAGATAATAGCTCTCTAAAAAACAAAATTGGCGAAATGGAAAAAAATTCCATAGAACAAAAGAACTCAATTGGACAATTAGAAAAAGATATTTAAAAAGTGAGTGAAGAAAATACCTCATTGAAAATCAGAATGGAACAAATGGAATTGAATGACTCGAGGAGACAAGAAGAATCAGTCAAGCAAATCCAAAAAAAATCAAACAATGGAAAAGAATGTGAAATACCTTCTTGGGAAAACAACAGACCTGGAAAACAGATCCAGGAGAGACAATCTGAAAATTATTGGACTCCCAGAAAAGTATGATGAAAAAAAGAGCCTGGGCACTATCTTCCAGGAAATTATCAAAGAGAACTGCCCAGAAGTCATAGAAACAGAGAGTAAAATAGACATTGAAAGAATTCATCGATCACCTACTGAAAGGGATCCTAAAATCAAAACACCAAGAAATATAGTGGCCAAATGTCAGAACCCTCAGACGAAGAAAAAATACTGCAAGCGGCTAGAAAAACCCAATTCAAGTACCGAGGAGCCATAATAAGGATCACCCAGGATCTAGCAGCATTCACATTAAAGGATCGAAGGGCCTGGAATATGATATTCCGAAAGGCTAAGGAACTTGGTATGCAACCAAAATTAACTTAACCCACCTAGAATGAGCATCTTTTTCCAGGGAAGAAGATGGACATTCAACGAAGTAAGCGAATTTCACCTATTTTTGATGAAAAAGCCAGAACTTAACAAAAAGTTTGATCTACAAATATAGAACTCAAGAGAAATCTAAAAAGGTAAAGATTAATCTTGGGAACTATATTTCTGATATAAGTGTATAAAGAATACATGTATACCTTGTTCTAGAAACTACATGTGGAAAGGACATTGTACCAGAAAAAGGGTAAAGTGGGGTACTACATCTCATGAAGAGGCAAAGGAAACCTATTATATGAGAGAAAAAATAGAGGGGGACGAATATAGTGGGTATCTTAGTGCCTTCAGAATTGGCTTTAAGAGAAAAATTTTAAACATATTCAATTTATGGTGAAACTTCTCCCTCATTGAAAAGTGAGAAGGGAAAAGTGAAAAGGGAAGAATAAGCTAAGCGGAAGGGAATACAGAAACTGGGAGGGAAAGGGGTAAGACAGGGGGAGGAATTCTAAGGTGGGGGGGGAGAGATACTAAAAAGGGAGGGCCGTGAGAAGCAAGTGGAGCTCATAAGCTTAATACTGGGAAAGGGGGTAAGAGGGAAAGAAGGGAGAAAAGCATAAACAGGGGTTAACAAGATGTCAAGTAATAAAGAATTGGTTATTTTAACCATAAATGTGAACAGGGTAAACTGCCCCATAAAGAGGAAGCAGTTAGCAAAATGGAAAGCCAGAATCCTACAATACGTTGTTTACAGGAAACACACCTGAAGCAGGGAGATACATGCAGGTTAAAGGTAAAAGGTTGGAGCAAAATCTACTATGCTTCAGGTGAAGTCAAAAAAGCAGGGGTAGCCATCCTGATTTCAGACCAGGCTAAAGCAAAAACTGATCTAATTAAAAGAGATAAGGAAGGGCACTATATCTTGCTAAAGGGTAGCATGGATAATGAAGCAATACCAATATTAAACATATATGCACCACATGCTATAGCATCTAAATTCTAAAAAGAGAAATTAAGAGAGCTGTAAGAAGAAATAGATAGCAAAACTATAATAGTGGGAGATCTCAACTTTGCATTCTCAGAATTAGATAAATCAAACCACAAAATAAATAAGAAAGAAGTCAAAGAGGTAAATAGAATACTAGAAAAATTAGATATGATAGATCTCTGGAGAAAATGTAATGGAGACAGAAAGGAGTACACTTTCTTTTCAGCAGTTCATGGAACCTATACAAAAATTGATCATATATTAGGACATAAAAACCTCAAACTCAAATGGAGTAAGGCAGAAATAGTAAATGCATCCTTTTCAGACCACGATGCAATGAAAATTACATTCAACAAAAAGCCAGGGGAAAGTAGACCAAAAAATAATTGGAAACTAAATAATCTCATACTAAAGAATGATTGGGTGAAACAGCAAATCATAGACATAATTAGTAACTTCACCCAAAAAAAACGATAATAATGAGACATCATACCAAAATGTATGGAATGCAGCCAAAGCAGTAATAAGGGGAAATTTCATATCTCTAGAGGCCTATTTGTATAAAATAGAGAAAGAGAAGGTCAATGAACTGGGCTTGAAACTAAAAATGCTAGAAAAGGAACAAATTAAAAACTCCCAGTCAAACACTAAACTTGAAATTCTAAAAATAAAAGGAGAGATCAATAAAATTGAAAGTAAAAAAAACTATTGAATTAATTAATAAAACTAAAAGTTGGTTCTATGAAAAAACCAACAGAATAGACAAACCTTAGTAAATCTGATTAAAAAAAGGAAAGAGGAAAATCAAATTGTTAGTCTTAAAAATGAAAAGGGAGAACTCGCCACTAACGAAGAGGAAATTAGAAGAATAATTAGGAGTTACTTTGCCCAACTTTATGCCAATAAATTTGACAACTTAAATGAAATAGAAGAATACCTCCAAAAATATAGCTTGCTCACTAACAGAGGAAGAAATAAATATCCTAAACAGTCCCATCTCAGAAAAAGAAATAGAATAAACTATCAACCAACTCCCTAAGAAAAAATCCCCAGGACCAGATGGATTTACATGTGAATTCTACCAAACATTTAAAGAACAATTAACTCCAATGCTAAACAAACTATTTGAAAAAATAAGGATTGAAGGAGTCCTACAAAAGTCCTTTTATGACACAGACTTCTTACTGATACCTAAACCAGGTAGGTTGAAAACAGAGAAAGAAAATTATACACCAATCTCCCTAATGAATATTGATGCTAAAATCTTAAATAAAATATTAGCAAAAAGATTATAGAAAATCATCCCCAGGATAATACACTATGACCAAGTAGGATTTATATCAGGAATGCAGGGCAAGTTCAATATTAGGAAAACTAGTAGCATAACTGACTATATCAATAACCAAGCAAACAAAAACCATATGATAATCTTAATAGATATAGAAAAAGCATTTGATATAATCCAACATCCATTCCTAATAAAAACACTTGAGAGCATAGGAATAAATGGACTTTTCCTTAAAATTGTCAGGAGCATATATTTAAAACCGTCAGTAAGCATCATATGCAATGGGGAAAAACTGGAACCTTTCCCAGTAAGATCTGGAGTGAAGCAAGGTTGCCCACTATCACTATTATTATTCAATATTGTATCAGAAACACTAGCCTCTGCCATAAGAGTAGAGAAACGGAGTAAAGGAATTAGAGTAGGCAATGAGGAAACCAAACTATCACTTTTTGCAGATGATATGATGATATACCTAGAGAACCCTAGAGATTCTACAAAAAAGCTATTAGAAATAATTCATAATTTTGGAAAAGTAGCAGGATACAAAATAAATCCCCATAAATCCTCAGCATTTTTATACATCATCAACAAAATCCAACAGCAAGAGATACAAACAGAAATTCCATTCAAAATAACTGTTGATAGCATAAAATATTTAGGAATCTATCTACCAAAGGAAAGTCAGGAATTATATGAGCAAAATTACAAAAAAGTTTCCACACAAATAAAGTCAGACTTAAATAACTGGAAAAATATTAAGTGCTCTTGGATAGGCCGAGCGAATATAATAAAGATGACAATACTCCCTAAACTAATCTATTAATTTAGTGCTATGCCAATCAGACTTCCAAGAAAATATTTTAATGATCTAGAAAAAAATAACAACAAAATTCATGTGGAACAATAAAAAGTCAAGCATCTCAAGGGAATTAATGAAAAAAAATCAAATGAAGGTGGCCTAGCTGTACCTGATCTAAAATTATATTATAAAGCAGCAGTCACCAAAACCATTTGGCATTGGCTAAGAAATAGATTACTTGATCAATGGAAAAGGTTAGGTTCACAAAACAGAATAGTCAACTATAGCAATCTAGTGTTTGACAAACCCAAAGATCCTAACTTTTGGATAAGAATTTGTTATTTGATAAAAACTGCTGGGATAACTGGAAATTAGTATGGAAGAAATTAGGCATGGACCCACACTTAATACCATATACCAAGATAAGATCAAAATGGGTCCATGATCTAGGGATAAAGAATGGAATTATAAATAAATTAGAAGAACATAGGATAGTTTATCTCTCAGACTTGTGGAGGAGAAAGAAATTTGTGACCAAAGATGAACTAGAGACCATTACTGATAACAAAATAGAAAATTTTGATTATATCAATTTTTTAAATAACTTTTTATTGATATAACTCATGGCAGGGCAATTTTTTACATCATCATCCCTTGCATTCACTTCTGTTCCGATTTTTCCCCTCTCTCCTTCCACCCCCTCCCCCAGATGGCAAGCAATCCTTTACACATTGAATAGGTTACAGTATATCTTGGATACAATATATGTGTGCAGAACTGAACAGTTTTCTTGTTGCACAGGGAGAATTGAATTCAGAAGGTATAAATAATCCAGGAAGAAAAACAAGAATGCAAGCAGTTTATATTCATCTCCCAGTGTTCTTTCTTTGGGTGTAGCTACTTCTGCCCATCTTTGATCAATTGAAGCTGAATTAGCTCTCTTTATCGAAGAGATCCACTTCCATCAGAATACATCCTCAAACAGTATCATTGTTGACGTATATAATGATCTCCTGCTTGTGCTCATTTCACTTATCATCAGTTCATGTAAATCTCGCCAGTCCTCTCTGTATTCGTCCTGTTGGTCATTCCTTACAGAACAATAATATTCCATAACGTTCATATACCACAATTTACTCAACCATTCTCCAATTGATGGGCATCCATTTATTTTCCAGCTTCTAGCCATTACAAAGAGGGCTGCCACAAGCATTCTGGCACATATAGGTCCCTTTCCCTTCTTTAGTATCTCTTTGGGATATAAGCCCAGTAGAAACACTGCTGGATCAAAGGTATGCACAGTTTGATAACTTTTTGAGCATAGTTCCAAACTGCTCTCCAGAATGGCTGGATGTGTTCACAATTCCACCAACAATGTATCAGTGTCCCTGTTTTCCCACATCCCCTCCAACATTCCCCATTATCTTTCATATGAGTGGTAATAGTTTCAATTTCATCATCTGAAAATTGTCTGTTCATATCCTTTGACCATTTATCAATTGGAGAATGGTTTGATTTCTTATAAATTAGAGTCAATTCTCTATATATTTTGGAAATGAGGCCTTTATCAGAACTTTTGATTGTAAAAATGTTTTCCCAGTTTATTGTTTACCTTCTAATCTTGGATGTATTTGTTTTGTGTGTACAAAAATTTTTCAATTTGATATAGTCAAATTTTTCTATTTTGTGGTCAATAGTGATCTCTAGTTCTTCTTTGGTCATAAATTCCTCACTCTTCCACAGGTCTGAGAGGTAAACTATCTTATGCTCTTCTAATTTATTTATAATCTCATTCTTTATGCCTAGTTCATGAACCCATTTTGACCTTATCTTGGTGCACGGTGTTAAGTGTGGGTCAATGCCTAGTTTCTGCCATACTAATTTCCAATTTTCCCAGCAATTTTTGTCAAATACTTATCCCAGAAACTGGGGTCTTTGGGTTTGTCAAACATTATATTATTAAAGTTATTGGCTGTTTTGTCCTTTGAACCTAACCTATTCCATTGATCAACTAGTCTATTTCTTAGCCAATACCAGATGGTTTTAGTAACTGCTGCATTGTAATATAATTTTACATCTGGTACAGCTAGGCCACCTTCATTTGATTTTTTTTTTCATTAATTCCCTTGAAATTCTTGACCTTTTGTTTTTCCATATGAACTTTGTTGTTATTTTTTCTAGTTCATTAAAGTAGTTTTTTGGGAGTCTGATTGGTATAGCGCTAAATAAATAGATTAATTTAAGTAGTATTGTCATCTTTATTATATTTGCTTGCCCAATCCAAGAGCATTTAATATTTTTCCAGTTGGTTAGATCAGACTTAATTTGTGTGGAAAGTGTTTTGTAGATTTGCTCATAAAGTTTCTGATTTTCCGTTGGCAGATAGATTCCTAAATATTTTATACAATCAGTAGTTACTTTAAATGGAATTTCTTTTTTGTAACTCTAACTGTTGGATTTTGTTCGTGATATATAAGAATGCTGATGGCTTATGTGGGTTTATTTTATACCCTGCAACTTTGCTGAAGGTGTGGATTGTTTCTAATAACTTTTTAGTAGAGTCTCTGGGGTTCTCTAAGTATACCATCATATCATCAGCAAAGAGTGATAATTTGGTTTCCTCATTGCCTATTCTTATTCCTTTAATCTCTTTCTCAACTCTTATTGCCAAAGCTAGCATTTCTAATGCAATATTAAATAGTAACAGTGATAGTGGGCAACCTTGTTTCACTCCTGATCTTACTGGGAATGGTTGTAGTTTGTCCCCGTTACATATGATGCTTACTGCTGGTTTTAAATAGATGCTACTGATTATTTTAAGGAAAAGTCCATTTATTCCTATACTCTCAAGAGTTTTTAATAGTAATGGATGTTGGATTTTAGCAAATGCTTTTTCTGCATCTATTGAGATGATCATATGGTTTTTGTTAATTTGATTATTAATATGGCCAATTATACTGATAGTTTTCCTAATTGTGAACCAGCCCTGTATTCCTAGTATAAATCCTACTTGATCATGGTGTATTATCCTGGGGATCATTTTCTGTAGTCTTTTTGCTAATATCTAGCATCAATATTCATTAGGGAGATAGGTCTATAATTTTCTTTCTCTTGTTTTCAACCTACCTGGTTTAGGTATCAGTACCATGTCTGTGTCATAAAAAGAATTTGGTAGGACTCTTTCATTCCCTATTTTTTCAAATAGTTTATAAAGCATTGGGGCTAATTGTTATTTGAATGTTTGGTAGAATTCACATGTAAATCCATCTGGTCCCGGGGATTTTTTTTTTAGGGAGTTGATTAACAGCTTCTTCTATTTCTTTTTCTGAAATGAGACTATTTAAGCAATTTACTTCCTCCTCTGATAATCTGGGAAGCCTATATTTTTGGAGGTAGTCATAAATTTCGCTTAGGTTATCAAATTTATTGGCATAAAGTTGGGCAAAGTAACCCCATATTATTTCTTTAATTTCCTCTTCATCAGTGGAAAGTTCTCCTTTTTCATTTTTAAGACTGCTAATTTGATTTCCTTCTCTCCTTTTTCTAATCAGATTTACCAAAGGTTTATCGATTTTATTGGTTTTTTCATAAAATCAACTCTTAGTTTTATTTATTAGTTCAATAGTTTTTTTTTTTTTTTACTTTTTGTATTATTAATTTCTCCTTTTAATTTTAGAATTTCAAGTTTAGCAATTGATTGGGGGTTTTTAATTTGGTCTTTTTCTAACTTTTTAAGTTGCAGGCCCAATTCATTGATCTTCTCTTTTTCTATTTTATTCAAATAAGCCTCTAAGGATATAAAATTTTCCCTTATTACTGCTTTGGCTGCATCCCATAAATTTTTATATGATGTCTCACCGTTGTCATTATCTTGAGTGAAATTATTAATTGTGTCTATAATTTGCTGTTTCACCCAATCATTCTTTAAGATGAGATTATTTAGTTTCCAATTACTTTTTGGTCTATTTACACCTAACTTTTTGTTGAATGTAGTTTTTATTGCATTGTGATCTGAAAAGAAAGCATTTACTATTTCTGCCTTCCTGCATTTAATTTTGAGGTCTTTAGTCCTAATATATGGTCAATTTTTGTGTAGGTTCCATGAACTGCTGAGAAGAAAGTTACTCCTTTCTGTCACCATTCAGTTTTCTCCAGAGATCTATCATACCTAACTTTTCTAATATTCTATTTACCTCTTTAATTTCTTCCTTATTTGTTTTGTGATTTGATTTGTCTAAATCCGAGAGTGCAAGGTTGAGATCTCCCACTATTATAGTTTTGCTGTCTATTTCTTCTCGCAACTCTCTTAACTTCTCCTTTAGGAAGTTAGATGCTATACCACTTGGTGCATATATGTTTAATACTGTTATTGCTTCATTGTCTATAGTACCCTTAAGCAAGATATAGTTTCCTTCCTTATCTCTCTTAATTAGATCAATCTTTGCTTTTGCTTGATCTGAGATAAGGATGGCTACCCCTGCTTTTTTGACTTCACCTGAAGCATAATAGATTCTACTCCAGCCTTTTACCTTTACTCTGTATGTATCTCCCTGTTTTAAATGTGTTTCCTGTAAACAACATATTGTAGGGTTCTGACTTTTAATCTAGTCTGCTATCCACCTACACTTTATGGGAGAGTTCATCTCATTCACATTTATGGTTAAAATAACCAATTCTGCATTTCCTGCCATCCTAATATCCCCAGATTATACTTTTCTTTTTCTTGCCCTCCTTCCCTTCTTCCCTAGTATTAAACTTATTGGTCCCACTAACGTCACACAGCTTTCCCTCTTTAGTATCTCTCCTTCCTCCCTTGGAATCCCTTCCCCTTTCTTGTACCCTTCCCTTATTACTCTTTTTCCTTCTCCCTTTTCCTCTCCCACTTTTTAATGAAGTGAGAGAAGAATCTGTGTAAAACAAATATGTTAATTGTTTCCTCTTTGAGCCAACTCTGATGAGAGTAGGATTCACACAATGTTCCTCCCCCTCTCTAAGTTCCCTCATATATGAGGGTTTCCTCTGCCTCATTGTCGCATGTAGTTTCCCTCTTTTTATCTCCCTTCTTCCCTTTTTTCTGGCACTATCCCCTTTCCATTTCTACTTCCCTTTTTTATGTTATATCGGTAAAATCAAATTATACATATGATTTTCATGTATATTCACAACAGAAATACAGTTCTCAAGAGTTCCTTTTACCTTTTTCTACTTCTCTTGATTCCTGTTGTTGGAGATCAAAATTTTTGTTTAAGTCTGGTTTTTTCCTTAGAAACAGATGGAATTCCTCTATTTCATTAAATGTCTATCTTCTTCCGTGGAAAAAATTACTCAGCTCAGTTGGGTAGTTTATTCTTGGCTGCATTCCAAGCTCTTTTGCCTTTCAGAATATCGGATTCCAGGCCCTTTGATCCTTTAATGTTGAGGCAGCCAGATCTTGCATGAACCTTATTGTGGCATCTCGGTATTTGAACTGTTTTTTCCTGGCTGCTTGTAAAATTTTTTTCTTTAGTCTGAAAATTCTGAAATTTGGCCACAATATTCCTTGGAGTCTTTATTTTACGGTCTTTTTCAGAAGGTGTTCGATGAATTCTTTCAACGCCTATTTTCCCTTCCAGTTCTATTACTTCTGGGCAGTTCTCTTTGATGATTTCCTATAAAATAGTATGTAGGCTCTTTGTTTCATCATAATTTTCTGGTAGTCCGATGATCCTCAGGTTATCTCTCCTTGATCTATTTTCTAGGTCTGTTGTTTTTCCAAGTAAATATTTGACATTTTTTTCCAATCTTTCATTTTTTTGGTTTTGCTTGACTGATTCTTGATGTCTCAATGAATCAGTCATTTCTATTTGTTCAGTTCTGATTTTTAGTGAGTTATTTTCTTCATTAGCTTTTTTTTTTTACTTCTTTTTGTATATGTCCAATTGAGTTGTTTTGCTCTATGGAATTTTTTTCCATTTCACTAATTTTTTTTTTTTTTTTAGTGAGTTATTTTCTTTTTCCAATTCGCAAACTCTATTTCCCTGCACTTCTTGGGAGTTTTTTACCTTTTCCAATTCACATTTCAGGAAGTTGTTTTCTTTTTCCACTTTATCAAATTTTTCTTTTAGTGAGTTATGTGCCTTTCCCCATTTCTCTTCTAGCTCTCTTTTAAGGTTTTTAATAGTCTTTTCTAGGAGAGCCTTTTGTATTGGAGACCCACAATCGTCTGGAGACTGTCTGCTATTAATCTCTTTAGGGTTGAAAAGCTGTTCTCTTTCTGTGTAGAAACTATCAATCGTTCTTTTGATTTTTTTACTCATGTTGTTAAAGCCTGTAAGGTCTGCCTTCAGAGCCAGAAGGTTACCAGCTTCCTCTGCAGAGCAGTGAAAGGTATATGGACAGGTAGCTGTCCTGCCAACTGGCTACAAAAAGCAGCGAGGTACTGGAGTGCTCTGGGAAAGAGTTCCCCACCCGAAAGTAACTCAGGCCTGCAGGGCTGCGCTGGGAAAGTGCCCTTGAAAGAACCCAGGCTGTGTGAGATAATGACTGCCCTGGGGCTAGATGCTGAACATTGAGAGTTTCACTTCCCAAGCCAAATCCTGCCTTGGGGCTGTGGGTGTTAGCAGTTGAGCATTGAATGTATTTGCAGGGACCAGAATTGTCTGCCCCAGAAGAGCAGTCAGCTGGGGAGGTTCTATTGCCCCAGGCCGAGCCCCCCACTCTGCCGATCAGAGGCTGTCCAGGCTGTGCCCCCTTGTCGTGCAGATTAGTAACTGCCCCTGCAAAAGCCCCAAACTGCCGGATGTGGCCGCAGGGCTGCAGTAAAGTCTGCCTGACTCACTTCCAGGTTTGAGGGGTTACAGTCAGATCTCGTTAGGTTCTGGCGGTTTTTAGAGGACCCGCTGTTTTAGGCTTTAACTTCTCTGCCAGTTTACTGTTTTGTAATCAAGGCAGAGCAGTTAGCCTATAGCAGAGTCGTCTCTATAACTTCTCTAGCTAAAGAGATCACCCCCGCCCCTGGTCTGCTCAGGACGCTAGCCTCTCACTGCCTGTGCTAGTCTGTTCCTGGCCCCTCAGGACAAACCTTTCCTTGCGATCTTCCGGATGGGCTGGTAAGTTGTAGTGCTTCTAATCTTCATGAATTTAAGTAGTGAAGAGTTATTTTTGAGGCTGCATTAAATAGTTGGTTATGAGAGGAATGAGAGGAACTTAGGGAGTCGTGTGTGCCTGCTCCGCCATCTTGGCTCCGCCCCCGTCATCTGATTATATCAAATTAAAAAGCCTTTGTACAAACAAAACTAATGCAAACAAGATTAGAAGGGAAGCAACAAACTGGGAAAACATCTTCACAGTTAAAGGTTCTGATAAAGGCCTCATTTCCAAAATATATAGAAAACTGACTCAAATTTATAAGAAATCAAGCCATTCTCCAATTGATAAATAGTCAAAGGATATGAACAGAAAATTTTCAGATGAAGAAATTGAAACTATTTATAGACATATGAAAATATGCTCCAAATCATTATTAATCAGAGAAATGCAAATTAAGACAACTCTGAGATACCACTACACACCTGTCAGATTGGCTAAGATGACAGGAAAAAATAATGATGAATGTTGGAGGGGATGTGGGAAACCTGGGACACTGATGCATTGTTGGTGGCATTGTAAACGAATCCAACCATTCTGGAGAGCAATCTGGAATTATGCCCAAAAAGTTATCAAACTGTGCATACCCTTTGATCCAGCAGTGTTACTTCTGGGCTTATATCCCAAAGAAATACTAAAGAAGGGAAAGGGACCTGTATGTGCCAAAATGTTTGTGGCAGCCCTGTTTGTAGTGGCTAGAAAGTGGAAATTGAATGGATGCCCATCAATTGGAGAATGGCTAGGTAAATTGTGGTATATGAATGTTATGGAATATTATTGTTCTGTAAGAAATGACTAGCAGGATGAATACAGAGAGGCTTGGAGAGACTTACATGAACTGATGCTAAGTGAAATGAGCAGAACCAGGAGATCATTATACACTTCGACAACGATATCCTATGAGGATGTATTCTGATGGAAGTAGATTTCTTTGACACAGAGACCTAACTGAGTTTCGATTGATAAATGATGGACAGAAGCAGCTACACCCAAAGAAAGAACACTGGGAAACGAATGTGAACTATTTGCATTTTTGTTTTTCTTCCCGGGTTATTTTTACCTTCTGAATCCAATTCTCCCTGTGCCACAAGAGAACTGTTCGGTTCTGCAAACATATATTGTATCTAGGATATACTGCAACATATCTAGCATATATAGGACTGCTTGCCATCTAGGGGAGGGGGTGGAGGAAAGGAGAGGAAAAATCGGAACAGAAGTGAGTGCAAGGGATAATGTTGTAAAAAAAATTACCCTGGCATGGATTCTGTCAATATAAAGTTATTATAAAATAAATTTTTTTTTTAAAAATTGATCTTAAAAGAGTGAAGAAAAATGTGGAAAGGAAATGAGCTGTGGAAAAGGAAACACAGAAATTCTCTTAAGAAATACAGTCCTAAAGAATAATTTTGGCAAACTAGACAGAGAAAACAACTCCTTGAAAATTAGAATTTCTGAAATGGAAAAAAAAAAAAAAAGAATGCAGCAAATAAAATAACTCATTTAAAAGTTCAACTGGCTAAATGCAAAGGGAGATAAAAAAGCTAACAGAAGAAAATAATTCACAAAAAAATAGGACAAATGGAAGAAAATTATTGAATGAAGAATCAGTCAAACAAAAGCAAAAAAAAAAAAAAAAAGTAAAAACAAAAAATAAAAAACCTATAGAATATTTCATCACAAAATCAACTGACCTGGAAAATACATCCAGGAGCAACAATTTAAGAATTATTGTATTACCTGAAAACTACGATGAGAAAAAGCCTAGACAACATCTTTTAAGAGATCATCAAGGAAAACTGCCCTGATGTCCTAGAATTAGGGGTTAAAATAACCATTGAAAGAAACCACCAATCACTTCCTGAAAGAGAAGGTGAAAATGAAAATTCCAAGTAATACTGTAGGTAAATTCCAGAATTATCAGATGAAAGAGAAAATGTTTCAAGCAGTCAGAAACAATTCAAATATGGAAGAACCACAATCAGGATTACCCAGGACCTACCAGCATCCATTTTAAAGGATCAAAGAGTCTGGAATATGACAGGAGGAATATGACAAAGGAACTTGGACAGTAGCTAAAAATTAACTATTCAGCAAAATTAAGCATTATCTTTCAGGGAAAAAATGAACATTCAATAAAATAGGGGATTTTCATTTTTTATGATGAACAGACCAGAGCTGAACAGAAACTGTGTTTCTCAAATACATAAACAAAAAGATAAAAAGGGAAGAAAAAAAAATTTAAGCTAAAATGTTTATATCAGATGACATGTTTAACTCTTGAGAACTGTATATTAGCAGTATACCTTAGAATGTATAGATATAACTTGATGTTACTGTGATGATATAAAAAAGAAGTTATGGGTAGAAAAGTGATAGTAGAAAAGTACTGGAAGAAGAGGGAAGGGGGTGATAAAATGGGGTAAATTATATTACATAAAGAGGCAAAAAAAGACCTATTACAATTGAGGGAAATAAGAGAAGGAGATGAACATTGTTTGAACCTTAATCACATTGGATTTGGCTCAAAGAGAGCATACCAGACATATTTGGTTTAATATAGAAATCTGTCTCATCCTACAGGGAAGGAGATGAAAAGGGAAAAATAAAAGGAGGTAACAAAAGGGAGAAGACAAGTAGAAGGGGAAGGGATAAAAAAAAAGGGAGGGATTGTAAAGAGGGAAAGCAGATTGAGGGAGATGGTAATCAGAAACAAAACATTAGTAAGGAGGGAAAGGGGGAAAAGAGAAAAATGTAACTTGGGGGAAAATGAGATGGTGGGAAATACAGAGTTAGTAATTTTATTTGTGAATGTGAATGGGATGAACTCTCCCATAAAACAGAAGGGGATAGCAGATTGGATTAAAAGTCAGAATCCTAAATTATACTGTTTATAAGAAAGACATTTAAAGCACAGTGATATATACAGAGTGAAGGAAAAAGACTGGAGAACAATCTATTATGCTTTATCTAAAGTAAAAAAAAAAAAAAAAAGTGGGGGTAGCAATCCTGATCTCAGATAAAACAAAAGCAAAAATAGACCTAATTAAAAGAGATAAGAAAGGAAACTACATCTTCCTAAATGGTACCACAGACAATGAAGTAATATCAATATTAAACATATATGAACCAAGAGGTTTAGCATCCAATTCCTAGAGAAGTTAAAGAGAGCTGCAAGAAGAAATAGACAGCAAAGCTATACTAGAGAGAGATCTCAACCTTGCTGTCACAGAAGTAGATAAATTGAACCACAAAATAAATAAGAAAGAAGTTAAGTAGGTAAATAGAATTTTAGAAAAGTTAGGTATAGACCTTTGCAGAAACTTGATGGAGACAGAAAGGAATAAACTATTTTCTTGGTAGTACTTGCAACCTACACAAAAATTAACCTTGTATTAGAGCATAAAAACATCAGAATCAAATGCAAAAAGGCAGAAATAGTAAATATATCTTTTTCAGACCATGTTGCAATAAAAATTACATGTAATAAAAGGGCCATGGAAAAACAGACCAAAAATTAATTGTAAACTAAATAATCTAATCCTAGAGAATGAATGAGTGAAACAATAAATCATGGACACACCTGAAAATTTCATCCAAGAGAATGACATTAATGAGACAACATACTAAAATTTATGAGGTGCAACTAAAGCAGTTCTTAGAGGAAGTTTTATATTTCTAGATGCTTACTTGCATAAAATAGAGAAAGAGAAGATCAATGAATAGGGAATGCAACTAAAAATGTCAGAAAAAGAACAAATTAAAAAAATTAAATACCAAATTTGAAATTCTGGAAATTAAAGGGAGATTAATAAAATTAGAGTTAAGAAAATTATTGAATAAACAAAACTAAATGTCAGCTTTATGAAAAACTCAAAATAGATAAAACTTTAGTTAATTTGATTAGAAAAAGTTAAAGAAAATCAAATTGTTAATATCAAAAATGAAAAGGGTGAACTTTTCACCAATGAAGAGGAAATTAGAGCAATAATTAGGAGCTATTTCGCTTAAGTGTATGCCAATAAATCTGATAATCTAAGTGAAATGGATAAATATTTACAAAAATATGGATTTCTGAGATTAACAAAGGAGGAAATAAATTACTTAAATAGTGCCATTTTGGAAAAGGAAATTGAACAAACTATTAAATCAACTCCCTAAGAAAAAAACCTCCAGAGCCAGATGAATTTATATATAAATTTTAACAAATATTTAAAGAACAATTAATTCTGATAATATGCAAAATATTTGGAAAAATAGGAAAAAAGAGTCCTACCAAATTTCTTTTATGACACAGATATGGTGCTGATATCTAAACCAGGTATGTTAAAAATAGAGAAAGGAAATTATAGATCAATTTCGCTAGAAATGTTGATGCAAAAATCTTAAATAAAATATTAGCAAAGAGATTACAGCAAGTTATCACCAGGATAATGATAATACACCTTTGCCAAGTAGAATTTATACTAGGAATGCAAGACTGTTTAAAAAAATGTAGTTCTTAGCAAAACTATGAGCTTAATTGACTATATCAATAACCAAACTAACAGAAATAATGATTTTTCCATAGATGAAGAAAAAGCATTTGACAAAATTCAACATCCATTTTTATTAAAAACACTAGAGAGTATAGGAATAAATGAAGTTTTCCTTAAATTGTAATGGGGATAAATTGGAACCATTCCCACCAGGATCAGGGGTGAAACAAGGTTGCCCACTATCACCATTACTATTCAATATTTTATTAAAAAATATTAGCTTTAGCAATAAAAGAAAAAAAAAGAAATGAAAAGATTTAGAGTATACAATGAGGAAACTCTTTGCAGATGATATGATAGTATACTTAGAGAATCCTAGAGAATCAACTAAAAACTACTAGAAATAATTCACAACTTTAGCAAAATTGCAAGAAACAAAATAAATCCACATAAATCATCAGATTTCTATGTTACCCACAAAGCCCAGCAATAAGAGATAAAAAGAAAAATTCCATTTAAAGTAAAACTGTGGATAATATAAAATATTTGGGAGTCTACCTGCCAAGACAGAGTTAGGAATTATATGAACACAATTACAAAACACTTTCCACACAAAAAAAGTCAGGTCTAATCAGCTGGACAAGTATCAAGTGCTCATAGGTAGACCAAGCTATTATAATAAAAATGACAATTTCCCCCAAAATTACTTTACACAGCTAGAAAAAATAATAAAGTTCATCTGGAAGAAGAAAATTTAAGAATTACAAGGGAATTAATGAAAAAAAAAGCAAATGAAAATGGCCCAGCTGTATCAGACCTAAGACTATATTACAAAGCAATGGAACATCAAAACTATTTGATACTGGCAAAAAAAAAAAAAAAAAAGAGTGGTGGATAAATAAAATAGGTTAGGTATTCAAGACATAGTAGTCAATGACTATCTAGTGTTTAACAAGCCCAAAGACCCCAGCTTTTGTGATAAGAACTCATTATTTGACAAAAATTGTGGGAAAATTGGAAATTAGTATGGCAGAAACTAGGCATTGGCCCTCACTTAACACCCTCTATCAAGATAAGGTTGAAATGGGTTCATGTCTAAATCATGACACATACAGGTCCCTTTCCCTTCTTTAGTATCTCTTTGGGGTATAAGCCCAGTAGAAACACTGCTGGATCAAAGGGTATGCACAGTTTGATAACTTTTTAAGCATAGTTCCAAATTGCAGAGAAATGTAAATTAAGATAAGAAAGAATGATACTATAAGCAAATTGTAAGAACAAAGGATAGTCTACCTCTCAGATCTATGGAGAAGGAAGGAATTTGTGGCCAAAGAACTAGAGTATATTATGGAATGCAAAATGAATAATTTTGATTTATTAAGTTAAAAATTTTTGTACAAACAAAACCAATGCAGACAAGATTAGAAGGGAAACAGTAAATAGGGGGAAATTCTTTACATCCAAATATAAAGGCCTTATTTCTAAAATATATAGAGAAGTGACTCAAATTTATGAGAATACAAACCATTCTGTAACTGATAGTCAAAGGATATGAACAAATTCTCAGATGAGGAAATTAAAACTACTGCTAGTAATATGAAAAAATGCTCTAAATCACTTCTGGTCAGAGAAATGTAATTTTTTTTAAAATAACTTTTTATTGACAGAACCCATGCCAGGGTAATTTTTTTACAACATTATCCCTTGCACTCACTTCTGTTCCGATTTTTCCCCTCCCTTTTTCTATCCCCTCCCCCAGATGGCAAGCAGCCTTTACATGTTAAATTAGTTACAGTATATTCTAGATACAATATATGTGTGCAGAACCGAAGAGTTCTCTTGTTGCACAGGGAGAATTGGATTCAGAAGATATAAATAACCCGGGAAGAAAAACAAAAATGCAAGCAGTTTATATTCATTTCCCAGTGTTCTTTCTTTGGGTGTAGCTGCTTCTGTCCATCTTTGATCAATTGAAACTGAATTAGTTCTCTTTATCGAAGAGATCCACTTCCTTCAGAATACATCCTCATACAGTATCGTTGTTGAGGTATATAATGATCTCCTGGTTCTGCTCATTTCACTTAGCATCGGTTCATGTAAGTCTTGCTAGTCCTCTCTGTATTCATCCTGCTGGTCATTTCTTACAGAACAATAATATTCCATAACGTTCATATACCACAATTTATTCAACGATTCTCCAATTGATGGGCATCCGTTCATTTTCCAGTTTCTAGCCACTACAAATAGGGCTGCCACAAACATTTTGGCACATACAGGTCCCTTTCCCTTCTTTAGTATCTCTTTGGGGTATAAGCCCAGTAGAAACACTGCTGGATCAAAGGGTATGCACAGTTTGTTAACTTTTTAAGCATAGTTCCAAATTGCAGAGAAATGTAAATTAAGATAACTCTGAAGTACTACTATACACCTCTCAGATTGGCTGATAGGAAAAGATAATAACGAATGTTGGAGGGGATGTTGGAAAACCGGAACACTTTTTTTGAAGTGTTGAAACTTTTCTAGCATAAATTATCAATAACTACTTGAAAAAATATTCAAAAGCACTAGTACAGTGGTATTTCAGTACTCATCATTAATTAATTCCAGAAGACATAATGAGTGGCAAAAATAAGTACTAAATGAATTTTTCCCATAAGGAATATATTTCAGTTTACAGCTTAACCATGCCTCTCAACCAAATTCCTTTAATGGGGCAAGTGAGGCTTCCAGCTACAGACATACAAGCTAGCCCAGCCACATTACTCCCTTCTTGACCCAACTCAATTTATGAGAAGAACCTCAACCCCCATGCTGTCCAAGCTTCCTTGGGAGGGAGGAATGCAGTCTGCTGGATGTGAAGGCAGAAGCCATGGGAGACTGAAGGCTTCCAGGACTCCTGGATGCTCCATTGCCTTCACCACCATTCCTACTGAGCATACTGGACGCTCCATGTTCCTTTTAATACTATTTTGGGGCATACAACCTAAGCATCATAAGCTCCAATCCGACAGTCCTAAGCACTGGGGAGGAGCTGCCCAAAAGCCAAGGGAAATAACAGTGGCAGCAGGAATTTAGGCAGTAGCCTAGCCAACCTCACGTCCCTAGTGCTCAACCGAGACAACAACCAAGGGCAATGAAGACTGAGCAAGCATCAAGTGCTGAAGTAGTGTCTTCTAGTTGAAATGTGTCAAATACTGTATTTGGTGAATTTCAAAGTAGACAGGTACAGAGGTACCTGTAGAGAACCAGAACTCTGGAGAAGTATAGTTGAAAGAAGTATACTTGAAACAAGGTGTTAACTCAGAGGAACTGATGAGACAATGGTTATCTAGTTTATACATATTTAGTACTTAGCATGGTAATGTAATAGTTCTCTACTTCACACATATTCAGTATGCTGTAATGATGTAATTGTAATAGGATAACTGGGAACAGGAAGTCAGACTGACAAACTGGCAGACTGGCAGACTGCTGAGGGAGAATGGGTCAAACTATGACAGACACAAGCTGTGAAGGGGACAATAAAGACTTTGGACTCTATTCTTGTCCATTCTCATGGTGACTATCCAACAGAGACCAAGGCTCTGCCAGAGGACCACCAGAAAGCTAGTCCAAACATTACAAGTACCAATATAATCAGAAATATCAATTAAAAACAAACATGAGATATTATTACCAACAGGTATTTAAAGGCAATTAAAACTTGATACGTCCAAAACAAAGCCTGTTATCTTTCCCCTTAAACTCATCAGTCTTTCAAAAATGTCTATCTGTTGTGGGCTTTACTATTCTTCTAGTTACTGAGGTTCACAAGTTCAGAATTATCCTTAAAGCCTCCTTCTCCCTCAAATGAAATGACTTCATTTCATGTCTATATCATATTCATTTCAAGTCAGTAGGCAAATGGTGTACATTTTATTTCTATATTTTTCATAACTAAGTATATACCCCTCCCAGGATTGTTGTACAGTAGTATAGTTGTATAGTACAATGAGATTGTAATTGTAAAGCACTATGCCTAGCATTTAGTAAGTGCAATATAAATGCTAAGAGATTATATTTTGTCCATTCACATGTACACCACTCTTAATTCAAGTCTTTTTGTCTATTTTGGAAATTATTACAATATCCTTCTAAATTGGATGTTCTACCATCAATATCTCCACATTTCAATCTATTATTTACTCTCTACCAAATAGGTGTTCCTAAAGCTCCAAAAGCTTCAATAGTTCCCTATTATTTCTAGAATAAAGTAGCATCCAATTAGGTGGCACTGGCATTGGTCTGGAATCTAGAGATCTAATTTCAAAACCAAACTCAGACACTAAATAGCCAGTCTATTTGCCTCAGCTTTCTTAATTATAAAATGAATATAATATTGGCATCTACCTTCCAGGATTGTGAGAGGCAAACGAGACAACTATAAATTATTTAGTTCCATAAGCAAACATAGATGCTTCATAAATGCTTGTTTACTTCTTTGTTTGGTATCGTTGGTACTTAAAGCCCTTTAAAATCAGGCTTTAACCTGCTCTCCCAGATTTACTGCAAATTATTTTTAATGAAGAGTTCTACATTCCAGCCAAATTATTCTAGAGACTGCAGAGACACTTTGAAAACACCTTTTTTGAAACAATATTGGTCCCTGTTCAGAAACCATTCTCCAAAGCACTCACATTCTCCCTGATCTCTTTTAGGATTAAAAGGCTTCTCTCCCACCCCAGACCACCTGAAATTATTCTATTGCATTTTTATGTTGCATATAATCTGTATTTGCTTATTTGTTTACATGGTGTCAAACTCTTCAAGAGCAGGAACTATTATAATTATCCAGTATCTACAGTAGGCAGCTAGGCTCAAATCTGGCCTCAGATAATGACTGTGTGATCTTGGGCAAATCACTTAATCCCATCTGTCTTAGTTTCCATCATCTGTAAAATGAGTTAAGAAGGAAACGGCAAACTACTTCATTATCCTGCCAAGAAAACCTGAAATGGGATCATGAAGAATTGGACACAACTAAAACAAATAAACAGTAAGAGTGTCTGACACCCAGAATAACTGTGAATTATACTTCCTGAATTCAATTAAAGATGAGAAAGCTGGTGGGAATACAGTGAAGTCTTCAAAAAAGACAAATGACATTTACAGAAAAGAAAATGTGGGATACGGAAATAATTCACAAACAAAATTTGGTAAAAACTGGGCCTTTGTGGTAGATTTGTGTGTCTGTTGGGCAATTTTTTTTCTTATATTATTGTTTTTTAAAATAAATTTTATGTAATTGCATTATGGTTAAAACTTTAGAAGATGAAGTTGGACACTAAGTAAAACGTTGTTGTTGTTGTTGTTGTTGTTGTTGTTGTTGTTGTTGTTTTAAGGGAAAACCAGTTCTGAGAAACACAGTATAATGTAATAAACTCTGAAATAAGAGTTCAGAATTAGGCCTACTTAGATTTTCATTTTTACTAAATAACTCAACACATTCCAAATAAGCCACTTCTAATTAAATATATCCATTTCTTCTTGATACTGTAATTTACTATTGTTTTGAGCTTTGATTACAGGAATAGTTGTCTAAATCATCATAAAGCCAATAGCAGAAAATGGCATATTCTGTTAAAGGTAGATGTCAGTGCCTAGGCAAAATTTTGGGGACAATTTTGGCATGGCAGGATCCTCATGATGATTTCCCTACTGTGCTATCTCCTTTCTGAAAAGAAAATTTCCCCATCTGCTTAATCCTGCTGAGCCTTGCTTTTAATATTATTACTACATGATTGATTGTGCTTCTTGCCTGCAATCAAAGAGAGCTAAGGGAGTTTTCCCACAATTAAGACATATGACATTATCATAACTAAGTCCTTTTTACTCTTATAGCAAATTTCTTTAATCACTACGTTTTGAAACTACAATAATTCATTGTACTTTTCATTAAATAATTCATTAAATAATATGGAACATCTTCGAGTTACTATTGTAACAGACGAAGTATGAACATCTTACAATTATACCCATATTTGTGGTCAAATTATAATATAGGAATGATATTCTTTTGAGAGAGAAATGATTAGACAAGAATAAGATAAAGATGTAAAAGATTTTCTAAATAAACAGAATAGTAAATTTTGAGAAAGCAACATAATTAGATTACTTTCACTAAGAACTCTGTAATATATATGTGATTGGCTTCCAAATTTATCTGTCATGGAAACAGAGCCTTTGAGTATGTATGTCCTAGTAATAACGTCTCAAAAACTGGATTATACATTTATTAAGGATTAACTGGATTTTATACATAAATTATATTGATAATGGTAAAGAAAGTGAAATAGTCTAATAGATAATATTAAAAAACAGAAGAATTCACTTTATATTGAATTCTCATGATTGTTAAGGATTTTTATATCAGGTATAGGACTTAGGTAAGAATAGAAATAGCAACTGGTATATCAACTAAAATTCTCTGAAATTTCAAGAAAATTCAAATACTAAATTATATTAAGTCAGAATTCTCTAGGAACTCTAAATTTGGAATCAGAAAAACAGTGCTCTTTTCAGAGCTCTCCTGGGAATAAAACCTATTGTCCAAGAAAAGATATTCTGGAACCAGATATCTGGGATGCAAAATGTGCTGGTCTAATCAACAATGAAAAGAGATCAGTAGGATACATGTAAATAAATGCCCCTTCTCAAATTAGTCCTGTTTGAGTCCTAAATTGTTTGATCTATACGTGACAATGTAATCATACAATTGTGGGAATTGTGAGAAAACTCTATTGCATTGTTTTAACATTATAACCTTCCATGGCTAGGAAACTCACATTTAGAGGTGCTAACTAGAAACTCAGATCTGAAGAATAATTCAAGTTTTCTTATAATTGTCAAATCAATCATTGTTTCCAAGGATCCAAATTGGTCCTTTTGACAATTCCCACAGCTACTAAATTTGTGAGAGTAGACTCCTACATTATCTGAAGAAGATTATCGCCCTGCTCCTGAATGGATAGCAGAACCCTTTGGGTTCATCTAGTATGGACCTAAAAGTAGCTGACACCCGGATGAGACAGCTAGCTGTTCCAATGTTATGAGCCAGAACTCTGTACTTGAAACAAGGATTCTAACTAGGTACTAACTCAGTGGAATTGATAAAACAATGGTTATCTAGTTTAGCATGGTGATTAATAGTTCTCTAGTTCAGTACATGTACTTAATATAGTTCTACAAGACTGACACTTATTCTACAAGACTCACACCTATGATAATGTAATTATAATAGAGCATATAAACTGGGACAAACTCAGCCAGATAGATTCATTCTATCTCACATCACTGTGGTGGCAGGCTTGTCCTTCATTTCTCCACTGAGACCAAGGCCCGTCTGAGCCAGAGAGAGACTCAGAAAAGCTCAGAGACAGACTTGGAAAGGGCTCAGAGACAGACTTAGAGAAGACAGAGTACTGGAGATGGGAGCTCAGGCTCTCAGAGCCAAGAAGAGAGATTCACTTCATCTCACACCACCATGATGACAGGCCTCTCCTCCTTCACTTCTCAACTGAAACCAAGATTCTGGAAGGCCTCCAAGAAAGCTGGCCTGGGCCACAGGCAAGGAAACTAGAATGTGAAGGAGATAATAAAGGATTTAGACTTAATACTGGCTATTCTTGTGGTGATTAATCTGCTGAAAGGAAGGCTGCTCCAAGACCTCAAGAAAACCAAACAGAACACTACATTCCAAGATTCTGGACAACAGCTGATTACATTGTCCTTGTTTTTTCTCCTCTTTCCTTTTGTTATGTTGCCAACAACCAAGGCCCCAATTTAAGAATGTGTTGGTATTTTTTCCCTCTACATTCTTGTTTCCCCCTTTCTTTACTGTTTGCAAGCAAATAATGGCTTGACAGGAAAATAATAATCTTATTCAAGTCACCATCTTGTCCTAGCACAAGTAGGTTCAGGTTCTCATGGTATCTCGGCTTATTCCTGCTTCTCCTTTACTGGCCAGAAAGGTAGGAATTCTTTCTGATACCCTTCCTTTGGCTAAAAGAAGGAAATGTTAAGATATTGGGGAATACCCTGTTTTCCAGCGCTAAAGCTCAGCAAGAAAGCTGTATTCTGAGCCTGGTATTACAACAATACTTTGTTCCCCTCTGGATGAACACATAACTGATTGTTCCTAAGCTTGGACAAGCACCAACAGGTCCCAGACATGAGTCCCTGCAATAAATGAAGGTTTTTGTCACAAGACAATCTTGCCTTACTATGATTGTTTTACGCCTCAATTTTGCTGTTGTGCCTTACTATTCACTGTTGCTACACTACATGGTTTGATTCTTTCTCTAGCCACAAATAAATAAATCAAGTTTCAGCTTCACTAAAGCAAGTTCTGATTAGGGTGTCACCCTGGCAGATATGTCTTATTCCCTCCTTGTTTGCAACTCATTTCCCCCACTTTACAATTAAAACTCTGTTTGGCTCTACATAGGTTAGAGACTGGATCAGTCCAGCTGACAATATATTTGATTGCTTTTAACATATTTTTAATACATTAAAGAGTCTGTTTCTCCCTATATTCAGGGTCCAGACCTAAAGAGACATCTGGTTCCAATTTGTTGGGTAATTGCCATGTAATATTTAATAAGTCAATTTGCTCAGATAATTGAATCTTTGTTTATTCATTCATTTCATCTTTTACATATCTCCAAGATTATTTTTCTAAGCTATGTCTCCAAGTTAAATGAGTTGCACTGAGTCTTTTCTATCCACAAGATCAAATGTAAAGAGTCCTTTGGCATTTAAAGTTCTTCATAACATGTCCCCTTTCTTATTTTTTCCATAATCTAACCATTATGCCCCTTCATTAATTCTATGAGATCCAGCTATACTGGCCAACTTGGTTTTTCACACACAACACAATTTCTCATTTTCCTGACCCAGCACTGATTGAGTTTCATACCTATTATACCATGTTCCTACATCTCTACTTCCCAGTTTTCCCGACTAGATATTTTCTCTGATCCCCATAATCATGTGCCAATGATAAAGAAATATCAGACCTAACTGAGTTTCAATTGATAAATGACGGACAAAAGCACTACACCCAAAGAAAGAACACTGGGAAACGAATGTGAACTATCTGCATTTTTGTTTTTCTTCCCGGGTTATTTATACCTTCTGAATCCAATTCTCCCTGTGCCACAAGAGAACTGTTCGGTTCTGCAAACATATATTGTATCTAGGATATACTGCAACATATCCAACATATAAAGAACTGCTTGCCATCTAGGGGAGGGGGTGGAGGGAGGGGAAAAAAATTGGAACAGAAATGAGTGCAAGGGATAATGTTGTAAAAAAAAATTACCCTGGCATGAATTCTGTCAATATAAAGTAATTATTAAATAAAAAGAAAAAAAAAAGAAATATCAGTAGTTTCTATGGCTTAGGATACTCAGAGATAATAATAATAAAATAATAAAGAATAAAAAAGAATTAATACCTACTTTTAACTTTAACTCACACAGCACCTCTTTCCACACCATCCATTACACTATTACCAACAAGGCTGCATTAGTCAATTAGACTTGCAACAAAACTCAACTCTAACATTTCAATCCCCTCTCACTTTTTCTAATGCCATGATATTTCTAGCTCTAGGCTGTGAAAATCTGCCATATTCTTGGTTACTGCTGCCACTCTGGCATTCTGTACTGGAGATTTCTGCAGAATAGAGGAACAAAGGGAAAGGAAAACAAGCATCTGCATTTGAATGAGAGCTCTATCCTATGCATTAACATAGAGCATGGTTCAGTATGATTGATCTGATCCTATAAGGAGATGTTATGGGCCAGAACTTGAAACACGGTACTAAGTGGAATTGAGGAGACAATGGTTCGATTTAGTTTATCATTTATTTAATCCTACTACAAATAATGGTTTCCCAGTGATATAATGATTGGTGTATACTCAGTATACAGCCTATAAGCAAGAAGCTCTGAGGGCCAAAGAGCACTCTAGGAGAGACAGAAGTCCACTCTTGGAGGCGGAGACATATTCCACCTTTGTGCTGGCTGGAGATATTCGGAGGGAGTTAGGAGCTGAAGCTCAAGACTTTGAAGGACACAATAAAGGACTGTATTTTAACTCCTGGCTGCATTTGAAATGATTATTACTTTGAACTGAAACTAAAGCTGCCTCCAGAAAACCTCCCCGAGACATCTGGTTCCAATTTGTTGGGTAATTGCCATGTAATATTTAATAAGTCAATTTGCTCAGATAATTGAATCTTTGTTTATTCATTCATTTCATCTTTTACATATCTCCAAGATTATTTTTCTAAGCTATGTCTCCAAGTTAAATGAGTTGCACTGAGTCTTTTCTATCCACAAGATCAAATGTAAAGAGTCCTTTGGCATTTAAAGTTCTTCATAACATGTCCCCTTTCTTATTTTTTCCATAATCTAACCATTATGCCCCTTCATTAATTCTATGAGATCCAGCTATACTGGCCAACTTGGTTTTTCACACACAACACAATTTCTCATTTTCCTGACCCAGCACTGATTGAGTTTCATACCTATTATACCATGTTCCTACATCTCTACTTCCCAGTTTTCCCGACTAGATATTTTCTCTGATCCCCATAATCATGTGCCAATGATAAAGAAATATCAGACCTAACTGAGTTTCAATTGATAAATGACGGACAAAAGCACTACACCCAAAGAAAGAACACTGGGAAACGAATGTGAACTATCTGCATTTTTGTTTTTCTTCCCGGGTTATTTATACCTTCTGAATCCAATTCTCCCTGTGCCACAAGAGAACTGTTCGGTTCTGCAAACATATATTGTATCTAGGATATACTGCAACATATCCAACATATAAAGAACTGCTTGCCATCTAGGGGAGGGGGTGGAGGGAGGGGAAAAAAATTGGAACAGAAATGAGTGCAAGGGATAATGTTGTAAAAAAAAATTACCCTGGCATGAATTCTGTCAATATAAAGTAATTATTAAATAAAAAGAAAAAAAAAAGAAATATCAGTAGTTTCTATGGCTTAGGATACTCAGAGATAATAATAATAAAATAATAAAGAATAAAAAAGAATTAATACCTACTTTTAACTTTAACTCACACAGCACCTCTTTCCACACCATCCATTACACTATTACCAACAAGGCTGCATTAGTCAATTAGACTTGCAACAAAACTCAACTCTAACATTTCAATCCCCTCTCACTTTTTCTAATGCCATGATATTTCTAGCTCTAGGCTGTGAAAATCTGCCATATTCTTGGTTACTGCTGCCACTCTGGCATTCTGTACTGGAGATTTCTGCAGAATAGAGGAACAAAGGGAAAGGAAAACAAGCATCTGCATTTGAATGAGAGCTCTATCCTATGCATTAACATAGAGCATGGTTCAGTATGATTGATCTGATCCTATAAGGAGATGTTATGGGCCAGAACTTGAAACACGGTACTAAGTGGAATTGAGGAGACAATGGTTCGATTTAGTTTATCATTTATTTAATCCTACTACAAATAATGGTTTCCCAGTGATATAATGATTGGTGTATACTCAGTATACAGCCTATAAGCAAGAAGCTCTGAGGGCCAAAGAGCACTCTAGGAGAGACAGAAGTCCACTCTTGGAGGCGGAGACATATTCCACCTTTGTGCTGGCTGGAGATATTCGGAGGGAGTTAGGAGCTGAAGCTCAAGACTTTGAAGGACACAATAAAGGACTGTATTTTAACTCCTGGCTGCATTTGAAATGATTATTACTTTGAACTGAAACTAAAGCTGCCTCCAGAAAACCTCCCCGAGAAACCTGCTCCCAGAAAATCATCATGTATTATACAAAAGAAGAGAATATCACAAAAATCAACAGGGAAAACATTAACAGCAGATAGAAATATGGCCACCAGATACAGTAAACATATCTATGAATAAAGCAAGGGAAATAAAATGAAACAAATGAAAACAAAACAAAGAAATATGGGGAAATGACCCAACATTTAATGAGACAGAAAACACTGTGAAATTAGAGAACATATGTAATGTCCGGACTAGCTTTCTGGAGGATCTCTGGACAAGCCTTGATCTTAGGTGGAAAAGTGATGAAGGCAGGAGAGCCACTACGAGGATGGTCAAGAATGGAGTCTGGAGTCTGTCTAGTTCAAGTCCTTTCAGCCTTTAAATACCTTAGTATGATTACATCACTAGAGCATACTGGGCTTGTGCCAACTGTAGAACCATTACATTACCATATCACACTAAGTATATGCCAACCAGGGTGATTACAGCATTATATCACACTGAGTATATATCAATTAGAGAACCATTATCTCATCAATCACACTCTGAGTAAACACTCTGCTGTAAGTATTCTTGCTTCAAGTATACCTTTCCCGGAGTTTCCCTATTATCCACAGTCCTCTTTTGTTTTAGAACAGAGGTGGTCATGCCTCCCTAACTTCTCAGGAAAGGAGGTGAGAACACCAAAGGGACATGGAGAACCAAACTAGATATTGTTAGCAGGTTTTCTCTGGGGAAGGGTCATAATTGAAACAGGTATATGTAATGGGCTGAGGCTCCAGCTGATGCACTGAGGTCCCAAGCATGAGAGGCTAAATAGTAATTGGACCATACTCTATTAATATATAAGCTTGGAGAAAGAATGGCCCCCGCCCACTCTTTGTGCAAGTCCTGATGTGTTGTATAGGAAATGATGATTTTGGTGGGTGGAGGCAGGGGAGTGGAAAAGGAAGGGGAAGGAGAGACTGCTAGCTGGTGTTTTGACACAGCTGCTCGCATTGCCATTGCAATGGCCCTTCAGCCTGATCAGGTCTCTCTCTGCTAGCTGGCTTCCTGTTGCAGCTGCCCGTATTGCTGTCGCAATCCTTCTTGCCCATATTGCTATCGCAATCTTTTTTCACCTCTTCACTTCAATAAAGATTGAAGATTTTTCCCTTAACCTGAATTCCTGACTCCGGCTGATTTTAAATACGGTCATTACAAGTATATATAAATCCATCAGCATGGGAGGTATTATACAAACACATAGTAATATAATACAGGTTAGTAGTGAGGTAACAAGCAATATGAATCAACATGAGGAATTATACATGGCCATAAGTGTTAGAAGAAGGGTAGACAAATAACATTCATGTATACACTTCCTTCAGCAGCCAAGAGATTGTCCAAAACAGTCTATTATCCATTATTTCATGTGTCAGAGAATCAAATGATTCCTGTAGGTTTTGAAGTCTTACAGCACTCACTAACAATTTTAGATGTTCATAAGTCAATTGCCATGCATATTGAGTTAAAGCCATGCTTTTTCAGTGGCACATGTAGTCAGAGATAGAACCATCTGTTTCTTGGGTCTTTTCCTTTGTTTCAAGGGTCTTCTCTCTCTCTCTCTGATGTACAAGGCGAATACGGGTCCTTGGCACCCATCTGATTCTTTCTCCATCTGTAGAGATACAAGAAAACCCTTTCCTCCAAGCAATAAACCTATCTGCTCCCTTCCATTCACCACTTTCGGGATCTCTCCACATTACCTGGTGATTATCTAAAGATAGTGGAGCTGCTCGCACTGGACACTGCTCTTCTAGTGGGTTGTGAAATCTTTCTGCCAGAGCCAGTGCATCTCCATCAAAAATCAAAAATTTAGTAGTATAAAGAGCTAAATTTAAAAGTTTTCTAGGGTTACCTGTGGTTCTCCCTTCTTTTGTTTTTAGAGGAGCATCTTGATATGTCTGTTTCTCCTCTCTACTACTGCATGTCCTTGAGGATTAAAAGGTATACTAATGGTGTGTAAAATCTGATACTGTGTGCAGAAGTATGCAAAATGTTTAGAAGTATATGCAAGTCCATTATCTGTTTTTATTGCTTGTGGCACACCCATGATTGCAAAAGTTTATATAAGGAATTAAGTGACTTCTCCATCAGTCCCTTTTGTTGCTGGTATTACAAAAGTAAATCCTGCAACGGTGTCTACTACAACATGGATAAAAGACAGATGACCAAAATATTTATAATGGGTCACCAACCATTTGCCAAATTTCATTGGGTCTCAAACAACAAGGGTTCTTCCCTGGGTGGAGCATAGAAGTGTGGAAAGGAAGGCAAACTGTACAGGCTTTTACTATGTTCCTAGCTTTCTCTTTTGTTATCTCAAATTGCAAAGGTAAAGCTCGAGCAGCCTGATGATATTTAGAAGGGGATTCTTGGGCTGCCTGAAATAAAGGAATATTGACTAACATGATTAGAAGGCTAGCTGCCTTTGAATTTCCATTAAAAAATAGGACCTGGAAGTCCACTATGAAAGTGGACTTGCAAGATATAAATCTTACCTGGATGCTTTCTTATTTGCTCTTGAAGTTCCTTAAAGAGATGATATATTAGAGGCTACAAATTTTATTTAGGCTGTGGCAATTCTTTGTACCATACCTACTGAATAAACCAAATCAGATATTATATTTACATCTCCTGAATAATAAGTAAGAGCTAACATAACTGCATATAATTCATTCTGCTGAGTGGACTGAAAGGGAGTTCTGATTATTCTATTTATAATTAAGTCATCAGAATATACAGCACAAATGTTATGTTTGGATGCATCATAAACATAGTTGGTCCTTTAAAAGGAACCTTAGAAACCTTTTTTTCAAAAATCCATTGCCAATTATGTAATAGCCGAGTTATCATTTAATGGAGACCCGTGTGTAAAATTTGGAGCTGTGGCCAATAAAATTTGCCACTCTAGGATGGCTTCACAGCACACATTCACAGCATTAATTTGTGCATTGGTATAAAAGAGATATATCTTGCCAGGTCTTATCCCAGGTAACTGTACTACTCGCTTAATGGCCTTTAATAAAATTCTAGCCATAAGCACTAGGTAAGGAGTAAGGCTTTGTTCTGGTTATGCTGAGAGGTTCATCCACTCTATCACACTGTCTTTGATGTTAGCTTCTTTTGTAAGCTGACATGGTGAATTTAAAGCAGTATCTCCCCTTAAAATGTTTTATATTGGTTGTAATTGATAGCTAGTTAAGCCTAACATTGAATATCTCCTATCAATTTCTGAAAATTATTTAAAGTGTTCAACTTCTCTGTTCTTAAAGAAAGTTTTTGTACTGTAAGCACCATTCTAAATATTGAAAAGGAACATGCCTTTGAATTTTTTCTGGAGCTATATGAAGTTTGTAGTTCCTTAGCATTTCTATGGTCTTTTGTAGACATGCTTCTAACATTTGCTCCTCAGGTGCACATCCCAAGATGCAATGTAACAACATGACTTTTGGAAATGCTTTTTTAAACTGGAGTTAACAGCAGCAGCAACATACATTTGACACACAGTAGGACTATTTTTCATTCCCTGTGGCAAAAGTGTTCATTCATATCTTTTAAGACTAAACTAAATTAACACTAGGCACTGACAATGCAAATCTTTTCATATCCTTCTTATCTAGAGGGATAGAATAGAAACAATCCTTAATGTCTATAACCTAAGAGGCCATTCTCTAGGCAAGTGAATAGAAGACGAAGTCCAGGCTGAATTGTTCCCATAGTTTCCATCTGTTCATCTACTTTTCTTAAATCAATCAACATCCTCCATTTTCCAGATTTCTTTTTTACAACAAATACAGGGGAATTCCAAAGACTTAAAGAAGGTTGTAAATGTCCTTGGTCAAGTTGCTCCTCTACTATATCTAATAAGGCCTGAATTTTTTCACTTGTTAAGGGCCACTAGGTGTGGCTCCTCTACTATATCTAATAAGGCCCTTATTTTCTACCCACACTGGTGTATCAGTTTTCCATTTAATGGAAACAGGTGAGAGGTGAGTGCACACAGGCCTTCAACAGCAGCTCTGCCTAAAAAGCCCAAGTACTCAATTGTCATCCTAACTGTTTTTTAAGATGTCTTTTCGCCACAGATTGATGGGGATTTTTTCAACTACTAAAGGAATAAAAACTCCTATTTCACCTTCAAATATCCATCTCAATAACTTCAGCTCCTATTGATCCTCCTATGCCAAACTTATGGTTGTCTGCCATAATCTTTGGCCAATGACTGGACCAATTGGCACCTCTAATGACTGTACAATTTGCACCTGTGTCTACCAACCCCTTCAATGATATGCCATTTACATAGATAGTGAGCATAGGTTGGTCAGCTATACCAGCTGCAGTCCCGAATATTCCTGGATTCTGTTTTTGGTAGTCAAAATCTGGATAAATATCACCAAATTGGCTATCACAAGGCTGTATCAGTAAACCTGGTGCAACTACTTTTCCTGGGTGCTAAGTCACACATTGTCTACCTGTATTAGTGACTAGGATATTGTTACACATTATCCAGTTTCCCAAATCAGTGTATGGATAGACACTCTTTTGTAAGCACTCTCAGGAACTGAAATGGTCAAGCCTGCTGTTATGTGGATTCAAGGGATCTATAAGCCAGACAGGGACAGATTTCACCTCTCCAAGGGATATCTCAGTAGTCCCAGCTGCATACAACTCTATTCTCCCCAATTCTAATCCCTTTCCTCCATCAGCTTGCTTCTTGGCTTTTTGATCATGTTGGAGTACTGAACTTTTGAAGACTCTATCTGTAATACTGGCTGCCATCATGCCCAAAGTGTTTTTTGCCTGGGGCCCTGGAGCTGAGACCCACTTTCTATTTTCCTGAGTCAATCTACATTCTGATGCCCAATAGAAGCCTTTGTTGCATTTTGGACATAGGGTTTTGGGTCTTGTTCTCCCACCCTCTTTTTTCACTTTATCCAGATTCTCATGTCTAGAACCCCACATTTAGATGCTAAAATGTAATGTCTGGCCTAGCTTTCTGAAGGATCTCTGAATGAGCTTTGGCCTTAGGTGGAAAAGTGATGAAGGCAGGAGAACCAACACGAGGATGGTCAAGGATGGAGTCTGGAGTCTGTCTAGTTCAAGTTCTTTTAGCCTTTAAATACTTTAGTATGATTATATCACTACAGCATACTGAGCATGTGCCAACTGTAGAACCATTACATTACCATATCACATTAAGTACATGTCAACTAAAGTGATGACATCATTACATCACACTAAGTATATGTGAACTAGAGAACCATTATATCATCAATCACACTGGCTATACACCCTCTTGTAAGTATCCTTGCTACAAGTATACCTTTCCCAGAGTTCTCCCATTATCTGTGGTCCTCTACAAACATGGAACTATAACACATTGTTCCTGAATGGTTTAAAAGAAAAATGAGAATTATAAGAGCAGAATTTATTATAAGTGCAACAAAAATAATGGGCAGAGGAAGCAGCTAGATACATTCACAATGGATAGAGCACTAGTCCTAAGGTCAAGAAGACCTGAGTTCAAATCAGCCTCAGACACATAACACTTAAGAGCTGTGTGATCCTGGGAAAGTCACTTAACCCCAACTGCCTCACCAAAAAATAAAAACAAAAAGTAAAATAAATAATGGGCAGAACAGAAGACTGCTCAAGTTGTATCTTTTATAAGAGGACTCTTCTGGCCCCTTCAGTTATCTTATGTGCTTCCCCTCTCGGATTAACTTCCATCTTCTTTATATAGCTCTTGTACTTATATCACTGTAAAGCTCACATGTCAATGTGTGCCAAAATGTCAAGTGTACAAAGCCCTTGGTAAATCTTAATATAACTATTAAAGAAAGGAAGAGTCATAGACTTAGTGTCACAAAGACAAAGATTCAAATTCAACCTCAGACACTAACTAGTAAGTCACAACATCTAAGTAATTCAAGTAACTCCCTAAAACTTAGAAATCTTTTAGCCATTATTTTCATAGTGTGTGGAATAGAGAGATAAGATAAAGAACTTACAGGAATATGTGAATTCTTTTTCTCTATTTTATTTTTCATAATTTCTGTGTTTCTCTGGTGACTTGTATAATATGTGCAGGCCCATATTTATTTGAGCCTTGGCCAGCTACAAACATATTTACTTAATCTGAGCTGATGACATTTATCAATATTTGACATGTATCGATATTTAGTCTATTAGCTTGATCACTGTCTATCTGAAGCCAGAAGGCCTGATTTTCTGTTTCCTAGAAATCAGGTGATTTCTTTTCCATTCTTCCATTCCAATCTCTCCAGAAAGCAACAACTAATTAGATGTTGCCCCCCCCCCCCCCCCCGCTTCTCTTTTCAATGTTCTCTCACTTGTGATGTAATCTCTTGTATAAAAGCAGTGTATCTTTACTTCTTTAGCCTTCCTATCAAGAGCTTTCTTGTTCTTATCTTGTGATGGGATGGCTCATCCTCTGGAGGTTTTAATAAACAACCTTTCTGCTTTCTACTGAATGATCTTTGAGTAGTCATTTTGAGTAGTTTTCTCCATGGTCTCTGGCTTTGGGTGAGCAGCCTTCCTCCCCTCTTAGACAACGACCTGAGGCAGAGATACTAAGTGGAAAGCAGAATTAAAGACTGAAGGAAGTAGAGTCCTGATGGCCAGCATTGCAGCCTGAAAGATATGTACTCATATAAACTCTAGGTAACGCTCTTGGGAGTCTGGGGTTCCATTGGCTGGGGGGAGGGAAACCAAGAGATATTAGCCCTCCTAAATTTGTTTTTGGTGTGGACTGCTGTCAACTCCAATGATAAAGGACTTTCCTGAGGAGGCTCTTGGGTGGCTGTGGAGCATGAGGGTAACAAAGGGCCTCCACCAACACTTGGACTGGGTCCAAGGTGATAAAATGGGATAGAAATGAATTAGGATGTTAGCTAGGGAATTCAAGACTGGGATGAACTTCCCAGATATAAAAGGGAAGAAAACTGGATGTTCCCAGGACTATTTGGGTATATCAGACTTAAATATGTATGTGAATGGTGAAAACGAGAGTTTTGCGTGTGTGTGTCTACTTTGCATTTTGTTCTGTGTTAAAAGTTAGTGAGTTTGTAAGAGATAAGAATCCAGCCTCTATGTTACAGGCTTAGAAAAATATCAGGCTGAACTGTTGGAATTCATTCAGAGTAGTAATTCTTTCAGAGTGTCTTAGAATGTATTGGTCTTACATCAGGGTAAGATAATTTGGGAACTAGTTTTGGGCTTCTCAAGATTAGGATGGAGCAAGAAAATAAGTTTGAAAAATCTTTTTTTTTTTTCTTTCTCTCCCTCTGCTTCTGGCTGACTGCAGAGGCTTTGTAGGAGTGGGAGAGGAGGAGAAAATAAAAAACATAGATTGAAAGTTTGGATAGTTTTGAGAAAATAGAAGGACAGTGGCTATCACTCCTGTAAACAAGGGGACTTGTTATCAAAACTCAGGCTTATGGAATTCTGCCAGAGGGAAAAAAAAAATCTCAAAGTAAAGCAAAGATTGGTGCTTAACTCTTTCTTAGCTTACTAAAGAAAATAAGTTTTAATGGAATATCTAGGTAGATTTTAGGAAATTTCACAAACTAAAGTAATGGTTAATTTTAAAATAACTTTAAATTGGAATTTGTGTTAAGATTGGAAACTTAACCCATTTCAGAAAAAGAAATAGAACAAGCTATTAATCAACTCCCTAAAAAAAAAATCCCCGGGACTAGATGGATTTACATGTGAATTCTACCAAACATTCAAAGAACAATTAGCCCCAATGTTTTATAAACTATTTGAAAAAATAGGGAATGAAGGAGTCATACCAAATTCCTTTTATGACATAGACATGGTACTGATACCTAAACCAGGTAGGTTGAAAACAGAGAAAGAAAATTATAGACCTATCTCTCTAATGAATATTGATGCTAAAATCTTAAATAAGATATTAGCAAAAAGACTACAGAAAATCATCCCCAGGATAATACACCACGATCAAGTAAGATTTATATCAGGAATGCAGGGCTGGTTCAATATTAGGAAAACTATCAGTATAATTGGCCATATTAATAATCAAATTAACAAAAACCATATGATCATCTCAATAGATGCAGAAAAAGCATTTGATAAAATCCAACATCCATTCCTATTAAAAACTCTTGAGAGTATAGGAATAAATGGACTTTTCCTTAAAATAATCAGTAGCATCTATTTAAAACCAACAGTAAGCATCATATGTAATGGGGACAAACTACAAGTATAGGAATAAATGGACTTTTCCTTAAAATAATCAGTAGCATCTATTTAAAACCAACAGTAAGCATCATATGTAATGGGGACAAACTACAACCATTCCCAATAAGATCAGGAGTGAAACAAGGTTGCCCACTATCACCATTACTATTTAATATTGTATTAGAAATGCTAGCTTTGGCAATAAGAGTTGAGAAAGAGATTAAAGGAATAAGAATAGGCAATGAGGAAACCAAATTATCACTCTTTGCTGATGATATGATGGCATACTTAGAGAACCCCGAGACTCTACTAAAAAGTTATTAGAAACAATCCACACTTTCAGCAAAGTTGCAGGGTATAAAATAAACCCACATAAGTCATCAGCATTCTTATATATCACTAATAAAACCCAACAGTTAGAGTTACAAAAAGAAATTCCATTTAAAGTAACTACTGATTGTATAAAATATTTAGGAATCTATCTGCCAAGGGAAAATCAGAAACTTTATGAGCAAAACTACAAAACACTTTCACACAAATTAAGTCTGATCTAACCAACTGGAAAAATATTAAATGCTCTTGGACTGGGTGAGCAAATATAATAAAGATGACAATACTACTTAAACTAATCTATTTATTTAGCGCTATACCAATCAGACTCCCAGAAAACTACTTTGATGAACTAGAAAAAATAACAACAAAGTTCATATGGAAAAACAAAAGATCAAGAATTTCAAGGGAATTAATGAAAAAAAAAAATCAAATGAAGGTGACCTAGCTGTACCAGATCTAAAATTATATTATAAAGCAGCAGTTATTAAAACCATCTGGTATTGGCTAAGAAATAGACTAGTTGATCAATGGAATAGGTTAGGTTCAAAGGACAAAACAGCCAATAGCTTTAATAATATAGTGTTTGACAAACTCAAAGACCCCAGTTTCTAGAATAAGAATGCAGTATTTGACAAAAATTGCTGGAAAAATTGGAAATTAGTATGGCAGAAACTAGGCATTGACCCACACTTAACACCGTACACCAAGATAAGGTCAAAATGCATTCATGACCTAGGCATAAAGAATGAGATTATAAATAAATTGGAAGAGCATAGGATAGTTTACCTCGCAGACCTGTGGAAGAGGGAGGAATTTATGACCAAAGAAGAACTAGAGATCACTATTGACCACAAAATAGAAAATTTTGATTATATCAAATTGAAAAGTTTTTGTACAAACAAAACAAATGCAGACAAGATTAGAAGGGAAACAATAAACTGGGAAAACATTTTTACAGTCAAAGGTTCTGATAAAGGCCTCATTTCCAAAATATATAGAGAATTGACTCTAATTTATAAGAAATCAAACCATTCTCCAATTGATAAATGGTCAAAGGATATGAACAGACAATTCTCAAACGAAGAAATTGAAACTATTTATAGACATATGAAAATATGCTCCAAATCATTATTAATCAGAGAAATGCAAATTAAGACAACTCTGAGATACTACTACACACCTGTCAGATTGGCTAGAGTGACAGGGAAAGATAATGTGGAATGTTGGAGGGGATGTGGGAAAACAGGGACACTGATACATTGTTGGTGGAATTGTGAACACATCCAGCCATTATGGAGAGCAATTTGGAACTATGCTTAAAACGTTATCAAACTGTGCATACCCTTTGATCCAGCAGTGTTACTACTGGGCTTATATCCCAAAGAGATACTAAAGAAGGGAAAGAGACCTGTATGTGCCAGAATGCTTGTGGCAGCCCTGTTTGTACTGGCTAGAAGCTGGAAAATGAATGGATGCCCATCAATTGGAGAATGGTTGAGTAAATTGTGGTATATGAACGTTATGGAATATTATTGTTCTGTAAGGAATGACCAGCAGGATGAATACAGAGAGGACTGGTGAGATTTACATGAATTGATGCTAAGTGAAATGAGCAGAACCAGGAGATCATTATATACCTCAACAATGATACTGTTTGAGGATGTATTCTGATGGAAGTGGATCTCTTTGATAAAGAGAACTAATTCAGTTTCAATTGATCAAAAATGGGCAGAAGCAGCTACACCCAAAGATAGAACACTGGGAGATGAATATAAACTACTTGCATTTTTGTTTTTCTTCCCGGATTATTTATACCTTCTGAATTCAATTCTCCCTGTGCAACAAGAAAACTGTTCAGTTCTGCACACATATATTGTATCCAGGATATACTGTAACCTATTCAACATGTAAAGGACTGCTTGCCATCTGGGGGAGGGGGTGGAGGGAGGTAGGAGAAAAATCGGAACAGAAGTGAATGCAAGGGATAATGCTGTAAAAAATTACCCTGGCATGAGTTCTATCAATAAAAAGTTATTTAAAAAAAAAAAAGATTGAAAACTTAAGATTAGAAATAAGAAATTGTAGATATTGAAAGGGAAGAATAAAAATAGAGTAAAATAGGTGAATAGCTGAACACAGGGGCTCTCTGACCTGTTGGACCCATGGGAAAACTAGACATACTACTAAAAAGAAAAAACTGTCTCAGGAGAAGAAAGAAAAATCATTATTAGTAAGTTTGCTTTCATGGAATTAGAGAACAGAAAGTTTAAGAAGGCTAAACTTGGTAATTGCAACATTTGATTAAGAATTTTGAGAACTTACTATATTTTAAAGAGGTACTATAATTTTGAAATGGGGGAAATAATTTTATTGTTGCCTTGCACCTGTTAGCTTTATTGAGGGTAAAATCTTAAATATTGTGGCCTTTACAACTGAAGAAAAACTTTTTTTTCCTTTATTATTTGGTTGAACTTCAAAATAAAATATAGGTTATTAAACAAAATGCCAGTAGCTTACCTTAGAGGAGGTTGAATGTGGATCTCTTTACTTAAATGATATGTTGCTTTCTTAATGGGTAATTTGTAAACTATATTATAAGGTTTACGAAATTTGGTTCAAAGTTAATTGTGAATCTTGAAGTTTGAAGTTTAAAAAAAAGTGATTTAAACAAAAGAAAAGAAAGATTGATTTACAAAAGCAATTACTAGTTTAAATGGGGCATCTAGTCAGAAGGGTTATTGGTTTGGGAGTGTTTAAAGTATGTCAGAGAAGGTTTGAGCAAGTAGGCATTGGGAGGAGAGAGACAAGAGAGATGGGAAAGAAGAATGAAGGTGATTTAAGAAGGTGATTAGATTAGTAGGAGCACATGATTTCAAGAAGAAATCAGTGGGAAAAAGAAGGACCTGGTTGGAAAAGGTAGTCACAGAGAGAGGGCTGTGAGACAGGATGTGTTTTTGCAGGAGGGGAAGGGAGGGGTGCAGGGAGGAAGAGCAGCAGTGGAAAGGTGCTGCAGTTGTTTGGTTTCTCTTGCTGAAGAAAGCAAACGGTGATTTAAAGGGACAGACTGCTCTTACAAGATGTTAATTGATTGAACATTTGTTTCTTTAGATACATAATGGTTATGAATATTAAAGAATATGATCAGAAGTGTGATATAAAAGTTTAATTAATGTTTTCAAGAACTTTTCAGATTCTTTTATATGAAAATAGGAAGTTTTAATTAATTGTGGGATGCCAATTATCTGAAAGGGACTCCAAGAATAATAGTTTTTGCCTTCATGCTTTTGAAAATGTTTTTGTTATGAACAATATGTAGTTTGGGATATTTCTGTGTTAAAAGCAAAATCATTAATATAATATTCAACTTATTCAAGATTCAACATCTACTTAGGTATGTAAGAATTGTGTGCATTTTCTGGGATAAATTTCTTACTGTTACTGTATAAGGTCATGGTAAATAACTATTTGGGATTTTCTGAAACTTTGGGAATAAAATCTCTTGGGCTTAGAGTTAATAGTATTTGGGAGTTTTAAAGCTCCACTCTCTTATGTGCTGAAGGTTGAGTTTTAACTGCTTATGTTATGTTTTAGTTAATGTTTTTGCATTTTTTCTTTCTTGTAACTGACTTCTATGATCAGAGCAATGGTCAATAGAAACTGTTAATGCAATTCAATTATGTCATACTTTGTTGTTTCCAACCTGGTTATATGTAATCATTATATCCTAAATGCTTAGGCAAATAAGTATTTAACCTGGTCATCTGTCTGTTACTGAATATTGTGTCTATGATATTTAAGTGTTTTTCAAAAGGTTTCTAAATGATAAGAGGACAATTAACAATGCTCTGTGAAATCTAACTGCTATTTTATTTATTGGGAATATAACTGAGAGCCGTTTGCCCTGTGAAGCAAACTCAGCTGCTGGCCCTTCACATTTGGCAACTGTCTGGTGAATCAAGTCTTTTTATTTCAGACTGTTCTAATCTTGTTAGATTTTTTTGTTGTTGTTCTAGATCTTGGTCAAATTACAGATTATTGAACCTCTTCTAAGATATGGATCGGCCCATCTGAAGCTTTGGCAGCTGTCAGCACGTTACACCCACACCTCTGCATGGATTGAGAGTCTTTACCCATTTCTCAGTTTGAAGCAGCTTAGATTGAGACCATCGTCCATGCTCCTGATATAATTTGGACTGATATGGGAGAAGTAGTAAAGTTAAATAGTAAAGTTATTGTTAAAATTACAACTGTATTACTGTGTGTTTAAGATTTGGGATGGAAATTGTTAGATTGTGTAACTATTGCTGTTATGGATGTATAGAAACTTTATATGTGAAATGGTTATTTGATGCTTTAGCTCTGAAATCCCTTCTTCTGTTGGAATTGCTCTGGCAGACTATTTTCTGATTGTCTGTTTTTAGGAAATATCCAAGATATAGACACCTGTATTGGGAATGGCAGTCTCCAGCTCTAAAACCCCAGTTTCTTAATTGGTATCTCAGCATTCTCAAGGGACATTGCAGTTTTGAGCTCAAGTCTCTAAAGTTCAGGGTTTCCCTGCCTTCATGATCTAACTGTGCGTATTCTGCTCAGAAATCCTTTCTGAATCCTAGTACTAGTATTAGAGGGGACAGGTGGAGCTACTCCAGGCCCCCACTCTTTCCCTCCTTTGAAATCCCTGACAGACTTGGGGTGCCCCTCCTAGCATGGGTCTGTCTTGAGCACTGCTACTCCCTATATAAGCAGAAGCTGAGTTAAGTACACAAATGACGGAAGACTACGTAACACAGTGAACTGTCCATTTCAAACTGGATTCTCTGGCTAAGATGAGGGCCTTTGTACTGCTGATAACTCTGGGGTTGTCAGGAAGAGACTTGCCCTTGCCATGATATCTTGCATTTTCTAGTTTCATTTTGGTTTATTTGCTTCACATTGGGTTGGCCAAAATTATGATCCTGAGACCTCCTAGGTATCCAGGGGAAGGTAATTCAATAATTCAAATATTCAGAAGTGTGTAATGTTGTGCCTCAGTTTCCCTAGATTGTCATTTTTGTTAATTTATCTGCATATTTTTATGTCTGCCAAATGCCAATCTGTTTTGTGATAACTGTTTCTATGATAGTTGGTGGAAGCAATTTTTATGGTATGAACTTATTGCAATTAGTGGTATTATCCTGTTGCCACTATGTCTACCCTGTATAATTACATTAGTAACCAGAATAGTTCAATAGTCCCTATCAAAATATTGCATTACAGAAAATGCTATTAAAATGATGATTCTTCAGAAAAAAGGCTGGAATGTATTAGAGAGGGATGATTTAAGGTGAACTTGATAAACAATGTATAGATAAGTTAACTGATTTTGAAGAGTTCTTCACAGAAATATGATAAAAATCATTTACATATTACAAGGGGGGAACTGTGTGAAATAGATAGATAAGGTGAAGAACTTACAGGAATATGTGAATTCTTTTTCTGTATTTTATTTTTCATTATTTCTGTGTTTCTCCTATGACCTGTATAATATGTACAGGCCCATATTTACTTGAGCCTTGGCCAGCTATAAACATATCTACTTAACCTGAGCTGATGACATTTATCGATATTTAATCTATTAGCTTGACCACTGTTTATCTGAAGCCAGAAGGACTGATTTTCTGTTTCCTAGAAATCAGATGATTTTGGGGAAACAGAAACCTTCCATTCCAATTTCTCTGGATAGGAACAACTAATTAGATGCCTCCCCCTCCCCTTCTCAATGCTCTCACCTGTGATGTAACCTCTTGTATAAAAGCTGAGTATCTTTACTACTTCTTTAGCACTCCTATCACAAGCTTTCTCTTTCTTATCTCGTGATGGGACAGCTCATCCTCTGGAGATTTTAATAAACAACCTTTCTGCTTTCTACTGAATGATTTCTGAGTAGTCATTTTGGGTAAGGGTCTTATACATCCCACACAATAGTAACTTTCTTTGGTTGGGTACTGTTTCCTTTGCATGCCTTTTTTTTTTAAAGGATAAGAGCCGTCTCTGCCCTTCAATACTCATTGGGCATATGCTGGTTCCTTCTTGCCCAGTGTGCTACTCCTCAACTCCCTTCTTCCCCCCACCCCCCATCTCCTCAGCACAGATAAGCCTAGTGTTCCTTATCAACAGAGGTTCCCTTCATACTTCACAACTCAGATTCTTGACTTTCTACACTGTCTGAAAAGTGAAAGTTGCTATCATCCATTATAATTATATCATTAGTTCTCTTATTTTTTATTAAAATATTAATTAGTTAAAATTTTAATCACATAATCTTAATTAAAATTAATTTATATAATTTTAAAAATTAAATTTAATTAATTTAGTTAAAGCTTTTTTATTTTCAAAACATATGCAGGGATAATTTTTCAACGCTAACCCTTGCACATAATTTTGCATTCTAATTTTTCTCCCTCTCCATCTCCACTCCCTCTCCTCGGAAGTAATCCAATATATGTTAAACATAGTAAAAAATATATGTTAAATCTAATATATGCACACATATTTATACATTATCTTGCACAAAAAAAATCAGATCAAAAAGGAAAAAAAGAAAACAAAATGCAAGCAAACAACAACAAAAAGCGCGAAAATGTAATATTATGATCCACACTCAGTTCCCATAGTCCTCTTTCTGGGTACAGAGATGACTCTCTTCATCACAAGATCATTGAAACTGGCCTGAAACATCTCATTGTTGAAAAGAACCATGTTCATCAGAATTGATCGTCATATCATCTTGTTGCTATATACAATGATCTCCTGGTTTTACTCATTTTAGATCCAAGCTGAAGTCAGGAATTTGCAGATCATAAGGGCAGTGACAATATTGCATCCTTAATCAAGATGACTCTGGGAGCAATGAAAGTTTGCAGATGGCCAGTTGGAGCTGTCCCTGAGAATCTAGAATAACAAAATATTTAATATCCCCAAAGAGAAACAGATATTTTCTACAGAAGCATGTATAAAGCCTGGCCCGAAGTCATGAAGTAGGCTGGAAGGATGAAAAGTCAAAAAAAGAAATGTCACCATAAAAAGTTACGAACGTAACGAAGATATTCAAGACACAAATACAAAAGAAGAGAATTCAAAACATTTACAAAGACCCAAAGCAAAACAGCATGGGCACAAGTTCAACTAGTTCCTGATTTTAAAAAAATCAAAAAAACAACAATAAAAAAAAAAACATAAAATAAAATGAGAGCACTAGAGCTACAAAAGAAATAACTAGAAAGAAAATTCTCTTGTTGGCACAAGAGAAACAAAAGCAAAACAAGCAATAAATTCCCTGAAAATTTAAAGACACTAAAAAGAAGCCAATGACTCAGAGAGACAGACATTCTTAAAGTCAAAAGACTGAAAAAATAAAATGAAATGTTAGTTATTTCATAGCAAAAACCATTGACCCAGAAAATAGATTTAGGAGAGAGAATTTCAAAATCACTGGAGTGCCAAAATACCACAATCAGAAGAATCTAGACATCTTTTTCAAGAATGAAAACCTGCCACCATCTTTTAGAACTAATAGAAATAGAAAAGAGTCTACTTGTCACTTCCTAAAAGAACTCCATGAAAACTACTTGTACATTAGAGCCAAAATTCAGAATTTCCAGGCAAAGCCAAAATAAGCAACTATATAACCAAATAAATAAATGAATGAATGAAAATGGTGCAAGCAGCCAGAAAGAACATACTTGGATAATAAAGAACCAGTCAGAATCACACATAATTTAACATGCTACTAGTATAAAGGAGTACAGAACTTAAAACACAATAGTTCTTAAAGCAAAAGATGGCTTGTAATAATAAAAAAAAATAACTTATTCTGCAAAACTGAGCATAATCTTTCAAAGGAAGAAATGGGGAAAAGCAGAGAGAAGTGGATGATCTTTAATGAAATAAAGGATAACAAAAGTACTCCCAATCATTCCTGATGGAAAAAAACCAAAAATTTCATAAAAATAAAGTCAGGAGAAACATATAAAGGTAAAGATGACCATCAAGGACTAAAGAGGATAAAATATTTTTCTACTATGGGGAGAAGAAACATTTCTCTTCTTCGAACCTTATTATCATCAGAAGTCACAGAGGAAATCTTATTAGGCAGAAGGCTTGAGTGTGTTGTTATGTTTTAATGATCTCTTAAAAGAATAGAAAGGGAGAGGGAGTCGAAGAAAAGAGAAGAAAGATGGGAAAAATTATCTTACACAATCATATTGAACAAACAGGACTATACAAACAATAATGAAGAAAGGATAGGGGAACCTAGTGACAAGTGAACTTCAATCATCTTAACTGGTCAAAAGGAGAAAAAATGCACACAAGTGACCAAAGAAATACATTTTGACAAGGAAATAGAGGAAAAGATGAGAAGGGAAAATGAGGAATAAGAGAAAGGGTAAATTAAGTCCCAAGCAAAATAAAACTCTAAGTTTATAAAATATTCATGAGAATTCTCTTTAGTAGAAAAAAATTCATAAAGGGGAATATCCATCAGTTGAGGAATGGCTGAATAAGATAAATCACATGATGGAATATTATTTTGCTTCAAGAAATGAAGAAAGTCAGAAAAACCTAGGAAGAACTCTAAGAACAAATACAGAAGGTAAGCAAAACCAAGAGAACTGGTTTTATACAATGACAAAAAAATTGCAAACACAAACAACTTTGAAAGATTTGGATCAACACAATGACCAACCAATTTGGAAAAAATTCCAAAAAATTCATGAAAAACAGGAGATAGACTCAGAGTGAAAATTAAGATATCTTTTCTTTTCTTTCTTTCTTTCTTTCTTTTTTTTTTTTGGACACAGACATTGTAGAAACAGGCAGGGTTTTATTTTTTCATCTCAAATGGAAGCAGGAGATAGAAGAGAGAAAAGGTGGGTAGCTGACCAAAATAAAATTCAATTTAAAAAATGAGCATGTATATTACTCAGCTATGCATATCACTTTTACCAAAACTGAATGTTCATAGAGCATCAAAATCTCACAGATGTAAAAAACTCAAAATGTTCAATTGTTTATCAATCATAACACAATTAAAACTAAATTAAAGGACCTTTGAAGTAAGGATTAAATATGAAACTAAATAACCAAAGCCCACATAATTTTGTATCAAAGGACAAATCAAAGAAACAATAAATTTCTTTATCCAAGAAAATGACAACAATGAGACAAGTGTTTACAATTCAATCAAAGCAGTTCTAAGGAGAAAATTTCTACAAAAGAGAAAAAGAATAAATCAATGAATTGGGCATACAACTAAAAAAAGTTTAAGATCAGCAAGTAAAAAAACAAAATACATAAGTAGAAATTCTGAAAAAATCAAAGAACTTAAATTGAAAACACAAAAAAGGAGCTAGTCTTTTGAAACTGCTAGATGGTTGAGTGTATGAAATATTGGGCCTGGAGTCAGGGACACCTAAATTCAAATGTACTCTCAGATATTTACTGGCTGTGTGACCCTCAGCAAATAATATCTATTTGTCTTAATGCACCAGTGAAGGAAATGGCAAACCACTCCAGTATCTTTGCCAATAAAGAATGAACAATAAGTCTTTTCAAAAGAGTAATAAATTGGATTAACCATTAGATAGTATGATTTAAGGAAGAAAAACACTAAATTGACAAAATCTCAAATAAAAAAAATGTTTACAGTAAGTGAAAAGGAAAATAAATTATTAGTAATATTTTGCTCAAATATATGCAAATGGAAATGAATATTCCTTGTATCAATTCATCCATAAGGCACTGTTCCCAAGCAATTCTTATTCATGTTTCCTTCTCAGACTGTTTATACTCTTAACAGTGTTATAAGTCCTTGAGATGTCCAATGTCAGCCCTTCTTCTCACTATAAAATTAATCTCATTTTTCAAATCATGCATTTCTCCTGAATAATGTTACCTATAACATTCTTTCTATGATCTATGGTCCCAGAGTAAGTTATCACTAGAAACATGCTGTAGTTTACTTGCACTCACTATACATCTGTAAGAAAGCCTTAAAAAAATGTACTACATAAAAAACAAAGGCCATAAAGTATGGTTTAGGGTAAAAAGCACATGAGTCATGAAGTGAAATATTTCCTGAGATTTACCTTCCTATATAAGATACCTTAAATAAACTTGAACAGAGGATTACATAATTACCTATGACCCTAGGCAAGTCACACTTTTGTCATCTGTAAAACAGAAATCTAAGAGAAACAGTTCACAAAACTTAAAGGACTGTAACAATGTGAGTAGTTAACATTTATATTCACAGGCCCCAACACTGAGCAAGTCCTAAATTCTTATTTGCTGATGACCCTTATTTTTATCCTATCCACATTCCTCTTTCCTGGAATGCCCTCCTCTCTGCCTACAGACATCTTACTTTTCCTTCAAGATTTGACTAAAATTCTGTTTTCTTTAGTCCTCCATAATCTCTCCATTTTTCGAACTTGTGCATCACTCTATACTACCAGACATTTGACCATATTATACTATCTTGTTCAGAAGTAGTTTGGTGTCATTAATAGAGAGTTGGCTTCACAGAAAACTGGGAAACAATTTTTACAGCCAGTGTTTCTGATAAAGGCCTCAGTTCTGAAATACATATATAAAGACAGAACTGAATCAAATTTATAAAAATACAAATCATTCCCCAATTAAGAAATGGTCAAAGGATATGAACAGATAATTTTCAGATGAAAAAAATTGAAGTTATCTATAGTCATATGAACAAATGCTCTAAATCATTACTGATTAGAGAAATACAAATTAATACAACTCTGAAGTACCACCTTATTCCTTTCAGATTGGATAATATGACAGTAAAAGATAATGATAAATGTTAAAAGGCATGTGAGAAAACTGGGACAGTAACATATTGTTGCTGGAGTAGTGAACTGATCCAACCATTCTGGCATGCAATTTGGAATTATGCCCAAAAGGCTATCAAACTGTGAATACACTTTGATTGTCACTATACATTTTGAGGGGAGTCTATAGCCCTGAAAATCATAAAAGAGGAAAAAACTACATACACAAAAATGTTTTTGGCAATATTTTTGTGGTGACAAGGAATTGGAAATTGAGTGGACGTCTTTAAGTTCAGGAATTCAGGTACACCCTGAGACAATTGTGGAGACTGTGTAGAATTATACTTTCTTTTGTTTGTTTTTTCTTTCTCATGGTTTTTCCCTTTTGTTCTGATTTTTCTTTCACATGACTAATGTGGAAATGTTTAAAATTTTTACTTTAAAATTTTTCCAAAGGGAGGAAAAAAACTCAAAATCTTATAAAAATAAATGTTCAAAACTATCTAATTGAAAAAAATAAAGTTACTATTGAGGAAAAAGAAAAGAGATTCAAAACTGGGATATCTAAGTTCAGGTCCTACCTTTGACATATGACTGGCTAAGCCATTTCATTTTCACTTTCAGTATCCTAAAATAACTAGCAGCTCAAGTACCAATTAGCATTTGTAGATGGAGTTTCCTCCAGTTCTCTAAACTAATTAAATTACAAGCCCAGCTTCTATTCCCCAGAGTCCCACAACTAGTGAGGCTGGTTTTGAATTTAGATCTTCCTGACTCCCGGTCCAGCACCATGTTCCATCTCTGCTAAAATACAATGAAGACCATAATACTTGTTAAATTATTTGCAGAAGAAGAAGGTAGTCTGATGTGGTAAACAGAGGGCTAATTCTGAAGTCAAAGAAAGTTGGGTTCAGATCCCTTATACACATATTGGTTGTATGACTATGAGTTAAATCATTTAATCTTTTGATTCTCTTAGGGAAAACTCTAAACAGTAAATTACAAAGGATTTGCTAATCTGCATTGTTGGAGGAAGTGGTCCTAAGAGGAGTTCTCTATATCAGTGAAAGGATGGGTCTTCCATTTACCTCCCTTAATAGTGTCATCCTTGGATAACTCATTTAATCTCTGAACCTCAGTTGTAAAATGACTAGGAGCTCTAAATCAACTATAATACAAAGTCAACACACAACTGACTAGTTGACACCCCAAGAAGAACTAAGACACATTCTTCTATAAAAATCAAGGCATCTGATTCACAGAATGTTAGCCATAGAAGGGACCTTGTAAATCATTTAGTCAATGCTTTCATTTTACAGATGAGGAAGTCCTCTAATACCTATGATCCAAATGTCAATAAAATTACTATCCCTTGCTCTCTTACACCCTACTTTTATCTTAGACTAATTTAGCTTTAATTCCCTGAATTCCTTATCTTACTCTAATTATTTTCTGTATTCTTGAACCCCAATTGTTAAATGTCCCTTTATTCTTTTTTTTTCATTAAAGCTTTTTATTTTTCAAAACATATGCATGGACAATTCTTTAACAGTCCTTGCAAAACTTTGTGTTCCAATTTTCCTTTCCTTCCCCCACGCCCTCCCCTAGATGGCAAGTAGTCCAATATATGTTAAGCATGGTAGAAAAACATGTTAAATCCAATATATGCATACTTATTTATACAATTATTGTGCTTCACAAGAAAAATCAAATCAAACCAGTAAAAAAAAATAAAAGAAAAGAAAAGAAAAAGCAGAATAAAATACAAACAAGCAACAATAAAAAAGAGTGAAAATACTATGTTGTGAACCACATTCAGTTCCCACGGTCTTCTCCCTGGGTGTAGATGCTCTCTTCATTACTGAACAAATGGAACTGGTTTGAATCATCTCATCATTGAAGAAAGCCATGTCCATTAGAACTGATCATTGTTACCATGTATAATGACCTCCTGGTTCTGCTCATTTCACTTAGCATCAAGTTCATGTACATCTCTTTAGTGAAATCATCCTGCTGGTCGTTTCTAACAAAACAATAATATTCCTTAACATAGATATACCATTCTCCAATTGATGGGCATCCATTTAGCTTCCAGTTTCTTGCCACTACAAAAAGGGCTACCACAAACATTTTTGCACATCTGGGTCCGTTTCCCTACTTTAAGATCTCTTTGGGATATAAACCCAGTAGAAACACTACTGGCTCAAAGGATATGCAAAGTTTGATAACTTTTTGAGCATAGTTCCAAATTACTCTCCAGAATGGTTGGATCCATTCACAGGTCCACCAACAATGTATCAGTATCCTATTTATCCCACATCCCCTCCAACATTCATCATTATCTTTTCCTGTCATTTTGGCCAATCTGACAGGTGTTTAGTGGTATCTCAAAGTAGTATTAATTTGCATTTCTCTGATCAAAAGTGATTTGGAGCACCTTTTCATATGACTACAAATAGTTTCAATTTCTTCATCTAAAAATTATCTATTCATATCCTTTGACTATTTATCAATTGGAAAATGGTTTGGATTCTTATGAATTTGACTCAATTCTCTATATATTTTAGAAATGAGGCTTTTATCAGATCCTTTGAAGGTAAAAATGTTTTCCCAGTTTATTGCTTCCCTTCTAATCTTATTAGTTTTGTTTGTACAAAAACTTTTCAATTTGATATAATCAAAATTTTCTACTTTGTGATCAATAATGATCTCTAGTTCATCTTTGGTCAGAAATTCCTTTCTCTTCCACAGATCTGAGAGGTAAACTATCCTATGTTTCTCTAATTTGTTTTTAGTATCATTCTTTATGTCTACATCATGAACCCATTTTGATCTTATCTTGGTATACGGTGTTAGATGTGGATCAATACCTAGTTTCTGCAATACTAATTGCCAATTTTCCCAGCAGTTTTTGTCAAATAGTTAATTCTAATCCCCAAAGCTGGGATCTTTCAGTTTGTCAAACACTAAATTGGTATAGTCATTGAGTATTTTGTCCTGTGAACCTAACCAATTCCACTGATCAACTAGTCTATTCCTTAGGCAGTACCAAAATGGTTTTGATGACCACTGCTTTATAATATACTTTTAGATCTGGTATAGCTAGGCCACCTTCATTTGTTTTTGTTTTTTGTTTTTCCCATTAATTCCCTTGAAATTCTTAACCTTTTGTTCTTCCAGATGAATTTTGTTGTTATTTTTTTCTTTTTTTTAATTATAGCTTTTTATTTAGAAGATATATGTATGAGTAATTTTTCAGCATTGACCTTTGCAAAACCTTTTGTTCCAATGTTTACTCTCCTTCTCCCTCCCACTCCCCCAGATGACAGGTAGACCCATACATTTAAATATGTTAAAATATATATTAAATGCAATATATGTATACATAGCCATACATTTACTTTGCTAAACAAGAATCGGACTTTGAAATAATGCACAATTAACCTTGAAGGAAATAAAAAATGCAAGTGAACAAAAATAGAGGGATTGGAAATGCTATGTAATGGTTCACATTCAGTTCTCAAAGTTCTTTTGTTGGGTATAGCTGGTTCTAAATGTAATATTCTTCTCTAAAAAATAATGTTCTCTTGGAGCAGGTTTCCTGGGGGGCTTCTGGGAGCAGCCTTAGTTTCAGTTCCAGTGTAATCATCCTAAATGCAGCGGGGAGTTAAAGTCCAAATCCTTTATCGTCTCCTTCAAAGTCTTGTCTCTTTTTCTGGGACCCAGTTAGCTTTCTTAAAGGCCTATCTCTCTCCTTAGTTCTGAGAGCTCCTGCCATTAGTCCTTTGCCTCTGTCAGGTTCTGCCTCTAGCTCCCTCTGAATGACCTTCTAGTGGGCTTGTATGTCTGCCTTGAGAACTCCTCCTTATATATGCTCTCTTAAAGGTGTAAATCTTGTGGAATTATAGTAAGTACTAAGTACATGTAAATTAGAGAATCATTACCTCATCAATTCCACTGACTTGGCACCTTGTAAGAATCCTAACATCTCCCACTTTCTTTTGATTTAGAACATAGGTGGTATGTAATTTAGGTAATAGGTGGTCATGACCTCCCTGACTTCTCAAGTAGATGAGAACCCCCAAAATGAAGGTGATCATGCCTTCCTCGACTGCTCAAAAAAGGGGTGAAAATACCATAAAAGGAGGTGGTCATGATTGGAATGCTTAGGAAGGGAGATGAAAACACCAAAGGAAATGGAAAATCAAATCAGAAGGGGCTCACTCTTAAAACAGGTATACATAAATCCATCAATATGGGAGGTATTACACATAATTACATAAGCACATAGCAATATAACACAGGCTAGTAGTGATGTAACAAATAACATGAACCAACATGAGGATTTATACATGTCCATAAGTCCTAGAAATAGTCCAAAAGGAATCTATTGTGCAGTAGCTCATGTGCCAGGAATCCAATAATTCCTGCAAGTTTTGATGTCCTGCAATAGTTTCATCAACAATTTTTCATCAAGGAATCCAATGATTCCTGCTGGTTTTCAAGTCTTACAACAATTTATCTTGTGTTAGGGAATCCAATGATTCCTGCAGATTTTGTTCTTAGATCTTCTCCTTTGTTTCGAGGTTTTTCTCTTTCTCCCTCTCTCTTCAGGTGCTCATTGCCACCTATCTGTTTCTGTTTCCATCTGTTTCTTCTCCATCTGTAGGAATACAAGCAAACCCTTTCTCCCAAGTAGTTAACCTATCTAATTTCCTTCAATTTACCACTTTCTAAATCTCTCCTCATCATCTAGCAATTACATTGGAGCTTTTTGCACTGGACACTGCCCTGATGGTTTAAAAAGCCTGTATTCTCCCCAATTGTAATCCCTTTCTGCTATCTGATTGCTTTTTGGCTGATATATCATGTAATCCCTTTCTGCCATATAATTGCTTTTTTGCTGATTGATCACATCAGAGTATTGAGCTTCTAAAGGTGTAACCTCAGCTGCTATCATGCCCCATCTGTCTTTTGATTGGTATCTTGGAGCTGGGCCCTGCTTCTCATTTCCTTGGGTGAATCTACATTCTGAGGCCCAGTAGAAGCCCTTGTGGCATTTTGGATATAAGGTTTTGGGTTTTATTCTCTCACCCTGTCCTCTCCCTCTATCTCTATCTCTATATCTACACTGAACTCTCAGATGTCCTATTTTTCCACACTGGAAACATCAACAAGTTTCTCTAGAAGTCCCTTGCCAAGAGGGACCCTGTCTTTCCATGTTCATCATAGTCTGGGTATAATAAGCATTTGTGCCCATTGTGGCACAGCATCTTATGATCTCCTCTAAAGGAGCATCTTTGTTTGGTACCCATATAATTCTTCTGCAAACCTTATTGGCATTTTCCTTAGCCAGTTGTCTTATCATAATTGTTGTAGCTGCATTTTCTCCAATAGTTCTTGTGACAACTGTTTGCAAACGTCCCACAAAATCTGCAAAGGGTTCGTTGGGACCTTGCTCTATTTTTGTAAAGGCTTTACCTTCATCTTTCCCTGGAAGAGTACCCCAAGCTTTTATAGCAGCAATAGCAATTTGTTCATATGCTCCTATGGAGTAATTAATCTGTGCTGAATTCTCTGCATACTGACCTTCACCTGCTAGTTGGTCAAAAGTGATTTGTATGTTAACTCTAGTTTGCTTATTGCATTGGGCTCGAATCCTACATAATTCATGATACTCCAAAAGCCACAACAAGTTTTGTCCAGGTTCTAAACACGTCCTTGTTATGGATTTCCAATCACTGAGGGTTAGGATTTCATAAGCCAAATTATCTAGTAACATTTTAACATAAGACGATGTAGCCCCATAAAGAGTGCAACCGTTTTTCAAATCCTTAATTTTTCCCAGATCAAAAGGAGTGTATATTCTCCTTTTCTGACCTGAAAAGTCAAGCTTTTCAATCACAGGATATGCATTTATTTTTAAATCAGATATATCGTATCCTTCATTTTTTACTTTAACCAATGCCTTTTGTAATCTTGTCATAGGCTGCTTCATAGGAGGTGCTGAATATGTTACTGCCTTTCTTCCTCCTTCTTCTCCCTCCACCCATGAAGGGTTAATTGAGGGAAGTAGGTCAGGGGATAATTTCTCCTACTGTGAAGCTTCACACTCAAAATTGTACTTAACTCCATTCTTATCTGATTCTTCATTCTTTTCACCTAGTTTATTTAGATCCTCCCCCTCCTGCTCTTTCATCTTTTTCCTTATTCCATAACTTATATAATTTCCTAAAGTCAGTTGTATTAAATTTTATGTATAAAGTGTATCTTTGGAAATTGAGTCAAGTCCATTTTCATTGTAGAATTGACATAGTTGCTCTCCTACTAATTTCCATTCCTCTAGATCCAATTCTTTTTCCATAGAGAACCAAGATTTTTACTGTACAGTTTCTAAAAGTTCAGTGCTCTGCTCCAAAATTATAATCAAACCTTGGCTTTTCATAAGTCTGACAATGCTTTCTACAAATTTTCCTTGAATTGGAAAAGAAGGCTGCTTTCTAAATATCTGTCCCATTTTAGCTGAAATAGTATTTTAGCCCTTTAACAAAGTTTCTTTGTTGTACTCACCCTAATTTCTGAATCACAGATGAAGGTTCTTGGTCCCACGTTCGGGCGCCAAAATGTAATATTCTTCTCTAAAATATAATGTTCTCTTGGAGCAGGTTTCCTGGGGGGCTTTTGGGAGCAGCCTTAGTTTCAGTTCCAGTGTAATAATCCCAAATTCAGTGGGAAGCTAAAGTCCAAATTCTTTATCGTCTCCTTAAAAGTCTTGTCTCTTTTTCTGGGACCCAGTTAGCTTTTTTAGAGACCTATCTCTCTCCTTGGTTTTGAGAGCTCCTGCCATTAGTCCTTTGCCTCTGCCAGCTCCTGCCTCTAGCTCCCGCCGAAAGAGTGGGCTTGTGTATCTGGCCCTGAGAGCTCCTCCTTATATATGTTCTCTTAAAGGTGTGAATCTTGTGGAATTATAGTAAGTACTAAGTACATGTAAATTAGAGAATCATTATCTCATCAATTCCACTGACTTGGCAACTTGTAAGAATCCTAAGAGGTTCTATTCATTATTGAACAAATGGAACTGATCTGGTTCATCTCACTGTTGAAAAGAGCCACGTGGATCAGAATTGATCATCATATAATATTGTTATTATATATTGTCATATAATATATAACATTATATAATAATCTCCTGGTCCTGCTCGTTTCACTCAGCATCAGTTCATGGCCTTTCTGAGATCATCCTGATGATCATTTCTTACAGAACAATAATATTCCATAACATTCATATATACCACAATTTATTCAACCATTCTCCAATTGATGGACATCCACTGAGTTTCCAATTTCTGTCCACTACAAAGAGGGCTGCCACAAACATTCTTGCACATACAGATCCCTTTCCCTTCTTTAGTATCTCTTTGGGGTATAAGCCCAGTAGAAGCACTGCTGGATCAAAGGGTATGCACAGTTTGATAACTTTTTGAGCATAGTTCCAAATTGCTCTCCAGAATGGCTGGATGTGTTTACAATTCCACCAACAATGTATCAGTGCCCCTGTTTTCCCACATCCCCTCCAACATTCTGCATTATCTTTCCCTGTCATTCTAGCCATTCTGACAGGTGTGTAGTGGTATCTCAGAGTTGTCTTAATTTGCATTTCTCTAATTATAATGACTTGGAACATCTTTTTTATATGGCTAGAAATAGTTTCAATTTCTTCATCTGAAAATTTTTCATATCCTTTGACCATTTGTCAATTGGAGAATGGCTCAATTTCTTAAAAATTAGAGTCAATTCTCTATATAATTTGGAAATGAGGCCTTTATCAGAACCTTTTACTGTAAAAATGTTTTCCCAGTTTATTGTTTCCCTTCTAATCTTGTCTGCAATAGTTTTGTTTGTACAAAAGCTTTTCAATTTGATATAATCAAAATCTTCTATTTTGTGATCAATAATGATCTATAGTTCTTTTTTGGTCACAAATTCCTTACTCCTCCACAGGTCTGAGAGAAACTATCTTATGTTCTTTTAATTTATTTATAATCGCCTTCTTTATGTCTAGATCATGGACCCATTTTGAGCTTATTTTGGTGTATGGTGTTAAGTGTGGGTCAATGCCTAGTTTCTGCCATACTAATTTCCAATTTTCCCAGTAGTTTTTGTCATTCTTATCCCAAAAGTTGGGTCTTTGGATTTGTCAAATACTAGATTATTAAAGTTATTGACTGTTTTGTCCTGTGAACCTAACCTATTCCACTGATCAACTACTCTATTTCTTAGCCAATACCAAATGTTTTGGTGATCTCTGCTTTATAATATAGTTTTATATATGATACAGCTAGGCCACCTTCATTTGATTTTTTTTTTTCCTCATTAGTTCCCTTGAAAGTCTTGACCTTTTGTTCTTCCAGATGAATTTTGTTATTTTTTTCTAGGTCATTAAAGTAGTTTCTTGGAAATCTGATTGGTATAGCACTAAATAAATAGATTAGTTTAGGTAAGTATTGTCATCTTTATTCTATTTGCTCGCTCTATCCAAGAGCACTTAATATTTTTCCTATTTTTTAGATCTGACTTTATTTATGTGGAAAGTGTTTTGTAGTTTTGTTCATATATTTCATGACTTTCCCTTGGCAGATAGATTCCCAAATATTTTATATTATTGACAGTTATTTTAAATGGAATTTCTCTTTGTAGCTTTTGCTATTGGATTTTGTTAGTGATGTATAAAAATGCTGATGATTTATATGGATTTATTTTGTATCCTGCAACTTTGCTAAAGTTGTGGATTATTTCTAATAGTTTTTCCTTGACGTAGGGTTCTCTAAGTATACCATTATATCACCTGCAAAAAGGGATAATTTGGTTTTATTACCTACCCTAATTCCTTTAATCTCTTTTTCTCTTCTTATTGCCAAAGCCAGAATTTCTAATACAATATTGAATAGTAATGGTGATAGTGGGCAACCTTGTTTCACCCCTGATCTTGCTGGGAATGGTAGCAGTTTATCCCCATTACATATGATGCTTGGTGATGGTTTTAAATAGATGCTACTGATTATTTTAAGGAAAAGTCCATTTATTCCTATATTCTCTAGTGTTTTTAATAGGAATGGGTGTTGGATTTTATCAAATGCTTTTTCTGCATCTATTGAGATGATCATATGGTTTTTGTTAATTTGGTTGTTGATGTAGTCAATTATGCCAGTAGTTTTTCTAATACTGAACCATTCCTGGTATAAATCCTACTTGATTATAGTGTATTATCCTGGGATGACTTTCTGTAATCTCTTTGCGACTATTTTATTTAAGATTTTTGCATCAATATTCATTAAGGAGATTAGTCTGTAATTTTCTTTCTTTGTTTTCATCCTTCCTTGTTTTTCATCATCCCATCAGTATCATGTCTGTGTCATAAAAGGAATTTGGTAGGAGTCCTTCTTGCCCTATTTTTTCAAATAGTTTATATAATATTGGAGTTAATTGTTCTTTAAACATTTGATAGAATTTAGATAGAATTTCATCTGGTCCCAGAGATTTTTTCTTGGGGAACTGATTAATAGCTTGTTCTATTTCTTTTTCTAAAATGGGACTATTTTAAGTAATTTATTTCCTCTTCTGTTAATCTGGGCAATCTATATTTTTGTAAGTATTCCTCCATTTCACTTAGGTTATTTATTGGCATAAAGTTGGGCAAAGTAACTCCTAATTATTGCTCTAATTTTTTTTTCACTGATGTAAAGTTCTCCTTTTCATTTTTGAGACTAACAATAAATGTCCCTCTATTCTAAATTTTTTGCTGTAATTGAGCCATGTTCAACTCTTTGTTATGCCATGGACCATATCAAGTCAGACTCTTCTATCCTCTACTATCTCTCAAAGTCTGTTCAAATTCCTGTTTATTATTTGTATGATACTATCTAGTCAACTAATCCTTCACCATCTTCTTGTCCTTTTGCCTTCGATATTTCCTAACATTAGGTTCTTTTCCAACGAGTCCCATTTTCTCATTGCGTGGACAAAGTATTTAAGCTTCAGCTTCATTATTTCACCTTCCAGTGAATAGCCTGAATTAATTTCTGAATTTAATTCTTGACCTCCTTGCTGTCCAAGGGACTATTCTCCAGCACCACAGCACCACAATTTTAAACCATCAATTCTGTGTTGCTCAGTTTTCATTATATTCCAACTCTCCTAGTCATACACTGCTACTAGAAAAACCATACCTTTGACAGGAAAGTGATGTCTGCTTTTTTAGTATGCTATCCAGATTTGTCATAGCTCGCTTTCTGATCAGTAACCACATCATTGTGGTTAAAAGTGATGTTAAGATCTTTCTTATATAGTTCTTTGTGTACTCATGCCACCTCTTTTAAATCTTATCTGCTTCTGTTAAGTCCCTACCATTTTTTGTCTTTTATCATGCCCATTTTTATATGGAATATCCTCTTGATATCTCTAATGTTGTTGAATAAAGTATGTAGTTTCCCATTCTATTGTTTTCCTTTATTTCTCTGTATTGATCATTTAAGAAAACATTCTTATGCCTCCTGGCTATTCTATTAAATTATGCATTTAGTTGGATATAGCATTCCTTTTCTCCTTTCCCTTTGGTTCCCCTTCTTTCCTCAGCTATCTGTAAAGCCCCATGATGATCATTTTGCTTTCTTGCTCTAATTTTTCTCAGGAATGTTCCTGTACAAATCAAATTTTACTTTCTTTGAAAGACACCACCTTTCTAGCCATTTTCTCCAATATAAGAGCTTTTTAAAAAATCATATATACCATTAAAATGTTGAGTCAGCATATTCCTCATTTCTCAAAAAGCCACTTCTAATTCATCTCTCTGGCAACTTCAAATCTTTTTTCTTTGAAATTCATAAAACTTGTCCAGATCTTAGCTGTTGCCATTTACTAGCTTACAAGAAATCATCCCTTTTCTTCCTAACAAATTCAGTCTCTAGCTCAGAATCCTTTCTACTCCAACTCCTTTTCTCAAATCTGGTGACTTTCAATGGTTCTGTTGTGCTCTCAGGTCACAAACTTCCTTCAACTCTCATGAACTGAGATCATCTCATTTTACTTAACCTTAATCACTTTATTTAATGCTTAAATTTAACCACCTTCACCACGCTCAATTTCACCTCAAAAGATTTTAAACTCAGAAATTATTTTGAGGGTATTCTGGATGAAGTACTTAACTTGGCGTAAAGATGTCCTGAATTCAAATCCTGCCTCAGATATTATAAACTCTGTGACTCTGGGCAAATCATTTAACCTCTTAGTGCTTCAATTCATCTGAAAAATGAGAATAATAGCAGCATCTAACTTCCAGGATTATTGTGATGATAAAATGAGATAATAATAAACGGTTTCACAAATTTTGAAATGCTAAGTAAATGATAGCTATGACTTTTCATTTCTCATTCCTTAAACCTATTCTTTGGCCTCAACATTACTTTCATTTCTTTCAATTCTTCTTTGTCCTTGTTTTGACTTTGCTTTTCTCCCTTCACAATCTCAACCAGTTAACCAGTCCAAGAAGGTACAATGCTCCATTCTTGAATGCTTTTCATCTTATCTTTGTTGTTTAATCCTAGATAGTGAGTCACCTTTTTCACCACTTCCCACATCTTGTTTCACTCCTGTCTATAAAAAAAAAATGCAGGAAGTTACAAAACTCTGCATGTTAGTGCACCACAAATTTGTTATTTAATCTTAATAGGGCCCTCACAGCTTATGGCAATTCTGATGGTTACTAGTATCTTTTTACAACAACTGTCCCACGTGTCTCTCCTCACAGCTCCACTGGAACATTAAAGTAACAACTTTCTATCTTGTGAGCTTCCCTTAATCCAAACTTCAAACTCTCACTAGATCTTCCCCAACCACTCCTTTGCTCCTTAGCCCAAGGTCAGAGAATGACCCTGACCTTGAGCCTATTCCCCAGAATCTGAGAGATGGAAGAAACTTCAAAGACATAGGCCAAATTGCACCTAAAGAAAATCCTTTATAACATAGGTGTTAAACTCTTAATCCCCATATGGCCTGCAAAACTTTCCCTGTTCAGGTAATAGTTAACATTTTTAAGAAATACAGCAAAACAAAAATAAGTTAATTTGTGAAATCTGTTTCTATTTGAATTTGATACTCACTATTCTAATAATATGTCTAATTAAGGGAATCCATAACTTCCCAGGGCTGACCATTCCTTTTTGATATAGTTTGATAGTCATCCTGTTCTTTACATTGTTTTAAAAAAAAAACAAAACAACAGTTTGGACATCTTATTCAAGAGTTTGCCGGTGATCTCTGTACCCTTTGCTCATTCTTCTATTCTCCTTATCTATCAGCCCTTTTCTCACTTTCATCAAATGTTATCAGATGTTTCCCTCATCCTTTAAAAAACAAAAATCCACTTAACAAAGCTATCCCTTCAGCAGGATTAATCCATCAGAAAGCATTATTAAGCATCCTACTATACATACCTGGAAACCATGTTCACTGCTGGAGATACAAAACAGATTCTATGCTCTCAAGGAATTTATATTCTATAAATACAGGAAAAGAGTGCATGCGTGCATTTGTGTGTGTGTGTGTGTGTGTGTGTGTGTGTAAGAGAGTAAATACAAAGCAATTTCAATGGCAAAAATGGGAAATATCAAAGCCATAATTGGTGGTGGCACCTGAGCTGAGCTTTGAAGAAAGTTCTAAGTAAGCATTTCTAAAAGGACATGTGTGAAGTACATCAATAAAGCCAGTGTAGAAGCTGAACTATCTGTGTACATCCACACATATATGTATATATACATAAATATACAGGTATACACATGCATATGCAGGCAGGCACAGACAGACACACACCCCTCTGAAATAATTAGTCTGGAAAGATAGGCCAGAGCCAAGTACTAAAAAATTTTAAATGTCAAATAGTGGTTTACATTCTTCTCTACCATTAATTCACTCTTTAATTCCTGCCTCCTCAAGTATCACCTAACTGCTAAATCTGACAGTTTTTTTATTTGTCATGCTTCTTCACTTTTTTCCCTCTGAGGCAATTGGGGTAAAGTGATTTGCCCAGGGTCACACAGCCAGGAAGTGTTAAGTTTCTGAGACCAGATTTGAACTCAGGTCCTCTTGACTTCAGGTCTGGTGCTTTATCCACTGCACTATCTAGCTGGCCCTCTCCTTCACTTTTCCATACAATTTGACACTGCTGATTACCTTCTCTCAACACTTATTAGTCTCTTCTCCATGGTATGTCTCCTATTCTCCTAAATGATCCTTGTCTTCTCTGCTGTTTCATCATACCTTTTCTGTCAGAGTGGGTATTTTAAAAGGCTTTGTCCTAGACCTCTCTATTCTTTTCTCTCTAAAATCTCTTCTTTGGAGATTTCATCCACTCCAAAAAGTTCAATTATAATTTCTACACAAATGTATGATAATATGAAGCTGAAAATTCAATCCTAAATGTTTTAGCTGACCTATTGAAGACTATAGCTTAAAAAGTCTCCCTCTGCATCCAGGGTCATCTTCAGTCACCTGATCTATATTTGGCCAGTGGATCCAGATGGCTCTGGAGGGAAAAGTGAAACAAGGGACTTTGCACAACCTTCCCTCACATAAATCCAATTCACTTGTATATCATGGCATTATCTCCCTAATGTCATGGTCCTCTTTGAGAATGAAGGACAAACAAAACATGTGAATTCCAGGTTCCCCTCTCCAATTATATGCTATACATATTTCCCTAGATATCAGATGGGCATACAAACTGAATTCATCTTCTTTTCATAAACCTGCCCTTGTGCTCCTAACTTCCTTATTTCTGTTAATAGTATCATCTTCCTAACCATTCAGATTAAAAATTTCATTCATCTTCAATTCTACCTTTTTCCTCATCACCACAGTCAATCAGCTTCTAAAATCCTGTCACTTCTATTCCTAACACATTTTATATCTGTCTCCTTTCCATTCAGACCACTACCATTACAGCTCACAACATTATCATTCATATGTTTCAAAATCTTTAGTGGCTCTTTGTTGCTTACAAAATCAAATTCAAATGCTTAGCCAGGAATTTAAAGCCCCTTAAAATCTATGCCATTCCTACTTTTCTATTGTATTATTCCCCCTTCCAAAATCTATTCCAACTATATTATAATTGCTATTTCCCATTCCATATTTCTCTCCCGTTTATTCCTCTACCCCCCCAAAAAAATGAACAATCCATCTTTCATGATCTGCCTTAACTATGCCTTTCAGAATTCTTCAAGGCTCAGCTCAATACCTTTTACTTGAAGCCTTCCTTGATTCTTCCCAAATGAAAGTAGAATTTTAACATTTAAAGATGGAAGAGAACAAGTCATGTAGTCAAAACTTTTTATTGCACAACTGAAAAAACTGAGGCTCGGAGACATTGAGTAATTACTCTAAATCACAGGGGGAGCAGTTGGGATCCTGGGTATAGTTTCCTTTGCATTATACCTGTCTATGTAAAATTTTCTTAATACAATTTATCTAGATTTGTCTCCTACACTCTATGATCATGTCTCTCTCAATATAATGTTAAGTTTCTTGAGAGCAGATACATGACATTTTATGTACACATATGTATCTACATATATATAAAGTATATCCATTCCATCTCATTCATCCAAAAGATCATACTCTTCCAATGTCATCCTACTCATCTATTTTCAATCTCACCCTATGACTATTGCCCACAAACATGCTCAAGTCTCATACCTACTGCTTATAAACATCCTCAAAAAACCTTCATTAGATCCATGCTGCAAACTATCATATTTCTCCTGATAAAACTCCTTAAGTAGACTTTTCTCTCTTTTTACATTTACAATCTGGTTTCCAACCTCATTGTTCAATTTAAACTACTCTCTCCAAAATTACCATTGCCCTCTTGTAAACTCCAATGGTCTCTTCTCAATAATCTTAATTTCTCTGCAGCCTTTGACACTGTCAATTACTCTCTTCTCATGATTATCTTCTCTCAGTTTGGGGGCACAATTTTTTCCTGGTTTTCCTCCTACCTTTCTAATCACTCCTCAGTCTGTTTTGCTGGATCTTTATCCAAGCCATAACTATAACAGGGCCCTCAGGGCCCTCTTCTCTTCTCCCTCTATACTATTTCACTTGGGGATTTCATCAATTTTCATGAATACATAGCAGGTGATAAATAAATGCTTACTGACTGTCCATGCATATCCCTAATGTTTGGCACATACCAGGGACTTAATATTTAAACAGATTGTGATAGTTGCTGCAGTTTTTTTTTTTTTAAATAAAGCCATACTCTTATGAAGCTTATCCCTAATGTTGAAAGCTGAATTTTGAGAAGCCAAAACTAAGATGCTACTAAGTAACATATCTTTTAGAAAAATAACTCCGGCTCCTAGTTTTAGGATAGCAGAAGGAGCCACGCACATAAATTACCAGATTGCTAAACAATCATTTGCAACAGAGGAGCAACTTCACTGATGCAGGGATGATCTACTGAACAAGATCACTGCCTATAAAGTATAGCCAATCTAGGTCTATGATGGTTAGCCTCAGCGACCCCACCTTCTGGTATATTTTAATAACTGAGCTTAGAGCTACACTTCCAGACATCAATGTGTTGCAGAAGCTTTTCAACGCTCCTCCCACAGGTGGGAAGGAAGAAAAAAAGGAATGAAATTCTTTTTCATCAAATCTATATTCTCTATTTAGAGGAAAACCCTTCATTACTCAGAGCAGAAAAGATTTTTTAGACTTTCCGCCAGGACTTTACAAATTCGGATAGTGCTCACACCCGCGTCACTACTCCCCTATCCCCTCTTGCCTACAGCCGGGAAGTAGTAGATCTGGTCCTAGTTCAAGCTCTTACCTGGGGACGCAGCTGGGACTAGAGCCATCGATCTCCCAGGTGGCGAACAGGTTCATGGGTACAGGCGTGTTTAGGGCGCCGGGCCCTGTGGGGAAGCTGAGCCTGCCCTTCTCCGCCATGGTGCAAGCCGGCCAGATTCTGTGGGCCAAGCCCCGTCCCAGCAGTAGCCTATCCTTGGAGCCCGGGGAATAACAGGGATGGGGGTGGGGGGAGGGACGGACGTCCAGCTGGCGAAGTCTTAGTTCGGTGTGGCCTGGATGGGGGTTTAGAAAAAGTAGGGCAACAATCCCAAGGCTGCGGCCGGGCCCTGAGGGACCCAATCTGGGAGTTGTGATCCGAAGCAAAGGAGAGGGGGACAAGGGAAGAGGAGGGGTTTACATGGCTGTGGCTGGCCGCGGGTTAGCGAAGGGACTGCGAGGGAGGGGAGAAGCACTTGGACCCACACAGCTGATGAGAAAAGGTAGTGGCCGCTCGGCGCGCGCCGGCCCCCTCAGTCACAACGGGGACAGAACAGCAAAAAATACTAACCAGCGGTCTGGACTTCGAGCCCCGCCCCACTAGCTACTCCTGAGCCGTAATTTGGACCTACCGCAAGCGCCTGCGCACTGAGATTTGACGGAGAAAAAAAAAAAAAAAGACTACCAACTAAAGTGTAAGCAACCAACTCCAAGCTCCTCAGTAGCTTGGTAGCCGCCCCGGCGTCGATCGATTGGCCGAGCTGAGTTTGAGCGCTCGGGTCAATGAACCAATCAAGATCCACCGGAAATGAGGTAAAGGGCTCGTTGTCTTCTCACTCTCCCAGTTCCCTTCTAGCCCCATTCTCAGCAATCACCAATAATTCTTCCTTTTCTTTCTGTGCTCCACCCATCACCGTCCTTACCCTACCATGCTCCTGTCCCCGCCTTGGGGAGGCCCTTCCGAGGTACTTGTTTGGTTTGAGGCCTGGCAATGGGTACATTTCGTGGGAAATACTGCACATGATAGAGTTGATAATTTATGATTTACCAAACTACCTAATCTTTTACGTACCTGGAAGGGGGGGGAGGGGGGAAGAGATCCAGACCGACCTCGAAGTTTCCGAAAGTCAGGACTCAAAAAAGCAGAGAAGGAAAAGCTTAACTTTTGCTAACTAGGGTAGGCCAGCCCCACTCCAGGGAGCCGCCGAATTCATTGAACTGCAGCTCCATATCGGTGATTAAAGGTCAACACCAAATGCTGTTCCAAACAATTAGAGATGGTTTCCCTAAATGATAAATGGCCCTGGTGTAATATAGTTTATTTTTATAAACTAGTATTGAGGAGACAACAATAATTTTGAGGTCCCCTGACTTAGGGGGCTTCAGTTCTAAAATGATTCTAAATCTTCTGGCTTTGGAGTCTGCCTTAGGGAATTCCCACATCCAATCTAAGAATAACAATCTGAAGACTGTCAAATAGCTTCTGGCCTCAGGATAGTCCCATGGACCAAACTCCTGAGACAATAGTGATAATGTTGGTCAGTGAGAACCAAATTGCAGAGACCACTCCTTTGTCCTAACTCTGGGCCATAAAATTATCGTATCTATAACATGAAGAACTAGGTAACTGGGTCTCCTTGCTCCAGTTTCTTTGATAAATTCTCTTGAAATTTAGTCTGCTTGTAATGGCATTACAATAATAAACTTGGCCCCATGATCAGGAAATGGGTTCAAGCCTGAAAATTCTTTTGAGACACCTCATGACACTAGTCTGTGACCCCAAACTTTTGGGGTCCCTTTCCTAACCTCAGCCCAAGAATATGAGCAAGCTGTTTTCAAGAGGAGAAATGCCAACGATTCCTAGAGCACTTTTTATCGCTGGCCTTTGTGTTCTGATAAATTTGTTGAGAACCCTAGAAGATTTTTATATATTTTTATAAGTTTATATTTATAAGTTTTGTTAGTTCTAATACCTTCCCTCTGATAATTATTTCCTATTTAGCCTGTATATACAGGATATTTGTTTTTGTTGTCTCCATCATTAGATTGTAAATTTCTTTGAGGCTGGGAATACCTACTTTATTACCACTTCATCTATTCCCAGCACTTAGTAAATAATACATGTTGACAAATGATTTATTGATCAATAAATCAATTTATTTATTGATTTAATAATTAAATTAAACAATAACTTTAAAAATAATAAATCCATTACATTTAACATAAATAACATCTTCATGAAAAATAACTACCAAAATAGAAAAGAGCTGCATTGTTTTATATTTTTGCAAATCTCTTTGATGTCTGGTTCAATATTGGGGAGATAGTTGAATCCTCAATATATTTCTGCATTCAAGACTTTTCTGAAGTAAAGAATATTTAACCTCACATGTTTAGGTAGTTGGAAAAGGGAAGAATAATTTTCAGATAAATTTGTGCTGAAGCCACTCTTTCCAGCCACCTTCACAGAGCCTGCCTTCCTTATGACCAAGAATCTTCCACAATTCACTCCCTTTCCAGCCATAATCAATTTTCTGACCTCCTGGGACAAGTTCTGAAACTACTCCCTGTGAACATAGATAACCTACCTGAACTCATTTCTCAATGACTAATATTCTTTCCACCCCATCTTAGTAATTTTGAATCCTCGCTTACTTTGTTCCATCCCCCCACTGACCAGTCTCTTATTTCCATTCCCTTCAAAGCAGCATTCCATCATCTCAACCTTTTGTTGTTCTACTGCATTTTCGGGACATAGGTAACAAAACAGCTTTTATTTTAAACTTTTCTTTTTTTGTTCCAACTATTTGCAATCACTGAGTTCTGGTCCTCTTTTAAAATGATAGAGCTGCCCTGGATTCCCAGCACTAGGTTACACTTCCACTTATACTTCTGACTCACCAGTTGTGAAGGGGGAATTAGATTACTCCTTGCTCAATAAAGTAAGACAAGGACTTTTGTAGAGTGCTCATTACATCATAAAATATGTAAATTTTGAGGTTACCAGTAGAGTTTGCTAACATGGGGAGGATGGACAGTTTTGTTTATATATATATATATATTTTTTGCTGTCTCCATCATTAGTTGGGAACTTCTTGAAGGCTGAAAATACCTACTGTATTATCTCTTCATATATTCCCTTGGTGGAATTGTTCCTGTGGTTACCCAGAATGCATTCAGAAAAGGATGGGGTGGGGAATTGAAATGGGGGGCTGGCTGGGCAAGTATTAAATGTAAGGTAATGATATTATAATTAGTGTAAGTTCACCCATGGACAGCAAAGCAAAGAAAGTGAACATGTATCACATTGAAGAAAGTCCTTTCTGTGTTTTGCAGCCCAATATCCTGTTCTATATGATTGATTTTTGTATTTTGTTGATGCCAGATGGTATGGTCATAGGGTATGCTGACCTTCTTGTTGCTATAATTAGGGATTTCTGAGGCATTTGGACTAGGAGCAACAGTTAGAATCACATTATCCCATACCTACCCTTTTTATATTACCATTTGGGCCTGCCTTGACCCAGCCTTGGATGACTCCCACTATTTACCATCTTAACTTCCACATACTTGCTGCTTAATTAAAAGAGAGAAAATAACACAACAATTCTTACTGGATCCACTACAGATTTCTGTTATGCAGTCTTTACATGCTGCCAAGCAATCCTACTCTACCTCTATCAACAATTTCTTATTCTATTCTTCCTAGTAGATTATCAAAATCTTATCATATCTCCCATGGCTCTCTCTCCTTCCACTCTCTTAGCTGAGAACCTTGCCTCATATTTTACAGGAAAAATTTAGGTCATGTACTTGGAGCTTGCTATTCTTTACTCTCCCAGCTAACTCAATTTCCTGCCTCTCCTGCTTTATCCTTGTTTCACACGAAGAGTTGACTTTACTCCTTACCAAGGCTAACCTCTCTACCCGCACAAATGATCCCATTCCATCCTATCTCCTCAGATTGTCAACTCTATTATTTCTACTTTTATCATTTATTTCCAAACTCTATTAGTTCCTATCTTCCTGTCTCCATGTCTCCCCAATCCTCAAAAAACCCTTACTTGTCTGGTTCATCCCTACTATCATCCTGTAACTTTTCTGCCTGTTTTAGCTAAACTTCTTGAAAAAAACCATTTACTTTCTCTCTTCTTAGTACTTTGCATCCAACTTTCATCCTCATCATTCTCCTGAAACTACTCTCTCTAGTTAGCAAAAATATCATAATGAATAAATTCAGTGATCTTTTCTCAGTCCTTATTTTCCTCAATCTCTCTGCATTATAGAAAAATATGATTTTCATAATTACCAACATGATATATGTAATAAATATACTAATAATTTAGATCTCTCAGAGCCTTTTCTGATTTGGGAGTTGCATTATTTCTTGTTGCATTGCATTTTCTGACTTGCAACTCAAAATGATCAATCAATTCTTGATAATATTCCCTTGTGTATGTTAAGAGAAGTAATCAAAGGTTTTAGAACCCATTCTCCTTAAACAACTCTTAACCTATTCCCTAAGATTTGAAACAATCATATATTAATTGTTCCCAATGAGAATACTCATATTGTGTTGCATTCATGGGCTTATCATGGGAAACCACTCAAGCTCTGAAAATGATTGTAATGTAATTCACCTTCCCTCTTCCTTCCCATTTATGATTTGTGTATAAAATATCTACTTTTCTTGGAACAAGAGGAGGTCTCCTGCCCAGGAGCTCTTCCAGTTTGCAAACTTTATTCCTCATTCTGAAAAGGAGTAATTAAACTGTGACTTGATCTCTAAAACTGTCTCTAGGCCTGCTTTTTGTGGCTCTAGTTATTCAGTTTAGAGACTGCTGGTGTTTCTCTTCTTTAAAATAATAGTTCTCTCTGGGAGAAAGCAGGTTTCTCGGGGAGGTTTTCTGGAGGCAGCCTTAGTTTCAGTTAAGAGTAATAATCACCCAAAATGCAGCCAACTGGTAAAAATGCAAACGTTTACTTTCTCCTTCCAAAATAGCCCGGTTAGTTGAGCCCTATCTCTCTGCTTGGTTCTAAAAGCTCTTGCAGTTTTGTCCTTTGCTTCTGCCTCTGCTTCCTTCAGCCTCCAGCCAGCACCAAGTTGAATCTGTCTTGTCTCTGAAGTGCTCTTGCAGCTTTGTCTTTTGCTTCTGCCTCTGCCTCCAGCCAGCACCAAGGTAAAAGTTGTAATGAATCTTTCTTGCCTCTGAGAGAGGGTTTCTGGCTCTCCCTGAGTGCTCTGTGTCTGCACCAGAGTGCTCCTCTCCAATCTAATTCAGCTGAACTCTCCCTACTGGGTTCTATTTATGCTCCTTCGAGAGAGAGGGATTGTGGAATACAAGAGAGAGGGATTATGGGTTTCTTCCCAGAGTGCTCTCTGGCCCTAAGAACTTATAGGGAGGTGTGAATCCACAAAGTTACACAGTTAACTTTGTGAATCTCCCATACTTGTGAATTCCAATGAGTAAAGATGTAAACACAAGCATTGTATCAATTAGTTGTACTTAGTACCTTATTTCAGGTTCTGGCCCAAAACATCTCCTTGTAAGATCAGATCAGTGATATTGAACCATGCTAAATTAGATAATTATTGTCTCCATCAACTCTAATGACTTAACAGTTTGTAAAGATTCCAAGGAGACCAAGACAGTAAAATTCTTTTAATAGCATCCTTGTGATGACCGCGTACTTTAAAATAAGCTGGAATTCAGGTTAAGGGAAAATCTTCAATCTTTATTCTTTTTGAGGTGAAGAGGGATTAGCAATGTGAGCAGCTGCAACAAAGCACCAGCCAGCAGTCTCTTTGTGCTTCTCTCTCCGCCCCTCTGCCTCTACCCACCAAAATCGTCATTTCCTATATAACACATCAGGATTTGCACAAAGAGTGGACGAGGGTCATTCTTTCTCCAAGCATATATATTAATAGAGTATGGTCCAATTACTATTTAGCCTCACGTGCTTGGGACCTCAGTGCATCTACTCGAGATTCAGCCCATTATACTTGTTGATCACCCTCTTTTTGATACTTTATTCTCTATAGGTTTTCAAGAAACCATTTTCTTTTTGTTTTCCTCTCATTAATCAGGCTGCTGTTTCTTAGTCTTTTTTTGCTAGATCCCCTCTGAGAACTAAATAAAACTAATTAGAAAATAGCAAAGAAATTGATGAATAGCATTTTAGAAAAATTAGATATGATAGAACTTTGGAGAAAATTGAATGAAAATAGAAATCATTGAAAAATCATAAGTAAAAGTTGGTTTTGGGGAAAACCAATAATTTTGTTTACTTTAACTTAATTTTTTTTTGAGGCAACTGGGGTTAAGTGACTTGCTCAGGATCACACAGCTACGAAGGATTAAGTGTCTGAGATTAGATTTGAACTCAGGTCCTCCTGACTTCAGGGTTGGTGCTCTTTAATTTTATTTTAAAAAATAACAAAATCAGTAATGAAAAGGGTGAATACATTACTAATGAAGATGAAATTAAGGAAATTATTAGGAGTTATTTTGCCCAATTACATGCAAACTGATAATCTAAGTAAAATAGATAATTTTTGCAAAAATATAAATTGCCCTTATTAACAGAAAAGGAAGTAAAACATTTAAATGATTTCATGTTAGAAAGAGAAATCGAACTAACCGTCAATGATTTATGATCATCAAGGAATGTTGTGAAACAAAACAATGATCCATGATGCTAGTAACTCTACAGTGTTGACATGCATAATTTGCAGTGAAGTTCTTGTAAGAAAGATTAGGGAAACGATTCTTATTAAATAGGCTGAGGTAGGATTCTTCTAACTATTTCTTCCCTATGTATTTCCTCTTGAATGGAAAATATCCTACCTGGCTAACTTTAATCTTGTCTCAATGAAATTGATCATCTATATAACTTTTGCCTGGAATTGATATGAAATTAGGGAATAATTATTCCCTTACTATGTATCTGTCTGATTCTTCTTTTATGGAAAATTTATATAATTATTTTGGGTGATCACTATCACCTAAGTATACAACTAAGTAGATTTTCTTATGTTACTATTGGACTATATCTGAGTAAATATAGTGAGATGCAGGTATAAATCTTGTTGGTCCAGAATTTTGGTCTTTTCCAAATTCCCAGTAACTAAGTGAACAAGTATTTAATCTTGTTTTTTGATGTTATTAATTGTTCATGTATAAAATAAGGTCCTTTAATATTTCATAATAGCATAATTAGGCAAATGATTCAAGGATTTGTGAAACCAAGTTATAATTTTTTTTATTTAGTATAAAGTTAATATCATAACTGTCTGGTTATCTTAAAAGAAGAATGATATGTGGTCCATCTTGTAAATACTTTAAAGAGACATCCACTTTTGTTAGTGGTTATTCATTTGAAAATGACTATAAGTTGAAAATGTTTTATTATAAATAACCTAGTTGATATGCACTGCTTTGAAATTGATAAGATGCAGAAAGAAACTTTTTTTTTCTTTTTGGCATGGCCAAAAGGGAAAATTGTTTTTCCCTACTACATACATTTGTCAGAAGGATTTTGCTCAGTTCCCCACCCCCCCATTTCACACACACACACACACACACACACACACACACACACACGGATGAATAGTGGAAGGGAGAGAAAATAGGTTTCTATAAATTTTAAAATTAAACACAATGTAAGCACTCCATTCTCATGTACTTCTTTAATAATTACACACTCCTATTAATCTTTTTATATTTCTTGTGACACCTGTGCTTGTTTTTTTAATACCTTTACTCACCTCTGGTATTTTCATTATGAATTCTGGGAACTACAAGTTGAGATTGGATTTTGCTAGTTACATATATATATGTGTATATACAAATATATATGCATATATATAATGTGTGTGTGTGTGTGTGTGTGTGTGTGTGTGTGTGTGTGTGTGTGTGTATTTTTTTTTTTTTTTTGGCTGGATGCTTAAGCTTTTTCTCTTTTGGAGTGTCAAATTCCAATATCTTTTCTCTCCCGATTCTGGTGACTGCTAAGTCTGGTGTAATACAGTATAAACTGACTGTTACTCCTTAGAACTTGAATTTTTTTTCCCTGGATATTTGCAATATTTTGACTTAGAAAATTTGGATTTTGGCTATGATATTTCTGGGAATTTTCATTTCATACAAGAGGCAATAAACAGATTATTTCTAATTTTACTTTGCCCTGTGATTCTAATAGACAGATCTTAGAAGGTTTCTTATGTAGGGAGGGGAGTAGATATGTGTCAAGTTTTTCAAATAGTCCAATTATCTTATATGATGTCTCCTTGATGTATTTTACAAGTTATTTAAAAATTCAATATATATTGCATTTTCTTCTGTTTTTTTTTTTTCCCAGTCTTTGTTTTAATATTTATTATTGTCTCACAGGATCATTAACTTTGGTTTGAACCATTCCATTTTTCAAACAGTCTGTTATTTCCATATGATTTTGTATCACATGCTAAACTATTAGTTCATCTTCCCAAGTCATTCTTCAATAACTATCATTTCTTTTCCTTTAGTGCTCTTGGTAATAGGACTTTGTGTCCCCATGATCTTTTGCGGGGTGGACCTGCGTTGGAAAAATCCTGAATCTCAGCCTCTGGGAGCATCCTCTTACCTAGTTCCCACTGGGAAACTCCTACCTCCAATTGATCTAGGAATCACTTTGGTCTGGGAAACAATTACCACCTTATTGATTTGAAAATTAACCCCTCATTCACTTCCTAGCCCCAAGCTATAGAAGGCTAAAGAAGGGGGACTTCTGGCCAAGATAGTGGAGAGAAGGCACACATCTGTGTAAGCTCTGCATTTTCTCTCAGAATTCATGACAAGCCGCAGAATTAATGCTTGACTGAAAAAAAACCCACAAATAATTACCAAGAGAAGACATCCTTGAAATTCGCCAGGAAAGGTCTGTTTTTGCTCAAGGGCTAGGACAGTTTTAGACCAGGTGCAGGCTGAGGGCAGGCAGTGGCAGTGAGAGCATGGCAGGTAGCTCACACTGAGTAGACTGGAGAGGGGTGGGGTGTGATCTCAGCCTTCTCTGTGGGGAGAGCTTTATTACAGGATTGGATACTTTGCCCTGGCAGCAAGCCAAGAGACAAGCAGAGAAACTAAAAACACAGGGGGTGAAGAATACAACTCCAAACAGCTAGGGTCTCTTGGGACCTGGCCACTCCCCCCCCCCTCCCCACAGTGTCTCAGCACGCTCTCAGAGTCTCAGAGCGCAAGTGCAGCACAGATATTGCTGTCCTGCTAGTGCCTCACTGCAGCCCCCTCCTCCCCTGCCCTCCACAGTCTGTAGAGGAAGCTCGGTAACACTACCCAGCACCCTCCCCCCCAAAAAAAAAATCCATTTGTTTTTTGTTTGTTTGTTTTTGCTAGTTTGTTTTCTTTGATTCTTCCCTGACAAGATGAGCGAAAAATTTAAATGGCCCTTAACCATTGATAGCTTCTATACAGATAGAGAGCAGACTTTAAACCCTGAGGAGACTAAAAACAGACTGTCTCCAGATGACTCCCCAAAGGAGGATATCATCTGGTCCTCAGCACAGATGAATCTCATAGAAGAAATTAAAAAGGCTTTCACAAGAGAGCTAGAAGAAAAATGGGAAAGGAAAGGGAGGCTTGGTAAGAGAACCTGGAGAAGTCATCCCACTCATTTAAAGACAGTGGATAAAGAAATCAAATCCTTGAAAAATAGAATTAATGAACTGGAAAAAGAAAATAGCTCTCTAAAAAATAAAATTGGCAAATGGAAAAAAATTCCATAGAATAAAACAACACACTTAAAAACACAATTGGACAATTAGAAAAAGATGTAAAACAAGTGAGTGAAGAAAATACTTCATTGAAAATCAGAATCAAACAAATGGAATTGAATGACTCAAGGAGACACCAAGAATCAGTCAGTCAAGCAAAATCAAAAAAAATGAAACAATGGAAAAAAATGTCACTTACTGTCTTGGGAAAACAGCAGACCTGAAAAATAGATCTAGGAGAGACAATCTGAAAATAATTGGACTCCCTGAAAGGGATCCTAAAATCAAAACACTAAGAAATATAGTGGCCAAATGCCAGAACCCTCAGATGAAGAAAAAAATAATGCAAGCAGCTAGAAAAAAATCTATTCAAATATAGAGGAGCCACAATAAGGATTACCCAGGATCTAGCAGCAGCCACATTAAAGGATCGAAGGGCCCGGAATGTTCTGAAAGGCTAAGGAACTTGGTATGCAACCAAAAATAACTTACCCAGGCAAAATGAGCATCTTTTTCCAGGGAAGAAGATGGACATTCAATGAAATAAGCAAATGTCATCTATTTTTGGTGAAAAAACAAGAACTTAAAAAAAGTTTTATCTACAAATATAGAACTCAAGAGAAACCTAAAAAGGTAAAAAGAAATCTTATATTTCTACTATAAAGATATATAAAGAATACATGTATATCTTGTTCTAGAAACTAGGGGTGGAAAGAAAATTGTACCAGAAAAAGGGTAAAATGGGGGTACTACATCTCATGAAGAGTCAAAGGAAACCTATTATATCTGAGAGAAAGAATGGAGGGGAATGAACAAAGTGTGTATCTTACTGCCATCAGAATTGGCTTAAAGAGAAAAATTTTAGACATATTCGATTTATGGTGAAATTTCTCCCACCTCATTGATAAGTGGGAAGGGAAAAGTGAAAAGGGAAAGAATAAGGTAAGTGGAAAGGAATACAGAAATTGTGAGGAAAAGGAGTAAGACAGGGCCAGGAACTCTAAGGTGCGGAGAGGGATATTAAAAAGGGAGGGCTGTGAGAAGCAAGTGGTGCTCACAAATTTAATACTGGACCGGGGGGTAAGGAGGAAGGAAGGGAGAAAAGTATAAACAGGGGTTAACAAAATGGCAAGTAATACAGAATTTGTCATTTTAACCATAAATGTGAATGGGTTAAACTCCCCCATAAAGAGGGGGATTAAAAGCCAGAATCCTACAATATGTTGTTTACAGGAAACACACCTGAAGCAGGGAGATACATATAGAGTAAAGGTAAAAAGTTAGACTATGCTTCACGTGAAGTCAAAAAATCAGGGGTAATCATCTGGATCTCAGATCAAGCAAAAGCAAAAATTGATCTAATTAAAAGAGATAAGGAAGGGCACTATGTCTTGCTAAAGGGTAGCATAGATAATGAAGCAATATCAATATTAAACATATATATGCATCAAGTGGTGTAGCATCTAAATTCTTAAAAGAGAAACTAAGATTGCTGCAAGAAGAAATAGACAGCAAAACTATAATAGTGGGAAATCTCAACCTTGCACTCTCAGAATTAGATAAATCAAACCACAAAATAAATAAGAAGTCAGAGGTAAATAGAATACTAGAAAAGTTAGATATTATAGATCTTTGGAGAAAACTAAATGGAGACAGAAAGGAGTACACTTTCTTCTCAGCAGTTCATGGAACCTATACAAAAATTGACCATATATTAGGACATAAAAACCTCAAACTCAAATGCAGTAAGTTAGAAATAGCAAATGCATCCTTTTCAGACCACGATGCAATGAAAATTACATTCAATAAAAAGCCAGGGGAAAATAGACCAAAAAATAATTGGAAAATAAATAATCTCATCCTAAAGAATGATTGGGTGAAATAGCAAATCATAGACATAATTAATAACTTCACCCAAGAAAATGACAATAATGAGACATTTTACCAAAATGTGTGGGATGCAGCCAAAACGGTAATAAGGGGAAATTTCATATCTCTAGAGGTCTACTTGCATAAAATAGAGAAAGAGAAGGTCAATGAATTGGGCTTGCAACTAAAAATGCTAAAAAAGAAACAAATTAAAAACCCCCAAACACTAAACTTGAAATTCTAAAAATAAAAGAAGATATCAATAAAATTGAAAGTAAAAAAAAAAAAAACTATTGAATTAATTAATAAAACTAAGAGTTGGTTCTATGAAAAAATCAACAAAATCAACAAACCCTTAGTAAATCTGATTAAAAAAAGGAAAGCGGAAAATCAAATTGTTATTCTTAAAAATGAAAAAGAAGAACTCACCACTAATGAAGAGGAAATTAGAGTAATAATCAGGAGCTACTTTGCCCAACTTTTTGCCAATAAAATCGACAACTTAAATGAAATGGAAGAATACCTTCAAAAATATAACTTGCCCAGATTAACACAGGAATGAGTAAATAGACTAAACAGTCCCAATTTAGAAAAAGAAATAGAACTAGCTATTAACCAACTCCCTAAGAAAAAATCCCCAGGACCATATGGATTAACATGTAAATTCTATGAAACATTTAAAGAACAATTAACTCCAATGCTATATAAACTATTTGAAAAAATAGGGATTGAAGGAGTCCTACATAGTACAGGCATGGTACTGATACCTAAACCAGGTAGGTTGAAAACAGAGAAAGAAAATTATAAACCAATTCCCCTAATGAATATTGATGCTAAAATCTTAAATAAAATATTGGCAAAAAGATTACAGAAAATCATCCCCAGGCTAATACACTATGACCAAGTAGGATTTACACCAGGAATGCAGGGCTGGTTTAATATGAGGAAAGCTATTAGCATAATTGACTATATCAATAAACAAATTAACAAAAACCATATGATCATTTCAATAGATGCAGAAAAAGCATTTGATAAAATGCAACATCCATTCCTAATAAAAATACTTGAGAATATAGGAATTAATTGACTTTTCCTTAAAACAGTCCAGAACATATATTTAAAACTGTCAGTACGTATCATATGCAATGGGGAAAAACTGGAACCTTTCCCAATAAGATCAGGGGTGAAACAAGGTTGCCCACTATCACCATTATTGTTCAGTATTGTATTAGAAACACTAGCCTCGCCAATAAGAGTCGAGAAAGAGATTAAAGCAATTAGAGTAGGTAAAGAGGAAACCAAACTATCACTCTTTGCAAATGATATGATGGTATACTTAGAGAACCCCAGAGATTCTAGTAAAAATCTACTAGAAATAATTAATAACTTTAGCAAAGTTGATGGATACAAAATAAATCTCCATAAATCCTCAGCATTTTTATACCTCACCAACAAAATCCATCAGCAGAAGATACAAAGAGAAATTCTTTTTAAAATAACTGTCGATACCATAAAATATTTGGGAATCTATCTACCAAAAAAAAGTCAGGAACAATATGAATAAAGTTACAAAAAACTTTCCACACAAAGTCAGATTTAAATAACTGGAAAAATATTAAGTGCTCTTGGATAGGCCAAGCAAATATAATAAAGATGACAATACTTCCTAAACTAGTCTTTTTATTTAGTGCTATACCAATCAGACTCCCAAGAAAATATTTTAATGATCTAGAAAAAATAACAACAAAATTCATATGGAAGAACAAAAGGTCAAGAATCTCAAGGGAATTAATGAAAAAAAAAAATCAAATGAAGGTGGCCTAGCTGTCCCTGATCTAAAACTATATTATAAAGCAGCAGTCACCAAAATCATTTGGTATTGGCTAAGAAATAGATTAGTGATCAGTGTAGGTTACATTATAGGACAAAATAGTCAATAACTATAGCAATCTAGTGTTTGACAAACCTAAAGATCCCAACTTTTGGGATAAGAATTTATTATTTGACAAAAAACTACTGGGAAAACTGGAAATCAGTATGGCAGAAACCAGGCATGGACCCACACTTGACACCGTATACCAAGATAAGCTCAAAATGGGTCCATGATTTAGGCATAAAGAACGAAATTATAAATAAGAGGAACATAGGATTATCTCTCAGACTTGTAGAGGAAGAAGAAATCTGTGACCAAGGATGAACTAGAGATCATTATTGATCACAACATAGGAAATTTTGATTATATCAAATTAAAAGCCTTTGTACAAACAAAACTAATGCAAACATGATTAGAAGGAAAGCAACAAACTGGGAAAACATTTTCACAGTTAAAGATTCTGATAAAGGCCTCATTTCCAAAATTTATAGAGAATTGCTACAAAATAAATCCCCATAAATCCTCAGCATTTTTATACATCACCAACAAAACCCAACAGCAAGAGATACAAAGAGAAATTCCATTCAGAATAACTGTTGATACCATAAAATATTTGGGAATCTATCTACCAAAGGAAAGTCAGGAATTATATGAGCAAAATTATAAAAAAGTCTCCACACAAATAAAGTCAGACTTAAATAATTGGAAAAATATTAAGTGTTCTTGGATCGGCCGAGCGAACATAATAAAGATGACAATACTCCCTAAACTAATCTATTTATTTAGTGCTATACCAATCAGACTTCCAAGAAAATATTTTAATGATCTAGAAAAAATAACAACAAAATTCATATGGAACAATAAAAAGTCGAGAATCTCAAGGGAATTATTAAAAAAAAAAATCAAATGAAGGTGGCCTAGCTGTACCTGATCTAAAATTATATTATAAAGCAGCAGTCACCAAAACCATTTGGTACTGGCTAAGAAATAGATTAGTGGATCAGTGGAAAAGGTTAGGTTCACAGGACAGAATAGTCAACTATAGCAATCTAGTGTTTGACAAACCCAAAGCCCCTAACTTCTGGGAAAAGAATTCATTATTTGATAAAAACTGCTGAGATAATTGGAAATTAGTATGGCAGAAATTAGGCATGGACCCACACTTAACACCATATACCAAGATAAGATCAAAATGGGTCCATGACTAGGCATAAAGAATGAGATTATAAATAAATTAGAGGAACATAGGATAGTTTATCTCTCAGACTTGTGGAGGAGAAAGAAATTTGTGACCAAAGATGAACTAGAGACCATTACTGATCATAAAATAGAAAATTTTGATTACATCAAATTAAAAAGCCTTTGTACAAATAAAACTAATGCAAACAAGATTAGAAGGGAAGCAACAAACTAGGAAAACATCTTCACAGTTAAAGGTTCTGATAAAGCCCTCATTTCCAAAATATATAGAGAACTGACTCAAATTTATAAGAAATCAAGCCATTCTCCAATTGATAAATGGTCAAAGAATATGAACCGACAATTTTCAGAAGATGAAATTGAAACTATTAGCACTCATATGAAAGAGTGTTCCAAATCATTATTGATCAGAGAAATGCAAATTAAGACAAGTCTGAGATACCACTACACACCTGTCAGATTGGCTAAGATGACAGGAAAAAATAATGATGAATGTTGGAGGGGATGCGGGAAAACTGGGACACTGATGCATTGTTGATGGAGTTGTGAACGAATCCAACCATTCTGGAGAGCAATCTGGAATTATGACCAAAAAGTTATCAAATTGTGCATACCCTTTGATTCAGCAGTGTTCCTATTGGGCTTATATCCCAAAGAAATACTAAAGAAGGGAAAGGAACCTGTATGTGCCAAAATGTTTGTAGCAGCCCTGTTTGTAGTGGCTAGAAACTGGAAAATGAATGGTTGCCCATCAATTGGAGAATGGCTGGGTAAATTGTGGTATATGAATGTTATGGAATATTATTGTTCTGTAAGAAATGACCAGCAGGATGAATACAGAGAGGACTGGCGAGACTTACATAAACTGATGCTAAGTGAAATGAGCAGAACCAGGAGATCATTATACACTTCGACAACGATATTGTATGAGGACATATTTTGATGGAAGTGGATTTCTTTGACAAAGAGACCTACATGAGTTTCAATTGATAAATGATGGACAGAAGCAGCTACACCCAAAGAAAGAACACTGGGAAATGAATGTGAACTATCTGCAGTTTTGTTTTTCTTCCCAGGTTATTTATACCTTCTGAATCCAATTCTCCCTGTGCAACAAGAGAACTGTTCGGTTCTGCAAACATATATTGTATCTAGGATATACTGCAACATATCCAACATATATAGGACTGCTTGCCATCTAGGGGAGGGGGTGGAGGGAGGGAGGGAAAAAATCGGAACAGAAACGAGTGCAAAGGATAATGTTGTAAAAAAAATTACCCTGGCATGGATTCTGTCAATATAAAGTAATTATTAAATAAAAATTTAAAAAATATATAGAGAGAATTGACTGCAATTTATAAGAAATCAAGTCATTCTCCAACTGATAAATGGTCAAAGGATATGAACAGATAATTTTCAGATGATGAAATTGAAACTAGTTCCACTCATTATGAAAGAGTGTTCCAATCACTATTGATTATAGAAATGCAAATTAAGACAACTCTGAGATACCACTACACACCTGTCAGACTGGCTAGAATGACAGGGAAAGATAATGTGGAATGTTGTAGGGGATATGGGAAAGCAGGGACATTAATACATTGTTGGTGGAATTGTGAATACATCCAACCATTCTGGAGAGCAATTTGGAGCTACTGGCAACTTTGGCTTTTTTAAGTCAACAGGTCTTAGTTTTCAACGAGGTCATCGCATTTGGTGATTAAGTGATTAAGGCTAGGTAGTAATTGAGGCCAAAAAAAAAAAGACCTATTTCTCCTAGTCACAAAAAAAAAAAAAAAAATCTGGAAGAGGAAGATCCTCAGGATTTCTGGCCAAAACAGAAATGCTATTTACATTAACATTGAGTCAATCAGGACCCAAACAATGACCAATTGGGGTTTAGTCTACGACCTATTGATGGAATTGTAGCTTTTTCTATTCTGCAGTTTCAGCTGGGTGCAGGAATGGATCTGAAATCTACTCCAGAGTCAGTCACATGGCTGCTATTTGTTTCTATTCTTGCTTCTTGGACATACTCAGGCTCATACCATGACTTCACTAACATGCTGGTTCACCATCCCTAGATATAGAGATCTTCCTCAGTCTTTATTGAATCTTCAACCAAACTCTTAGATGTGATTCATTATTGGATGTGACTAGATGTGGCAGTAAGTTCTAATTCTTTCCTTGGAAGCAATTTTCTACAGTTTGTTTGCTCAGCATTACATCCTCCTTGCTCTGGAATATCCAATCATCCATGCAATCTCCTCATACTGAAATATTCCTCTATCATGATAACCTGCCCAACATTTTTGCTCTCTTGCTCTGCTTCTCCGTCACTAAATTTCTCATGAAGCCTTAATTTTGTGGAGGGGCTGAAGCTTTGCCACACTTCACTCTCCTTCCAACCATTAAGGTCACTCTTCCATTTTTTATGGTCCGCTCTATATCTTATTCCTGTCTTTCTGAATCTCAAAACCATCCCCTCTCCTGTATCTGCTCTCAATTTTCTAAACTTTAAAGCCATTCCCTTCATTAAGGACTCCTGATTAATTAGCCTGAAAAAACCTGATCTCTACTACTATCTCTTCCTCAAAATATGTTCTTAGTGCCTAGGCCTCACCATTGTTCATGTGTCATTTTCACTCTAAATTCCTCTCTACCAAGTTCTTCCACTTCTTCTATTTATGAGGTGATCATGTAGACTTTATTTTGTGAAGGTATTCAGGCCCACGACCCTTCATTCCTTTCTCAGCCCTGCTCTAGACTCTCCAAATTACAAAAGCATACCTATGTTGCTATTTCATCTTGAATTTCTCCTTTATTTCTGGGGTCTCCTATTTGTTCAATATGTCTGTAGCCCTTTCACCTTATCTCCAGTTGGCATTTTTTTTTTTTTTTGAGGGCTCCATTTTATGGAGAAGCCAAGGCTTTCCTACCTTCATTACTTCTACTCTGTTCCTGACTTTATGGACTTTGACACCCTGCTTCAGTTTTTGTCTCCATCTGATACTTTCCTTTTTACTTAGTCCCTCTTACTCTGGAACATCTAGCCACCCTGGTGATTTTCTTACCTTGTCATATTCTATCACTACGTTTCCTCCCCTTTCTCCCATTGATGAATGGCTTATGGGATCTCCAATTTTACTTCCTCCTGACCTTGCTTCTAATTTTTCAAATTCAAAACCATATCTCTGTATCTGTCTATCCTGGAACTTCTTCACTCTAGAACATCTAGTACCCTTGTGACCTTCTTACTTAGCCTGCCCTTCTCTATTAGTGAGTTGTACTCCATTTTATGAAGACGGTTTAGGCTGTCCTTCATTTCCCTCCTATTCCTACTTTTTCCTTCTCACTCCGGAATTCTCTTTGTCAGGGCTACCTCCATACAGACAAGAACTTCTCCAACCAAAGGTGTCAGGTACCACAAAAATCCTCTTTAGAAGTTGATTCAGGAGCACTACTTTTTAATTCACAAAGTTCATTATCCTAATTACTGAGCTCAATTCAAATAGAGCTAGTATTCCCTAAAATGTCATTGCCTACCAATGTGAAATACTTAGAAAGTTTAAAAAGTTAAAAAAGTAAAAAAAAAAAAAAAAAAAAAAAAAAAAAAAAAAAAAAACTAAACTAAAAAAAGTTTTTTTTTTTTTTTTTTAAATGAAATACTTAGAAAGTTTAAAAATACTTAGAAAGTAAAAAAAATTTCTGGTTCTGCCTTTTTTATAGGCACATTTATGTAAGCAACATTTTAGAAAAAAATCTCTCATTTTATTTTAAAATAGAAGTTTTTTTTTAGCAACCTTGCTTAACACTATTTAAAATTTATTTATATATTTTAAATTGAAGGTGTCTTGTAATGTAACATCTTCACTTTCTTTCACCAGAAGCACATGATTCATTTGACTATATCGAAAATTGAACTTCATGCTTCCAAAGTGTTGAAGAGAGATGGAAGGTTTACATCACTTAACATTACTTCAATACATTTATATTATTTTTGTGTTTAATAATCACAACAGAAAGCAGGTCTGTAAAATAAATGAAACAGATTTTCAGAAGCATAGTTTTCAGGTTTCAAGTATGATACTTGATAATGTAGTCAATGTTTAAGTTTTTCTCAGAGGTACTATTTTTCCTTTCTCCATAGTACCCCTCCTCCTTCCCACACTGGTCTTTCACCTAAAGAGTTATTTCAGTGCTCCCCAATACTAATGGAATACCTTCTGCCAGGCCTGCCTGCCTTCTCACATTGGTGATTTTATTCTGGGGCTTGGATTGTATGAATGGATCCAGGCTAAATAGTCTTCATTCCCCTCCAGGCCCAGCTGTTAACTTGCCATATTTTTATAGCTCCGTGAAGTACTTCCTTCATTGCTTGGTATCTCCTTAACTTGCATTTAATTAACCCTATGGATTTTTCACCCTAGAAAATCCCTCCATCAGACCTGTCTTTCCATTTGATAGATGGGCCTAAGCTAAGCCACCTTACTTTCATTCTCCTCTGGCTCTCTTCCTTACTTTCTAGATCAAATTCATGTCTCTGCTACTATTATAATCTTGGAATTTCCTTTAGCAATTGGGGCCACTTCACCATGTAATATACAAAACATTATGTGGATTTTTCACTCTAAAATATACCTCCACAATCCTTACATTCATTTTTAACATATTTCCATATAAGTCATGTTAGGAAAGAAAAAGGAAAGAAAAGGGAAAAACCACAAGAAAAAAAAACAAACAAAAGAAAAAAAAGGGTGAAAATAGTATGTTTCAATAAGCATTCAGTCTTCATGGTTCTCTTTCTGGATATAGATGTCATTTTCTATCCAAAGTTTATTGGTATTGCTTTGGATCATTGAATTGCTGAAAAAAGCTAAATCTATCATAGATGATCATCAACAATCTTGCTGTTCCTGTGTACAGTGTTTTCCTGGTTCTGCTTGTTTTAGTTCACGTAAGTCTTTCCAGCTTTTCTGAAATCAGCCTGCTCATCATTTTTTATAGAACAATTTATTCTATTACTTTCATATACCTTAATTTATTCAGCCATTCCCCCAAATATCCACTCATTTTCCAGTACTTTGCCACCGTAAAAAGATTTGCTACGTTCTTGTACATGTAAAAGATACAGGTATGGGGATAAGATTCTTTAGGCTTCACTCTCAGTTTCCCTCCATGTCCATGGGATAATTAAAGTACAGTGAACTATTATAATTCACCCCTATTTTTCAGCTGCTGAGAACCCTGCGAACAAATAAAGTTTAAAGAACACCATCCTGGGTGGATTCTGGCCAAATGAATTAATTTATATACTAGTCACCCCAGGAGTAAAATTTCACTCTTGACAGACTCTGGACTGGCCCCTATTTATGGATTCACTCAAGAAAGTGAAGTTAGTATTGCTGGCATGTAGCCTCTTTTGTTCCCTGCTGCTATTTAAATCATGATAGATCAATACCCAAACTGGAATCTCACCCATGGAGAGGACTCTTTGCCTGGGATCCTCCCAGTCAGGAATTGCAGGGCTGTGATCCGGGATTCCCCAGCCTGAGGTCAGCAAAGTTGGTGCTTCCCTGAATTGGTGATGTATTCTTTCTTCTCTCCCCCTTTAGTGTACTTTTGTACTGTACTTTTGTATTGTACTAATTATATTAATCACAGGATGCATTATGTGCTTTTGTTGCTAGAACTGCACTATCAATTCTTGTTTTCGTTCTCTCTCTCTCTCTCTCTCTCTCTCTCTCTCTCTTTATAAATAATTCTTTGTTATTAAGCATTTTCACAGAACTTGGTATCTTGTTGTGGGAGCAAACCATTCCAAAGGAGCAAATCATAAATCTTAACCTAACAACATGTGAGTCCTTTTCCCTCTTTTATGCTCTCTTTGGGATACAAACAGTAGTGGCATTGCTGAATCACTGTGTATGCACAGTTTTATAGCTCTTTGGGTATGGTTCCAAATTCCTCTCCAGAGTGGCTGGATCAGTTCACACTTCTACTAACAATGCATTAATGTCCCAGTTTTCCCACATCCTCTCCAACATTTATCATCATTTTTTCCTATCAAATTATCCAATCTGAAAAGGGTGTTGTCTTAATTTGCATTATTCTCATCAGAAGTGATTTGGAGTATTTCTACAAATGACTATAGATGGCTTTAATTTCTTCATCTCAAAATTGTTCCATTGACCATTTATCAGTTGAGGAATGACTTGTATTTTTATAAATTTGACTCAGTTTTATGTATATTTTAGAAAGGAGGCTTTTATCAGAAATATTAGCTATAAAAATTATCTCTCAGCTTTTGAGCTTTAAATCTTTAAAACAGTGAATAAATCTCAAGTTTCAGAATTTGAAATAAATGAAAGGATCTGCTTTATGGAAGTGTCTCAAAACAAATAACACAAGAGGAAAAAATGGATACCTTTTCCAAAGGTATCCCGTACTTTTAACAACTATATAACAAAACTTGTTTCTTCTTAAGCCAATCAACAAAATATGTATTTATTTTTCTCTTAATATAAAAGAAGTATTCATGTTTCCAGTCCTGAAAATAAGGCTTCTACCAAAATGAAATGGAAGAAAATAGAAATGAAGTAATTTCAGAGAGAGCATATATAGGAAACAAGAAAACACTCTAAGTATTTCATGAGAAATAAAAGAAAATATAATATATCTACATTTGCACAGTAAACAAATCACAACAAAACTATCAGAAATAGGTTATTCATGTACAATCCAGCCTCTATTCTTTGTTTCAGGTAGATGATCTCTGATATATATATATATATATATATATATATATATATATATATATATATACACACACATATACATATTTATCTTATTTTTATATTATGTTTATTTTTAAACAAATAATTAAATAAAGAAAAATAACCTCTAATTTTTTTATTGCTTTAGGGTAAAAGAGAAAGGAATTTAGCTTATCTAAGTGAACTTTCCTCAGTCCTCTAATGAAAATATAAATGATATATTGAGAGATAAGCCAGTAAAATGTGACTTTCTTCATTACCTATCCAGAGGGCAGTATTTTTCTACAGACAGGTTTTCACTCTTTCAGAATAAGTCATTTTATGTTTTTATTCCTTGCTTAACATTAGTGTATGCTCCCTGAAAACATAAAGATTCATCAGAGATAGCATTTTTTATATCTAAATTTGTAAACGTTTTAAAGGTTTCTAAACTATTTTATATAAATGCAGAATGCCAAAGAACAATAGGCATTATTATCACAGCAGGAAATACTTAATGAAAAGCAAAAAGAAACTTTAAAATAAGCAAGATGCAGTTGGGATTTACGGGAACTAAAGGGGCATATATTTTAATAGGGAAGACTGTCGAATTATGGGGGAAATATAAGCTTAATAGTTTTTATTAACTACACTGGAATTGGTCTCTAACCTGTAGGTGGTCAGGGTCAAAATAGAGTATGTATGGAGAGGAGACTCAGGACACAAACAGAAGTCTAATTAGTTTTAGAATGAAGAAATGATGTTTGCAAATGCAAACCCCTCTCCACCAAGAGGAAAGGTTTAATGTTGCTGCTTCGGGGGCCACTTAAATACATGAAAGAAGTTGACCCGTGACACAATCATTCTTTGATCTTGAGATCGTTCTCATGCTTAACATTTCTTGAGAATATACAGATGGGAACAATCATTGAATCAAATTTTTTTGGGAGGGTCATGGCCTCCCTGCTGAGAACATAATCAGAGTTATGAGAACAGGAGTGTAGTACCTATCAATGACAAGGTGATAGATGGTCCTAAGAAATAAAGGGGAGCTAAATACCTTAGTGAACACTTGCTACTGGTCCAAGCAATACACTTTTTCAGAGGATGATATCATCCAGAGCACAAAGAAATGTTTTTATGTCAAGGGTAGGATACAGCTAGGCCTTAGCTCTAAGAAGCAGGGTTTGCATCTTCAGCTGCATTTTGAACACCTTGAACTGGATGTCTCATAGACATAACACAATATGTGTTTTCTTTCCCTTATCACCTGGACCAGAACCAACCATTAACCTGCGGGTGGCTGGAACCAGACAAAGCAGGTTAGAGACAGGAGAAACAGGATACAAACAGAATTTCAATTAATTTCAGAATGAGGTGTAATTTTACACTTGCAGATAGAAGACCATTTCCTAAGAAAAGGGCTTGAGTTTGAGGCATGCCCTTAGCTGGCAGGTTAAATCTTTTATTCCTATACTTTCTAGTGTTTTTAATAGGAATGAGTATTGGATTTTATCAAATGCTTTTTCTGCATGTATTGAGTTAATCATATGATTTTTGTTAATTTGATTATTGATATATATATATAGTTAATTATACTAATAGTTTTCCTAATATTGAACCAGCCCTACATTCTTGGTATAAATCCTTCTGGGTCATGGTGTATTATCCTGGGGATGATTTCCTATAATATCTTTACTAATATTTTATTTAAGATTTTTGAATCAATATTCATTAGGGAGATTGGTCTACAATTTTCTTTCTCTGTTTTTGTCCTACCTGTACCAAAGGAATTTGGTAAAAGTCTTTTTTTCCCCCATTTTTTCAAATAGTTTATATATAGTATTGGAGTTAATTGTTCTTTAAATGTTTTGGTAGAATTCACATGTAAACCCATATAGTCTTGGGATTTTTTCTTAGGGAGTTGATTAATAGATTTTTCTATTTCTTTTTCTGAAATAGGACTATTTAAGCAATTTACTGCCTCTGTTAATCTGGTCAATTTATATTTTTGTAGGTATTCCTCCATTATAATTATCATTATTATCAATTATTTGATAATAAATTATAAAATTTATTGGCATAAAAATTTTCTTTTCATTGGTGGAAAGTTCTTCTCCCTTTTCATTTTTAAGACTAACAATTTGATTTTCTCTTTCTTTTTTCTAATCAAATTTACTAAAGGTTTATCTATTTTGTTGGTTTTTTCATAAAACCAACTTAGTTTTATTTATTAATTCAATAGTTTTTTACTTTCAATTTTATTTATCTCTCCTTTTATTTTTAGAATTTCAAGTTTGGTATTTGATTGGGCATTTTTAATTTGCCTTTTTTTCTAGCTTTTTTAGTTGCAAGCCCATTTCATTAATCTTCTTTTTCTCTATTTTATGCAAGTAAACATCTAGAGATATTAAATTTCCCCTAACAATCATTTTTGGCTGCCTCCTACAAATTTTGATATGTTGTCTCATTATTGTCATTCTCTTGGATGAAATTATTAATTGTGTTTATGATTTGTTGTTTCACTCATTCATTCTTTAGAATGAGATTGTTTTGTTTCCAATTACTTTTTGGTCTATTTTCCTCTGGTGTTTTATTGAATGTAATTTTTATTGCATTGTGATCTGAAAAAAATGCATTTACTATTTCAGCCTTTTTGCATTTTGAGGTCTTTATGTTCTAATATATGGTCAATTTTTGTATAGGTTCCATGAACTGCCAAGAAGAAAGTGTACTCCTATCTGTCTCCATTTATTGTGCCACAGTTCCCTTCTAATTGTCCTGCCTCAGTTTCTCTTAAATTGTTTTGCCTCAATTCCTAATTGTTTTGCCTCAATCCCCCTGGTTGCAACACCACCCTTCCCTCCTGATCATTAGAACTGATATAATTTAGGGTTGGCTGCGCTAAGATTATAAACTGTAAATGTTTAATCCAGATAAGGAGAAAGACCTTCTATCTTGATCTTCCCTACTTATCAGAATGTCTATTGCCTCCACCCCGCCCCCATTCTGTCATTGTTCTTCTTGATCCCAACTTATCAGAACCAGATTAATAAACCGTTCCCACTTTCAGTGCTCTGACTCTGCCCCTGCCCCAGTCTACCCCAGTAGCTGGGAGCCACATGTGTATATATATTCATGGGAACCTCACATTCCATGCTGGATGCTTTGAGACATCAGCCCTGGGGGCAACATCTCTCCCTTTCAAATAAAATATTAAAACTCTCTAATCTCTGTCTTGCCTCAGTTTCTCCAGCATCACACATTCAATTTTCTCCAAAGATCTATCATACCTAACTTTTCTAGTATTCTATTTACCTCTTTGACTTCTTATTTATTTTGTGGTTTGATTTATCTAATTCTGAGAGTGCAAGGTTGAGATCTTCCACTATTATAGTTTTGCTGTCTATTTCTTCTCCTAGCTCTCTTATTTTCTCTTTTAAAAATTTAGATGCTACACCATTTGGTGCATACATGTTAGTATTGATATTACTTCATAATCTATGGTACCTTTAAGTAGATTGTAGTTTCCTTCCTTATCTCTTTTAATTAGATCAATTTTTGCTTTTGCTTGATCTGAGATCAGGATGGCTACCCTGCTTTTTTTACTTCACCTCTGAAGCATAATGGATTCTGCTCCAGCCTTTCACTTTTACTCTATATGTATCACTCTGCTTTAAATGAGTTTTAAATGAGTAAACAACATATTGTAGCATTCTGGCTTTTAATTCTGTCTGCTATCCACATCTGCTTTATGGGAAAGTTCACCCACTTACATTTACAGTTAAAACTACTAATTCTGTATTTCCTGGCAGGCTAAATCTTGAAAGGGACTTAGCACCCTAAAAGAATGTTAGCTTAAGAAGGAGAAGTGGGTTGAGAAGCAAAGTCCTTAGGGGAGATACTATGTGACATGGAGGAAGGGGAAAGGAAAAGACATCACAAGGCAGAGTGCCATGACAGGCAGACCCAAAGGAAGGTAGCAGTAAAGCCATGGGCCATAAATTATTTAAAAGGGAAATTTTAGCCTGAAGGAATTAACATAACTTGGATTTCTGACTGGATTACCTTTAGAGAATGGGACCAAGGAAATAAATTGATATCCATTATCAGAACCTTATTCCTGCTTCCCTAAGGGATTAGATTTTATCAGTTCCTCTGCAAACCATAGTTAGCATTTAAGACCTCATCATATCTAGTTTGAGAGCCTAGACGACTGTGGGGATAATGGCAGTGGAGGTAATAATAGGGAAGTTTGGAAGAGGGGAGTTTTGGAAGAAACAGATAATTCAGTTTCGGATATGTTAAATTCAAGATGTAGAGGATATCCATTTTCTGATGTCAAATGGGCAGGTGTGATTTCACTTAATTTCTTTTTAAGAATTTGAATGCTATCCAACTTACTGCACATATATTTAGTGTTGATAATTGTGTGGGACAATATCCACAAAGAGACTCAGAGTAAGAAAAAGCAAAAAGTTTATGATGATCTCACTAGAAAGGACATCTCCCATCTGACAAGGTGTTTGTCAGTAAAAGGAGTGCAAAGCATAAACTGCAAAACACCAGGTTAAATAGAACAAAAACCCTATCCTTGATCTTTCCTCCCATTGTTTGGGGGAGTTCAGACTTAGGCGCTAAACCTAGAAATCTATCCCAGAAACAAAAGACTACAAGTCAATAATAATAAAATCTATATTTAATATTATGGGCCAGAACTTGAAACAAGGTGATAACTCAATGAAATTGATAGAAACAATGCTTGTGTTTACACCTTTGAGAGTTCACACATTAGTTCACACATTAGCGTTCACAAGTCGGGAGATTTCAGTATTCAGTATGAGATTCACGAGTTTACACCTCCCATAATCCCACTCTCGGAGGAGGAGTCAATCTTTGAGTTTGAGCATAAAAAGGAGCTGAGTCAATGGAGTCAGTCAGTTTGGAAGATTGACTGAGTGAGGGGTCAGTTGGGAGATTGAGAAGGGAGGAGTCGGAGTTGAGCTAAAGGGAAAGGATTAGCAAAGAGAGCTCTCAGAACCAAAGAAAGCTAACTGGGCTATTTTGGAAGAGACAATAAAAGATTTGAACTTTTATCAGCTGGCTGTATTTGGAGTGATTATTACTTGGAATTGAAACTAAGGCTGCCTCCGGAAACCTCCCCAAGAAACCTGCTCCCAGAGAATCATCATTATTATACAAAAGAAGAGAACACTACAATTTAAATTTCCATAGAGAATTGTAATACAATTAATTAGATATCCTCAGATAAAAGAATTCAAAGTCATTCTGACCTTTGAACGATTTAAATTTAAATGCTAATTAAGAGGGGATGGGAAACAGGAGGGGAATGTCCATTTAAGACAATTGAACATTTGTAGCTTTTTAATTATAGCTCTACTTGTTATTATAAAATCTCAAGTCACAATTAAGGTATAATTTAAGGCTATATTTCCATGAGAGGTCTTTATTCTATTAATTCCACACAATTTCTCCTTATCCTTTGAAGATTTCTCACACCATTCTTTTTTTTTTTTTTTTAAGCTTTTTATTTTCAAAACATACGCATGGATAATTTTTCAACATTAACCCTTACAAAATTTTGTGTTCCAATTCCCCCCTTCTCCTTGTCCCCTCCCCTGGATGGTAAGTAATCCAATATATGTTAAACATGGTAAAAATACATGTGTTAAATACAATATAAGCATACATATTTATACAGTTATTTTGCTGCACAAGAAAAAATCAAATCAACAAGGAAAAAAATGAGAAAGAAAATAAAATGCAAGCAAACAACAATAAAAAGAATGAAAATGCTATGTTATGATCCACATTCAATTTCCACAGTTCTCTCTCTGGGTGTAGATGGCTCTCTTCATCACAAGACCATTGGAACTGGCCTGAATCATCTCATTGTTGAAAACATCCACATACATCAGAGTTGATCATCATATAATCTTGTTATTGCCATGTACAATGATCTCCTAGTTCTACTCATTTTGCTTAGCATCAGTTCATGTAAATCTTACCAGGCCAAGGGGCAGCTAGGTGGCACAGAGCACACCAGCCCTGAAGTCAGGAGGACCTGAGTTCAAATCTGATCTCAGATATTTAGCACTTCCTAGCTGTGTTACCCTGGGCAAGTCACTTAGCCCCAATTGCCTCAGGAAAAAAAAAAAAGTCTCTCCAGGCCTCTCTGAAATCATCCTGCTGATAATTTCTTATAGAACAATAATATTCCATAACATTCATATATACCATAACTTATTCAAACCATTCTCCAAGTGAGGGGTATCCACTTAGTTTCTAGTTTCTTGCCACTACCGAAAGGGCTGCCACAAAAATTTTTGCACATGTGAGTCCCTTTCCTTCCTTTAAGATCCCTTTGGGATATAAGCCCAGTAGAAACACTGTTGGATCAAAGAATATTGGCAATTTGATAGCCCTTTGGGCATAGCTCCAAATTGCTTTCCACAAATTGCTAATTGTTTGGATCAGTTTACCAACAATATATTAGTGTCCCAGTTTTCCCACATCCCCTCCAACATTCGTCATTATCTTTTTCTGTCATCTTAACCAATCTGAGGGATGTATAATGGTGCCTCAGAATTGTCTTAATTTGCATTTCTCTGATCAGTAGTGATTTGAAGCATCTTTTCTTATGAGTAGAAATGGTTTTAATTTTTTCATTTGAAAATTGTTCAGATCTTTTGACTATCAATTAAAGAATTGGAGAGGGCCGTAGATAGTGGGGGAATTCTGGGCAAGGTATAAGACCCTTTAGCCTACTGACAATATCTGGTTTGGCTTCTCATTTCCCTTGGTGTTCACATCTTTTCCTGAGAAATCAAGGAGAGTGTGACCACCTGTGTTCTATTTGAAGCAAGGATACTTATTGCAGGGTGTTTACTCAGTGTGATTGATGAGATAATGGTTCTCTAGTTTGCATATGCTTAATGTAATATGGTGATGTAATGGTTCTACAATTGGTATGTTCTCAGTGTGCTGTAGTGATGTAATCTTACTGAGGTATTTAAGGGCTGAGAGGACTGGAGATAAAAGTGTGTGCTCAATCTCAGACTTCAGACTCCATCCTTGACCGGATGGTCATGGTCTTCTGTCTTTATCACTTCTCCACCTAAGACCAAGGTCCCTCCAGAGATCCTTCAGAAATCTGCTCCAGACATTACATTTTGGTGCCCAATGTGGGGCACAAGAATTACAAGAAGAATCAGCATCATTCAAGAGCTTTTCATGACTAGAATCCTCCCAAAGTTACTTTGGTAACCCGTGAGGAAGAAAAAGGAGAAGAGACCTGGTAAGACTTTTTTAGTCAGGGTAATTAAATGGGCCAACACATAAAAGGGCCCAATCAGAAGACTGATGAGAGACTTAAATGGTTTTTCTGACTATAGTCCTCTTCTCCATTTGAAAGTTTGCCTCCATAATATCTCACAAGATTCAACACCTGCTGTAGTACTGTTTGTACTTCCTAACATGCAGAGACTTACTGACAATGCTCTGGGGAAAAAATAATTACATTTAAAACAAAAAAAGGGGGAATTGTTAAGGACCATGCCTGGGTAAGGGGGCAGGTCAATTATCTGAGAGCCTCCGCAGCTGTGGATCATGACATTGACTAAATGCAAAAGGAGATAAAAAAAAAAAAAAAACTAACTAAAGAAAACAATTCACTAAAAATTAGAATTTAACAAATGGAAGTGAATAACTCAATGGGACTTCAAGAACCGAATAAACCTCCCCCAAAATGAAAAAAATAGAAAATACCACATTGGGAAAAAAAAAAAAAAACAAAAAACAAACCTGACCTGGAAAATGGATCTAGGAGAGACAATTTAAGAATTATTAGATTTCCTAAAAAACATAATGAAAAAAGAGCCTAGACATCATCTTTCAGGAAATCACCAAGGAAAACTACTCAGATGTCCTAGAACCAAAGAGTAAAATAGCCATTAAAAGAAACAAATCACTTCCTGAAAGAGACCCCGAAATAAAAACTCAAAGGAACATCATACCTAAATTTCAGAATTATCTAATCAAGGAAAAAACATTATAAGCAGCCAGAAGAAAACAATTCAAATATCAAAGAGCCACAATCAGAATTACCCAGGACCTAGCAGCTTCCACTTTAAAAGATGGAAGGGTGTGGATTCTGATATTCTGAAAGGCAAAGGAATTTGGATTGCAGCCAAGAATCAACTATCCAGCAAAATTACCATCATTTTTCAGTAAAAAAGATGGATATTTAATGAAACAGATGAATTTCATCTATTTCTGATGAAAAGCCAAATAGGAAATTTGATCTTTAAATACAGAATTCAAGAGAAATATAAAAAGGTAAAAAGGAAAGAAAAAATAACTTTTTTTAGAAGTTAAAAAGCTTATATCCCTATATGGGAAGATGATATCTCTGTTATGGATATACTTAGAGGGTATAGGTATAATTTGATTTTCTTGTGATGATTTTAAAAAGAAACTAGAGGAGGAAAGATGATTTTACTTAAAGGAGGGAAAAATGGAGTTAAAATGGGGTAAATTACATCTTATGTGGAGGCAAGAAGAGAGAATAGAAGTAGAAGGGAAAAAGTATAAGAAGGGGGAGGAGCTGCAAAAAGGGGGCTGTTTGAGGGAGGGGGTTATCAGTGATGAAATACTTGAGAGGAGGGAAAAAGGTAAAGGGAAAAGAAAAATATAACTGGGGGCAAACAAGATGGCAGGAAATACAGAATTAGTAATTTTATATGAGAATGTGAATGGGATGAACTCTCCCATAAAAAGGAAGCAGACAGCAGACTGGTTTAAAAGTCAGAATCCTACAATTTCTTATTTATAAGAAACTCATTTAAAGAAGAGTGATACATTTTAGAGTAAAGGTAAAAGGCTGGAGCAGAATCTATTATTCTTCATCTGAGGTTTAAAAAAAAAACATCTTAGATCAAGCAAAAGCAAAAGTAGATCTAATTAAAAGAGATAAGGAAGGAAACTACAACCTACTTAAAGGTACCATAGATAATGAAGTAATATCAATACTAAACATATATGCACCAAGTGGTATAGCATCCAAATTCCTAGGGAAGTTAAGAGAGCTGCAAGAAGAATTAGACAGCAAAACTATTCTAGTGAGGAATCTCAAAGTTGCTCTCTCAGAACTAGATAAATTGAACCACAAAATAAGAAAGAAGGTAACTAGAATACTAAAAAAATTAGGTATTATATTCCTTTGGAGAAAATTGAATGGAGACAGAAAAGAATATTCTTTTTGCTTGGCAATACATGAAAGTGATACAAAAATTGACCATATATTAAGGCCTAAAGACCTCAAAATCAAATATAGAAAGGCAGAAATAATAAATGCATTTTCTCAGATCATGATGCAATAAAAATTATATGCAATAAAAGGCCAGAGGAAAATAGACCAAAAATTAGTTGGAAATTAAATAATCTAATTTTAAAGAATGAGTGGGTGAAACAACAAATCATAGACACAATCAATAATTTCATCCAAGAAAATGACAACAATGAGACAACATACCAAAATTTGTGGGATGCAACCAAAATGATTATTAAGGGAAATTCTATATGTCTAAATGCTTACTTGCACAAAATAGAAAAAGAAAAAACTTGGGCTTGCAACTAAAAAAGATAGAAAAAGAAGAAATTAAAATCCCCAATTAAATACAAAATTTGGAGTTTTGGAAATAAAAGAGGAAATTAATAAAATTGAAAGTAAGAAAACTATTGAATTAATAAAAATAAGAGTTAGTTTTATTGTAAAAAAAAATATAGCTAAACCGTTAGCTAATTTCGTTAGAAAAAGGAAAAAAGAAAATCAAATTGTTAGTTTTCAAAAATGAAAAGGGAGAACTTTCCACCAATGAAGAGGAAATTAGAGCAATAATTGGAAATTATTTTGCCCAACAATGTGTCAATAAATTTGATAATTCAAGTGAAGTGGAGGAATATTTACAAAAAAAATAGATTGCCAAGATCAACAAAGGAGCAAATAAATTACTTAAATAGTCCCATTTTAGAAAAACAAATACAACAAGCTATTAATCAACTCCCTAAGAAAAAATCTCCAATGCCAGGTGGATTTACATGTGACTTCTACCAAACATTTAAAGAACAATTAATTCCAATACTATGCAAACTATTTAGAAAAATTAGGAAAGAAGGAGTCCTACCAAATTCCTTTTATGACATTGATATGATGCTGATACCTAAACCAGATAGGGTGAAAACAGAAAAAAAAATTATAGACCAATCTCCTTAATGAATATTGATGCAAAAATGTTAAATAAAATATTAGCAAAGAGATTACAGAAAGTCATCTCAGGATAATATACTATGATCAAGTGGGATTTATACCAGGAATCCTGGGGTAGTTCAATATTAGTAAAACTATTAGCATTATTGACTTATCAATAACCAAACTAACAAAAATCATATAATTATCTCAATATATGCAGAAAAAGCATTTGATAAAATCCAACACCCATTCCTATTAAAAACACTAGAGAGTATAGAAATAAGTGGAGATTTTCTTTCTTTTTTTCTTTTTTTTTTTAAATTTTGCTTTTTTTTATTTTAGCTTTTTATTTACAAGTTATATGCATGGATAATTTTACAGCATTGACAATTGACAAACCTTTTGTTCATTTTTTTCCCCTCCTTCCCTCATTCCCCTCCCTCCGATGGCAGGTTGACCAATATATGTTAAATATGTTAAAATGTAAATTAAATACAATATGAGCATATAGGTCCTAACAGTTATTTTGTTTTACAAAAAGAATCAGACTTTGAAATAGTGTACTATTAACCTGTGAAGGAAATGAAAAATGCAGGTGGGCAAAAAAAAAATATATAGGGATTGGAAATTCTATGTAATGGTTCATAGTCATCTCCCAGAGTTCTTTTGCTGGGTATAGCTGGTTCAATTCATTACTGCTCTATTGGGACTGATTTGATTCATCTCATTGCTGGAGATGGCCATGTCTATCAGAATTGATCATCATATAGTATTGTTGTTGAAGTATATAATGATCTCCTGGTCCTGCTCATTTCACTCAGCATCATTTCGTGTAAGTCTCTCCAGGCCTTTCTGAAACCATCCTGCTGGTCATCTCTTATCAAATAATAATATTCCATAATATTCATATGCCACAGTTTATCCAGCCATTCTCCAATTGATGGGCATCCACTCAGTTTCCAGTTTCTGGTAACTACAAAGAGGGCTGCCACAAACATTCTTGCACATACAGGTTTCTTACCCTTCTTCAAGATTTCTTTGGGATATAAGCCCAGTAGAAAAACTGCTGGATCAAAGGGTATGCACAATTTGATGACTTTTTGACCATAGTTTCAAATTGCTCTCCAGAATGGCTGGATGTCTTCACAATTCCACCAACAATGTATTAGTGTCCCTGTTTTCCCACATCCCCTCCAACATTCCGCATTATCTTTCCCTGTCATGCTAGCCAAACTGATAAGTGTGTAGTGGTATCTGAGTTGTCTTAATTTGTATTTTTCTGATTAATAATGACTTAGAGCATCTTTTCATATGATTAGAAATAGTTTCAATTTCTTCATCTGAGAATTGTTTGTTCATATCCTTTGACCATTTATCAATTGGAAAATGGCATGATTTCTTATGAATTAGAGTCAATTCTCTATATATTTTGAAAATTAGGTCTTTATCAGAACCTTTGATTATAAAAATGTTTACCCAGTTAATTGCTTCCCTTTTATTCTTGTCTGCATTAGTTTTTACTTTTCTTTTTTTTATAGCTTTTTATTTACAAATTATATGCATGGGTAATTTTACAGCATTGACAATTGCCAAACTTTTTGTTCTAATTTTTCCCCTCCTTTTCCTCACTCCCTCCCCTAGATGCCAATATGACCAATAGTTGTTAAATATATTAAAGTATAAATTAAATACAAAATATGTATACATGTCCAAACCTTTATTTTGCTGTACAAACAGAATCAGACTCTGAAATATTGTACAATTAGCCTGTGAAGGAAATAAAAAAAATGCAGGCAGGCAAAAATATAGGGATTGGGAATTCAATGTAATGGTTCTTAGTCATCTCCCAGAGTTCTTTTTCTGGGTATAACTGGTTCAGTTCATTACTGTTCCATTGGAACTGATTTGGTTCATCTCATTGCTGAAGATGGCCAGGTCCATCAGAATTGATCATCATATAGTATTGTTGTTGAAGTATATAATGATCTCCTGGCCCTACTCGTTTCACTCAGCATCAGTTTGTGTAAGTCTCTCCAGGACTTTCTGAAATCATTCTGTTAGTCATTTCTTACTAAACAATAATATTCCATAATATTCATATACCAGAATTTATTCAGCCATTCTCCAGTTGATGAGCATCTACTCAGTTTCCAGTTTCTGGCCAATACTAAGAGGGCTAACACAAACATTTGTGCACATACAGGTTCCTTTCCCTTCTTTATGATCTCTTTGGGATATAACCCCAGTAGTAACACTGCTGGATCAAAGGGTATGCACAGTTTGATAACTTTTGGAGCATAGTTCCAAATTGCTCTCCAGAATGGTTGCAAGTATTCACAATTCCACCAACAATGCATTAGTGTCCCTGTTTTCCCACATCCCATCCAACATTCCACATTATCTTTCCCTGTCATTCTAGTCAGTCTGACAAGTATGTAGTTATATCTCAGAGTTGTCTTAATTTTCATTTCTCTGATTAATAATGACTTGGAGCATCTTTTCATATGACTAGAAATAGTTTCGATTTCTTCATCTGAAAATTGTTTGTTCATATCCTTTGACCATATATCAATTGGAGAATGGCTTGCTTTCTTATAAATTGGAGTCAATTCTTTATATATTTTGGAAATGAGTCCTTTATCAGAATCTTTGACTGTAAAAATATTTTCCCAGTTTATTGCTTGCCTTCTAATCTTGTTTGCATTAGTTTTGTTTGTACAAAATCTTCAATTTGATGTCATCAAAATTTTCTATTTTGTGATCAGTAATGATCTCTAGTTCTTCTTTGGCATAAGAAATTCCTTCCTCTTCCATAGGTCTGAGAGGTAAACTATCCTGTGTCCCTCTAATTTATTTATAATCTTATTCTTTATGCCTGGGTCATGAACCCATTTTGACCTTATCTTGGTGTTTGGTGTTAAGTGTGGGTCGATGCTTAGTTTCTGCCATACTAATTTCCAATTTTCTCAGCAATTTTTGTCAAATAGTGAGTTCTTATCCCAAAAAGTGGGGTCTTTGGGTTTGTCAAACACTAGATTATTAAAGTTATTGGCTGTTTTGTCCTTTGAACCTAACCTATTCCATTAATTAACTACTCTATTTCTTAGTCAATACCAAATGGTTTTGATAACTACTGCTTTATAATATAATTTTAGATCTGGTACAGCTAGGCCACCTTCATTTGATTTTTTTTTCCATTAATTCTCTTGAAATTCTTGACTTTTTGTTTTTCCATACGAACTTTGTTGTTATTTTTTCTAGGTCATTAAAAGTTTTTTGGGAGTCTGATTGGTATAGCGCTAAATAAATTGATTAGTTTAGGTAGTATTGCCATCTTTATTATATTTGCTTGCCCTATCCAAGAGCATTTAATATTTTTCCAGTTGGTTAGATCAGACTTACTTTGTGTGGAAAATGGTTTGTAGTTTTGCTCATAGTTTCTGATTTTCTCTTGGCAGATAGATTCCTAAATATTTTATACTATCAGTAGTTACTTTAAATGGAATTTCTCTTTGTAACTCTTAACTGTTGGATTTTGTTAGTGATATATAAGAATGATAATGACTTATGTGGGTTTATTTTGTATCCTGCAACTTTGCTAAAGGTGTGGATTATTTCTAATAACTTTTTAGTAGATTTTCTAGTGTTCTCTAAATATACCATCATATCATCAGCAAAGAATGATAATTTGGTTTCCTCATTACCTACTCTAATTCCTTTAATTTCTTTCTCAGCTCTTATTGCCAAGGCCAGCATTTCTAATACTATATTAAATAGTAATGGTGATAGTGAGCAACCTTGTTTCACTCCTGATCTTATTGGGAATGGTTGCAGTTTGTTCCCATTACACATGATGCTTACTGATGGATTTAAATAGATGCTACTGATTATTTTAAGGAAAAGTCCATTTAGTACTATACTCTCAAGTATTTTTAATAGGAATGGATGTTGGATTTTATCAAATGCTTTTTCTGCATCTATTGAGATGATAATATGGTTATTATTATTATACTGATTAGTTTTCCTAATATTGAACCAGCCCTGCATTCCTAGTATAAATCCTACTTGAGTATGGTGTATTATCCTGATTTTCTGTAGTCTTTTTGCTAATATATTATTTAAGATTTTAGCATCAATATTTATTAGGGAGATTGGTCTATAATTTTCTTTCTCTGTTTTCAACCTATCTGCTTTAGGTATCAATACCTTGTCTATGTCATAAAAGAAATTTGGTAGGACTCCTTCATTTCCTATTTTTTCAAATAGTTTATATAGCACTGAGGCTAATTGTTCTTTAAATGTTTGGTAGAATTCACATGTAAATCCATCTGGTCCTGGGGGATTTTTTTTAGGGAGTTGATTAATAGCTTGTTCTATTTCTTTTCCTGAAATGGGACTATTTAAGCAATTTACTTCCTCCTGTTATTCTGGGAAGTTTTGGAGGTAGTCATCCATTTCACTTAGGTTATCAAATTTATTGGCATAAAGTTGGGCAAAGTAACCCCTTATTATTTATTTAATTTCCTCTTCATTGGTGGAAAGTTCTCCTTTTTCATTTTTAAGATTTTCTTCTCTCCTTTTTCTAATCAGATCTACCAAAGGTTTATCAATTTTATTGGTTTTTTTCATCTAACCAACTCTTAGTTTTATTTATTAGTTCAATAGCTCTGCTGCTACCTTCCTTTTAGTCAGCCTGCCATAGCATTCTACCTTGTGCTTCCTCTGTAACATATGGTATTTTTCCTACTTGTACTATGCTTCCTGACCCCACTTCTCCTCTTTACAGCTAATTAACTCTTTTAGGGGGGCTAAGTGCCTTTCAGGATTTAGCATGCTCGCTAGTTTTTCTGGAGGCCTCTCTCTCTCTTTGGTTCCAAGAGCTTGTTCTCCTGCCTGCCTTCTCTGGCTTCTGAATCTCCTCTACTCCAAAAGTTTCTGCTTCAGTTTCCAGCCACAACAAAGGTGGAAGAGGGAATGAATTTTTCTCAGTCTCCAAGAGCTTCTGGTTTGTCTGTCCTTCCTGGTTATGAAAGCTCTTCCTTATATATTCCACACTGAGTATACAGCAATCATTATATCACTAGGAAACCATTTTTTGTTGTAGGGTTAAATAAATGCTAAACTAGATTTAACCATTGTCTCCTCAATTCCACTGAGTACCTTGTTTCAAGTTCTGGCCCAAAACATCTCCTTGTAGGATTAAATCAATCATAATGAACCATGCTAAATTAGATAATTATTGTCTCTATCAATTCCACTGACTTATTACTTTGTAAGAATCCTAAGAGAAAATATTGTTAATGTTGATAGGGTTTTTAATATTAAATTATGATAGTACATAATATATTCAATATGATTTTTAATTGGTTGTCTTGAATTGTTTTAAAGCTGTTCCCTTTGTTAGGGAGATTCTAAGAATAGTGTCTTTGTCCCTTGGAAAATAGTTAATAACATATTTTAATATAGACTGGTTATTGAGCATCTTAAAGCAAAATGATTTGTGTAATGAATTTAAAACTATCTACTTAGATATGAAGACAAGCTGTGAATTTTCTAGAATCAATCTTTTACTATTATCAGTATAAGTTTATAGTCAATACTTAAGATATATGATCCTTGAAAGCTAATTCACCTGAAGCTTTGATTGATGAGACTTGCTATTTGAGATAGAACCTCTTGGGACTGTAGCTGATATTATTTGGAGTTTTGAATTCATATATGATTGGCTGATGAATCATCAAACCAATAATCCACCATCTGAAAGCATGATGCCACAAGCTACTTAAAGAAATATGATTCTGAATTGTTACAGGTGGAGGTTAGTAACTGGACAAGGATTTGAATGACAGCCTTGGCCTCTGCTTAAGGTGGGATCCTTCTGACTCAATTTCCTAAGAACCCACCTGATTATTCCTGAGTCTGGCTGGCTATAAGGTGGAATTAGTAAACTGAGCTAAGGATGCTTTATCCTTGTCATGTATGTCCTCTTAGGTTATGGCCTGAAGGACCAGGTTTTTTAAAATTATAATCATGTCCCTACTTTTTCCTCTTACAGCAAATTTCTATAATCAGGGCAAGTATTCAGTAGGTATAAGATCTTGCAGTTTCCTATCTTAAAATAAGTGGTCAGTAAGTATTTGGCCTATCATCTCTCTGTTGCTAAATACATATATCTTATCTGTTTCCTTTAGTATTCTGTTTTTGATAGGCATTTTTATTTGTAAAAGGTTACCTACTCTAATTACTAGGGGTACAAATGGTTAGGGTGATAGATGGCCCCAAATAAGAGTTGGGGGTACAGAACCCCAATTTGTATGCTGAATAGATTCATTAGACTCCAGGCTCTGGTCAAAATAATTATTAACCAGACGACAAAAGCATTGGATTTATTACAGAATTGAGAGAGCATATAGTTAGCAAAGGAAGGGCTTTTATAAATTCCTTGGTGGAACTTACAAGATCTTATACCTACAAATTCCCAAAAAGGAAGCCCCCACTTGGGGCTCTGCTAGTTTCCTTAGAGGACTACCTCTTTCCTTGGTTCCAAGAGCCTGAGCTCTCACCTATGTTCTCCCAATCCAAAGATTTGTGCATCAGCTTCCAGCCACCACAAGGTGGGCGATGGAATGAATCTGTCTCAGTCTCCAAGAGTTTCTAGTGCACTTCTTTTCTCTGGCTCCAAGAACTTCCCCTTGTGGCTCACTCCCTGCATATATGCTCCACACTGAATCACACCAATCATTATATCACTAGGAAACCATTATTTGGTGTAGGATAAAATCAATGCTAAAGTAGATTTAACCATTGTCTCCTCAGTTCCACTTAGTACCTTGTTTTAAATTCTGGCCCATTAAAAAAAAATGATTTGGAGCATCTTTTCATATGGCTAGAAATAGTTTATATTTCTTCATCATTGCTGTCATTCTCTTGGGTGAAATTATTGTGTCTATGATTTGCTGTTTCAACCATTCATTCTTTTTTTATTTGTTTGTTTTATTTTTATTATATCTTTTTATTGACAGTACATATGCATAGGTAATTTTTTACAGCATTATCCCTTGCACTCACTTCTGTTCCGATTTTTCCCTTCCTTCCTTCTACCCTCTCCCCTAGATGGCAGGCAGTTTTATACATGTTAAATAAGTTATAGTATATCCTAGATGTAATATATATGTGCAGAACCAAACAGTTCTCTTGTTGCACAGGAAGAATTGGGTTCAAAAGGTAAAAATAACCTGGGAAGAAAAACAAAAATGCAAACAGTTTACACTCATTTCCCAGTGTTCCTTCTCTGGGTGTAGCGGATTCTGTCCATCATTGATCAATTGGAACTGAATTAGGTCTTCTCTTTGTTGAAGATATCCACTTCCGTCAGAACACATCCTCATACAGTATTGTTATTGAAGTATATAATGATCTGATTCTGCTTATTTCATTCAGCATCAGTTTATGTAAGTCTTTCCAAGCCTCTCTGTATTCATTCTGCTGGTCATTTCTTACAGAACAACAATATTCCATAAAATTCATATACCCCAATTTACCCAACCATTCTCCAATTGATGGGCATCCATTCAATTTCCAGTTTCTAGCCACTCAAACAGGGCTGCCACAAACATTTTGACACATACAGGTCCCTTTCCCTTCTTTAGTAAATCTTTGGGATATAAGCCCAGTAGAGACATTGCTGGATCAAAGGGTATGCACAGTTTGATAACTTTTTGGGCATAATTCCAAATTGCTCTCCAGAATGGTTGTATTTGTTCACAATTCCACCAACTATGCACTAATGTCCCAGTTTTCCTGCATCCCCTCCAACATCCATCATTGTTTTTTCCTGTCATCTTAGCCAATCTGACAGATATGTATGTAGTGGTATCTCAGAGTTGTCTTAATTTGCATTTCTCTGATCAATAGTGATTTGGAACACTCTTTCATATGAGTGGAAATAGTTTCAATTTCATCATCTGAAAATTGTTCATATCCTTTGACCATTTATCAATTGGAGAATTGCTTGATTTCTCATAAATTAGAGTCAGTTCTCTATATATTTTGGAAATGAAGTTTTTATCAGAACCTGTAACTGTAAAAATGTTTTCCCAGTTTGTTGCTTCCCTTCTAATCTTGTTTGCCTTAGTTTTGTTGTGCAAAGGCTTTTTAATTGTAGATGTAATCAAAATTTTCTATTTTGTGATCAATAATGATCTCTAGTTCTTCTTTGGTCACAAATTCCTTCCTCCTCCACAAGTCTGAGAGGTAAAATATGCTATGTTCTTTTAATTTATTTATGATCTCATTCTTTATGCCTAAATCATGGACTCATTTTGATCTTATCTTGGTGTACGGTGTTAAGTGTGAGTCCATGCCTAATTTCCGCCATATTAATTTCCACTTTTCCCAGCAGTTTTTGTCAAATAATGAATTTCAAATAATGAAACCTTTATGAGTTCACACCTCCCTTGAAGCTCTTTGGGCCAGAGAGCACTATGGGAGAAAACCCATAATCCCTCTCTCTTGTATCCCATAATTCCTCCCTCTTGGATAAAAGAAACAGATAGAGGCTCTCGGTCAGATTTCACTGGAATGACATGAAGAGTGGAGCTGGCTGGAGGCTGAAGAAAGCAGAGGCAGAGGCTGAAGGACAAAACCTTTGGATTTGGCGACATTCGGAGAGAGCTCTTGGACCCAAGCAGAGAGATAGGCCTCTAAGCTAACCAGGCTATATTGGAGATAATAAAAGATCTGAACTTTTATCACCTGGCTGTGTTTGAGAAGAAAAAGCTCACCACATTTTGGCGCCCGAACAGGGACTGATTCAGATCCATCTGAACTAGATCACAACATTTTGGCGCCCAACGTGGGGCCGACAAAATCCTGATTCCAGGGAAGGCACCCAGAGAGAACTTTTATAATATTTTATAAAAGAACAAGAACCCAACACTAACCTATTCCACTAGATCAACTAATCTATTTCTTAGCCAGTACAAATGGTTTTTGTGACTGCTTCTTTATAATATAGTTTTAGATCAGATACAGCTAGGCCACCTTCATTTGATTTTTTTTTTCATTAATTCCTTTGAAATTCTCGACCTATTGTTCTTCCATATGAATTTTGTTGTTATTTTTTCTAGGTCATTAATGTCATTGTTGTCATTCTCTTGGGTAAAATTATTAATTTTGTCTATGATTTGCTGTTTCACCCATTCGTTCTTTAGGATGAGATTATTTAGTTTCCAATTACTTTTTGGTCTATTTGCCCCTAACTTTTTGTTCAATGTAATTTTTATTGTATTATGACCTCAAAAGAATGCATTTACTATTTCTGTCTTTCTGCATTTAATTTTGAGGTCTTTTTGTCTTGATATATGGTCGATGTTTGTGTTGGTTCCATGAAGTGCTGAAAAGAAAGTATACTCCTTTTTGTCTCCATTCAGTTTTTTTCCAAAGATCTATCATATCTAATTTTTCTAATATTCTATTTACCTTTTTAACTTCTTTCTTATTTGTTTTGATTTATCTAATTCTGAGAGTGCAAAGCTGAGAATTCCCACTATTATAGTTTTGCTGTCTATTTCTTCTTGCAACTCTCTTAACTTCTCCTTTAGGAAGTTAGATGCCATACCACTTGGGGCATATATGTTTAGTATTGATATTGCTTCATTGTCTATGCTGCCCTTTAGCAAGATATAGTTTCCTTCCCTATCTCTTTCAATTGGATCAATTTTTGCTTTTGCTTGATCTGAGATAAGGATGGTTACCCCCCTGCTTTTTTTACTTTACCCCTGAAGCATAATAGATTCTGCTCCAGCCTTTTACCTTTTCTCTGTATGTATCACCCTGCTTTAAATGTGTTTCCTGAACATATTGTAGGATCCCTAATCCAGTCTGCTAGCCACCTCCGCTTTATGGGAGAGTTCATCCCATTCACATTTAATGGTTAAAACTACTAATTCTGTATTTTCTGCCATCTTATTATCCCCAGATTATACTTTTCTTTTTCTTTTCCTCCTTACTCTCCTCCCAAATATTAAACTTATGGGCACCACTTGCCTCACACAGCACTCCCTCTTTAGAATCCTTCCCACTCCCTTTGAGCCCCTCCCTCTTTCTTATATCTTTCCCTTGTTTTTCTGTAATTCCCTTCTATTTAGCCTACTCTTTTATTTCTTCTTTTCTCTCCTACTTTTTAATGAGGTGAGAGAAGTTTCTCTGTAAAACCAGATATGGCTAATATTTTCTCTTTGAGCCAAATCTGATGAGAGTAAGATTCACACAGCATTCCTCCCCCTCCCTTAATTCCCTCAGATATGATAGGTTTCCTTTGCCTCTTCATGGGATGTAATTTCCCTCTTTTTATCTCCCCTTTTCCCTTTTTTTTTTTTTTGATACAATCCCCTTTTCACTTCTAGTTCCCTTTTTTTATAACAGTAAAATCAAATTATATATGTGCTCTCTATGTATGCCCATAACAGAAATACAGTTGTCAAGAGTTCTTTTTATCTTTTATGCTTCTCTTGAGTCCAGTATTTGGAGGTCAAATTTTTTGTTTAGCTCTGGTTTTTTCATTAGGAATAAATGGAAGTCACCTGTTTCATTGAATGTCCATCTTCTTCCCTGGGAAAAAATGCTCAACTTTGCTGGGCAATTTATCCTTGGCTGCATTCCAAGTTCTTCTGCCTTATGGACTATCATATTCCAGGCCCTTTGATCCTTTAATGTGAAAGCAGCTAGATCCTGAGTGATCTGTATTGTGACTCCTTGGTATTTTAATTGTTTTTTTTCTGGCTGCTTGTAATACTTTTTTCCTTATTCTGATAATTCTGAAACTTAGTCACAATATTCTTTGGCGTTTTTATTTTGGGGTCTCTTTCAGAAGGTGTTCTATGAATTCTTTCAATGCCTATTTTACTGTATGATTCTATTATATCTGGCCAGTTCTCTTTGATGATTTCTTGTAAAATAGTGTCTAGGCTCTTTTTTTCATCATAATTTTCAGAATGTCCAATAATCCTCAGATTATCTCTCCTAGATCTACTTTCCAGGTCTGTTGTTTTTCCAAGTGGATATTTAACACTTTTTTCCTATTTTTTTTTCATTTTTTTTTTGGTTTTGCTTGACTGATTCTTGATGTCTCAATGAATCGTTCATTTCTATTTGTTCAGTTCTGATTTTTAGTGAGTTATTTTCTTCATTAGCTTTTTTTGCTTCTTTTTGTATATGTCCAATTGAGTTTTTAAATGAGTTGTTTTGCTCTATGGAATTTTCTTCCATTTCGCTAAATTTTTTTAATGACTTATTTTGTTTTTCCTAAAAAATTCACTTTTTCTTTTTCCACAAATCCTACTTTCCTGGGAGTTCTTTATCTTTTCCAATTCACAAATCCTACTTTCTTGGGAGTTCTTTATCTTTTCTAATTCACTAATTCTGTTCCTCTGAGAGTTCTTTACCTTTTCCATTTCACATTTCAGGAAGTTGTTTTCTTTTTCCACTTTATCAAATCTTTCTTTTAATGAGTTATTTGCCTTTTCCATACTCTTTTGCAGAGCTTTTTTTTTTTCCTTTCTCCATTCTTCTTCTTTTCTCTCTTTTAAGATCTTTTCTAATCTTTTTAAAAAATACCTTAGGGTCTGGCTTCAGGGCAAGGAAGTTCTCAGCTTCTCTACAGAACAGGGATATAAGGAGAGTAACTGTCCTATGAACAGGCTGCTGTGGAAGTTTCACTGCCCTTGGCAGAACCCCTCTGTGCGGAACAACAGCTGCCCTGGGACAAGTGGCTGAGCAGTGGATGTTTTACTGCCCTGGGCAGAGCCCTGTGCTGTGGGCTGCAGCTGTGGCTGTACAGCTGCACTGTGGTTTGTGCTGAGTCACTTCCGATGCTGGGTGGGTGTGGTCAAGTCTTGTTAAGCTTTGGGGTTTTGGAGTATACTTTACCTTTGGCTTTTGTGTAACTTCTCTGCTGATCTACTGCTTTGCAACCAAAGCAGAGAAGACAACCCATGGTAGGGTCTTCCCTGCAAATTCTCCACCTGTGGAGACTGCACCCCACCCCTGCTCCACTCAGGGTGGGCTAGCCTCCTTGTTCTGCCTCCCTGCCTGTGCTGGCCTCCTCCTCCGTGCTCTTTCCACTCCACACCCCAACAACACAGATCTTTTCTGGCGATCTTCCAAGTTATCTTCAGTTGGTAATTCATTGTACTCCCAATATTCGTGGATTTTCCCAGTCAAGCACTATTTCTGAGGCTAAATTAGGTAATTAGTAAGTGAGGGTGGAAGGGAGTTTACATTGCATTTTGAACCCCCCATCTTGGCCCCCCCTCCTTGCCCCCCCGCCCTTGCAAAGTCAATTTTAGAGATTATAAATTATTCTTAACAGTCCATTCTTGAGGTTCCTGCATAGATCATTTAAACTTGGTGTTCTTATCTTTTGGACTGCAGTCTCATTCATCTGTAACATCCTTCCCACTTTGCTTCTTTGAGGATTCCTGGAACTGCAAACTCCAAAGGCATTGTCAGGACCAGCAATTCTTCCTTCCCAAGGGCTGAAAGGCATGAGGATACTGCCAATATATAATTCACAAACATAAGAAGCTTGGGAAATCCCAGAGAAGGCAGTGGTTTTTTTTTTTTTTTTTGAATAAGCCTCAAGTTCTGGCCCTCAAAAAGCTTTTTAATAATGTAAATTAGGCCTATTTAAAAATAGACCAACTCAATTTAGTGCCAAACAACTTAAAATGGAGTCTCAAAACCCCCAGAATCTGCTAAAATGTTTTACCAGTTCTGTAACTTTTAACTATTTCTGCAGACCCAAATTGACTAGTTCTAGGTCCATAGAAATATTTTTTTTTCTTTTTAGTTAAAAACTTTCTCTATTTCAGAACTCCTTCTGTCTAGCTAAAAGTTATTTGCTTAAGTGCAATTATGCACAAACAAGCACTTTTAAAATTCCAAACAGCCAGATTTTTTCCTTTGTAATTCACCTGAGAAAAACACAGAAGACAAACACAGACTCATACACACAAGCACAAATTGCTTTTCTAAATCATCTTGACTCTATCTTGGAGTGGAAGTGAGGAGGGGCATACAGGAGCCAGAGTGGCAGACTGGGTATTGAAGCCTCCTTTGAATTTACGTCCTGATCCTTGTTTTTCTCTAACTAAGTTGCCCAAACAAAGCAACACTATTTCCCTAAACATTTTGGTACTTCATCCCAATTCTTCCTAAAGAGCTATCTTCCTGGAACACCCGGCAAACATTTGTTTGTATTTCCTAAGATTCACAGTATCTTATCCACTTTTAAGGCAGGATTCATCTGATCTTACCAAAGGAAAATAGGAGAATTTTTATGGACTTGAACCCACATAGGATTTTTCCAATATCCAATTGGCTCACCAATTGCTTGGCAGAGGAGAGTCCTCTTACAGATAGTCTCTCCCTTTCCCCCTCAGCAGTTTTTGCCATTCAAAGGGAAATGGGGAGCTTTTACAGATTCTAACTGCCTAAATTCTACCAATCCCACTCACCTAGTTGGCTCACCAATTGCTTGGCAGAGACTCTTCTTCTTTCACCAGTTCTAATCCCTTCTAGGCTGTGCTGCATGATGTACTGACTGATTTCAAACTTTTCTCATCTGGCTTATCTCCTCGGCCAGTTTATTCTCTATGCTAACCTACTTCAGTTTTTGCTTTCTCTTGAGTGTCTCCTTTTGGGAGTTTACAATTTTGGAGCAGGAATTCCTGAGTCAAATGCAAAGACCTCCAGAGAACTCTCCAGAGTTGGACAGAGAACTGCCCGAGGATTCGGTATAGGAGAGACCGGTACAGAAAATAACCTAGATGAGCCCCAAACTGTGTGGGACAGTATCCACAAAAACAATAAAAAATTTAGAAGCAAACTGAGGTTCATTACAATCTCATGAGAAAGGGCATCTCCCATCTGATAAGGTGTTTGTCAGTAAAAAGGAGTTCAAAGCATAAACTGCAAAATACCAGATTAAATAGAACAAAAGCCACCCCACCCCTTGACATTTTCTCCTATTGTTTGGGGGAGTCCAGGATTACACCCTAAATCTGGAAATCTATCCCAGAAACAAAATGATATACAGGTCAGCAATAATAATAATAATAAAAAACTCAATTTAAATTTCCCTAGAGAACTGCTATATAAGCATTTATCCCTGGATAAGAGAATTCAAAGCCATTATCACCTTTAAAAGAAGTACTTAAATGCTGATTATGAGGTAGTGAGAAACAGGAAGGGAATGTTCATTCAAGACAATGGAATACCTGTAGCTTTTTAGCTATAGTTCTACTTGTTATTTTAGTCTCAAGTCACAATTAAGGTTTAAGGCTATATTGTGAAAACTCACAAGTGCTTTCTCTTTGCCAAAAAGTACCTTTTTTTGTGAAGAAAGACCACAGGTAAATTTTAAAATGATTTTTGTGAAAGGGAGAGATTTTTGGGAAAGGAGAGATTATATAGACTGTTAGAGAAAGAGAAGTACCAGGGAAGAATACACAAAGAGTTATGTATTCTTAACAAAACAGTCTGGAGAAGTTCTCAAGGGCTTTTTGAAGATGCTAAATAGTTTCAGAGAGGACTGGGACAAAGGAAGCTGTTAAAGAGTTTCACCTATCATTATTTGTAGAAGGCCACAGATAGTAAAGAACCCTGGGTGAGGTATAAGATCCTTTACTTCAGTAAAAAGAATCCTGCTGACAGACTCCCCATCTGCTTTGGCTCCCCATACCCCCTAGTGGTGTCTTGGCCTTACTGAGAAGTCAGGGGGCATGAAAACCTGTGTTGTTATTAAAGCAGAGTAATGCCAAAATGGCAAGGAAAACATCTGCATACAATAGCAAGTTGTTTATGTGGTCTCCGCATGAACAGTATCCTATAGTTAGTGAATGCACAGTGTGCTATAGTTATTAAGGTATATAAGCCTGAGAAAATTTTGAATAAATGGACTCCTGTTTGACCACCTTCGTGAGTTCTGTCTCTTCACTCCTCACTCATGATCAGGATTCGTGCTGGTAATAAAATCATCCAGTGAGCAGGTCCAGACAATTATTGAGACAATAGAAATTGATTATAATCTTATTTCCTTGAGACAAGCAAGGTCCAATATAGGAGTTTTGACCTCTATTATCTTATATAAACAGGATTGTCTGGGAGAAGTAACTTCCTTTTAGCACTTAATAATAAAATGGCTACGAAGTCCACATCTGTACTGATAATAAGGACAACGGTCATTCTTCTGTAACTGCTTCTACCTGACCTAGGACATAGAGTTATCCCTAAAGGTGATGCAAATGAAAGATCTTAATTGCCTCATCCATAATAGAGGGGAGAGTGGGGTCAGAATTACATGATGGAAATATCTTGATTTGGGACAATTACTTAAGTAATCATTTGATATTCATCTCAGCTGAATCGGTGATGGATTAAATAGTGACAGAATTGTTACAAAAAAAAGAAAAAATGGTCCTCTCCAAGGAGTGCATATGTAGCACCTTGGACAGCAGTGAGAATGTCCAGGGCCTATATGTAGGTTTTGTAAAGTCAGGGCAGCCAAAGAGTCCATGGCTCAAATGCTGGCAATAAGGCCATTCAGCTAAACTTCAGGAAAAATCATTATAAATCTTCTGGGATTAGATGATTCCCCTGATTCTGGTGCCTAACCTCCCAAATGTTCCCATAAGAGTAAAGCTAGGTAAGAGAGACAATGTCCTCCTAGCCTAGCTAAGGGAGACAAGGGGGACAAGGACACATCAGGTTTACATTGGAAGGGAAACAGGAACAGTAAAAGACATAATAGGGAGGAACTGCAAGGGTTAAAGTGCAGACACCAATCCAAAAAGGTAGAAGGATTCTGAGGAGATTAGAATAGGCCAGAATTCAGAGGAGAAATTTTTAAAATGTATGTAATTAGGCTCTGACATATTCCTGGACTAACTGTGATCAAATTTTAACTGTAAATGTGATATGAGAAAAGCCATGGAGGGATTAGGAACTGGGTTAAAAAGGGTCTCTCAGGTGGATTGGCTGATTGCCAGAGACAGTATGGAAAGCCCAGAGATATCCACAACTAGGATCATAGACTATTAAGAGAGATATTAAGGAATTTACAACTGCCAGGCCAGTCTGGAATTCTATAGTATTTAGCAGATGATTGCTGTCAGCCAAGATCCTGCTGGACAGCCTTGACAGTATATACTCTCTTTCCCCATCCAGACTGTTTGAAGAAGGAGGATGAGAATATAGTATTGAGTGTTGCTCATTCTTGTGAGACCATGACATCCTGATTATGCCCATCCCCTATGGTAGGTGTGAAGTCAGGGCTGGAAATGTGATGTGAAGTCAGTGCTGAAAATGTTAAGATATGAGAACATTGGGAAACATTTACAGAGCCTACATCTGGTCTAGTAGAATTAGCATTATAGCAAAAAGGAAAAGAAAAACCTTTTAAAATATATGTTGTAAAAAATAGAATCCTGGCAAATGGGGGATCATGTTTAATGAGTCACCAATTGTCCTTAATTATTGTGCTATATGGGAAAAATTGAAGGCTATTCCTATAAGGAAGAAAGAGGCATTAGTGCTGGGAACTCCAAAGATAGAAAACATATTTTTCCAGTCCTGATAAAAACAAAGAGTAATTAAAGTCATAGACATTTGAATGGAGCTGGAAACCCCAGAGCATAACCAACAGGAGGAGTAATTGAAATGTTTAATGGCATCTTCAACACTGGGAGGTAGGGATGTGGAGTCAAACCACAGGAAAGAGATGGGGATTGGCCAAAATATGCACAAAATAATATAAAAAGACAAGCAAGAAAATGAGCACATATATGGCAAGAACTCAAGATGTTGTTTCTCAGGGTAGCATTCAAGTGGTAAATGTCTTTTTAAACAGCAATCTCAAGTCTTCAACTGGTTCATTGGAATGTGCTGTTTTCATGTGCCAATGTAGCACTTCTTCCTCAGGAATTATCTCTGTATTGGGAATAAAAACAAGCTTAATGTGGGAGATATGACACCACCTAGGCAGGCCCTCAAGTTTCACAGCAAATTTCATTCTATATGGGCACTTCCACTTGGGGAATAGGGGGGTCAGAACTAGATTTGAGATATACCTGATCTGGATTCACAGCTTTAGAAGTTAGAGGGGTGTGAATATCTGGGTTTGGCAGGTAAGTATTAGCATAATCTTTTTTTTTTCTTTTTTTTTTTTAATTTTTTATTTAATAATTACATTATATTGACACTCGTTTCTGTTCCGATTTTTTTCCCCCTCCCTCCCTCCACCCCCTCCCCTAGATGGCAAGCAGTCCTTTATATGTTGGATATGTTGCAGTATATCCTAGATACAATATATGTTTGCAGAACCGAACAGTTCTCTTGTTGCGTAGGGAGAATTGGATTCAGAAGGTATAAATAATCCGGGAAGAAAAACAAAAATGCAGATAGTTTACATTCGTTTCCCAGTGTTCTTTCTTTGGGTGTAGCTGCTTTTGTCCGTCATTTATCACTTGAAACTCAGGTCTCTTTGTCAAAGAAATCCACTTCCATCAAAATATGTCCTCATACAATATCGTTGTCGAAGTGTATAATGATCTCCTGGTTCTGCTCATTTCACTTAGCATCAGTTCATGTAAGTCTCGCCAGTCCTCTCTGTATTCATCCTGCTGGTCATTTCTTACAGAACAATAATATTCCATAACATTCATATACCACAATTTACCCAGCCATTCTCCAATTGATGGGCATCCATTCATTTTCCAGTTTCTAGCCACTACAAACAGGGCTGCTACAAACATTTTGGCACATACAGGTCCCTTTCCCTTCTTTAGTATTTCTTTGGGATATAAGCCCAATAGAAACACTGCTGGATCAAAGGGTATGCACAATTTGATAATTTTTTGGGCATAATTCCAGATTGCTCTCCAGAATGGTTGGATTCGTTCACAACTCCACCAACAATGCATTAGTGTCCCAGTTTTCCCGCATCCCCTCCAACATTCATCATTATTTTTTCCTGTCATCTTAGCCAATCTGACAGGTGTGTAGTGGTATCTCAGAGTTGTCTTAATTTGCATTTCTCTGATCAATAATGATTTGGAACACTCTTTCATATGAGTGGTAATAGTTTCAATCTCATCCTCTGAAAATTGTCTGTTCATATCCTTTGACCATTTATCAATTGGAGAATGGCTTGATTTCTTATAAATTTGAGTCAGTTCTCTATATATTTTGGAAATGAGGCCTTTATCAGAACCTTTAACTGTGAAAATGTTTTCCCAGTTTGTTGCTTCCCTTCTAATCTTGTTTGCATTAGTTTTATTTGTACAAAGGCTTTTTAATTTGATGTAATCGAAATTTTCTATTCTGTGATCAGTAATGGTCTCTAGTTCATCTTTGGTCACAAATTTCTTTCTCCTCCACAAGTCTGAGAGATAAACTATTCTATGTTCCTCTAATTTATTTATAATCTCGTTCTTTATGCCTAGGTCATAGACCCATTTTGATCTTATCTTGGTATATGGTGTTAAGTGTGGGTCCATGCCTAATTTCTGCCATACTAATTTCCAATTATCCCAGCAGTTTTTATCAAATAATGAATTCTTTTCCCAGAAGTTAGGGGCTTTGGGTTTGTCAAACACTAGATTGCTATAATTGACTATTCTGTCTTGTGAGCCTAGCCTTTTCCACTGATCCACTAATCTATTTCTTAGCCAATACCAAATGGTTTTGGTGACTGCTGCTTTATAATATAATTTTAGATCAGGTACAGCTAGGCCACCTTCATTTGATTTTTTTTTCATTAATTCCCTTGAGATTCTCGACTTTTTATTGTTCCATATGAATTTTGTTGTTATTTTTTCTAGATCAATAAAATATTTTCTTGGAAGTCTGATTGGTATAGCACTAAATAAATAGATTAGTTTAGGGAGTATTGTCATCTTTATTATGTTCGCTCGGCCGATCCAAGAGCACTTAATATTTTTCCAATTATTTAAGTCTGACTTTATTTGTGTGGAGACTTTTTTATAATTTTGCTCATATAATTCCTGACTTTCCTTTGGTAGATAGATTCCCAAATATTTTATGGTATCAACAGTTATTCTGAATGGAATTTCTCTTTGTATCTCTTGCTGTTGGGTTTTGTTGGTGATGTATAAAAATGCTGAGGATTTATGGGGATTTATTTTGTAGCCAGCTACTTTGCTAAAATTATGAATTATTTCCAATAGCTTTTTGGTAGAATCTCTGGGGTTCTCTAGGTATACCATCATATCATCTGCAAAGAGTGATAGTTTGGTTTCCTCATTGCCTACTCTAATTCCTTTTATATCTTTCTCGACTCTTATTGCCGAGGCTAGTGTTTCTAATACGATATTAAATAATAATGGTGATAGTGGGCAACCTTGCTTCACTCCAGATCTTACTGGGAAAGGTTCCAGTTTCTCCCCATTGCATATGATGCTTACTGATGGTTTTAAATATATGCTCCTGACTATTTTAAGGAAAAGTCCATTTATTCCTATGCTCTCAAGTGTTTTTATTAGGAATGGATGTTGGATTTTATCAAATGCTTTTTCTGTATCTATTGAGATGATCATGTGGTTTTTGTTTGTTTGGTTATTGATATAATCAATTATGCTAATAGTTTTCCTAATATTGAACCAGCCCTGCATTCCTGGTATAAATCCTACTTGGTCATAGTGTATTATCCTGGTGACAATTTTCTGTAATCTTTTTGCTAATATTTTATTTAAGATTTTAGCATCAATATTCATTAGGGAGATTGGTCTATAATTTTCTTTCTCTGTTTTCAGCCTACCTGGTTTAGGTATCAGTACCATATCTGTGTCATAAAAGGAGTTTGGTAGGACTCCTTCAATCCCTATTTTTTCAAATAGTTTATATAACATTGGAGTTAATTGTTCTTTAAATGTTTGGTAGAATTCACATGTAAATCCATCTGGTCCTGGGGATTTTTTCTTAGGGAGTTGATTGATAGTTTGTTCTATTTCTTTTTCTGAGATGGGACTGTTTAGGATATTTACTTCTTCCTCTGTTAGTTTGGGCAAGCTGTATTTTTGGAGGTATTTTTCTATTTCATTTAAGTTGTCGAATTTATTGGCATAAAGTTGGGCAAAGTAACTCCTAATTATTGCTCTAATTTCCTCTTCGTTAGTGGTGAGTTCTCCCTTTTCATTTTTAAGACTAACAATTTGATTTTCCTCTTTCCTTTTTTTAATCAGATTTACTAAGGGTTTGTCTATTTTGTTGGTTTTTTCATAGAACCAACTCTTAGTTTTATTAATCAATTCAATAGTTTTTTTACTTTCAATTTTATTGATCTCACCTTTTACTTTTAGAATTTCAAGTTTAGTGTTTGACTGGGGGTTTTTAATTTGTTCCTTTTCTAGCATTTTTAATTGCAAACCCAATTCATTGACCTTTTCTTTCTCTATTTTATACAAATAGGCCTCTAGAGATATGAAATTTCCCCTTATTACCGCTTTGGCTGCATCCCATACATTTTGGTATGATGTCTCATTATTATCGTTTTCTTGGGTGAAGTTATTAATTATGTCTATGATTTGCCGTTTCACCCAATCATTCTTTAGTATGAGATTATTTAGTTTCCAATTATTTTTTGGTCTGCTTCCCCCTGCTTTTTTGTTGAATGTAATTTTCATTGCATCGTGGTCTGAAAAGGATGCATTTACTATTTCTGCCTTACTACATTTGAGTTTGAGGTTTTTATGTCCTAATATATGGTCAATTTTTGTATAGGTTCCATGAACTGCTGAAAAGAAAGTGTATTCCTTTCTGTCTCCATTACATTTTCTCCAGAGATCTATCATATCTAACTTTTCTAGTATTCTATTTACCTCTTTGACTTCTTTCTTATTTATTTTGTGGTTTGATTTAATCTAATTCTGAGAGTGCAAGGTTAAGATCTCCCACTATTATAGTTTTACTGTCTATTTCTTCTTGCAGCTCTCTTAGTTTCTCTTTTAAGAATTTAGATGCTACCCCACTTGGTGCATATATGTTTAATATAGATAGTGCTTCATTATCCATGCTACCCTTTAGCAAGATATAGTGTCCTTCCTTATCTCTTTTAATTAGGTCAATTTTTGCTTTAGCTTGATCTGAGATCAGGATGGCTACCCCTGCTTTTTTGACTTCACCTGAAGCATAGTAGATTTTGCTCCAACCTTTTACCTTTAACCTGCATGTATCTCCCCGCTTCAGGTGTGTTTCCTGTAAACAACATATTGTAGGATTCTGGCTTTTAATCCATTCTGCTAACCGCTTCCTCTTTATGGGGGAGTTTACCCCGTTCACGTTTATGGTTAGAATGACCAATTCTGTATTACTTGCCATCTTGTTAACCCCGGTTTATGCTTTCCTCCCTTCTTTCCCCTTTCCCCCCTTCCAAGTATTAAGCTTGTGAGCACCCCTTGCTTCTCACAGCCCTCCCTTTTTAGTGTCCCTCCCCCCGCCTTAGAGTTCCTCCCCCTATCTTACCCCTTTCCCTCCCAGTTCCCGTATTCCCTTCCGCTTAGCTTATTCCTTCCCTTTCCACTTTTCCCTTCTCACTTTTCAATGAGATGGGAGAAGTTTCACCATAGATTGAATATGTCTTAAGATTTTTCACTTAAAGCCAATTCTGAAGGCAGTAAGATACCCACTATATTCATCCCCCTCCATTCTTTCTCTCAGATATAATAGGTTTCCTATGCCTCTTCATGAGATGTACTACCCCCACTTTACCCTTTTTCTGGTACAATGTCCTTTCCACATCAATTTCTAGAACAAGGTATACATGTATTCTTTATACATCTATATAGTCAAAATATAGTTCCCAAGATTAATCTTTACCTTTTTAGATTTCTCTTGAGTTCTATATTTGTAGATCAAACTTTTTGTTAAGTTCTGGTTTTTTCATCAGAAATAGATGAAATTCGCTTACTTCGTTGAATGTCCATCTTCTTCCCTGGAAAAAGATGCTCATTCTCGCTGGGTAAGTTATTTTTGGTTGCATACCAAGTTCCTTAGCCTTTCGGAATATCATATTCCAGGCCCTTCGATCTTTTAATGTGGATGCTGCCAGATCCTGGGTGATCCTTATTGTGGCTCCTTGATACTTGAATTGGGTTTTTCTAGCCGCTTGCAATATTTTTTCTTTCATCTGAGGGTTCTGGCATTTGGCCACTATATTCCTTGGTGTTTTGATTTTAGGATCCCTTTCAGTGGGTGATCGATGAATCCTTTCAATGTTTATTTTTTCCTCTGTTCCTATGACTTCTGGGCAGTTCTCTTTGATAATTTCCTGGAAGACAGTGTCCAGGCTCTTTTTTTCATCATGTTTTTCTGGAGTCCAATGATTCTCAGATTGTCTCTCCTGGATCTGTTTTCCAGGTCTGTTGTCTTCCCCAGAAGGTATTTCACATTTTTCTCCATTGTTTGATTTTTTTGGATTTGCTTGACTGATTCTTCTTGTCTCCTCGAGTCATTCAATTCCACTTGTTCAATTCTGATTTTCAGTGAAGTATTCTCTTCACTCACTTTTTTAAAATCTTTTTCTAATTGTCCAATTGAGTTCTTTTGTTCTGTGGAATTTTTTTCCATTTCGCCAATTTTGTTTTTTAGAGAGCTGTTTTCTGTTTCCAGTTCACTAATCCTATTTTTCAAGGATTTTACTTCTTTATCCACTCTCTCTTTAACTGACTTCTCCAGGCTCTTTTGCCAAGCCTCCCTCTCCTTTTCCCAAGCTTCCCTTCCTTTTGCCAAGCCTCACTCTGCTTTCCCCATTTTTCTTCTAGCTCCCTTGTGAGAGCCTTTTTAATCACTTCTATGAGGTTCATCTGTGCTGAGGAACAGACGATCTCCTCCTTTGGGGATTCACCTGGGGACTGCCTGTTTTTAGTCTCCTCAGGATTTAGAGTCTGCTCTCTATCTGTATAGAAGCTGTCAAGGGTTAAAGTCCTCTTCAGCTTCTTGCTCATTCTGTCTATTAATCAGAGACAAACTACCAAAGAAAAACAGAAAAAACTGGAGTCTTTCTTTGGGGGGGGGGGGGGGGCTGGGTGTGTTATCGAGCTTCCTCTACAGACTGCAGGGGGCAGCAGTGAGGCACTAGCAGGACTGTGCTGCGCCTGCGCTCTGAGATCCCAAAGTGTGCTGAGTCACTGAGGGGGGGAAAGGGGGGGGCGGCCAGGTCCTGAGAGACTCCAGCTGTTTGGGGTTGTATTCTTCAGCCCCGGTGTTTTTAGCTTCTCTGCTGGGCTGTTGACTTGCTGCAGGTTCCAAACCTGTAGCGAAGCTCTCCCCGCAGAGATGGCTACGATCACTCTCCACCCCCTCTCCAGTCTGCTCCTGTGCCCTCACTGCCACTGCCCGCCGCCTGCGCCCGATCTAAAACCGCCCCAGCCCTCCAGTAAAGACAGACCTTTCTTGGCGGATCTCAAGGATGGCTTCTCTTGGTAACTATTTGTGGGTTTTTTTCAGTCAAGCATTGATTCAGAGGCTTGTAATGAAATGGATAGTGAGAGAAAGCGTGGAGCTTATGCAGCTGTGAGCCTCCTCTCCGCCATCTTAACCGGAAGTCGTATTAGCATAATCTGTCAGAGCTCTTTGCACTTTTCCTAGAGACAGAGTAATGGAGTAGCTGGTGCTGCCCAGAGGTTCATTAGTATATATATGGCATGGCCTACCATATAGAACAAAAAGGCTTAGTTGCAAGGTTATTCTAGAAGTAATACAGATAATGAGCAGGGCAATCTAGATTAGTTTCAATGGACAATTTAGTGAGTCCATTTAATGATATGATATGATTCATCTTTTCAACCTTTCCTGAGCATTGAGGATGCAATGCAGAATGAAAAATGTAAGTGATAGAAAGGGAAAAACCTCTTGGGTTATTTGAGAGATAGTAGGCTGGCTCATTGTAGCTCTTTAAAGAGTTGGGTAACCTAAAGTGAGGAATAATTTTAAGTAGTAGTTGAGTAACTTTATTTGCCTTTTCTGAATGACAGTGAAAAGTCTCAACCCAGTTGGTTAAAGTTTCTATTAGGACTGGGAGATACCAAAAACATCTGCAGGAGTGTGAAGTCTAACTTCTTCTTATGATGTTACCCTTAATGTTGGACAGGGTCTAGGAGAGGGAGAGAGTGAGCTACTCCCTCAGGGTTGGTTTGTGCACAGAGAGAGCTGTCATGCAGACTTGGAAAATGGTTTCTGAGATGCCAGGCCCCTGGAAGAAAGGGTAGCTTAGTGGAAGACTAGTATTAACTTCCATATAATGGATTCAGGGATGAACAGTTTTCCAATTGGAGAAGTGTACCATCCAGTGGGGGACAAAGCATATCTCTTAGATTCTAAGAGTTTTTCCTTGTTTGTATAAGAGGGAATAAGGTCTGCAATGGTGTGGAGCACCAAGAGAGCCATAATTACTGCCCTTTAACAGTTGCCTTAGCTATAGTATCTGTTAATTAGTTTTGTGAGGGATAAAGAAGACTCTAACCCAAAATGACTACTCAGAGATCATTCAGTAAAAAGCAGAAAAGTTGTTTATTGAAAACCTCCGGAGGATGAGCCATCCCATCATGAGATTAAAAAAGAGAAAGCTCGTGGTAAGAAGGCTAAAGAAATAGTAAAGATACATAGCTTTTATTCAAGAGATTACATTACAAGTAAGAGAGCATTGAAAAGGGGAGGGGAGAGCATCTAATTGGTTGTTGCTATTCAGAGAGATTGGAGTGGAAGGTTTCTGTAAGTTGGGGAGCATTGAGAAATAGGTGCCCTCTCCCCTAATTGAATGTTAAACATTGGTGCCAAAGGCAGATTAGAATGGAATGATTGATTACAAGAGGAATCATCAATCAGACCTTCAAACTTCAGATTACTGAGCTGACATCATTTAAACTAATAGTCTAAATATTGATAACATTGAACAAGGATAAATGTTAAAGTTTTAAGTAAATATTGGCTTATACACACTGTACTTATGTAGGTCACAGAGACATAGAAATAATAAAAAATACAGAAAAAGAATTTAAACATTCCTGTAAATTCTTCACCTTATCTCTCTTTATTCCATACAGTTTCCTTTTGCCTCTATATAGTTGTTTGATGCCCTTTATAGAATATAACTCCAACGTCCTTAGGAGCATGCACAGCATTGAAGCTGCACTTTCTTAGGGCCATGCTTGCCAGGAGAATTTTTTTTTATTAGCAATCCCTTCTCTTTCCATATTGCATCATAGGCTTCATGGATGTAGAAGGCATATTTAAAATCAATATAGATATTAAGCTTTTCTTTTCCCAATAAAAGGGCTCTTGCAAGAGCTATAACTTCTGCTTCCTGGGCAAAAATGACTTGGGGTAAAGCCTGAGCTTCTATAATGTGGTGAAGACTAATCAAGGCATATCCTACTTTACTAGTTCCTTCTTGTGCCATCTGTGAACCAGACCCCATAAGGATTGTCCAGAGGGCTGCTAGAATAAAGAGAATCCATTATCTCACACTCATATTCTAAGGAGTCTGTTATTGGATTTTCTGGGAGCAGGGAGGCAAGATTCAAGGTGTGGCAGGTCTTAAGAGTTAGATCAAATATGTTTAACAGTAAGCTTTAATACTTAGCAAATCTGCCCTCTAAGAGCCAGTGGTGACCCTTGGTCTCCAGAATACTTTGTATTCTAAGGGGTGGACAGGTATAATTTTGTTAACTTCAGACATCATAAGGGCAGTGACTGTTTACTGTCTGAAGGCAAGTTAACACCATTTAAAAGACCAGAGAAGTAAACAACTGGTCTTTGGTCCAGACTAAAGGTCTGAAGAAGGATGTCAAATGCTTGGCCCCATTTCCCATGCATAAAAAAGAAAAAAAAAAAGGCTTTCCTAGGTTAGGAAATGCAAGACCAGTGACTGAAACTTGAACTTTAGTATGTTAAAAGCTTTGTCCTATTCCTGTCTCCAAATCAGAGGTTCAGAGTCAGAACCCTGAGTAGATTCATATAGAGGTTTTGTAAGGAGCCCCAAATTGGGAATTCATATTCTATAAAACCCTGCCATCTGTAGGATAGCTCTGAACTCTCTTTTTGAGGCATAAGTGGGATAGCCAAGGAAGGCTTGTTTTACACTCTGGAGTTAGGAATTGGGAGGAAGCACATGACAAGATACTAAACCTGAATAGCAATCTTAGTCTTTGGAAGTGAAATCTTATACCTCAAAAAATTCAGGGTATCTTTTATGAAGGATTCCCAAGCTGGACTGCAAATAAAGATATTTTCAACATATTGGATTAGCTGACTATTTGTTAAATTAAAGTCTCTAATATCTTTATTTAAGGCTTGGCCAAATAAGTAGGGGCTATTCCTGAATCCTTGCAAAAGCACTGTCCAGGCAATTCCCCTGGGATTGTCCATTCAAAAACAAAAATGAATTGGAAGTCATGTGAATGGGAATGCAGAAAAAAGTATCTTTGAGATCTAAGGTTATAAATCTTTCTGGGATCTGATTGTATGCGCTTGGGTGAATAGATACAACTATGCTATTCACTGGTTTCAAATCTTGCACCATCTGATTCTCCCCACTTGGTTTAAGGACAGGAAGTATCAGAGTAATGCAGGATGATTGGCAGGGGGTGAGAACCCACGTAGAGAGGAACAACACTGTTGGGTTTTCCAGGGGTTTGCTAATCACCTAGCATAATTGGATGCTATCTGACTGGACTTATTCAGGGAATGCCTTGATTAAGTTGCTTTGTCATTTCTACTGTGAATCCCACTTTCCTGGAATGCTAGATCTGTGGGAGTCAGCTAAAAGGATGATTCCTCAAAACTCACTCTTGGGGTATCTTCTCAAAAATTAGAAAAAGTCTGGAGAAGGCAATTTGAAGAGGCTTGTGTCTCTTTGTAATAATGCCTGACCATCATACTATGTAGGGAATATAGAAAGTTGACCAATTAACAGCAGTCTAAATTATAATATCACATTGCAATTGGATTTATACTGCAGTCAAGAAGTACTCTGAAACACCTTAGATGCAAGTATTCATAGCACTCTCCCCGAATCCTGACTTGAGCAAAAAAAGTACAAAATGCTCTTGGGCAATCCTCTTTCTTGCTAGGTATAGATAAAATGGTCCAAGAGCAGGAACTGGATATTCTTAACAATGAGATCTTATCTTCCTTCAAGAACCCAGCTCCCTCCTCAGACTCTTTGACCCTGTATTTTTCATCTTTTGCTCCCAAGGGTCTAAAATTGACTCCATGTTCCTACCCCATCCTTAACCCTCTTTATCTGAGCTAGGTTTGGGGTCTGTTGCAGATGGAGATACCAGGGGCCAGTGGCAATATTGCACCTCCTCCCTCTAATCCAATTATAATACCTGCCTTACCTGATCCTGTTTTTGATTGATAAGGAGAATGCCAGGAAATGATGAAAATATGGAGAGCATATTTTGATTTGAAAGGCAAACTGTGAGATGAACATGGAGGCACAAGTTAAGGTGCTTGTCACAAACTCACAATGGCTTTCTCTTTGTCAGGAGTTAATCCTGTTTATGATGGGTAAAATCTAAAATGATTTTTGTGACATGTTTATAGGAAGGGAAAGATTGTATAGAAGATTATATAGAGAAAGAGAAGAACCAAGAAAAAATTAGAAAGAAAAGATGTGCATTATTTTTTTCCAGTTTTTAAATTAAAGCTTTTTATTTTTCCAAACATATGCATGGATAAATCTTTGACATTAACCAGTGCAAAATCTTGTGTTCCAATTTTTTCCCCTTTCCCCCACCCTCTCCTCTAGATGGCAAGTAGTCCAATATATGTTAAACATGGTAGAAATATGTTAAATCCAATATTGCATATATATTTATATAATTATTTTGCTGCACAAGACAAATCAAATCAAACTGGAAAAAATGAGAAAGAAAATAAAATGCAAGCAAACCACAGCAAAAAGAGTGAAAATGTTATGTTGTGAACCACACTCAATTCCCACAGTCCTCTTTGGGTGTAGATGCTCTCTGGTCTGAATCACCTCATTTTTGAAGAGAGCCATGTCCATCAGAATTGATCTTCGGATAATCTTGTTGCTATTACAATGATCTCCTAGTTCTACTCATTTCACTTAGCATCAGTTCATGTAAATCTTTCCAGATCTCTCTGAAATCATCCTCCTAATCATTTCTTACAGAACAATAATATTCCATAACATTTATATACCATAACTTATTCAGCCATGTTCCAACTGATGGGCATCCACTCAGTTTCCAGTTTCTTGCCACTACAAAAAGAGCTGCTACAAATATTTTTGCACATGTGGGTCCCTTTTCCTCTGTTAAGATCTCTTTGGAATATAAACTCAATAGAAATACTGCTGAATCAGGCTATGCAAAGTTTGATAACTCTTTGGGCATAGTTCCAAATTGCTTTCCAGAATTGTTGGATCCATTCACAATTCCACCAACAATGTATTAGTGTCCCAGTTTTTCCACATCCCCTCCAACATTTATCATTATCTTTATGGATGTATGTTCTTTTTTTTTTTCTTGTTGACAAAGATTTAACTTTAATTCCAACAACAAATCAATATTTAATTTTCCTATAAAGTAAGGAGATTGGAGTAGTTTTCTTTCTTTCTTTTTTTCTTAGTTGTCCAGAGGAGTTTTTATTTTATTTTTTCTACATGTTAAATCCAATATGTGAATGTATTATACAATTCTCTTGTTGTACAAGAAAAATTAGCTCAAAAAGAAAAGAAAATAAGTAAGAAAACAAAATGCAAGCAAACAACATCAAAAAAATGTAACATTGTGATCCACATTCAGTTCTCACAACCCTCTCTCTAGATGTAGATGGCTCTCTTCATCACAAGATCATTGGAAGTGGCATCAATCATCTCATTATTGGAAAGTCACATTCATCAGAATTGATTGTTGTATAATATTGATGTTGCTGTGGACAATGACCTCCTGGTTCTGCTCATTTCCCTTCATATCAGTTCATATAAGTCTCTCAAGGCCACTCTAAAATAAGCCATTTACAATGATCTCCTGGTTCTGCTCATTTCACTTAGCATCAGTTCGTTTAAGTCTTTTCAGGCCTCTCTAAAATCATCCTCCTGATCATTTCTTATAGAACAATAATATTTCATAATATTCATATACCATAACTTATTCAGCCATTCTCCAACTGATGGGCACCCACTCAGTTTCCAGTTTCTTGCATTATGAAAAGGACTGCCACAAACATTTTTGCACATGTGGGTCCCTTTCCCAAGATGTGTATTCTTAATGAAACTGTCTGGAGAAGTTCCCAAGGATTTGTTAGATGATTAGAAATTGGAGACATCCGTAAAGTCTGAGTCAGAACCAAATAAAGTCAAGTTCAGGCTTTTAGTGAGTGTTAGAGTGAGATACTTAGGGTTGGGGGGGAGCCCAGTTTGGGGAGGCTTAGTGCAGGGAATATCAGCCAAAATACAATAGCATTGGTTACTCTATCCTGATTAAGACTAAATCAGGAAACCAGCCGTGAAACTTCCAACACAATCACAGAAGGCAAATTGTGAGACCCTGAACCCCAACATAACAAAGTGGGACTGGGCTGGGCCACTCAGCAGTGGAGAATCCTACAGCACCTACCCTGGTACAATCAGTGAAAAGCTCCCGTTGTCCTGCTGATGAAACTTGGGACAATCTCTCCTGTGCTGTAAGAGCAGACCTCAATCTTTAATAATGAATAAAAAACCAAAAAGAGCTCTCACCATAGAGAGCTACTATGGAGACAGGGAAGACCAGAATACAAACCCAGAAGAGAACAGCAAATACAAATTGCCTTCAGATGAAGTCTCAGGAATATAAACTGGTATCCAGTTGAAAAAAATTAGAATAGTTAAAAAATGATCTAAAAGGAAAAAGAGAAGAAAAATGGGGAAAAGAAATGAGAGCATTGCAAGAGAATTATGAAAGATTTTTGGGAAAAGCCAACACCTTGGAAAAAGAAGCATAAAAATTGACTGAAGAAAACAACTCCCAACTCCTTAAGAATAGAACTGGCAAAATGGAAAAAAAAAAATCCATTGAACAAAACAACTCCTTTAAAAGTACAATTGGCGAAATGCAAAAGGAAGTTAAAGAAAAACTAACTTAAGACAATAATTCATTAAAAATTAGAACTGGAAAAGTGGAAGTGAATGACTCAATGAGAAATCAAGAATGAGTCAAACAAAATTAAAAATAGAAGAAAATGTAAAATATCCCATTAGAAAAACAACTGACCTGGAAATAGATCCAGAAGAGAGATTCTAAGAATTATTGGACTACCTGAAAGCCACAATGAAAAAAAAAAGTCTAGATAACATCTTTCAAGCAATCATCAAGGGAAACTTTCCTGACATCCTAGAACGAGAGTAAAATAGTCATTACCTCCTGCAAGTGAATACTCCAAGGAATATTGTAGCTAAATTCCATAATTATCAGATCAAGGAGAAAATACTGCAAGCAGCCAGAAAGGAACAATTCAAATATTAAGGATCATAATCAGGATAAACCAAGACTTAGTAGCTTCCATATTAAATGATTAGAGGGCCTGGAATATGATATTCTGGAAGCAAAGGAACTTGGACTACAAATAAGAATTAATTAGCCAGCAAAATTGTGCATTATCTTTTAGGAAAAAATATAGACATTGAATGAAATAGGGAATTTTCAATCATTTCTGAGGAAAAAATCACAACTGAACAGAAAACTTGATCTCCAAATACAAGATTCAAGAGAAGTATAAAAAGATAAATGGAAAAAAATATTTTTAAATGTAAAAATATTTACATTCCTTTATGGTCAGAAGATATATGTAACTCTTGTGAACCCTAACAAAGGTTAGGGCAGTTAGAAGGGTGTACTTAGAGGGTATAATTATAAGTTGACTTCAATGTGATGATTTAAAAAAGAAATTGGGGTGGAAAAGGAATTGTAATAAGAGAAGAAGAAAGGGGAGGCAAAATGGAGTAAATTATAACATGTGAAGAGGTACAAAAGATATATGGGAGGGGGATATGCATTTGATCTCATCAGATTTGGCTCAAAGAAGAAATAACATGTACTTAGTCTGATATATTTGTCTTATCCATAAGGTAGTAGGCGGAAAAAGGAGAAAGGAAAGGAGGAGGCTAATAGAAGAGAGGGCAGATGCTAAAGTTTCTCTCTAGTGCCAGGAGAACCCCAGAGCCAGCTGGAGTTTTGTCATAGGCAAAGATTGGGTGAGACAGGGACTCAAAAGGAAAAGTGAAGATAGGAGTCTACTTTATTGATCAATACCAAGCACTTATATATCATAGGATTACCTAAGATAGAGTATATACGGCACATGTGTTAATTACTCAGGAATTTCTTTGTTCTAGGGAATGGGACACATGGAGAGCTATATTTTAAGTCTCTGGTTTACATCAAATAGTATATGATAGGATTCTGTAATATTTATGATTTCAAGGACATCCTGAAACTGCAGATGGTCAGACATCCTGTTGTGTAGAAGGCCACAGATGGTGGGGGAACTCTGGGTGAGATAGAAGACCCTTCAACTCAGAGGGGAACCTGCTGAAAATGTCTGGTTTGGCTCCCCATCTCCTGTAAGGACTCTTGGCCTTCCTGAGAAGTCAGAGGACTGTGACAACCTATGTTCTAATTAAAGCAGAGTGATACCAAGTGGCAAAGAGTCATCTACATACAATAGCAAGTTGTTTATGTGGTCTCCAGAATGGCTGGATGTGTTCACAATTCCACCAACAATGTATCAGTGTCCCTGTTTTCCCACATCCCCTCCAACATTCCCCATTATCTTTCCCTGTCATTCTAGCCAATCTGACAGGTGTGTAGTGGTATCTCAGAGTTGTCTTAATTTGCATTTCTCTGATTAATAATGATTTGGAGCATATTTTCATATGTCTATAAATAGTTTCAATTTCTTCATCTGAGAATTGTCTGTTCATATCCTTTGACCATTTATCAATTGGAGAATGGTTTGATTTCTTATAAATTAGAGTCAATTCTCTATATATTTTGGAAATGAGGCCTTTATCAGAACCTTTGACTGTAAAAAATGTTTTCCCAGTTTATTGTTTCCCTTCTAATCTTGTCTGCATTTGTTTTGTTTGTACAAAAACTTTTCAATTTGATATAATCAAAATTTTCTATTTTGTGGTCAATAGTGATCTCTAGTTCTTCTTTGGTCATAAATTCCTCCCTCTTCCATAGGTCTGAGAGGTAAACTATCCTATGCTCTTCCAATTTATTTATAATCTCATTCTTTATGCCTAGGTCATGAACCCATTTTGACCTTATCTTGGTGTATGGTGTTAAGTGTGGGTCAATGCCTAGTTTCTGCCATACTAATTTCCAATTTTTCCAGCAATTTTTGTCAAATAATGCATTCTTATCCCCAAAACTGGGGTCTTTGGGTTTGTCAAACACTATTGAATATACCTTTTTCTCAGCAGTATATAGCACCTACATAAAAATTGATAATGTAGTAAGGCATAAAAACCTCACAAATGCAGAAAGGCATAAATAGTAAATACATCCTTTTCAGATAATGATGCAATAAAAATTATGTAATAAAGGGCCATGTAAAAATAGACCAAAAAATAATTGAAAAGTGAATAATCTAATTCTAAAGAATGCGTGGATCAGGCACAGGTATGGTTAGAATAAGGATTAAGGCTAATGTTTCAGTAGTAGTATTAAGATAATAGGCTTGGAGTTTATGGTATATCTAGGAATCAAATTTACTTTAGGATAACTACCACCTTCTTTGGAAGCAGTGATGGAATAGGATGTGCATCCAGAAGTTAAGGCTTAGTCTGATTACAAAATGAAAATAATTGTTGTGTCCAAATCAAAACTAATTTAGGTCAAGTTCAGGCCTATGGTGAAGGTTAGAGGGAGACAATTAGGGTAATGTTAAGATCAATGTATATGGTAAATGTTAGGGCAATGGGAAGCATAGAATTTTGATTAGGATCATGGTGAGAGAGTATTATGGTAGTGTTAGAATTGGAGTTTTTGATTTAGATGGTATCTCGGCTATAGTAGGTATATTAAAGTGATATGGAGAGTTGCTATGGGAAACAATTAAGATTACAGATAGGCTTAGGGTTAGTATTGTTAGGGCAAGTTTAGGTTAGGGTAAAGGTTGGTGTTAGCATTAAACTGTTGATGTTGTTTTTTGAGTTAAAGTTTAGGGTTATGAGTAACTTTTATATTATAATAATAGAATACTATTATACTATAATACTATTATAATAATAATAGAATTATTACCTTAGTAATAGAATTGTAAGCATGGATGGAATCTACTCTAAATAGGATTTGGATTACTTTTAGGATAAGGCATTTATAGTGAAGGGAAAATTTAGTGTTTAGGTAAGGTTAAAATTAGAGTTTAGAGTCAATATGAAGCTGAAAGTCTGAGTTGAAGGGGGAAGTGAAGTAGAAGTGAGTAGCAGCAATTAAGGATTGTTACCAGAATAGTTGTTAGGAGGCACAGGTAGAATTAGAATTATTTGAATAGGAATGTTAAGGTAGGTTAGAGTTAAGTATTGGTCCAGGAGTCAAGATTAATTTAGGGTGGCTAGTACTTCACTCAGAGCCCAGGGATGGAGTAGTTGTATCCAGAGGATAAGACTGAGAGATTGATTAGAAACTGGAGAAACCAGTTGCATCTGAGCCAGATGCAATTAAGGGTAAATTCGGATTTATGGTGAGTATTAGAATGGGAAGTTTAGGGTACAGTTAAGATTAGAGTTTAGGGTTAGTGTTAAAGCAATGGGAAGTATAGGGCTATGATTACAATGAGAATTAAAATGTTAAGGTTGTGTTAGATTTGAGTTTGCTATTTAGAATATTTTTTCTGCTATTGCAAGTTAATTAGAATGATAAGGAGAGCTCCAGTGTAAAGTAGTTAAAATTAGGGATAGGCTTAGTAGGGTTAGGGTTAAAATTAGGACAAATTTAAAGCTAACATTAGACAGATTTAGGGTTAGAGTTAAAGTTAGCGTCAGCATTAGGTTTAGAGTGTTAATGTTGTGTTAGAGTTTCAAATTATGACTAGCTTTTATGCTGCTATAATACAAGAATCAAAGTCAGAAGCAAGATTGGAGTTGAGGTAATTTAGATTAGTGTTAGCTTTTTGCTAGGATTTACAAATAAGGTAAGGATTATTTTTTGGGGTAGCGTTAAGATTAGAGTTTAGGATTAATATGAGACTGAGAGTCTGAGGTAGAGGTGGAGGTGAAGGAGGAGTCAGGGCAATAATTAAGGCATGTAATTTAAATGGTTATTAAGAGGCAGAGATGGGGATAAATTAGGATTATATTTGAATAAGAATGTTAAAATTATGTTAGTGTGGAAGTTAAAGATTAATCTAAAAGTAGTTTAGGAGGGCTAGTGTTTTATTTAGAGGCAGAAATGGAATAAAATGCACATCCAGAGAGTAGGGCTGAGAATGTTATTGGGAACTGGAGACCCTTTTAGGGTCTGAGTCAAAAGCATTTAAAGGTCAAATTCAGGTTTATGGTGTTGGTCAGAATGAGATGGTTAGAAGAAACTGTTAAATTTAGACTTTAGAGTTAATGTTAGGGCAATGGGAATTGTAGGGTTATGGTTAAGATCATGGTAAGAGAATGTTAAGTTTTGTTAGAGTTTCATGTTTAGATTAACGCTTCTGCTATAGTTAGTTATTGGAATCATAGGGAGAGTTGAAGTGTAAGGCAATTAAAGTTAGAGATAACTTTAGGATTAGGTTTAGATTTAGGGCAAGTTTAGGGTTAGAGTTAAGCTAATATAGCTGAAATGCTAATCTAAACTTGACTTTCAAGTCCAGCACTATCTTAACACTAATTCTAACCCTAATTCTAATTGTAACCCTATTCTCTGATTTGTTTTAACACTACTCTAATCATCTAATTCTAACGTCACCATAAATATAACCTTGACCCTAATTGGCTTTAATTTAGATGCTATAGGTGTCTCTAATTTCTAATTCACCTTAACCCCTGTATGTGCATCCTTTTCCACCCCTCCTTCTGGATAATACACTAGCTCTTACATTAACCCTAAACCCTAATCCTAACCCTAAATCTACATGAGTTTCTTAACAAATACTCTGATAATAAATCTTAACTGGTCCTTCTTCAGACTCTTTTTTTCCTGCATTGTCTTTTTGTTTAACATTTACCATAAATCCTAATCATAACCCTACCAAAGCCCTAAATCTAACTCTTAGGTTTACCAAGCAGAAGGAACAGATGAGAGGATCTCTAAATTATTATATAAAGAATCATTAACTAGAAAAAGGGTCTTATAGAATGGCCTTGCTATCTTGTACCAATCTTGTCCAAGCTTCAGTTCTTTTCACTTGGAATCCTTGTTTCCCATGGAATATTCATCTGGACATTCTTTTCAGTTGTGCAAGTCACAACCCATCTACACATTATTTCACTGTTTACTACACTGGGAACACCTAGTATGCTCGGGATTTCTTCTAGATATCTTCAAACTGTAGATGATACTAACTTCATTTCTGAAAAATGTCTTCGACAAATTGGAGCACTTTAACTAACCTATATTACCTGTCCCTATGCATTTCCTATAATATATCTCTCTGAAAATACATTTTATGTGTTGATATATTCTCTGTGCTTCTTATTATTGAAAATATGTTTCAGACTATTCATCTTTATTCTGTAACTAGCAGCTAAATGTCTACAGACATTATAGGAACTATTACTTCTTAGTGTCTTTTGCTCTCTTTGTGACATTCTATCACCATCACTGAATCTGTGGAAGGGAAATGTATGGGCCATTTTATATTTTTCATTGATTCATGTGTCGCTATGACAAAAGATTCCATTACTAAAATTGTCATTACTTCTGGCAATACTTTTAGCTGGTCCTCAAAAAATAGACATAGTCTGTTACTAGCATCATAATTGAAGCCTTTCTGGAAAGTATAGATAATTTCATGAATTGAGATGTCCCCTCTCCCCACAAATTATCATCTGGTGGCCAGTATTATGATTATGACTCTCCAAACTTACCTACAGTATTGTCAGCTAATGCTCAAGTTATGAATGTATGGTTTTGTTATTATTCAGTCATTTTTCAGTTGTGTTAGACTTTTCTTACCTATTTGGTAGGTTTTTTTTTTTTTTTGGCAAAGATACAGGAGTGGTTTAGCCTTTCTTTCTCCAGCTCATTTTACAGATGAAGAAACTAAAACAAACAGGCTTGAGTGATTTGCCCAGAGTCACACAATTAGTAAGGTCTGAGGCCAGATTTGCACTTCAGAAAAATGAGTCTTCCTGACTCCAGGTCTAGCACTTTCCTGAATTTTCCTGAATTATAGTATGATGAAACATTGAAGTAGGAAGACAATCTTTAAAACAAAAGAAAAAGACAAAAAATCCCCCCCTAAATATAATAATCTGTCATCTATTCTACATCCATTGACTCTCACAATTGCAAGACCACTTTGAGCAATAAAAAATAGAATGCTATATATGACCAAACTTCTTTCTAATGTGTGCTTAAACCTCTAGAGGGCAGCATGTCCTTAAAAAGAAATTCTCAGCTATAACTCTTGGACTTTGTTTAAATAGTCAATCATAGTCAATTGAAAAGTTTTATCTTCTTTTTAAAGGACTTCCCTAAATCTCATTAAAAGTACTAAAGAGTAGCTAAATGGTTGGTTTTTTTTTGGTTTTTTTTTGGTTTAATTTTTAGTGACTATCACAGGAATAGGTTTTATCAAATAAAAAGTATCACAACACACAAAACCGATAATAACCTCGGAATAGAAATCACTAGAGATGTTAAAAAAAAAAAAAAAAAAAAAAAAAGAAACCTGACTCTCCAGTGAGATTGTATGGTGTAAATATCATTTGTCTCCAATATTGTAAATCCTAACCATTCCTTTGCATTCTTTCCTAAACAGGAAGGAGTACTAGAGAAGGAAAGACTCTCTTACTGCTTGGCCTACACTTAATTTTCTCATCTCTGACTCTGAGCTACTAATGCAATACCAACATACTAGTCTTCCCTTTCACTCTCTTTTCTTTTGTTTCTCTTAGGAATTTTCCCCCCATAACACCTTTCTCTTTCCTGCATACCATATATTCAACCTTTGCAGAAGGATGGTAGAGCACTTCACAATAAAGCTGCTCATATATTGTCTGATATTCCACTTGTCTCTCAGTGTCACATTTCTCATTTCCTTACCTTAAAGTACTTCATGTGTGCACTTTATCCACACTTCATATTTATGTGTTTTTTGTATATTCCCCTTTCTCCTGATATTTGTCAATTAATTAGAAAAAAAACTGGATTGAAATCCCAGTTATATTACTCCTTATGTTTGCAGTTTAATTTTTTTTAAAAATCTATCTTATTTAAATATTTTCAAAAGTTATCTGGATTGGATAAATTCTTTGGGTGAATAAAACAATTTCACTCATGTACAGAATTATGTCAAAACATTACTATGATGGGAATAATATATTTCTCATGGAAAGTAGAAGTTTTTCTCTAGCAGATATTGATACTGTCTTCAAGACTACATTGGCCCAGGGAACTAAAACTTTAACTATTGTCATAGCTTCCTTATGAATAGTATAATAGATTCCATTGCAGGGGGAATTCAGGAGTTCTTGCTCAAGCTTTTTACTGGCAAGCTAGCTAGTACAGACAGAAAACATTCTCTCCCCCCAATCCACCCCCAAGTGTGTCATTTAATTTCAACTCTAAACATAAACCACATGACAGGCCTGAGTCAGGCCCAATCTATAACATAAGTGCTAGATTTAAAAATTAAAAAAAAATCTTTTCCTTTGCTAAATTATAATTAATAAATTTCATATAACATTCTTTTTCCTGAGTAAATATGTTGAAAAATCAGCAAGCAAATGAGTGCATTACTTACCTACTGTATTGCCTAATACAAACTTGCAGATATAATTCTTTTAACTAGTTTACAGTTCTTTTGAGATAAATGCTACTGATAGTGGGCTCATCTGATTCTTTAATATCTGCTTAAAATAGATTTCTAATGTAGACTTTACTCAATAGAAAGCTACCTAGATCTAATTTTAAATGATCATCTCAACTAACAAATACATAATCAAGAAGCTCTTAAAATTTTATTAAAATTCAGGTCTTTCACCATTAGGTAAGTTTCATTAACATATTAAAAAAATGTTCATTTTAATTAGCATGCATTTCTTTGCATTTTTTTATTTTAAATAATTCGGATGAACTTGATAGTAAAGTCCTTCTCAGAACAATACCATAAGGACAATGAAAATGCCCAGTCACCATTCATTTTGGAATCCCCAAATTTCCACTGTGAACTCCAGAATTTTCTAGCCCTCAGTCTATTTTTTATCTTTTTTCTCCACTTTGTGTCAACAACTCAGTTTAACTTGAATGATATGGAATATAACCTTTGAAGCATTTTAAAAGAATGGCAGATCCACTGGAGAAGAAATAATTCTTGCTCTTTATAATATAGAAAATTTTTATCACAGAATTTGTCTTCTGCAAAAGCATGACACACACATACACACAACATTAGTTTCTCTTAGGAAATTTCCCCCCATAACACCTTTCTCTTTCCTGCATACCATATAAAGCATATGAAATTCTCATTTACTGGCTTAGTAAAATGTAAATATTAACAGTCTCAAAGTTTTTGTAAAAATGAGTAATAGTGTTACCAGAGACCCAATTAGGAATTTGTATAGATAGAATGGGGTGGGCAGCAAATCAGAGGACAACATTGTTAAGGTTGAGAAGGGACCCCAAAAGATTGGATACATAGACTGATGTTGCAAGGTGTCTCAAAAGAATTGGCAGGCTTGAATCCATATACAAGTTAAGTTGCAAAATTTATTGTAATTCTTATGCCAATTGAAGCAGACTAAATTAGTCCAAAGGTTTTAGTAAGGAACCTGAAGCAAGGAGACATATCTATCTAGTTCTTCATGTTATTGATATGCTAATTTTATGGCCTAGAGGTAGAACTGAGGAGTGGTCTCAGGAATTCGGTTATCACTGACCAGCGAGTCACTGAGTAGGACTATTTTAAAGCCAGAAGACTTTAGAAGCATTGACTGAAAAGACTGTCAGAACAATAGTTAGAGAGTCTCAGGATCACTAATTTCATTAAAGTTTAAGGGAAGAACTATTATTATATTTCTAGGCCAGAAGATTTTTTTATAATCATTGACAGAACAATAGCATTTTTAGAATCAAGAACCTCAGGATCACAGTTTCCAAAGCCAAAAGATTTAGAATCACTGACATTGTTAAAACAGAAGTACCTTAAGGTTAGGAGACCTTAAAATTATTGATATCTCCCCTCGAAGCTATATTCTATCATTTTTCACCTTCTCTTTTATAGTTAGAATTCTGGGAAGATTTCTTTAAAAGCCTAACTTTTTTTTCTGGGGACTTCAGCTCTGACCAAGCTGGGGGCTACACAAAAAAGTTAGCTAACTAAAATTAAAATAACATCTTAGTAAATTCTCAAAATTTCGCAAAATTAAGAAGTTTGTCAATTAGTCATTTTAAGATTGCAAGAAAAATTCCTGAAACATTAAGGATAATTTCAGGAGTGTACCATTCTGAAAGAAAAGAAAAAAGAAAGAGAAAACTCAGTAAATAGCAATCTTTCCTTGCTAATCTTTCCTTGACTCCTATCTTGTATGGAGTCTGCTTCTGCTCCTTTGGGAAAGCACCCCAGAAGGTATTAAAGGACCCTCTCCACTTAATTCCCCAGAGTCCTAAGTGTATCTCAATTGTGGAGATTGTTAACAAGATCAATATAGCCCAAGTCCCTCTGTTTGCTAACTTCTTTCATCTCAGATCAGATTAAGAAAAGAGAATGCTAAAGCATTGTAGGGAAACTCAAATTCTGCCTCACCTATAAAAATAGGGGAAGCATCCAAGGGAGTCCCCACACAACTTTGTCCAGATACCTACCCAACCCAGCTTAGGGAAATGGGGATGGAATGGGCTCCATGGTCAGAATTCCCTGTCTGGCACCTGAAACTATCATCAAAGGGAGATCCTGGCACCAGTCACCCCAATCTTCAGCAGGTTCTATCCAAGAATTGTCTGAGAAGAATCTGGTACCCCTGCACCACCCAGCATAGCAGTGTGAGGTAAGAAAGCCAATCAGCCTCTGGATTTGGTAAGCCCACCATTCTCTATTTCAATTGTGGATATGTATTAACTATGAGAATTATGGGAAATTATTTTATCTCTGCTGAATTTTCTGATTTGTAAATAGAAATAATAATGGTTGTTGTGAAAATCACACAATATGCAAAAGTGCTTAGCATAAAACATGCTATATGAATGTTAACTGCTTTATTGGATATAATTGCTTCATATTTGATAACTGTGGGTCTTTAGATGTGACCAATATACAATGCCAATGTTGAAATAAATGATTTGGAACCAAATTCAACTAAATTAAGGCCTCTCCAGAACTAGGAGAATAGTGTATAGAAGAAAGAGAGTTTTTCTTTTTCTTCCCTCTTCCTTTCCTGAAAATACACTCAGTTCAGTGAAATTTGTTATTTGAAATATGATAATAAAAGCAATTTTAAAGGAGTTCTAATTAAAGCCCCCTAAAGGGATATGTAAATTGTAATCTATTTGCACTGATAGTGTTACCAGAAGAGTTGGGGAACTTTAAAAAAAACAGAAAATCAGTTTACTGCTACTTAAAAAACTCTGGCTTACAAACAGCCTGTTTTTGAATTATCTGAGGACCCTGTCAATAAAAACTGGCACCTTAACCTTTTTCCTGGCTCACAAAACAGAAATGATTTGTGTGAATTGGAAAATAACCAAATTGCAGTTCAGTTTGTCTAGGACATTTAATCTGAATCTAGGGAATCTCATTAACTAAAGTTAAGTCAATTTTAAAATTTGTTCTATCTCAATTTTTAAGAATTGAATTGTTTTCTCCCTAAAACAAAAGGGAAACTTATTTAAAGAAATAGAAACTACATCTAGGACTTGTAATATTCCTCTCTAAAATATAATGTTCTCTGGGAGCAGGTTTCTTAGGGGGTTTCTGGAGGCAGCCAGTAATTACCACAAGTGTAGCCAGGGATTAAAGTCCAAATCCTTTATTTTCTCCTTCAAAGTTTTGTCTCTTTTCCTAGAGCCCAGTTAGCTTTAATAGAGGCCTATCTCTCTCCTTGGTTCCAAGAGCTTAAGTTGCGTTCTATGGCTTGTGAATCTCCTCAGCTGAATCCTGGCTGAGAGCTTCTGGTGGGCTTTCATCTCTGGCCCTGAGAGCTTCTTGCTTATATTCTGTACACTGAGTATACATCAATCATTATATTATGAGGAAACCATTATTTGTTGTAGGATTAAATCAATGGTAAACTAGATTTAACCATTGTCTCCTCAATTCCACTTAGTACCTTGTTTCAAGTTCTGGCACATAACTTCTCCTTGTAGGATCAGATCAATCATACTGAACCATGCTAAATTAGATAATTATTGTCTCTATCAATTCCACTGTCTTAGCACCTTGTAAGAATCCTAACAAGGACTGTTTGCTTATTTGGAAAATTCTAAAAGTTATTTGGACTTATTGTTATCATGTTAAAATTGGTAATTACTATGTGTGGAACAAGAGGAATAAGGCGAAAACCTTATCAGTTCACCTCCAAATATGAGGTGTGCAATACCTTTTTCCCCTTCACAGTATAGAGGAAGGTATCAAAAAGCACAGACCATGAAAACATTAAGAATAACTGGGGTGGGCAACAGCAACCTCAGCCCCTTCTTTGGGTTTTATGTCAAATCCCCTTAATTTGTAAGCTTGCCAGTTTTCTTTCAAGATAAGGAATTAGTAATCAGTATTAATTAATTAAATTAGTAAACACAAGGAATGTGTTTACTAAGAATTTATAAGCTTGTTTAATGATTGATCCTTTGCATCAGGGTAAGTTTAAACATATATAACATGTTTAAAAAAATTTCATGTGTTTAGGCATTGGTAAACTTTAAAAATAATGTATCTAGCCCTTAGCTGTGATGAATAGAATTTACTATTTTTTAGAATCCTTACAAAGTGATAAGTCAGTTGCCTAATTTAGCAAACTCTTAGCTTAGGTACTTAGCAAATTCTCTAGCTCACTAATATATTTAAGTACTCATTGGAGTTCACACTTTTGGGAGATTCACAAGTCAGTATTCAGTATGAGATTCACAAGTCACAAACCCACAATCCCACTCTCTCGGAGAAGGAGTCAACCTTTTACAGTGAGCATAAAAAGAGCTTCAGTAAGCCAGTCAGGGTCAGTTCAGAAGAAGCCATGAGTGGGAGTTGAGCTAGAGTCAGAAGTCACTTCGGAAGATTTAAAGCCATGAGTCGGAGTTGAGGCAGAGGCAGAAGCAAAGGACAAGCTGCAAGAGCTCTTGGAATCAAGGAAGGATAAAATAAACGTTTGGATTTTATCAGCTGGCTGAATTTGGAGTGATTATTACTTGGAACCGAAACTAAGGCTGCCTTCGAAAACCTCCCCAAGAAACCTGTTCCCACAGAGAATCATTATATTATATATAAAAGAAGAGAACACCACAACTATTAGAGATAAAATCTCTTTGATTTTATCCAAGATATCCAAATATCTGTAACTGATATTCTTTTGAGTTTTGAATTTGGTTGCCTGATCATTAAGTCAGTAACCCACCATTCCAGAGAAATGCCATAAGTTACTCAGAAAAATGAATGCCTTCCTGAACTGTCACAGATGGATGTCTTATCTGGGCAAGAGTTGGAAAGAGTTGGGAGGACAATCTTGGCCTCTGCTTAAGGTAGCATCCTTCTGACTCAGTTTCCCAGTTCTGTTTTTTTGTTTCCCATCTGATTATTCCTGACACTGGCTACGAAGTGGAATTATTACTGCATGATTGGTTATCAAACAGAGCTAAGGATACTTTATCCTGTCATATACGTGCACTCAGGCTGAAACCTAAAGGACCTGTTTTGACACTCTTATAATCATGTCCCTGCTTTTTCCTCTTATAGCAAATTTCTATAAGTAGAGCAAATGGTCAGGAGAAGCCACAAGCCAAATACAAGTATCCCAGAGTACACAATGGTTTTCTACTTTAGATCTTAAAGATGCTTTCTTTTGTATACTGTTGCATAAAGATTCACAATTTTCTTTTGCCCTTGAAGGGCAAATCCAGGGAAACATAACCCCTGTAATTAACATGGGCAGTTATGTCCATAACATGTAAGTAGCTCAGGACTTCTATGACAGCCTCACATATTTGGACAGGCACTAGCTATCTAGTATGTAGATGATATCTTGATCTGCAGCTCTCACCCAAGAGGCTTCACTAGCTGCAGCCTCATAAACCTTCAACTTCCAGCCTCTCTCCTCCCAGCAAAGGCTATGAAGTTTCTCTGTCTAAAGGCCTACATAACTTATCAGTCTGTTAAGATTCTGAAAGTTAAACTAATCTCTTGCCCTGTCCTTAGTCCTGCCTAAAACCTTTTATACTGTACATTGATGGACAAATAGATTTTACACATATGCACCATACAGAGACTTCAAGTTACTTTTGGTCTCTTTTGACACCTTTATTAATTGGGTAGAAGCCTTCTTTTACAAGATTGAGAAGGCTCAAGAGGTATCAAAGTATTTGATAAAATAAATCATACCTGTCTTTGGCTTGCCCAGCTCCTTTCAGTGACAATGGCCCAGCCTTCGCTTCTTCACTAATTCAAAAGGTGGCTGAGGCACTTAAGATTACTTATCTTCCTGGCATCCTCAGTCTTCTGGGAAGGTGGAGAAAATGAATCACACCCTCAAGTGAATCCTTACTAACCTATGCCTGGAGACTCTCGAGAGAATTAAGTGAAGAATCTCCCTTTAGGAAGGACCACATAAGGTCATTCTGACTACTCCAACTTCAGTCATATTTGAAGGTTTCCCCAACTGGACTTATGTTTCTAGAATTAAAAGTGCTATTCCTGTTACTTCTTCTCTTTCAGACATTCCTGAATATTTCTGTGAATCCATAGGGGACCTGAAACTACTTTTTAGCAGGACTCCTGGAAACACTGGAAACATACTGAAGAAAAAGGGTAAAACCGCCTTCTCTCCCTCACTCTAGCTTTCTTTCTTTCTTGTTATTTTCCACTCTTTTCAGGTATACCTCTAACAACACTCTGAGGATGAGAGCTTTTCTCCTAGTATTTTCTCTCCAGTTCTCCTAGTGTCACTTTCTGGGCTCTTACTAGTAAGGAGAAAACTCCTTAGTCTTTAGTCAGGCTAAAGAACTCCATGGGCAGTGGAGGCATTCAGTATTGTTGCGTGTTCCATCAGCATCCTCAAGGCAGTCCACATATGTAACCTAATGCATTATTTGCAAAAATCACATTCCCAAATATCACCAAATATCTCCATCCCGAATGCCACCCTATTTATACTACCTATACCCCCAGAAAAATTACTTTAACCTGACTATTCCTTGTTTTCTTGCTGGAAAGGATATAATTATAGGATAGTCATTCCAAAATTATTCTGGTAAACTCACTCGTAATGCTTTTATGAAGTTATGAAGAAGCTTCAAGGAAGGTAATGTAAAAGCATACACTACCTTCCTTGAAGCTTCTTCATAACTTTTTGAAAACTAACATTCCTGTTGGTAGATTTATTTCCTCTAGACTCCCAAGATATGAACTTCCAACTATTTGTTCACCCTGAAATAACCATATGGTTAGTCTAACCATAGACTAACTGATTCTGACACTCAGCATCTCTCTGAATGCTGCTGCTGCCATCTTTAAGTTGCAGACCTCCCCTCCTCAGGCAGGACCCCACTAGGCAGGGACAGCTCTACATCCCTCATCAGCATGAAGCAGCTCCAGATGATGAGATCTCTGTCCTTTTGTCCCAATTGAATTTGGGGTACAAACTGTTTGAGAGGGGAAATGATGGAATGTAACTTTTAGGGGAGATAGCAATAATTTTAAGGTCCCCTGACCTTAGGGTTATTCTGTTTTAACAATCTGTCAGCAATTCTAAATCTTCTGGCTTTGAAATCTGTGATCCTGAGGCCCTCTAATCTAAGAATGCTGTTCTGTCAATGACTGTAAAAGTCTTCTGGCTGAGGAATATAATAATATTTCTTCCCTTAAACTTTAGGGAAGATATATTAGTGATCCTGAGACGCAGAACTATTGTTCTGACAATCTTGTCTATCAATGCTTCTAAAGTCTTCTGGCTTTAGAATAGTCTTAGGTCTGCTGGTCAGTGATAACCAAATTCCTGAGAATACTTCTCAGGTTATACCGCTAAGCTATAAAATTACCATATCAACAACATGAAGAACTAGATAAATGTGTCTCCTTCCTCCAGGTTCCTTGCTAAAATTTTTGGACTTTAATCTGCTTCAATTGACATGAGAATTACAATAAATTTTGCAATTTGATTTGGATATGGGTTCAAGCCTACAAATTCTTTTGAGACACACGACACTGGTCAGTGACCACAACTTTTTAGAGTCCCTTCCCAAACTCAATGTGTAGTCACACTGTGAAAGGATGCAGTGTGGCCCTCACCACATTGCTTAAGGATTCTCAGAAAGGGATTTTATGGTGATAAAATCATGGGAACTTATGCAGGAAACTAGATAATTTCTAGCTTCCTCCCTCCTCTTCTTTCCTTACCCCTATCCACATAGGATATCATACTCTTAACTGCAGATGCCCTTAAAAGCTAATTTTTTTTTTTCTTTTGGATCTCTGAACCCTCCCAAGATATTTTGTGGTTTAAGGGCTAGATTTCTTCCTAAAGACTATGACTTAAAACAAAACCACTTTGATTCTCATTGATTTGTCACCAATAGGTTCTAGGCCAACCCTCTTTTGGTTTGGATCCTGATCGACTCAGATTGAATGTAAATAGCAGTCATTTCTGCTTTGTCCAGAAACCCCTCCCAGCTTTGTTTATTTATTTAGATTTTTTTTTTTTTTAGGACTAGGTGAATGAGGAGATTTTTTGCCTCAATTGCTATCTAGCCTTAACCATTGAATGGGGTCAGTCTCAGTCATATTGAGACCTGTTAAAGACCATAGCTTAAAAAGATCAAGGTCTTCCATTGCATTCAGGGTCATCTTCAGTCATCCTGATCTATATCTTGCTACTGGACCCAGATGATTCTTGGAGGGGAAAGTGAGGCAGGTAACCTTGCAAAGCCCTTCCTCACTTAAATCCAATTTACTTGCATATCATGGCATCACCTCTCTGAATACCATAGGCTAATTGAGTCTGACACTCAGCACCTCTCTGAATGCTGCTGCTTCCATTTATAAGTCACATGCCTCCCCTCCAAAGCTCCCCAAGGTGCTGACATTGATGGGGAAGGGTCCTTTCTATGCAACTATTATTACCTTGCTTTGACTCCTGCCTTGTTGTTTGCACCTTGGGACAAAACTGTGGGTTAGTTAGGAAGTAACAATCCACTTCCGCAGAAGATGAAAGAATTGTGAAAAGGGATGTTATAAGATCCAGGGAAGTTAAGCCATTTGCTCAAAGTCACACAAATTAGCATTAAAATTGGTACTAGAAGCCAAAGTCTCTTATTCAATGCTTTCCATATCATTTGGGTTGCTCTGATTTTTCTGAATAAAGAAAGAAATGAGATGATTCTGTTAATAGTAGATCAACAAAAATAGACAAAATGAAGGAAGAAATTATCTCCAATATTAATGTTATATAAGGCACTATGAGTAGAATAAAGAAATTACTAAAGACTTATGATAGCTAGTCATGTTTTTTTTTTTCCTGTCCTTTCAATAACTGAGTATTTTATATCCATAGGCAGAGTCAAAATTACCTTATTCCTGATGGAAATGGCCTTAAATTGGCTTAAGTTCAGTGATTAATAAAGTCTAATATGACTGATAATTTCAGACAAAATTTTTGGTCACAGAATTTACAAAGAAATCCTAATATTATTGTTTTCTGATATCTTTCACCCATATAATCTTTTTAAAAATTATAAACAGTCATCCTCATAAAATTCAATGAGAGGATACTTGTATCAAGCAAGCCAATACTACCTTTGGAATTTATGGCCCCAAATCTTATTCATACCTTTTTGACCTCAATCTATCCCTCCTTCCAGCTTTTCTTTTTGATTCACAAGAGTTATACAAGCATCATAGAACCTATATATTTCTATTTTTTAGAGAAATTTTGTGCTTTACTTCTTCCTTATTTTATGTACTTTTTTCATATTATACTTTTAATCTCAGTATTCCTAAATTATAGGGAATTATCCTAGAGAAATTTATCTCCCTCTGTTAGGTACAAGATTTAAGAGGTTCAACCTCTGTATCCCTTTCTTGTTAGTATATATATATGGACATCTAGTTCCTTTGCAACATTTATTCTTAATAAGACAATACTGACTTATTCTGTCTTTAATTCTTTGAACTTTAATGACTTAAACAGTTATACAAAAGGTCAGTATCTGACTCCAGTGTATCTTTCCAACCTTATTATGGACTTCAAGCACTCATTACTCTTGCCAAACTGGACTATTAATTGGCTATTCTTCAAACTCTATTTCCACTGTGTTTGCAATGCTGAAATATCTTTGCTCCACAATGGTATTCTGTAAAAATGATGAATATGTTGTTAGATGAGTATGAATTTGAATCATACCTCTGACACTTACTACTTATGTGAGCATGAACATGTCCCTTAATTTTTGAGTGCTTCAATCTTTTCTCACAAATGAGTCAATATTTGTAAAATGTTAAAGCAATACATGGATGTTAGCTACTATTAATCTCTGCTTTTTGCAATCATTACCTTCCTTCGGAGCTTAACTCAGGTGTTTCTTTGTCTGAAGCCTTTTTCAATTTCCCCTATCTTAGATTACTTGTGTAGATGTATACTGTATTCCCCACTGGAATATAATTGGCTGATCACTTATTTTATGTTTAATCTTGTGTCTTTTTATTTCTGCTTACCTTTTTGTCTTTATGGAAATCCTAAGGGTCCAGGAAATAATGCACAGAAATGGACTGGAGGAGCAATTTCTGATAATCCTCTGATGGGAGAATGACTATTTCTTTTCTTTTTTTTTTTTTTTTTCATCTGTTATAATGTTCTTGGTAGGTTTTCTGGAGGTCTCTGGGTCAGCCTTCTTTTCAGTAGATTAATCACTATGAGAATGGCCAGGTTTGTTAAAGTCCAAATACTTTATTGTCTCCTTTGCCTAATGCTCAGCTAGCTTTCTCGTGGCCTTCAGAGGCGACTTGGTTTCAGTGGAGAAATGAAGGAGGAGAGCCTGCCAGAAGATGGAATGAATCTCTCTCCTTGGCTCTGAGAGCTTGAGCGCCTTCCTCCAGTCTGCTTGTCTTCTCTTGCTCTCTAACTCTGGCTGAGCTTGTCTCACCTTATATGCTCTTCACTGAGTATAAACCAATCATTATATCACTAGGAAACCATTATTTGTTGTAAGATTAAATCAATCATACTGAACTTAGAGAACTATTAAGCACCATGCTAAACTAGGTAACCATTGTTTCATCAATTCCACTGACTTAACATCTTGTAAGAATCCTTATTTCAGAGTTCTGGCCCTTAACAATCTGTTAATAAAATGATCCTCTCAACACAGGAGCAGAAGTCAATACAATAGAATAAAAGAAAAAAAATTGCATTTTGCTCTCTTTCTCACTTTTCCATCTTTTCCTCTGACCATACAACTGGTAATTGTAAAACATGGTGGACACAATGGAGGCTGAGAGATTATGATATATATAACTGTGTGGGCTAAAATAGTGACCAAGAACTGAAAAAATAAGAGACCTCTAAAGCTGTTGAGAACTGTTTGCTATCCTAAATTCCTAAGCATAATTCTCTTCTCCATTTCTTTTCCATGAGTCAAGGATATTTGTGTTTGAAATACTCTCATTTACATACAAAGAATTCAGGGGGAAAAATGAGGGTAGAACTAGGACATACTTGGAAATTTTCTGTGCACCCAAATGTTTGGTTTACGTTACTTTTTTTTTTTAAATTTTTTTCTTTGTAATCACAACATATAACATTTCTACATTTATGGTTGCCATTGAAAATAAGCTGAGATGGACTAAAATCACTTTAGAGTAGAGTTCAGATAGTGACATTTATGTTGATATTTTAACAATATCTCATTTTATCTGTAAGATTAAATTGTGGACTGATCTACAAGGAATTGTAACACAAATCCTAGTTGCTGAAATTCTGTGTTGTGGGGAGTACCTTAGACTTTTGAGGGTTTGAACATCCTGCAGTAGTTAGTAGACTGAAACTTATACAGTTGGAATCCCTTTAGAGCCTACTCAAGGGAGTAACTGAAGAAAATTGTTAGCCCAACTAGAATGCCATCTTGTGGCTAATTCAGATTTTATCCTTGGTTAATTAAGACCATTTTCCTGGTTAATGATAACTTGATTCACAAGAGTTACACAAACACTTTAAAAAAAGATTTGTTAAATGTAATTGACATGTCTTCTCAATATTCTTTGCTAGATTATTATAATACTCTCACTACTACCATCACTAAGTGTAATGGGCCAGAACTCTGGAGAAATATACTTAAGGCTTAGTATGATTGATTTAATCCTACAACAAGGTATTAACTCAGTGGAATTGATAAGACAATGGTTCTCTAGTTTAGCATGGTGATTAATAGTTCTCTATACGTGGAATATGATTGATTTACTCTTACAACAAATAATGGTTCCCTAGTGATATAATGATTGGTTTATACTCAGTATACTGTAATGATGTAATTGTAATAGAGTATATAAACTGAGGACAAAGTCAGCCACAGAAATTCCATCTTTGACCAGCCTCATGGTGGCTCTCCTGCCTCCTGCACTTTGGGAAAGATTGGTTCAGACTGGGAGACTGAAGGAGACAATGAAGACTTTGGATTCTATTCCTGACCATTCTCTTGGTGATTATTCTGCTGAGACCCAGGTTGGTCCGAAGACCCTCCAGAAAGCTAACCAAAACATTACAACTAAGTGCCAATATCCTTAAAAATTCAGTCCTGGGTCTTCAAAATTTTTCTCTAACTACTCTCTCCCCTAGTGATCTTATCAGCTTCCATGATAATTATCCCTATGCTGTCTTCCTAATGATTCTGCTGGACTCTATACCAACTTATTGCCAGATTTCTTCACTTTATTGACACTTTTTCATGCATAGGTATCTGAAACTCAACATTTCCCAAATTTAGCTTATATTTTCTTTAAGTTTATCCCTTCTCAACCTTGAGTTGACTCCCATCAACAGAATCCAGGAATATTCTAGACTACACCTGTTACAGCTGACCATCCTATGCTCATTATCTATGTAAATGGCATACTATTGAAAGGATTAGTAGACACAAGTGGAGATTGTACAGTCATTAGGAGTGACAATTGGCTCAGTCATTGACCAAAGATTAAGGCAGACAGCTATATGTCTGGACAGGAGGGTCAATAGCAGCTGAAATTAGTGCTACCCCTTTGAGATGGATATTTGAAGGTGAAACAGGAGTTTTTACTCCTTTTGTAGTAAATAAAATCCCCATCAATCTATGGGGAAGAGACATCTTACAACTATTAGGATTACAAATGAGTACTTCAGCTTTTTAGGCAGGATTGCTGTTGAAAGCTTGCCTGCACTCTCACCTGTGCCCATTCGATGGAAAACTGATACATCAGTGTGGGTGGAACAGTGGCCCTTAACAAGTGAAAAAATTCAGGTCTTATTAGATATAGTACAGGAGCAACTTGACCAAGGACACTTACAACCTTCTCTAAGTCCTTGGAATTCCCCTGTATTTGTTATAAAAAAAATATATATGGAAAATAGAGGATGTGACTGATTTGAGAAAAGAAAATGAACTGATAGAAACTATGATAACTCTTCAGTCTGGACTTTCATCTTCTACTCAATTGCCTAGGGAATAGCCTCTTTAGGTTGTAGACATTAAGGCTTGTTTCTATTCTATCCCTCTGGATAAGGAGAATATGATCTATCCCTCTGGATAAGGAGAATATGAAAAGATTTGCCTTTTCAGTGACCAGCATTAATTTAACTGAACCTTATAAAAGATATGAATGGATAGTTTTGCCAAATGGAATAAAAAACAGCCCTACTATGTGTCAAAAGTATGTTGCTGCTGCTCTTACTCCAGCAAGAAAAGCATTTCCAAAAGTAATGTTATTACATTACATGGAACAGAGAAGTTGAACACCTTAAATGATTTTCAGAAATTGGTAGGAGATACGCAATGGATGTATCCAGTGTTAGGCTTAACTACCTATCAATTACAACCATTATATGATATTTTAAGGGAAGACACTGCTTTAAACTTATCACGCCAGCTTACAAAAGAAGCTCAAGAGGCTTTGAGAGAAGTTAAACTGGCTTTATTCAATGTGGTTGAAAGAGTTACTTAAAAACCCTTGGAAATACCAGTTTTTTCTACAAAAGAGGCACCCACAGCAATCCTTCATCAAGGATACAGTGTGATAGAGTGGGTGAACTTACCAGCACAACTAGACCAAAGCCTTACTCCTTTCCCAGTGCTTGTGGCTAGCATTTTATTAAATGCCAGTAAGTGAGCAGTACAATTATATGGGATAAGACCTGACAAGATATACACCTTTTATACAAACGCACAAATTAATATATGTTGCGAAACCATCCCAGAATGGCAAATTTTATTGGCCATAGCTCTTTTACACATGGGTTTCCATTAAAGATAACCCGGCTGTTAGATAATTGGCAATCGATTTTTGAAGAAAAAGTTTCTAAGGTTTCTCTTAAAGGACCAACCCTCTTTACAGATGCATCCAAACATAACATTTGTGCTGTATACTCTCAGGACTTAAATATAAAAAGAGTAGTCAGAACTCCTTTTCAGTCCACTCAGCAGAATGAATTGTATTCAATCATGCTAGCTTTTACTTATCATCCAGGAGATGTAAATATAATATTTGATTCGGCCTATTCAGTAGGCATGGTACAAAGAATCGCCACAGCCCAAATAAAATTTGTATCTTCTAATATGTATCAGCTCTTCTTTTTTTAAATAGCTTTTTATTTACAAGTTATATGTATGGATAATTTTACAGCATTGACAATTGCCAAACCTTTTGTTCCAATTTTTCCCCTCCTTCCTTCCACCCCCTCTCCTAGATGGCAGGATGACCAGTAGATGTTAAATATATTAAAGTATAAATTAGATACACAATAAGTATAAGTGACCAAACGGTTATTTTGCTGTACAAAAAGAATCGGACTCTGAAATATTGTACAATTAGCCTGTGAAGGAAATAAAAAATGCAGGTGGCAAAAATATAGGGATTGGGAATTCAATGTAATGGTTCTTAGTTATCTCCCAGAGTTCTTTCACTGGGCGTAGCTGGTTCAGTTCATTACTGCTCCATTGGAATTGATTTGGCTCATCTCATTGCTGAGGATGGCCAGGTCCATCAGAATTGATCATCATATAGTATTGTTGAAGTATATAATGATCTCCTGGCCCTGCTCGTTTCTCTCAGCATCAGTTTCTTTAAGTCTCTCTAGGCCTTTCTGAAATTGTCCTGTTGGTCATTTCTTACTGAACAATAATATTCCATAATATTCATATACCACAATTTATTCAGCCATTCTCAAATTGATGGGCATCTACTCAGTTTCCAGTTTCTGGCCAACAAAGAGGGCTGCCACAAACATTCATGCACATACAGATCCTTTTCCCTTTTTTATGATCTCTTTGGGATATAAGCTCAGTAGTAACACTTCTGGATCAAAGGGTATGCACAGTTTGATAACTTTTTGAGCATAGTTTCAAATTGCTCTCCAGAATGGTTGGATGTAGTCACAATTCCACCAACAATGTTATATATCAGCTCTTTAAGGTACTTCAAGAGCAAGTGAGAAAGCATCCAGGTAAGATTTATATCTTGCTTGTCCACTCTCATAGTGGACTTGCAGGTCCTATTTTTCATGGAAATTCAAAGGCAGATTGACTTTTAACCATGTTAAGCCAATCAATACTCCTTTATTTCAGGCAGCCCAAGAATCTCATTCTAAATATCATCAGGCTGCTTGAACTTTACCTTTGCAATTTGGGATAACAACAGAGGAAGCTAGGAGTAGAGTAAAAGCCTTTCCTTTCCACACTCCTATGCTCCCTCCAGGGAAGAACCCTTGTGGTTTGAGACCCAATGAAATTTAGCAATTGGATGTGACCCATTATAAATCTTTTGGTCGTTTGTCTTTTATCCATGTTGTAGTAGAAATCTTTTCAGAATTACTTTTGCAATACCAGCAGCAAAAGAGACTGATAGAGTAGCCATTTAATTCCTTATACAAGCTTTTGCAATTATGGGTGTTCCATTTATTTATAAGCAATAAAAACAGATAATGGACCTGCATAAACTTCTAAGCATTTTGCACACTTTTGTACACAATATCAGATTTTACACACCACTAGTATACCTTTTAATGCTCAAGGACAGGCAGTAGTAGAGAGGAGAAACAGACATATCAAGATGCTCCTCCAAAAAACAAAAGAAAGGTGGGGCCACAAGTAACCCTAGAGAACTTTAAAATTTAGCTCTTTACACTATTAATTTTTTGATTTTTTTTCTTTTTCTTTTTTTTTTTTAATTTAATTTTATTTAATAATAACTTTGTATTGACAGAATCCATGCCAGGATAATTTTTACACAGCATTATCTCTTGCAATCACTTATGTTTCGTTTTTTCCCCTCCCTCCCTTCTCCCCCCCCCCCAAGATGGCAAGCAGTCCTATATATGTTAAATATGTTGCAGTATATCCTAGATACAATACCCATTTGCAGAACCGAACAGTTCTCCCGCTGCACAGGGAGAATTGGATTCAGAAGGTAAAAATAACTCAGGAAGAAAATCAAAAATCAAATAGTTCACATTCATTTCCCAGTATTCCTTCTTTGGGTGTAGCTGTTTCTGTCCATCATTTATCCAATGAAACTCAGTTAAGTCTCTTTGTCAGAGAAATCCACTTCATCAGAATACATCCTCATACAATATCGTTGTCGAAGTGTATAATGATCTCCTGGTTCTGCTCATCTCACTTAGCATCAGTCCATGTAGGTCTCTCCAAGCCTCTCTGTATTCATCCTGCTGGTCATTCCTTACAGAGCAATAATATTCCATAACATTCATATACCATAATTTACCCAGCCATTCTCCAATTGATGGGCATCCATTCATCTTCCAGTTTCTAGCCACTACAACCAGGGCTGCTACAAACATTTTGGCACACACAGGTCAATTTTTTGATTTTTGATATGGATACACTGGCTCTGGCAGATAGATTTTATAACCCACCAGAGGGGCAGTATCCAGTGTGAGCAACTCCACTATCTTTTTTTTCCCCTCAATTTTTTTTATTTTGTTTTGGAAAATATATTGTTATTGTTAAGTCGTTTTAGTCATGTTCAACACCCCATGACCTCATTTGGGGTTTTCTTGGTAAAGATAATGGAATGGTTTGTCATTTCCTTCTCTATCTCATTTAAAAAAAATTATAACTTTTTATTGACAGAACCCATGCCTGGATAATTTTTTACAACATTATCCCTTGCACTCACTTCTGTTCCGACTTTTCCCCTCTCTCCCTCCACCCCCTCCCCTAGATGGCAAGCTGTTCTATACATGTTAAATATGTCACAGTATATCCTAGATACAATAATTGTGTGCAGAACTGAACAGTTCTCTTGTTGCACAGGAAGAATTAGATTCAGAAGGTAAAAATAACCTGAGAAGAAAAACAAAAACACAAACAATTTGCATTCATTTCTCAGTGTTCTTTCTTTGGGTGTAGCTGCTTCTATCCATCATTGATCAATTGAAACTGAATTTAGATCTTCTCTTTGTCAAAGAAATCCACTTCCATCAGAATACATCCTCATACAGTATCGTTGTTGACATATATAATGATCTCCTGGTTCTGCTCATTTCACTTAGCATCAGTTCATGTAAGTCTCTCCAAGCCTCTCTGCATTCATCCTGCTGGTCATTTCTTACAGAACAATAATATTCCATAACATTCATATACCACAATTTACCTAGCCATTCTCCAGTTGATGGGCATCCATTCAATTTCCAGTTTCTAGCCACTACAAACAGGGCTGCCACAAACATTTTGGCACATACAGGTCCCTTTCCCTTCTTTAGTATCTCTTTGGGGTATAAGTCCAGCAATGCTATTACTGGCTATGCACAGTTTGATAAGTTTTGGGGCATAATTCCTGATTGCTCTCCAGAATGGTTGGATTCGTTCACAACTCCACCAACAGTGCATCAATGTCCCACTTTTCCCACATTCCCTCCAATATTCATCATTATTTTTTCCTGTCATCTTAGCCAATCTGACAGTGGTATCTCAGAGTTGTCTTAATTTGCATTTTTTGATCAATAGTGATTTGGAACACTCTTTCATATGAGTTTCAATTTCATCATCTGAAAATTTATCAATTGGAAAATGGCTTGATTTCTTATAAATTAGAGTCAATTCGCTATATATTTTGGAAATGAGGCTTTTATCAGAACCTTTAACTGTGAAAATGTTTTCCCATTTTGTTGCTTCCCTTCTAATCTTGTTTGCATTAGTTTTATTTGTACAAAGGCTTTTTAATTTGATGTAATCAAAATTTTCTATTTTGTGATCAATAATGATCTCTAGTTCATCTTTGGTCACAAATTTCTTCCTCCACAAGTCTGAGAGGTAAACGATATATCCTGTTCCTCTAATTTATTTACAATCTCATTCTTTATGCCTAAATCATGGACCCATTTTGATCTTATCTTGGTATACAGTGTTAAGTGTGGGTCCATGCTTAGTTTCTGCCATACTAATTTCCAGTTTTCCCAGCAGTTTTTGTCAAATAATGAATTTTTATCCCCAAAGTTAGGGTCTTTGGGTTTGTCAAACACTAGATTGCTATAGTTGACTATTTTGTCTTGTGAACCTAACCTATTCCACTGATCAACTAATCTATTTCTTAGCCAATACCAAATGGTTTTGGTGACTACTGCTTTATAATATAGTTTTAGATCAGGTACAGCTGGGCCACCTTCATTTGACTTTTTTTTTCATTAATTCCCTTGTGATTCTTGACCTTTTGTTCTTCCTTATGAATTTTGTTGTTATTTTTTCTAGATCATTAAAATATTTTCTTGGGAGTCTGATTGGTATAACACTAAATAAATAGATTAGTTTAGGGAGTCATCTTTATTATATTTGCTTGGCCTATCTAAGAGTACTTAATATTTTTCCAAGTATTTAAATCTGACTTTATTTGTGTAGAAAGTTTTTTTGTAATTTTGCTCATATAGTTCCTGACTTTCCTTTGGTAGATAGATTCCCAAATATTTTATGCTATTGACAATTATTTTGAATGGAATTTCTCTTTGTATCTCTTGCTGTTGGATTTTGTTGGTGATATATAAAAATGCTGAGGATTTATGTGGATTTATTTTGTATCCTGCAACTTTGCTAGAGTTATGAATTATTTCTAATAACTTGTTAGTAGAGTCTCTGGGGTTCTCTAAGTATACCATCATATCATCTGTAAAGAATGATAGTTTGTTTTCCTCTTTACCTACTCTAATTCCTTTAATCTCTTTCTCGACTCTTATTGCTGAGGCTAGCATTTCTAATACAATATTGAATAATAATGGTGACAGTGGGCAACCTTAGTTCACTCCTGATCTTACTGGGAAAGGTTCCAGTTTTTCCCCATTGCATATGATGCTTACTGATGGTTTTAAATATATGCTCCTGACAATTTTAAGGAAAAGTCCATTTATTCCTATGCTCTCAAGTGCTTTTATTAGGAATAGATGTAACTCCACTATCTTTAGATAATCGCTAGGTGATGTGGAAAGATCTAGAAAATGGTGAATGGAAGGGAGCAGATACATGAACTGCTTGGGAGAAAGGATTTGCTTATATCTATACAGATGGAGAAGGAATTAGATGGGTGCCAATGAGCCATATTAGCCTTATCCATCAGAGAGTGATGGAGAAGACCCTTGTAACAAAGGAAAAGACTCAAGAAACATCAGATGGTTCTATCTATGACTACATGTGCCCCTGAAAAAGCATGGCTATTAACCCAATGTGTATGGTAATTGACTCATGAACATTTAAAATTGTTAATGAGACTGCTGCAAGATTTCAAAATCTTAGGAATCATTGGATTCCCTGATGAGACTACTGCAGGATTTCAAAACCTGAAGGAATCATTGGATTCCCTGGCACATGAAGATTGGTTTTGGACTATCTCTTGGCTTCTGAAGGAGGTATATTTTATGTATTGTATATGTAATTTATTTAATCTTCTTCTAGGACTTATGGCCATGTATAATTCCTCATGTTGATTCATATTGTTTGTTACATCACTACTAATGTGTGTTATATTACTATGTGCTTGTGTAATACCTCCCATGCTGATGGATTTGTGTGTACCTGTTTCAATTAAGACTCTTCAGCCCAGAGGAACTGGTTTGCCTCCCCATTTCCCTTTGATGTTCTCACCTCTCTTCCTGAGAAGTCAGGGAGGGTTGATCACCTCTCTTTTGTCTTTTCCCTTCCCTTCTTGAGAAGTCAGGGAGGGTGTGATCACCTGTGTTCTAAAACAAAAGAAATTGGGAGATGTAGAGGACCAGATATTGGGGTATTCTGGGAAAAGTATACTTGAAATAAGGATACTTAACAACAGGGTGTTTACTCAGTGTGACTGATGAGATAATGGTTCTCTAGTTCACATATATTTAGTACTTTGTGTGATATGGTGATGTAATGGTTCTATGGTTGGCACATGTTCAGTATGCTATAGTGATGTAATCATACTAAAGTATTTAAGGGCTGAGAGGATTGGAGATGAGAGTGTGTGCTCGAGCTTGGTCTCAGACTCCAGACTCCAGACTCCATCCTTGACCATCTTCGTGGCAACTCTCCTGCTAAGACCAAAGCCCATTCAGAGATCCTCCAGAAAGCTCACCCAGACATTACAACTCCCCATTACAGATAATGTTCGTTGATGGTTTTATGTAGATGTTATTTATCATTTTAAGTAAAACTCATTTTATTCCTATGCTCTCTAATGTTTTTTAAATAGGAATGGATACTGTATTGTGTCAAAAGCTTTTTTTGCATCTTTTGAGATTATCATATAATTTCTGTTAGTTTTGTTATTGACATAGTCAATTAGAGCAATAGTTTTCCTGACATTGTATCATCCCTCCATTCTTTATATACATCCCATTTGGTAATAGGGTATTACTCTGCTGATGAGTTGCTGTAACCTCTTTGAAAAAATTTTATTTAAGATTTTTGCATTAATATTCATTAGGTTATTTTGTAATTTTCTTTGTTTTGGCTCTTCCTGATTTAGATATCAGTACTATATTTGTGACAGAGAAGGAATTTGGCAGGGCTCCTTCTTTACTTATTTTTCCAAATAGTTTATATAGTATTGGAATTAATTGTTCTTTAAATGTTTGGTAGAATTCACTTGTAAATCCATCTGGCTTTGAATATTTTTTTAAGAGTTCATTGATGGGATATTCAATTTGTTTTTCTGAAATGGGATTATTTAAGTAATTTATTTCCTATTCTGTTAATGCAAAAAATCTATATTTCTATAAGTATTCATCCACTGCAATTAAATTGTCAGATTTGCTGGCATACAATTGGGAAAAATAACTGAATTATTGCTTTAATTTCTTTTCCATTGTTGTTGAGTTCACCCTTTTCATTTTTGATGCTGGTAGTTTGATTTTTTCTTTCCTTTTGTTTCTAATCAAACTAACCAAAGCTTTATCTGTTTTGTTAGTTTTTCATAAAATCAACTCTTGGTATTATTAATTTAGTAATTTTCTTACTTTCAATTTCATTAATCCCTCTGTTGAGTTTCAGAACTTCTAGTTTGGTATTTTGGGTTTTCATTGACTACTGTGTCTTATGAACCTAATCTATTCCACTGATCCACTACTCTATTTTTTAGCCAGTACCAAATGGTTTTGTTACCCACCACTGTATGATATAATTTTAGTTCTGGTACATTTGGGTTACCTTCCTTTGTGATTTTTTTCATTACTTCCCTTGAAATTCTTGATCTTTTGTTCTTTAGATGGATTTTGATATTATTTTTCTGGCTCCACAAAATAATTTCTTGGCAGTTTGATTAGTATGACACTGAATAAGCAGATTAATTAAAGCATAATTTTCATTTTTATTATGTTAATGAGGTCTACTTATGAGCACTTGATATTCTTCAAATTGTTTAGATTTAACTTTATTTGTGTAAAAAAGTGTTTTGGGTAGTTCATATAGTTCTTGGCTTTGTCTTGGCAAGTAGACTCCCAAATATCTTATTCCATCTTCAGTTATTTTAAATTGGGTTTCTTTCTCTATTTCTTGCTGCTGAACTTTGTGAGTAAACATAGAGAAATGCTGATAATTTATGTGTGTTTATTTTATATCCTGCCATTTGTGAATTGTTTCTAGTAGTTTTTTAGTTGATTCTCTAGGATTCTCTAATTGGATCATCATATCATCTTCAAAGAGATGTTTCCTTGTGTTTCCTCATTACCTTCACTAACTCTTTGAATTTCCTTTTCTCCTCATATTGCTGAAGTTAAGAGTTCTGATACAATATTGAATAGTAATGGTGATAGTTGGAAACCTTGTTTCACCCCATCTCTTCTTGGGAATGCTTCTAGCTTATCACCTTTACATATAATACTTGCTGATGGTTTTAGACAGAGGCTACTTATCATTTTAAAGAAAAGTCTCTGTATTCCTATGTTCTCTAGTGTTTTTAATAGGAATGAGTGTTGGATTTTGTCAAATGCCTTTTCTGCATATGTTGATATTTATGTTGTTTGATGATTTCTGTTCTACTGATGGTTTCTCGTACTTTGATTATTGATACAGTCAATTATGCTAATAGTTTTCCTCATATTGAACTCTGCACTTCTAGTATAAATCTTACTTAGTCATAATATATTATTCTGCTGATAAGTTTCTGTAATCTCTTTGCTAATATTTTATTTAATATTTTTACATCAATATTCATTAGGGAAATGGGTCCATAATGTTCTTTCTGTTTTGGTTCTTTCTGGTTTAGGTATCAGAACAATATCTGTCACAAAAGGAAGTTGGTAGGATTTTTGCCCTTTATTTATTTTTTATTTTTTGGCTGAAGCAATTGGAGTTAAGTGACTTGCTCAGGATCACATAGTTAGGAAGTATTAAATGTCTAAGACCAGATCAGACTCAGGTCCTCCTGACTTCAGAGATGGTACGCTGTCCACTGTGCCACCTAGCTGCCCCTTCCCCTATTCAAAAAATAGTTTGTATAGTATTGGAATTAATTATTCTTTAAATGTTTGGTAGAATTCATTTGTAAGTTTATCTGGCCTTGGAGATTTTTTTTTTTTAGGGAATTCATTAATCATTTATTCAATTTTTTTCCTCTAAAATGGGACTATTTAAGCAATTTATTTCCTCCTCTGTTAATCTGGACAATCCATATTTTTTAAAAGTATTCACCCATTTCACATAGATTATCAGATTATCTGTTGGTGAAAATACCTCCTAATTATTGCTTTAATTGTTTCATTGGTGGTAAGTTCACTGTTTTCATTTTTGATATGAATAATTTGGTTTTATTCTTTCCCATTTCTAATCAAATTAACTAAAGATTTGTCTATTTTGTTTTTTTCATGAAACCAAGTCTTAATTTTTTTTTATTACTTCAATAGTCTTCTTACTTTCATTTTTATTAATCTCTCCTAAAAGGAGATTTCAGAATTTAAAATTTAAAATTTGGTATTTACTTGGGGATTTTAAATTTGTTCTTTTTCTAGTTTTGTTGTTAATTGCATGCTCAATTCATTGATCTTCTCTTTCTCTCTTTTATTCATGTAAGGACCTAGAGATACAAAGTTTCCCCTAAGAACTGCTTTGCATTTTGGAACTATGCAGAAAGGGCTATTAAACTGTGCATACCTGTTGATCCAGCAGTGACTGGGGACTGAATGTGTATCACAATATAGTATTTTCATCTTTTTTGGTTTTTGCTTGCTTTTTTTCTGTTTCTCATTTTTTCCCCTTTTGTATAATTTTTCTTGTGTAGCATGATAAATATGGAAATATGTTTAGAAGAATTGCACATGTTTGACCTGTATTGGATTACTTACTGTCTAGGGGAGGGTGATGGGGAAAGGGAAGGAGAAAAATTTGGAACAAAAAAAATTAGTTTTCAATTAATTTTTGGTCTATTTTTCTGTGGCCTTTATTACATGTAATTTGTATTGTATTAGGATGTAAAACGAATATATCTGCATTTGATCATGTGCCCTATCTACATCCAATTTTTGTGTGGGTTCCATGAAACACCAAGTAAAAAAAAAGTATATAGTTTTCGATTTCCATTCAATTTTCTCCAAAGGTCTATCATACTTAACTTTTCTAAAATTCTATTCATCACTTCAACTTCTTTCTTGTTTATTTTGTGGTTGGATTTATTTAGTTCTGAAAGAGGGAAGTTGAGATTTCCTACTAGTATACTTTTGCTTGTATTTCTTTTTGCAATTCACTTAATTTCTCTAAGAATTTGTATGCTGGGCTATTTGGTACATACATGTTTAATATCAATATTTCTTCATTATCTATGGTATCTTTTAGCAAGATGTAGTTTCTTTCCTTATCTGCTTTTGCTTTTGCTTGTACTAAAATCAGGATTGCTACCCTGGCTTTTTTTTTTTTTTTTTTTTTTTTACTTCAGCTAACAGATTCTGCTTCAGCCTTTTATTAAATATAGTTTTTATTGCATTATAATCTGAAAAAGAAAACATTTAATATTTCTGCATTTCTGTATTTGGTTGTGACACTTTTAATGCCCCAAAACATGGTAAAATTTTCTGAAAGTGCCATCCAGCTGAGCAAAAAGTATACTCTTTTGTTTAGTTAAAGTTCAGTCATTTCAGTCATGTTCAACTCCATTTAGGATTTCCTCGACAAATATTTGAAGTCATTTGCCATTTCCTTTTCATTTGAAAGATGAGGAGCTAAGGCAAATTAAGTGACTTGCCCAGGGTCACACAGCTAATAAGTTATCTAAGGCCAGATTTTAATTCAGAAAAATAAGTTTTGCAACATATAGCTTTCAGGATCTTTTCTATTCCCATTCAATTTTCTCCAGAAGTCTACTATATCCTACTTTTCTTTTTTTTTTTTTAAGTATATTAATCTCAACTTCATTCTTGTTTATTTCATGGTTAGATTTATTTAGTTTTGAGGATGAAAAATTAAGATCCCCCATTAGTACATTTTTAAAATCTTTTTTCCTGTAATTCATTTAACTTTTCCTTTAAGAATTTGGATACTATTCCATTTATTGCATACATGTTTAGTATTAATTTGCATCATTCTCTGTGGTATAAGTGTTTTTTTCTGTACTTAGATATTTTTTATTTTAATTTTCTTTTTAAAAAATATTTTTTTTGTTACTTTTTGAGTTTCAAATTATTTTCTTTCCTCCCTTCCCACTCTCTTTCCTTTGCTGCATTAGAGAGGACCAATATTTGATAAAGAAATATGTGTGAAACTATATATGCTTTCTCATGTCATTTTTTTCTCTAGAGGGTCTTTTGTAGTTAAAATGAAATTCATATTACTTAGCTATATCTTAGTGATTCATAGTTGTTCTTTAAACAATATTCTCTTGCTTCTGCTTATTTCACTCTTCATTATTTTATGTCTTTCAATGTTAAATGACCTAAGTAAATAAATATGTACAAGAATATTCGTAGAAGCTCTCTTCTCAGGGTGAAAAAATTGAAAATTGAGGAGATGCCCATCAATTGGGAAATGGCTCAATAAATTGTAGTGTTTGTGATGGAATATTATTGTTATATGGGAAAAGATGAGCAGAGTATGCTTAGAAAAAAACAAACAAACTTGGAAAGTCCTCCATGAAATTAAGCAAAGTGAAATGTATCATATACAGAGTAATAGCAATGTTCTGGAATGAACAACTGTAAATGACTTTGCAGTTCTCAAAAGTACAATCATGTGACTACTCTAAAGGACTCATGATGAAAAATCCTATCCATACCCAGAGAAAGAATTGATTGTGTCTGAATACAGATTGAAGTATTCTCCCTTTCTCTCTCTTTTAAACTTAATTTTTCTTGAGGGTTTTTTTATGGAAATGTTTTGCATAACTTCATTTTACATATGGTTTCTTAATTGAGGGTAGGGATAAGGGAGAGAACCTAGAACTCAAAAATTTAAAAACAAATGTAAAACAGTTTGCTCTGAATGTAACTGGGGGAAACTGTTCAATAAATAAAAGGAAAAAGAGAAATATTCTTTATCTCTTTTTATTGATAAATTATCCTTTAGTCTGATAGTTAATATGTTCCATGTTCTTCTATTTTACTTATAATAGCTTCCTTCATGCCTAGGTCATGTTCTATTTTGATCTTATGTTGGTAAATGGAGCATGGTATTGGAATATATTTAATTTTTCCAATAACTTTTTAAAATTACATAATAAGTTCTTATCCCAAAGCTTAGACTTTTATGTTTATCAAACAAAAGGTTAGTATAATCATTTACTTTTGCATATCCATACTTTATTCTATTTATCAAACATTCAATTTCTTAGCCAGTATCATATAGTTTTTATAGTTACCACCTTGTAATACAGCTTAAGATGATACTATTAGACCTCCTTCCTTTATGTTTTTCCCATTAATTATTTTAATATTCTTGATCTTTTGTTCTTTCAAATAAATTTTCTTAATATTTTTTCTAGTTTAAAAATTAAAATTTTGGTAATTTAATTGCAGTGTCACTGAATAAGTACATTAGGTTAGGTTGATTTGTCATTTTTATTATATTGGCTCTGTCCACCCATGAACAATATTCCTTAAATAATTTAAATCTGACTTTACTTATACATAATTATACTTATAATTATGTTTCTATAGTAAAATATTCTTATATTGGCTGATATATTTATTTTATATTGTCCACACTTAATTTTAAATTAATTATCCCTTTTCTGTAAGACTTTGGTGGTGATATGTAGAAATGCAGATGATTTATGTTGGTTTATAATTGTTTCAACTAACTTTTGTTGAATTTCTAGGACTTTCTAAGCATATTATCATATCATCATCAAATCAAAAGGGCTTATCTCTTTTAAGTAGGTCTATTTTTGCTTTTGCTTTGTGTGAGGACACAATTTGACTACTGCTTTTTTTTTTTTTTAACACCTTTCTCTCATTAGAATGGGCTCAAAAATGGAATAACATACATACTCAGCTGGTTATAGAAATCTACCATATCCAACAAGGAAGTAGAAGGAGAAGGGAAAAAAGAAGAGGGAGTGATTGAAGGGAAAGCAGATTAAAAGAGATGTTGATACAGAATACACTTTTGAGGAGAGACAAGGTAAAAAAAAGAGAATGACAGAAGGATAAACCATAAAAAATAAAATGGAAGGAACTACATTGTGGAAATCCTAATTCTCCATGTTAATGGGATGATATCACCCACATAAAGTGCAAGTAAATATTATAATGGATTAAAAACCAGAATCTAACAATAAATTGCTTTTTAAAAAATACTTGAAATGAAAAGACACACACAGAATGAAAATAAAGGTCTGTGAGGTAAAAAAAAAAAATTACAAAGGTGGAGAATGACAAGCAGAATACCAATCACTCTCCATAATTATAAATACTCCAATCATGTGTAATATCCCCACCTGGAGAGAATTCCATAACAATTACATGTAGAAATTCTAAGGTAATACAAAGGATTTCTAATAAGAGTTACATGAATACCTTTAAGAAATGAAAGAATATGTAAAAATGATATTAAAATATCTGGAGGAAAGAATTGGAAAAGATAAATAGCTTAGAATAGAAAAATGAAAAATTAATGGAACCCTTGAAAATTAGAATAGATCAACTATAAATCAATGATTCTATAACATGACAGAAAAAAAAATAGAATAATGCACAAAGATTGGATAGAAGATAAAAGTCATTTGCTATTTTTTAAAAAGCTGACTCAAAGTAAAAAAAAAAATTCAAGGAGACCTAGTTAAAGTATCATTAGGATCCTCCCCAAATCAAGATATTTTTAAAGCCTGGCTAGTATATTTCAGGAAATCACAAATGAAAACTGCTTAGATTTATTAGAACCAGAGTATAATGTGAAAAGAGAAAGAATCTATTTATTATCTCCTTAAATAAATTTGAAAAGAAAACTTCAAAGAATGTTGTAGCCAAAATTCAGAACTTGGAGTACAAATAAAAATTATGAAAAGCTGTTGGAAAGAAATAATCCAATATCAATTAAACCACTATCAAGAACATATAAGACCTGAAAACTTCAAATATAAATAAAAAGAGAATGCAGAATGCATTATTTGAAAAGACAAATGCTATAGGTTTACAACCAAGAATAATTTATTCAGTACAACTGAATATAATCCCACCATGGGGGATGAATCAAAGAATAGACCTTTAAGAAAATACTTTCAGTTATTACTGAAGAAAAGAGAAATGCCGAGTAAGAATTTCAAAAGGCAAACATGACTCAAGGGAAACATAGAAATATATGCAGTTAGTTTCCCCTCATTCACAAGAAAGAAAAAGGAAAATGAAAGAAAGGAAAGAAGAAAGAAAGAAAAAAGGAAAAGAAGGAAGAAAGAAAGACTACAGGAAGTTACTATAGGGATAGAGAAAATCTGGATTCAAACTAAGAAGTATCTTCTTAGAAAAATGTCAAGTTAGAAAAATGATCACAAGCTCAAGAAAAGTTTGGAACAGCTTAAAAAGAACTAGAAAATTAAATAACAGAGGTTGAGGACAATTTAGGGAAAAAAATAAGAGCAACCAAAATCATGGAAAGTCAACTAATTGAAAAAATATCTCCAAATTTAAAATTGTGGTTCTATTCATTTTGTTCTTTAATATTTCATGGAAGTCTTTCCTTGTTGTTTTTTTCCTCTAAAATCATTGAGTTCTTCATTTCTTAAAGCACAATGGTATTTCATCACAATCATACACCAACTTTTTTCTCTTGAGTCATGTTTGTCTTTCTAACTTCTTACAAGGGCTTTTCTTGTAAAGGCTTTCTCAGACTTTTCTTCAGGAAAAATGGAAGCATTTTCTTAAAGGTGCATTCTCCAATCCATCTTCTTATGGTGGGATTATACTCTGTTGTACTGAATAAATTATTCTTGTTTGTAAGCCTATACTATTTGACTTTTCAAATATATTCTACAATGTTTTTCTTATTTATATTTGAAGCTGACAGTTATTCCACCATAACTCCTTAAAAACTAGAAATGAGTGAGGGGAAACTAATGACATTTTAATATTCTTGGGAGTTTTCATCTTGAAATTTCTTTTAGGAAGTTATTGGTGTATTCTTTCAATTTCTATTTTATCCTTTGGTTCTAGAATATCAGGACAATTTTTCCTGATGATTTCTTTTTTTTTTTCTTTGAAAAAAAAAAGGAAAACAGAAAAGAAATACAAAACAAAATAAGGCAAAACAAAAGAGAACATTGTCATGTACCTAACAGAACATCAGGGAAGATTCAAAATATATAATAAATTACCAGATCAAGAAAGTATATATATTAGGAGAAGAAATTACATTTATGAATGACCATTTTTCCTTTATTCCCTTGTAAATTGTTCTTTGGTTTTCTGCTGCACACCTTATCCACTTTATTCTTTTTTCCCCTTTTCATTCCCCACACCATTCGCAAGCAAAGTACATTTAACAAAAGATATATTTATGTATACATATATAGATATGTACACATACATGTGTATACATATTCCTATCCTTGCTGCCTCTTTAATTAAATTCTGCTCTAATTAAATTAATTAAATTGTTTTGTATTTCTTTTCTGTTTTCCCTTTTTTTTCTCATTTTTTTTCAAAGAAAAAAATAATAATTTGCCTTGCTGTTACCTCCTCCCATCCAAGGATCTCTCTCTTGTCTTCTTCTTCTCCTTTTGTTCATCTCCTCCCCCTCCATTTCTTAATACCCTTCATGGTATACATGTAGTATTACCTATTGAACTCATTCCCAGAGTAGTTGATTTTCAGAACTATAAGCTCTCCTCCCTCCTCTAATGCCTTTATGTATATTCCTTCATTGTACCCACTTTGTATAACATAGTTATTATTTTTATTTTCACTCTTCCAATCTTTCTTTTGAGCTTCCCTATGGTTGATATGGCTCACATATATACATGTATATGAATGTATATATACACATTGTGGCGCCACCACAAAAAGGACTGCCACAAACATTTTGGCACATATAGATCCCTTTCCCTTCTTTAAGATCTCTTTGGGATATAAGCCCAGTAGTAACACTGCTGGATTAAAGGGTATGCACAGTTTGATAAGTTTTTGGGCATAATTCCGGATTGCTCTCCAGAATGGTTGGATCCATTCACAACCCCACAAACAATGCATCAGTGTCCCAGTTTTCCTGCATTCTCTCCAACATTCATCACTATTTTTTCCTGTCATCTTAATCAATCTGACAGGTGTGTAGTGGTATCTCAGAGTTCTCTTAATTTGCATTTCTCTGGTTAATAATGATTTGAAACACCCTTTCATATGAGTAGAAATAGTTTCAATTTCATCATCTGAAAATTGTCTGTTCATATCCTTTCACTATCAATTGGAGAATGGCTTGATTTCTTATAAATTAGAGTCAATTCTCTATATTTTTTGGAAATGAGGCCTTTATCAGAACTTTTAATTGTAAAAATGTTTTCCCAATTTATTGCTTTCCTTCTAATCTTGTCTGCATTAGTTTTGTTTGTACAAAAACTTTTCAATTTGATATAATCAAATTTTTCTATTTTGTGATCAATAATGATCTCTAGTTCTTTGGTCATAAATCCTTCCTCTTCCACAGGTCTGAGAGGTAAACTATCCTATGCTTTTCCAATTTATTTATAATCTCATTCTTTATGCCTAGGTCATGGACCCATCTTGGTATATGGTGTTAAGTGTGGGTCAATGCCTAGTTTCTACTATACTAATTTCCAGTTTTCCCAGCAGTTTTTGTGAAATAGTGAATTCTTATTCCAAAAGTTGGGATCTTTGGGTTTGTCAAACACTAGATTGCTATAGTTGTTAACTATTTTGTCCTGTGAACCTAACCTATTCCACTGATCAACTCGTTTATTTCTTAGCCAATACCAAATGGTTTTGGTGACCGCTGCTTTATAATATAGTTTTAGATTGGGTATAGCTAGGCCACCTTCATTTGATCTTTTTTTCATTAGTTCCCTTGAAATTCTTGACCTTTTGTTCTTCCATATGAATTTTGTTGTTATTTTTTCTAAGTCATTAAAATAGTTTCTTGGGAGTCTGATTGGTATAGCACTAAATAAATAGATTAGTTTAGGGAGTATTGTCATTTTTATTATATTCACTTGGCCTATCCAAGATCACTTAATATTTTTCCAATTGTTTAAATCTGATTTTGTTTGTGTGGAAAGTGTTTTGTAGTTTTGCTCATATAGTTCCTGACTTTCCTTTGGTAGATAGATTCCCAAATATTTTGTGCTATCGACAGTTATTTTGAATAGAATTTCTATTTATCTCTTACTGTTGGATTTTGTTGGTGATGTATAAAAATGCTGAGGATTTATGTGAATTTATTTTGTATCCTGCAACTTTGCAGGATTGTTTGTGGATTATTGTGGATTGTTTGTTTGTGGATTGTTGTGGATTATTTCTAATAGCTTTTTAGTAGAATCTCTGGGGTTCTCTAAGTATACCATCATATCATCTGCAAAGAGTGATAATTTGGACGGAGCCAAAATGGCGGAGCAGGCACACACGACTCTCTAAGCTCCTCTCTTTACCCTCATAACCAAATATTTAATCCAGCCTCAAAAATAACTCTTCACTGCTTAAATTCATGAAGATAAGAAGCACTACAATTTACCAGCCGAAGTCAATCCAGAAGCTTGCCAGGAAAGGTTTGTCCTGAGGGGCCAGGAACAGACTAGCACAGGCAGGGAGAGACTAGCGTCCTGAGCAGACCAGGGGTGGGGGTGATCTCTGTGGCTAGAGAAGTTATAGGGACCATTCTGCTATAGGCTAACTGCTCTGCCTTGATTACAAAGCAGTAAACTGGCAGAGAAGTTAAAGCCTAAAACAGAGGGTACTCTAAAAAACGCCAGAACCTAAGGAGATCTGGCTGTAACCCCTCAAACCCGGAAGTGACCCAGGCAGACTTTACGGCAGCCCTTCGGCCACATCCGGCAGTTCGGGGCTTTTTCGGGGGCAGTTACAAATCTGCACGGCAGGGGGGCACAGCCTGGGCAGCCTCTGATCTGCAGAGTTGGGGGCTCAGCCTGGGGCAATAGAACCTCCCCAGCTGACTCCACTTCCCGGGCAGACACTTTCGGTCCCTGCAAATCCATTCACTGCTCAGCTGCTAATACCCATAGCCCCAGGGCAGGGTTTGGCTTGGGGCAGTGAAACTCTCACTGCTAAGTGTCTAGCCCCAGGGCAGTCATTATCTCACACAGCTGAGGTTCTTTGAAAGGCACTTTCCCAGCCTGGCCCTGCAGGCCTGAGTTACTTTCGGGTGGGGAACTCTTTCCCAGAGGACTCCAGTACCTCCCTGCTTTTTGTAGCTAGGACAGCTACCCATCCATATACCTTTCACTGCTCTGCAGAGGAAGCTGGTAACCTCCTGGCTCTGAAGGCAGACCTTACAGGCTTTAACAAAATGAGTAAAAAAACCAAAAGAATGATTGATAGTTTCTACACAGAAAGAGAACAGCTTTTCAACCCTGAAGAGACTAATAGCAGATAGTCTCCAGACGATTGTTGGTCTCCAATACAAAAGGCTCTCCTAGAAGAGACTATTCAAAACCTTAAAAGAGAGCTAGAAGAGAAATGGTGAAAGGAAAGAGAAGCTATGCAAAAGAGTACAGAAAAGGCACATAACTCATTAAAAGAAAAATTTGATAAAGTGGAAAAAGAAAACAACTTCCTGAAATGTGAATTGGAAAAGGTAAAAAACAGAGTTTGCTAATTGGAAAAAGAAAATGACTCACTGAAAAAAAAAAAATTAGTGAAATGGAAAAAAATTCCATAGAGCAAAACAACTCAATTGGACATATACAAAAAGAAGTAAAAAAAAGCTAACGAAGAAAATAACTCACTAAAAATTAGAACTGAACAAATAGAAATGACTGATTCATTGAGACATCAAGAATCAGTCAAGCAAAACCAAAAAAATGAAAGATTGGGAAAAAATGTCAAATATTTACTGGGAAAAACAACAGACCTGGAAAATAGATCTAGGAGAGATAACCTGAGGATCATCGGACTACCCAAAAATTATGATGAAAAAAAGAGCCTAGATACTATTTTACAGGAAATCATCAAAGAGAACTGCCCAGAAGTAATAGAACCGGAAGGGAAAATAGGCGTTGAAAGAATTCATCGAACACCTTCTGAAAAAGACCCTAAAATAAAGACTCCAAGGAATATTGTGGCCAAACTTCAGAATTTCCAGACTAAAGAAAAAAATTTTACAAGCAGCCAGGAAAAAAACAGTTCAAATACCGAGATGCCACAATAAGGGTCACGCAAGATCTGGCTGCCTCAACATTAAAGGATTAAAGGGCCTGGAATCAGATATTCCGAAAGGCAAAAGAACTTGGAATGCAGCCAAGAATAAACTATCCAGCTAAGCTGAGTATTTTTTTCCACGGAAGAAGATGGATATTTAATGAAATAGAGGAATTCCATCTGTTTCTAAGGAAAAAACCAGACTTAAACAAAAAATTTGATCTTCAACAACAGGAATCAAGAGAAGTAGAAAAAGGTAAAAGGAACTCTTGAGAACTGTATTTCTGTTGTGAATATACATAAAAATCATATGTATAATTTGATTTTACTGATATAACATAAAAAAGGGAAGTAGAAATGGAAAGGGGATAGTGCCAGAAAAAGGGAAGAAGGGAGATAAAAAGAGGGAAACTACATGCGACAATGAGGCAGAGGAAACCTATCATATATGAGGGAACTTAGAGAGGGGGAGGAACATTGTGTGAATCCTACTCTCATCAGAGTTGGCTCAAAGAGGAAACAATTAACATATTTGTTTTACACAGATTCTTCTCTCACTTCATTAAAAAGTGGGAGAGGAAAAGGGAGAAGGAAAAAGAGTAATAAAGGAAGGGTACAAGAAAGGGGAAGGGATTCCAAGGGAGGAGGGAGAGATACTAAAGAGGGAGAGCTGTGCGACGTTAGTGGGACCAATAGGGAAGAAGGGAAGGAGGGCAAGAAAAAGAAAAGTATAATCTGGGGATATTAGGATGGCAGGAAATGCAGAATTGGTTATTTTTACTGCAAATGTGAATGGGATGAACTCTCCCATAAAGAGGAGGCGGATAGCAGACTGGATCAAAAGTTAGAACCCTACAACCTGTTGTTTACAGGAAACACATTTAAAACAGGGAGATACATATAGACTAAAGGTAAAAGGCTGGAGCAGAATTTATTATGCTTCAGGTGAAGTCAAAAAAGCAGGGGTAGCCATCCTTATCTCAGATCAAGCAAAAGCAAAGATTGATCTAATTAAAAGAGATAAGGAAGGAAACTATATCTTGCTTAAGGGTACTATAGAGAATGAAGCAATATCAGCATTAAACATATATGCACTAAGTGGTGTTGCATCTAACTTCCTTAAAGAGAAGCTAAGAGAGTTGCGAGAAGAAATAGACAGCAAAACTATAATAGTGGGAGATCTCAATCTTGCACTCTCAGATTTAGATAAATCAAATCACAAAACAAATAAGAAAGAAATTAAAGAGGTAAATAGAATATTAGAAAAATTAGGTATGATAGATCTCTGGAGAAAACTGAATGGTGACAGAAAGGAGTATACTTTCTTCTCAGCAGTTCATGGAACCTACACAAAAATTGACCATATATTAGGACATAAAGACCTCAAAATTAAATGCAGGAAGGCAGAAATAGTAAATGCTTTTTTTTTCAGATCACAACGCAATAAAAACTACATTTAACAAAAAGTTAGGTGTAAATAGACCAAAAAGTAATTGGAAACTAAATAATCTCATCTTAAAGAATGATTGGGTGAAACAGCAAATTATAGACACAATTAATAAATTTCACTCAAAATAATGACAACAATGAAACATCATATCAAAATTTATGGGATGCAGCCAAAGCAGTAATAAGGGGAAATTTTATATCCTTAGAGGCTTACTTGAATAAAATAGAAAAAGAGAAGATCAATGAATTGGGCCTGGAACTTAAAAGGTTAGAAAAAGACCAAATTAAAAACCCTCAATCAATTATTAAACTTGAAATTCTAAAATTAAAAGGAGAAATTAATAATATAGAAAGTAAAAAAACTATTGAACTAATAAATAAAACTAAGAATTGGTTTTATGAAAAAACCAATAAAATTGATAAACCTTTGGTAAATCTGATTAGAAAAAGGAGAGAGGGAAATCAAATTGGCAGTCTTAAAAATGAAAAAGGAGAACTTACCACTGATGAAGAGGAAATTAAAAAAATAATAAGGGGTTACTTTGCCCAACTTTATGCCAATAAATTTGATAACCTAAGTGAAATGGATGACTACCTCCAAAAATATAGGCTTCCCAGATTATCAGAGGAGGAAGTAAATTGCTTAAATAGTTCCATTTCAGAAAAAGAAATAGAACAAGCTATTAATCAACTCCCTAAAAAAAATCCCCGGGACCAGATGGATTTACATGTGAATTCTACCAAACATTCAAAGAACAATTAGCCCCAATGCTTTATAAACTATTTGAAAAAATAGGGAATGAAGGAGTCCTACCAAACTCCTTTTATGACACAGACATGGTACTGATACCTAAACCAGGTAGGTTGAAAACAGAGAAAGAAAATTATAGACCTATCTCCCTAATGAATATTGATGCTAAAATCTTAAATAAGATATTAGCAAAAAGACTACAGAAAATCATCCCCAGGATAATACTTCATGATCAAGTAGGATTTATACCAGGAATGCAGGGCTGGTTCAATATTAGGAAAACTATCAATATAATTGGCCATATTAATAATCAAATTAACAAAAACCATATGATCATCTCAATAGATGCAGAAAAAGCATTTGATAAAATCCAACATCCATTCCTATTAAAAACTCTTGAGAGTATAGGAATAAATGGACTTTTCCTTAAAATAATCAGTAGCATCTATTTAAAACCAGCAGTAAGCATTATATGTAATGGGGACAAACTGCAACCATTTCCAATAAGATCAGGAGTAAAACAAGCTTGCCCACTATCACCGTTACTATTTAATATTGTATTAGAAATGCTAGCTTTGGCTAATAAGAGTTGAGAAAGAGATTAAAGGAATAAGAATAGGCAATGAGGAAACCAAATTATCACTCTTTGCTGATGATATGATGGTATACTTAGAAAACCCCAGAGATTCTACCAAAAAGTTATTAGAAACAATCTACACCTTCAGCAAAGTTGCAGGATATAAAATAAACCCACATAAGTCATCAGCATTCTTATATATCAGTAACAAAACCTAACAGTTAGAGATACAAAAAGAAATTCCATTTAAAGTAACTACTGATTGTATAAAATATTTAGGAATCTATCTGCCAAGGGAAAATCAGAAACTTTATGAGCAAAACTACAAAACACTTTCCACAAAATTAAGTCTGATCTAACCAACTGGAAAAATATTAAATGCTCTTAGATTGGGCGAGCAAATATAATAAAGCTGGCAGTACTACCTAAACTAATCTATTTATTTAGCTAATTATCTGATTTACCAATCAGACTCCCAAAAAACTATTTTGATGACTTAGGAAAAATAACAACAAAGTTCATATGGAAAAACAAAAGGTCAAGAATTTCAAGGGAATTAATGAAAAAAAATCAAATGAAGGTGGCCTAGCTGTACCAGATCTAAAATTATATTATAAAGCAGCAGTTACTAAACCATCTGGTATTGGCTAAGAAATAGACTAGTTGATCAATGGAATAGGTTAGGTTCAAAGGACAAAACAGCCAATAACTTTAATAATATAGTGTTTGACAAACCCAAAGACACCAGTTTCTGGGATAAGAATGCATTATTTGACAAAAATTGCTGGGAAAATTGGAAATCAGTATGGCAGAAACTTGGCATGGACCCACACTTAACACCGTACACCAAGATAAGGTCAAAATGGGTTCATGACCTAGGCATAAAGAATGAGATGATAAATAAATTGGAAGAGCATAGGATAGTTTACCTCGCAGACCTGTGGAAGAGGGAGGAATTTATGACCAAAGAAGAACTAGAGATCGCTATTGACCACAACATAGAAAATTTTGATTATATCAAATTGAAAAGTTTTTGTACAAACAAAACAAATGCAAACAAGATTAGAAGGGAAACAATAAACTGGGAAAACATTTTTACAATCAAAGGTTCTGATAAAGGCCTCATTTCCAAAATATATAGAGAATTGACCCTAATCTATAAGAAATCAAACCATTTTCCAATTGATAAATGGTCAAAGGATATGAACAGACAATTCTCAGACGAAGAAATTGAAACTATTTCTAGCCATATGAAAAGATGCTCCAAATCATTATTAATCAGAGAAATGCAAATTAAGACAACTCTGAGATACCACTACACACCTGTCAGATTGGCTAGAATGACAGGGAAAGATAATGGGGAATGTTGGAGGGGATGTGGGAAAACAGGGACACTGATACATTGTTGGTGGAATTGTGAACACATCCAGCCATTCTGGAGAGCAATTTGGAATTATGCTCAAAAAGTTATCAAGTTGTGCATACCCTTTGATCCAGCAGTGTTTCTACTGGGCTTATACCCCAAAGAGATACTAAAGAAAGGAAAGGGACCTGTATGTGCCAAAATGTTTGTGGCAGCCCTGTTTGTAGTGGCTAGAAGCTGGAAAATGAAAGGATGTCCATCAATTGGAGAATGGTTGAGTAAATTGTGGTATATGAACGTTATGGAATATTATTGTTCTGTAAGGAATGACCAGCAAGATGAATACAGAGAGGACTGGCGAGACTTACATGAACTGATGCTGAGTGAAATGAGCAGAACCAGGAGATCATTATATACCTCAACAACGATACTGTTTGAGGATGTATTCTGATGGAAGTGGACCTCTTTGATAAAGAGAGCCTTAATTGATCAAAGATGGACAGAAGCAGCTACACCCAGAGAAAGAACACTGGCAATGAATATAAACTGCTTACATTTATGTTTTTCTTCCCGGGTTATTTATACCTTCTGAATTAAATTCTCCCTGTGCAACAAGAAAACTGTTTGGTTCTGCACACATATATTGTATCTAGGATATACTGCAACCCATTCAACATGTAAAGGACTGCTTGCCATCTGGGGGAAGGGGTGGAGGGAGGGAGGGGAAAAATCGGAACAGAAATGAATGCAAGGGATAATGCTGTAAAAAATTACTCTGGCATGCGTTCTATCAATAGAAAAGATATTAAAATAAAAAAAATTCAATGAAAAAAAAGAAAATAAATGTTGATGATAATAGATTTATGAAACATAAAAAAAAAGAATTTAGATCTTACACCACTTGGTGCATATATGTTTAGTATTGATATTGCTTCATTATCTATGCTACCCTTTAGCAAGATATAATGCCCTTCCTTATCTCTTTTAATTAGATCAATTTTTGCTTTTGCTTGATCTGAGATCAGGATGGCTACCCCTGCTTTTTTTACTTCACCTGAAGCATAGTAGATTTTGCTCCAATCTTTTACCTTTACTCTATATGTATCACCCTGCTTCAAGTGTGTTTCTTGTAAACAACTTATTGTAGGATTCTGGCTTTTAATCCATTCTGCTAACTACTTCCTCTTCATAGGGGAGTTTACCCCGTTCATATTTAAGGTTAAAATTATTAATTCTGTATTTCTTGCCATCTCCTTTTCTCCTTTCATTCCCCCTCTCCTCCCTTCCCCCCTCTTACCAGTATTAAACTTGTGAGCACCACTTGCCTTTCACATCCCTCTTTTTTTAGGATCCCTCCTACCTTAGAGTTCCTCTCCTTGTCTTACCTCTTTTACTCACAATTTCTGTATTACCTTCTGCTTAGCTTACTCATTCCCCTTTCACTTTTCCCCTCCCACTTTTCAATGAAGTGGGAGAAGTTTCTTTGTAAATGGAATATGTCTAATATTTTTCTCTTTAAGCCAATTCTGATGAGAGTCTGATACACACTGTGCTCACCCCCCTCTCTTCTTTCCCTCAGATATAATAGGTTTTATTTTTGCATCTTTGTGAGATGTAGTACCCCCACTTTACCCTTTTTCTGGTATAATCTTTCCACCTCTAGTTTCTTTTTTATATTATAACTGTAAAACCCGATTATACATGTGTTCTTTATGTATATTCATAACAGAAATATAGTTCACAAGATTTCTTTCTATCTTTTCATGTTTCTCTTGAGTTTTATATTTGGAGATCAAACTTTTTGTTTAGTTCTGTTTTTTTTTTTTCATCAGAAATAGATGGAATTCACTTATTTCATTGAATGTCCATTTTCTTCTCTGGAAAAAATTGCTCATTTTGACTGAATAAGTTATTCTTGGCTGCATATCAAGTTCTTTAGCCTTTCAGAATATCAGATTCCAGGCCCTTCGATCCTTTAACGTGGATGCTGCTAGATCCTGAGTAATCCTTATTGTGGCTCCTCTATATTTGAATTTTTTTTAGCTGCTTGTAGTATTTTTCCTTTGGTCTCATTATCCTGGAATTTAGCCACAATATTTCTTGGAATTTTGATTTTGGGGACTCTTTCAGTGGGTGATTGGTGAATTCTTTCAATGTCTATTTTACCCTCTGTTTCTATAACATCTGGGGCAGTTCTCTTTGATGATTTCCTAGGCTCTTTTTTTCATCATAATTTTCAGGAAGTCCAATAATTCTCAGACTATCTCTCCTAGCTCTATTTTCCAAGTCTGTTGTTTTTCCAAGTAGGTATTTAACATTTTTCTCCATTGTTTCTTTCTTTCTTTTTTTTCTTTTTTCTTTTTTTTTTTTTTTTTTTTGGTTTTGCTTGATTGATTCTTGAGGTTTCCTTGAGTTATTCATTTCCATTTGTTCAATTTGGATTTTTAATGAATTATTTTCTTCACTTACCTTTTTATTTCTTTTTGTAATTGTCCAATTGAGTTTTTAAGTGAATTGTTTTGTTCTATGGGATTTTTTTCCATTTTGCCAATTTTATTTTTTTAGAGAGCTAGTTTATTTTTCCAATTCACTACTTCTGTTTTTCTTGGAATTGTTTACCTTTTCCAATTCACTAATTCTGTTTTTCAGATATTTGATTTCTTTATCCACTCTATCTTTAAATGACTTATCCACATCCTCTTATCAAGCTTCCCTTTCCTTTCCCCATTTTTCTTCTAGCTCTCTTGTAAGAACCTTTTTAATTTCTTCTATGAGAGCCTTGTGTAATGGGAATCAGATAATATCCCACTTTGGGGATTCATCGGGAGACAATCTGTTTCAAATTTCAGGGTTGAAGTCTGCTCTCTATTTGTATAGAAGCTATCTATAATTAGAGCACGCTTTAATTTTTTGCTAATTTTGACAAAAAATCATCATGGAAAACAAACAAACAAACAAAAAGTAAATGCTGTCTGCTTTTTCCGGCAGCATGGTGTTACCAAGCTTCCTCTACAGACTACAGGAGGTAGCAATGAAGCAGCAGTAGAATGGCAATGGCTGCACTGCCTGCGCAGCAGCCACTCTCTGAGACTCTGAGTGTGTGCTGAGTCACTCTGGGTGTCGGGTGGGTTTAGTCAGGTCCTGAGAGATCCCAGTGTTTTGGGATTGAGGTCTTTACCCCCTGTGTTTATAGCTTCTCTGCTGATCTACTGGCTTGCTGCCAGGGCAAAGAAGTTCACACTGGGCAAAGTTCTGGGCAAAAACTGGGCAAGTTTTTAACTGGCTGTGATTACACCCTGCCCCCTCCAGTTTGCTCAGTGTGAGTTGCCTTCCATGCTCTCACTGCCTGCCTTCAGTCTGTGTCTGGTCTAACTGTCCCTGCCTGCAAGCAAAAACAGACCTTTTCTGGCAATTTTCAAGGATATCTTCTGTTGGTAATGTATTCATGTGTTTTTTCTGTCATGCACTAATTCCAAGGCCATATTATGAAAAAAAGTATTCTGAGGGCAAGAAGGAGCCTAGATAGATACATGTGTCCTCTCCGCTATCTTGGCCAACATGGTCATTTTCTTCTTTAAAATATAATATAAAGGTTCTCTCTGGGGAAAGCAGGTTTCTTGGGGGAGGTTTTCTGGAGGCAGCCTTAGTTTCAGTTAAGAGTAATAATCACCCAAAACGCAGCCAGGTGATAAAACTTCACATCTTTTATTGTCTCCAATATAGCCCGGTTAGCTTAGAGGCCTATCTCTCTGCTTGGTTCCAAGAGCTCTTGCAGCTTTGTCCTTTGCTTCTGCCTCTGCTTTCTTCAGCCTCCAATTCAGCTCCAAGTTGAATCTGCCTTGCCTCTGAAGAGCTCTTACAGCTTTGTCTTTTGCTTTTGCCTTTGCCTCCAGCCAGAACCAAGATAAAAGTTGTATTGAATCTTTCTTGTCCCCAAGAGAGGGCTTCTGGCTCTCCCAGAGTGCTCTGTGTCTGGCCCAGAGTCCTCCTTTCCAATGTAACTCAGCTGAATGCTCTCAACTGGGCTTATATATGACTCTTCTGAGAGAATGAGATTATGGATTTTCTCCCAGAGTGCTCTCTGGCCCTAAGAGCTTCAAGGGAGGTGTGAATTTGGATATCTCATACTAAACCCTGAAAACTCCCAAAAGTGTGAACTCCAAAGAGTAAAGGTGTGACCACAAGCATTGTATCAATTACATTGAGTTAACACTAGGATTCTAATATCTCCCTTGAGTTATCACCTTGTTTCAAGATGAGTTAACACTAGTATTCCAACAGGCCAAAAGTCTGATTGCTTTTCTTTCTTTCTTTTTTTTTTAACTAAAGTGTCCTGCTCCAAAGATGACCCCTGATCTTTCCTGTTCCCATAATATGTTTCAATGGCAGTGTTCTTTCTTTCTTTTTTTTTTTTTTTAAATGAGAGGTATTAGTGTAAGCACCTCCAAAAGTGGAGTGGGGAAGGGATAGTGTCTCGAGCTTCCCTTCAGCTCTCTACTCTGACCAGAAACCCCCAAACAAGAGCTCCACCTTCCTGCAAGTGCCCACAGCTAGCAATGTCCCCATCCTGCTGCTTTTGTACTCACTCGGTGCTTGTTCCTTTTCACCCAGGGCTGTATCTCAGCAGCACACATGGGACTAGTTAATCAGTTGAAGTTCAGTCTTCCCAGACTCAGACCCTAACTCCATAAACACTCTGGAAAAGTTTATGTGGTTCCAGCTGAAGCTTCAATCACACCCAGGTAGCCTGAGGGGTCTTCACTTGATGTTTCTGTGGAGTTAGCCTGGAGGTGTTTCCATTTCTGACAGGTTATCCTTGCTCCAGATCTTTCTTCAGATCTTGTCAGGTTGTATCAGAAGGACTCCTGTTCTGCCCCAAGTCTTCTTGATTTTCCACAAGTTTATGTTTGCCCTGAGGTACAAATTTGTTCTATTTGTGGGGGAAATTGAGAGAGCCTGAAATTTATCAACCTACTCCACCATTTTCCCACAATCCTCCCTCTCTAATGATTTCTTGGAAGATGATGGCCATACTCTTTTTCTTTCTTTCTTTTCTTTCTTTCTATGAAATGTTCTTTCATAACATTTTTGTTTTGTTATGGCTTTCAGAAGACAATTTCTTTCTTTCATTTTTACTTTCACAGTTACATGTAAATCATTTTTTGATTATGTATGTACATTCATTTTTTACATATTTCTTTATGAATCATGTTGGGAGAGAAAAAGCAAAACAACATGGAAAAAACACAAGAGACAAAAAACCAGCAGAAGAAAAAAAGTGAACATAGCATGTGTTGATTTACATTCAGTCTCCATAGTTTTCTCTCTGGATGCAGAGGGCATTTTCACCCAAAATTTATTGGAATTGCCTTGGATCATGAAACCACTGAGAAGAACCAAACGTATCATAATTGATCATTTCAAAATCTTCCTGTTGCTGTATACAATGTTCCCCTCCTCCCAACTTCACCATTACCTTTTCTTGTTATCTTAGCTAATCTGATAGATGTGAGTTATTTTAATTTGCATTTCTCTAATCAATAGTGATTTGGCGCTTTTTTTCATATAATTATGGATGGCTTTAATTTCATCATCTGAAAATTGTCTCTTCTTATCATTTCACTATTTATCAATTGAGAAATAATTTGTATTCTTATAAATTGGACTGTTTATATATTTATCCATAATTATATTATGGAACATTGTACATAGCAACAAGAAGATTGATTTTCTAGGATTCTCTATGTATACCATCATATCATCAGCAAAGAGTGATAGTCTTATCTCCTCATTGCCTACTCTAATTCCTTTAATTCTTATTGCTAAAGCCAATATTTCTAGTACAATATTGAATAATAGTGGTGATAAGGAGCATTCCTGATTCTCCCCAATCTAACTGGAAATTGGGTCTAACTTCTGTTGTGCCACAGTTTCCTTTGATTATTCTACCTCACTTTCCCTAATTGTTCTACCTCAATTTCCTTGAATTGTTCTGCCTGGTTCAACATTGCCCCTCCTAATCATCATGATCCAGATAAGAAGAAAGACCTTCTATCTTAGACATCATGACTCCAGACCTTCCCTACTTATCAGAATGTTGGATGCCTCCCCCTACCCTGTCAGAACCAGATCGTTAGTCTGTTCTGCTCTCAATGCTCTGACTCTGCCCCTGCCTCAGTCTACCCCCTGTAGTTTGGAGCCACATACATATATGCTTCATGAGAAGCACACATTAGCTTCTGGATGCTTTGGACATTCGCCCTGGGGACAGCATGCCCCCAGCACAGTCTCACCTTCTTAGAAATCTAAATAAAATACTAAAACCTCTCTAATCTCTATCTTGCCTTAGTTTCTCTGGCATGACATTTCTCTCCATTACAAATAATGCTTGCAGATGGTTTGAGATAGATGATGCTTATCATTTTAAGGAAAACTACCTTTATTTTCATACTTTCTAGTGTTTTTTAATAGGAATAATTATTTTGTCAAAACATTTTCTGCATCTATTGAGATTATCATGTGATTTTTTTTAGTTTAATTATTGTTATGACCAATTATGCCAATAATTTTCCTGCATTCCTGATACAAATCCCACTCGATCACAGTGTATTATCCTGCTGATAAATTGTTGTAATCTCTTTGGTAATACTTTATTTAAAATTTTTGCATCAATATTCATTAAAGAGATTGGTCCACAATTTTCTTTTTCTGTTTTGGCTCTTCCTGATTATTTAAGTAACTTATTTCCTATTCTGTTAATCTAAACAATCTATATTTCTGTAAGTATTTGTCCATTTCAATTAGATTGTCAGATTTGTTGGCATAGAGCTGGGAAAAATAGCTCTGAATTATTGCTTTAATTACTTTCTTATTATTGTTAAGTTCACCCTTTTCATTTTTGATGTTAGTAATTTGCTTTTTTCCTTTCCTTTTTCTAATTAGAATTTCTAATCCTAATTTCAAATTAACCAAAGATTTATCTATTTTGTTTTTTTCCCCATAAAACCAACTTAGTTTTATTGATTAATTCAATAGTTTTCTTTCAGTTTTATTCATTTCTCTTTTGATTTTTCTAATTTGGTATTTAATTGAGGTTTTTTAATTTGTTGCTTTTCTAGATTTTTAGTTGCATGTCCAATTCATTAATCTTCCCTTTTTTATATTGTTTTCCATATAGCTATTTAGAGTTATAAAATATTTAGAGTTATATGTATATAACTCTCTCTATACATATATATTTCCAAATCTGTGTGTGTATGTGTGTGTGTGTGTGTGTGTGTGTGTGTGTGTGTGTGTATACACACATATATATGAGTTATAAATATGTAAAATATTTAGAGTTATAAAATTTCTCTAAGAACTGTTTTGGCTAGATCCCATAAATCTGTTGTCTCATTATTGTCATTCTTTAGGCTGAAATTATTAATTATTTCTCTGATTTGTTGTTTGACCCACTAATTCTTTAGAATCAGACTATTTACTTTCCAGTTGGTTTTTAGTCTATCTTTCCATTGTCTTTTATTGCATGTAATTTTTATTGTATTGTGACATGAACAGGATACATTTACTATTTGTGCCTTTTTGCATTTGATTGTGAGATTTTTAAACCCTACACATAGTCAATTTTTGTGTAGGTGGCATATACCACTGAGGAAAAGGTATATTACTTTCTATTCTGATTCAGTTTTCTACAGAATTCTATCATATTTAATGATTTCTAAGATTTCTAATGATTAGAAACTTATTCTATCATATCTAAGATTTATAATGTTCTATTAACCTCCTTAATTTCTTTCTTATTTATTTTGTGATTAGATTTATCTAATTCTGAGAGGTAGTTGAGGTATTCCACTAGTAAAGTTTTGCTGAATATTTCTTCCTCTAACTGGCTTAACTTCTCTAAGAATTTTGATGCATAAATGTTTACGATTGATACCACTTCATTGTCTATAGTAATTTTAACAAGATGTAGTTTCTTTCCGTATCTCTTTGAATTAGATCTATTTTTGTTTTTGTTTTTTCTGAGATCAGAATCTATCTCTGCTTTTTTGCCTTAAGCTGAAACATAATAAATTCTGCTACAGTCTTTTACTCTTATGTATCTCTCTGTTTCAAATATATTTCTTGTAAAAAACATATTGTAGGGTTCTGGTTTTTAATCCACTTTACTATCTACTTCCAGTTCATCCCATTCACATTCAAAGTTTTGATTACCTTGGTGTATATTTTCCTTCATCATATTTTCTCTCCTATATATACTTCTCTCTGTTGGGGTAAAGTGACTTGCCCAGGGTCACACAGCTAGAAAGTGTTAAGTGTCTGAGGCCAGATTTGAACTCAGATCCTCCTGAATTCAGGGCTGGTGCTCTATCCACTGCATCACCTAGCTGCCCCTTTTCTCTTTCTTTTGACTCTGTCCCTACTTAGTAGTGTTTTGTTTCTGATTAATCCCATATTCAACCTGCCCTCCTTTCCATCACCCCTCCTCTCATCTTTTATCCCTTTCTTCTAGTATTTCTGCCCTCCCTCTATGCAGTTCTTCCATTTTCTACTTTTTTTCTACTTCCTTAAAGAGTAAAATAAATTTCTAAACCCAACTGTGTGAATATGTTATTCCCTCTTTGAACCAAAATTGATAAGATTAAGCTTCAGACAAGGCTCACCCCCTCCCTTTTTTTTCCTGTATAGATCAATAATTTTTATTTCTCCTTTATCTATTTCTCAGGTCAGTTGTTGTTCCAGTGAGATTATTTCATTTTTTTGTATTATTTTTTTCATTCTTACATTCTTATGGATTTGTTTGCATCTTGCTTTTCCAAATCTGTTTTGAGCTTTTCCATGGCCTGAGACCACTTTTTCATTTTTCTTAGAGGCTTTGGATATAAAAGCTTTGTCTTTGTTATCATCTTTTGAGTGTGTATTTTGATCTTTTTTGTCATCATAGTAACTTTCTATGATCATAATCTTTTTCTGTTGCTTCTTCATTTTTCCAGCCTATTACTTGACTTTTAACTACTTTAGTAGTATTCTGTTTTCAGGATGGGGATTACAATGTCCTAAGCTCAGGAGTTCCATGCAGATGTTTTCAGATATCCTTCTAGAGGCCAGCATTGTGAGCCAGCACTGCTATACATATCAGAATATGGGTGAGACAACAGTGCTAACAAAGTGCCTGCAAAGAAGCCTCTGATTAGCTGTTTGACCATCCCACCTCCCATCCTGTGAGTTGAGATTGATAGAGGCAGCTGCTGTCATTACTATGGTTGTTGATTCAATGACTGCCAAAACCCAATACTGAGCTGCAGTTTCCCTCACATCCTCATATGTCAAACCTTTGCTGTTGAGTTGTCCTTGGCATCTGGATAGAGAAATCTAGAGACCACTTCCACTGCTCCAGATTCAGAAGCCTCATCACCTGTTCCTGGTTTCATGGTGCCTAGATTGTGCTGACACAGTCTACTCCAGGATTGGGCTCCAGTCCCACCCTGATGCAACAGACCCCTCCTGCCAATTTTCTAAATCGCCTTTGGCTAAAAAAAAGTTTCATTCCATCTTTTAGCAGTTTTACTGCTTTAAAATTAATTTAAAGTCATTATTTATGAGTATTTGGAGGGACTCATGAGACTCCCTATCTTTACTCTGCCATCTTGGCTCTGCCTTTTAAAAAATTGTATTAATAACATAAAAAAACAATAAAACAAAATCAAAGGAATGAAAAATAGAAGAGAATGTAAAACATCTCATTAGAAAAATGACTGATCTAGAGAACAGATTGTGGAGAGACAATATAAGAATTGCTGAACTAACTTTAAGTTTTGAGTAAAAAGAGAGTCTAAATACAATGTTGTAAGAAATCATTAAAGAAAATTGCCCAACACTTCTTAAACTTGAAGGTAAAATAGTCATAGAAAAAAAAATCCATTGATAATTACCGAGAGATCACAAGATGAAAACTCACAGGAATAAAGCAAAGTTTCACAGTTCCCAAGTTAGGAAAAATTTAGTGTCTTTCCCCCAACCCTTCCTCCCCCCATTTAAATACTGTAGTGATACAATCAAGATAACATAAAACCTAGAAGTTTCTACAATAAAATCACACAGGGCTTAGAACATTATATTTTAAATAATGAAGAGCTAAGTTTGCAACTAAGAATAATTTATCCAGCAAAGTTGAGTATAATCCTAAATTGAAAAAAAAATATATATTCAATGAATTGAAGGATCTTTCTTTATTTGTGATAAAAAGATCAGAACTCGATGAAAACTTGGACATATAAGATTTAGATATAAAGTAAGCATTAAAGATGAATTGTCAGGAACTCAATAAGATCAAATTGTTTGGGAAAATGTTACTATTATCATTACTTGCATAGTTTAAAAGAGCATATATGCTGTAAGTCCCAACTAAAAGAGAGCCCTGTATGCAAAGACAAAGCTCAAAACTGCACAAGAAGTTTAAAATAGTGCCTCCTGTGGCCCAGGAAAGGAACTCAACTCTAAAAGTCATGAAATAGGGGAACAAAGAGACAGAGAGACAAAGACAGACACACACACACATACACACACACGCGCGTGCGCACACACATGCACACAAACATACAGAGAAAGACAGACAGAGAGACAGAGACAGAGAGAGAGAGGATGAGTAAAAAAACAAAAAAAGAGCCTTAATAGCAGGAAACTACCATGGTAACAAAGAAGACCAAAACACCAATTCAGAAGACTAGAACTGGATAAATGGAACCTAAGGATTCTATGAGACATCAAGAATCAATCAAAGAATCAAAGAAAAAAAAAAAGAAAATGTAAAATATTGGAACAACAAATGACCGGGAAAATAAATCAAGGAGAGACAATTTAAAAATTATTGGGCTACTGAAAGCCACAACAAAAAAAACAGCCTGGACAGCATTCTTCAAAAAATTATCAAAGAAAATTGTCCTGATATACTAGAACCAGAGTGCAAAATAGTAATTGAAAGAATCCACCAATCACCTTCAGAAAGAAAGGAAAACCCCAAGAAACATTGTTACAAAACTCCATAACTATAATCTCAAGGTAAAAATACTATGAGCTGTAAGAAAAAAAAATTAAAATATCAAGGAGCCACAAACAGAATTACCCAGGACTTTTCAACTTCTACAATAATGGACTGGAGAAATTGGAATACCATATTCCACAGGGCAAAAAACCTTGAATACAACCAACAATTAATTACCCAGTGAGATTGAACATAACCTTTTAAAGGAGGAGATAAACCTTCAATAAAGTAGGGACTTTCAGTCATTTCTAATAAAAAGATTAGAATTAAACAGAAAATTTGATTTTCAAATAAGACTCAAGAAACATAAAAAGGTAACATGAAAGAAAAAACATAATATTTAAAGATTAAACTGTTTATACTGGGAAGATGACACTTGGAACTCTTGAAAGCTGTATCTTTAATTAGAAGTTAGAAAAGGTATGCATAGAGAAACATAGGGTATGGCTATAAATTGTGATGTGATTATAACTTAAAAAGACATTAAGGGGTGGAAAAGGGATTGTACTGGGAGAAGAGCAATGGGAAGGTAAAATGGGGTAAATTGGATCTATAAGAAGCACAAAAAATCTATTACAGTAGAGAGAAAGAAGGAAGGGGAATAAGGATTATTTGAAACTTAATATCACCAGATTTGGCTCAAAGAGGGAGTAATATACAAACTCAATTAGGTATAGAAATTTATCTTACCCTATAAGAAAGTAGGACAGAAAAGGAGGAAAGAAAAGGGGGAAAGAGTTAGAAGGGAGGGCAGGATAAGAGAGGATGGTCAGGAACAAAATATTGATGAGGAGAGACAGGTTGGAAAGAGAGAAAAAGGTATAAATGGGAGAAAATAGGATGAAGGGAAATACACAACTAATAATCATAATTGTGAAGGTGAATAGGATGAACTCTCTGATAAAAACAGAAGCTACAATATGTTACTTAAACAAAAACCACATTTGAAACAGAAAAATATACTCACTGTGGTAAGGGTATACAGGAAGGTATGATGTTCATGGAAATGAGATTAAGCAGAGCAACTGGTGGAAAATGAGGAGTGAGCTAGAAAGTTCTGATCCCTCCAATCAAAGAAGAGAAGTAAAATAGCTCCAGTAGAGTGCAGCCAAAGAGACAGAGCTATATTTTGCTAGCACTGGACAGACATGTGCATGCTGGATATACTCCAGAGGCAAGGAAAAAAAGGATGATTTGATATATTTTTTAAATGACTACTTTTTTAATTTTTAGGTTATGCATATAAATTCATTTTTTACATATTTCCATATGAGTCATATTGGGAAAGAAAAATCAGAGCAAAAGGGAAAAACCCATGAGAAAGAAAAAAAAGTAAAAATAGTATGTTTTGATCTGCATTCATCTCCATAATTCTCTCTCTGGATGTGGATGGCATTTTCCATCCAAAATTTATTGGAATTGCCTTGGATCACTAAATTGTTGAGAAGAGCCAAGTCTATCATAGTTGTTCAGGTGATCTAATATTGGAGAAGCAAATCTACACTGGGTTGGTGATACTATTCTAGTCCTTTGAACAAATTGCAGTTGATTCAAATCAGTGCTTATATTCTCCTAAAATGTTCATTAGGTCTAAGTAGATTACTCATAATCCCATTTACATTTCCTAAAACCAACCCAGGGTACATTAGCTTTATGACCTTGGCCTAACTACTTAACCTATGTATACTTCAGTTTCCTGAACTGTAAAATGGATATAATAATTGCACCTACCTTGTAGAGGTTCAAATAAAATAGCATTTAAAGTGTTTAGTATGTAGTGGGTGCTACATAAGTACTTTCCTCCTTTCCTTTTGTATTCTGAAGTTTATGAAAAATAGAGACAAGTGATTACAGAGAGTATCAAAGAATGGATCACCTCTAAGGTAAATCCAAAGACTTTTCACTTTGGTGATTTTCTAGTGCCTGAGGAACTGAAAAATTTCATGAAAGAGAAACTCAATGGAAGAATTGGCTTGTTCTCACTGTATGAATGGGGTATTCTATGTGCCCATGGAACAACATAGAAAATCTTTCTCATCTTCCTTTGACTTTTTTGAAAATATTCTGGGAAAAATTTCCTATTTTCTATGGAAGACCAAGGAACCCCTTGGCAGAAATATCAAATTATCCAGAGATCCCATAACCCATAAATCTTGCCCACAGCTGTGTTAATGAAGAGGACTGGAATGATCTGAGTATATATTTTCACCTGGACATGGATCCCTTCCTCAGCCCACTTTGAATCTATGATTTGGAACTGGATAGTATATGACAAAGATGCTTCTTGGCACCTATTCTCAAATCCTACATATGGTCGTATCCCAGTAGGAAACCCATATGTGCACAAATGTTTGTAGTAGCTATTTTTATAGTGGCAAGGAACTGGAAACTGAGTGAATACCCATCAGTTGGGGAATGGCTGAATAAATTATGGTATATGAATGCAATGGAATATTATTGTCCTATAAAAAAATAATCAGCAGAAAAGTCTGGAGAAACTTACATGAACTGATGTCAAATGAAGTGAGTAGAACCAAGAGAACATTGTATACAGCAACCACAAGATTATATGATGATTAACTGTGATGGACTTGGTTCTTTTCAACAATATGGTGATTCAGATTAATTCCAATAAACTTATGATGGAGAAAGCCATCTGCATCCAGAGAGAGGACTATGGGGACTGAATGTGGATCATAAAATAACATTTTCACTTTTGTTGTTGTTGTTTGCTTGCTTTTTTTCTTTCTCATTTTTTCCTTTTTTGGTCTCATTTTTCTTGTGCAGCGTGATAAATGTGGAAATATGTTTAGAAGAATTGCACATACTTAACCTATATTGGATTACTTGCTATTTAGGGGAGAGGGAAGGGGGAAGAGAGGGAGACAAATTTGGAACGCAAGGGTTTGCAACGATAAATGTTGAAAATGATCTTTGCATGTATTTTGAAAAATAAAAATAAAAAGGTATTATAAAAACATATATTGCTATAAAAATAGTTTATTTAGTTAAAAAAAGAAAAACATGTTCTAAATCACTATTGATTACAGAAATGAAAATTAAATTAAAACCATCCTGAGGTACCACCTCACTGCTATCAGATTAGCTAACATGACAAAAAAAAAAGGAAAATGTGGGATGTTGGAGGGGATGTGGAAAAACTGAGACTAATGCATTGTTGGTGGTGTTTTGAACTGATCTACCCATTCTGGAGAGCAAAAAAGCTGTATGTATATACTCTTTAGTTTACCAAATAGTACTTTTGAACATATATCCCAAAGACATTTAAAAAAAGGATAGGGAGTAGGACCTATATGTACAGAAATATTTTTTAGTAGGGTTTTGTTTGTTTTGTTTTTTTTTGGTGACCAAGAATTGGAAGTTGAAGAGATTCTTATCAATGGTTAAGCAAGCTGTAGCATATGATTATAATGGAATATTATTGAACTATGAGAAATGACAAGCATCTGGAAAGACACATGAATTAATGCACAGTTAAGTGAACAGAACAAGGAGAAAACAATATCAATTCTTTCTCTGGATATGGATAGCATTTTTCATATAAGTCCTTTAAACTAATCTTGGATCATTTTATTGCTGGGATTAGCAAAGTCATTCACAGTTGGTTATCCAATATTGCTATTAGTTTGTATATAGTATATTTAACTTTGCAAAGAGCTCATGGAGGACTTTCTGGATTTTTCTAAGAGTATCTTGTTCATCATTTCTTATGGAACATTAGTATTCATATCACATACCACAATTTATTTAGCCATTCCCAGTCGATAGGCATCTCCCAATTTCAAATTCTTTGCTCTGGAAAAAGAACTGCTGTAAATGTTTTTGGACGTATAGGTCCTTTTCTTTTAAAAAAATTTTTTGGGATACATGCCTAATACTGGTATTATTAGATCAAAGAGTATGCATGATTTTATAAAGAATATGCATAGTTCCACATTCCAAATTCTGCAGAATGATTTCAAAGTTCACAATTCCAGTATCAGTGCACTAATATCTCATTTTCCCCATATTCCCAACAACATTTGTAACTTTTCTTTTCTGTCCCACTAGCCAGTTTAATAGGTATGAGTTGATACTTCAGAATAATTTTAATTTGCATTTCTTTGATCAATGTGAATTGAAGTATTTTTTTCAATGACTATATAGCTTGATTAATTCTGAAAACTTTTTAAAATTTTTAAAAATTATTTATCAATTAGGGGATGGCACCTTTTTAATAAATTTGTCTCAGTTCCTTATACATTTGAGAAATGAAGACTTCATTCTTGCTTCAAAATTCTTTTCACAATTACTATTGTTAACTGTATTTACCCTTGTTGATTATATTTTTTCTCTCCTTTCACCCTGTCCCTCCTCAAAAGCCTTTTGTTTCTTCTCCCCTTCTTCCCCCAACATATTCTTTCTTCTATCATCTACCATCATCCCCACTTCCTTCTTACTTTTTTTGTGGGTAAGGAACACCCAAATTGAGTATGTATATTACTTCCTCGGAACCAATTCTGGTGAAAGGTTCACTCACTTTTCTTCCCCTTCTCCTTATGATGTTGTTTGAATGAAAATTGAAATATGCTATTTTTAATTTTCTTTCTTTTTTTTATTTGACTCTTCTTGTATAAAATGATTAATATGGAAATATTTTACACGATTTCACATGTATAACCTAAATTTGATTGCTTACCATCTCAGGGAGGGAGAAGGTGAAAAAGAAAGGGAGAGATGGAATTTGAAACTCAAAACTTTATATAAAAATGTTTAAAAATTGAAAAAAAAGAATTATTTTGAATAAGTTATTTTGTCTATTTTAAGTATTGAAATTAATTATAAAGGACGTATGAAGAAAGACGCTATTTGCATCCAGAGAAAGAACCAATAAATACATATGTAAAATAACTATTCCCCCCCATCCCTATTTGTATCTAATGGTAGCTATCTGGGGGTGGGGAGAGAGAGTACAAAGAGGAAATTTTAATGATAATTTTGTTGTGTATTTGTGTAATTTGTTGTGTATTTGTGTATTGTGAATTTGTGTATTTGAAAAGAATAACAAATTGCACAAGTTACAGTTTCATATACAATCATTCTTTTTATTTTATTATGTTATGGGAATACTTATTTTTATACCATAAATTTAAAATAAAAAAGAAATTTGAGGAGGGATAGGATAAAAGAATGGGGTAAAGATTATGGGGAAGAAAAATGGAATGGTAAGAAACATACAAACAGTAATTATAACATTGAATGTGAATACAATGAACTCATCTATAAAATGGAAATGGATTAAAAATTGGAATCCAACAATATGTTTTTTTTCCTCTCTATGATTTATTCTTGACCCACAAGACAAGTCTAGGAACAGTGAGCAGAAGTTACATGAAGGTAGATTTGAGCACCAGTATATGGAAGAACTTCCTAATAAGCAGGAATGCAACAATGGATTAGGTATTCTGAAGAGTTATGAATCATCCCATCACTTGAACTGTTAAAACAAAGGCTAGATAATGACTTCTTAGAAAATTTCATGGAGGAGTTAATTCTTCAGATGAGGATTAGATATTAGATAAGAAGCTCTTGCCTTTCTTGCAGCTCCAAGTTTATGTGATACTGTAATTTGAATGCATTGAAACAACTAGTTTGGTTTCATTAAAAAAAAAACATGGCTTAACATAACCAACAAGATGAAGGAGGAGGCATTTTGGTATTCATGAACTCTTAAAATTCCCTATAATAGGAATTGTGCACAAAAGATAAAGTAACAGTAGTTGTCCTTGCAAGTCAAAACTGTCAAAGAATCCAACAAGGCAACAATCTAATGAATTAACAGCACAGGAAAGTCATCCCAACCCCTCACTCATTCACTCAGCATCCTTGCCATAAGGAAGGCATAATTTGACTCATAGGCATGTGCTCTAAGATAGTCAGCAATTAAAAAAAATCATAACTTTTTATTGACAGTAAAAATGCATGGGTAATTTTTTACAACATTATCCCTTGCACTCACTTCTGTTCCGATTTTTCTCTTTCCTCCCTCCATCCCCTCCCCTAAAGGGCAGGCAGTCTTATACATGTTAAATATGTTATAGTATATCCTAGATACAATATATGTGTGCAGAACCAAATAGTTCTCTTATTGCACAGGAAGAATTGGATTCAGAAGGTAAAAAAAAACCTGGGAAGAAAAACAAAAATGCAAACAGTTTACACTCATTTCCTTCTCTGGATGTAGCTGATTCTGTCCATCATTGATCAATCGGAACTGAATTAGGTCTTCTCTTTGTCGAAGATATCCACTTCCATCAGAATACATCCTTGTATTGTATTGTATTGTTGCTGAAGTATATAATGATCTCCTGGTTCTACTCATTTCACTCAGCATCGGTTCATGTAAGTCTCTCCAAGCCTCTCTGTATTCATCCTGCTGGTCATTTCTTACATAATAATATTCCATAACATTCATATGCCACAATTTACCCAACCATTCTCCAATTGATGGGCATCCATTCATTTTCCAGTTTCCAGCCACTACAAAAAGGACTGTCATAAACATTTTGGTACATACAGTCCCTTTTTCTTCTTTAGTATTTTTTTGGGATATAAGCCCAGTAGTGACACTGCTGGATCAAAGGGTTTACACAGTTTGATAACTTTTGGGGCATAATTCCAGATTGTTCTCCAGAATGGTCAGATTAATTTACAACTCCATCAACAATGCATCAATGTCCTAGTTTTCCCGCATTCCCTCCAACATTCGTCATTATCTTTTCCTGTCATCTTAGCCAATCTGACAGGTGTGTAGTGGTATCTCAGAGTTGTCTTAATTTGCATTTCTCTGATCAATAGTGATTTAGAACACTTTCATATGAGTGGAAATAGTTTCAATTTCATCATCTGAAAATTGTCTGTTCGTTTCCTTCAACAATATGTTTTTTATAAAAAATGCATTTAAAATGAGAGATATACACAAACTTCAAGTAAAAGGCAGGAGTAGAATTTATTATGCTTCAGTTGAAGTAAAAAAAAAAAAGTAGAGGTAGTAATCATGATTTAAAGCAGGGGTCCTCAAACTTTTTAAATAAGGGGCCAGTTCACTGTCCCCCAGACTGTTGGAGGGCTGGATTATAGTAAAAACAAAAACTTTGTTTTGTAGGCCTTTAAATAAAGAAACTTCATAGCCCTGGGTGAGGGGGATAATCGTCCTCAGCTGCTGCATCTGGCCCATGGGCCATCGTTTGAGGACCCTTGAAAAGCAAAGTTAAAGCTAAAATAGATTTAATTGAAAGAGATAAATAGGAAAATTGTGATAAAAAGATTGAAAAAGAAGTAATGTTAATACCAAACCTATATGCACTAAATGCTAGAAAACCTCAGTTTTTTTAAAAGGAAAATTTGAATTACAGATAGAAATAGTTAGACATGCTATAATATGAGGGAATTTAATCTCCCCCTCTCACAATTAGATAAATCTGACCAAAAATAAATAAGAAGTTAAGAAGATTAGAATCTTAAATAAGCTAAATATTATAAATACCTGGAGACAGTTGAATGGAAATAAAAAGGAATAACAACATATGGTATCTTTACAAAAATTGAACATATATTAGAGAATAAAAAGTTTATAACTAAATACAGAAAAGCAAAAAAAAAAATTTTAAGAACAAAATGTCAGATATTTTTGGCAATTGTTAATTTAGAGGTAAGACATAAGTTTATAAATCGATTTAGAAATCAATGGCAGAGACTAGAGAAGGCATTGCCTAAGTTCTTCCTGGCTTTCCTCAGAATGAACACATTTCAAGTCTTTGGCTGAATTTAAGAGTGAAAGAACCCACAAGCATTCTGAGTGTAATAATTCTTCAGCTTGACCTTTAGGGACTTCCGGCCAAGATGGTGGAGGGGAGGCACACAGCTGTGTAACCTCCACGTTTTTTCTCAGAATCCATTTCATTACAAGCCTCTGAATTAATGCTTGACTGAAAAAACCCCCAGAAATAGTTACCATCCTTGAAATTCGCCAGGAAAGGTCTGTTTTTGCTCAAGGGTGGGGAAGGTTTTAGATTGGACCCAGGCTGAGGGCAGGCATTGGCAGCAAGAGCCCGGCAGGCAGTTTACAGCTGAACAAACCGGAGCGGGGTGGAGTGCGATCTCAGCCATCTCTGCAGGGCAAGCTTTGCTACAGGATTGGATACTTTGCCCTGGCAGCAAGCCAGCAGACAAGCAGAGAAGCTAAAAACACAGGGGGTGAAGAATATAACCCAGAACAGCTGGAGTCTCTCCGGACCTGGCCACCCCTCCCCACAGTGTCTCAGCACGCTCTCGGATCTCAGAGCGCAGGTGCAGCACAGTCCTGCTAGTGCCTCGCTGCTGCCCCCGCAGTCTGTAGAGGAAGCTCGGTAACACCACCCAGCCCCTCCTCCCCAAAAAAGCAGACTCCATTTAGGGTTTTTTTTTTCTTTTTTTCTTTTTGCTAGTTTGTCTTTGATTCTTCTCTGACAAAATGAGCAAAAAATTGAAAAGGACCTTAACCATTGACAGCTTCTATATGGATAGAGAGCAGACTCTAAACCCTGAGGAGACTAAAAACAGACTCTCTCCAGGTGAATCCCCAAAGGAGGAGATCATCTGTTCCTCAGCACAGATGAATCTCATAGAAGAAATTAAAAAGGCTCTCACAAGAGAGCTGGAAGAAAAATGGGAAAAGGAGAGGGAGGCTTGGCAAGAGAGTCTGGAGAAGTCATCCCACTCATTTAAAGACAGAGTGGATAAAGAAATCAAATCTTTGAAAAATAGGATTAGTGAACTGGAAGCAGAAAATAGCTCTCTAAAAAATAAAATTGTTGAAATGGAAAAAAATTCTATAGAACAAAAGAACTCAATTGGACAATTAGAAAAATATATTTAAAAAGTGAGTGAAGAAAATACCTCATTGAAAATCAGAATGGAACAAATGGAATTGAATGACTCGAGGAGACAAGAAGAATCAGTCAAGCAAATCCAAAAAAAATCAAACAATGGAAAAGAATGTGAAATACCTTCTTGGGAAAACAACAGACCTGGAAAACAGATCCAGGAGAGACAATCTGAAAATTATTGGACTCCCAGAAAAATATGATGAAAAAAAGAACCTGGACACTATTTTCCAGGAAATTATCAAAGAGAACTGTCCAGAACATACAGAGGGTAAAATAGACATTGAAAGAATTCATCGATCACCTACTGAAAGGGATCCTAAAATCAAAACACCAAGAAATATAGTGGTCAAATGCCAGAACCCTCAGATGAAGGAAAAAATACTGCAAGTGGCTAGAAAAACCCAATTCAAGTATCAAGGAGCCACAATAAGGATCGCCCATGCTCTAGCAGCATCCACATTAAAAAATCAAAGGGCCTGGAATATGGTATTCTGAAAATAAGGAACTCGGTGTGCAACCAAAAATAACTTACCCAGCCAGAATGAACATCTTTTTCCAGGGAAGAAGATGGTCATTCAATGAAATAAGTGAATTTCATCTATTTTTGATGAAAAAAACCAGAACTTAACAAAAAATTTGATCTACAAATATAGAACTCAAGAGAAACCCAAACAGGTAAAAAGAAATCTTGGGAACTATATTTCTGCTATAAAGATGTATAAAGAATACATGTATACCTTATTCTAGAAACTACATGTGGAAAGGACATTGTACCAGAAAAAGGGTAAAGTGGGGGTACTACATCTCACAAAGAGGCAAAGGAAACCTATTATATCTGAGAGAAAGAATGGAGGGGGACAAATATAGTGGGTATCTTGCTGACATTAGAATTGGCTTTAAGGGAAAAATTTTATACATATTCAATTTATGGTGAAACTTCTCCCACTTCATTGAAAAGTGAGAAGGGAAAAGTAAAAGGGAAGGAATAAGCTAAGCAGAAGGGAATACAGAAACTGTGAGGGAAAGGAGTAAGATAGGGGGAGTAACTCTAAGGTGGAGGGAGGGATACTAAAAAGGGAGGGCTGTGAGAAGCAAGTGGTGTTCACAAGCTTAATACTGGGAAGGGGGGGAAGGGGGAAAGAAGGGAAAAAAGCATAAACAGGGTTTAACAAGATGACAAGTAATACAGAATTGGTAATTTTAACCATAAACGTGAATGGGGTAAACTCCCCCATAAAGAGGAAGTGGTTAGCAGAATGGATTAAAAGCAAGAATCCTACAATATGTTGTTTACAGGAAACATACCTGAAGCAGGGAGATACATGCAGGTTAAAGGGAAAAGGTTGGAGCAAAATCTACTATGCTTCAGGTGAAGTCAAAAAAGCAGGGGTAGCCATCCTGATCTCAGATCAAGCAAAAGCAAAAATTGATCTATTTAAAAGAGATAAGGAAGGGCACTATATCTTGCTAAAGGGTAGCATAGATAATGAAGCAATATCAATATTAAACATATGCACCAAGTGGTGTAGCATCTAAATTCTTAAAAGAGAAATTAAGAGAGCTGTAAGAAGAAATAGACAGCAAAACTATAATAGTGGGAGATGTCAACCTTGTATTTTCAGAATTGGATAAATCAAATCACAAAATAAATAAGAAAGAAGTCAAAGAGGTAAATAGAATACTAGAAAAGTTAGATATGATAGATCTCTGGAGAAACTGAAATGGAGACAGAAAGGAGTACTCTTTCTTTTCAGCAGTTCATGGAACCTATACAAAAATTGACCACATATTAGGACATAAAAACCTCAAACTCAAATAATTCTTCAACTTAAGATATTTTGGAAGGATTTCAGGAAAAGTCTGTCTCAATTTGGCAGGGAAAAATGCAGACCAGTTCATGGCATGGAGTTTGGGGAGGTTGGGCTCAGAGAAACCTGGTATCAGGAGGCCCCAATGCAGGGAATCTATTAGGAGACCCTTAGCCAAAATATAGCAGTATTGGTGACTCTGTCCTGATTCAGAAGGCTAGACTAGCAAACCAGCTATGAGATCTACAACACAACCACAAAAATCTAATTGTGAGCCCCTTTACTTCTTCATAATAAGGTGAGACCAGGCCAAGCTACTCAGTGCGGTGAGGAAGTCTGCAGCATCTACCCCAGCACAGTGAGAAGCCCTTACTGCCCTGCAGAAGATCAGCACCATCTCCTCTGTGCTACAAGAGTAGATCTTAACCTCTAAAAATGAGCAGAAAAGCAAAGAGAGCTCTGACTATAGAGAGCTATTATGGAGACAGGGAAGATATAAATCCAGCAGAGAATAGCAAATGCAAATTGCTTGCAGATGAAACCTCAAAAATTGCTCTTTAGGTGAAAAGGCTCTTTTGAAAGAGTTCAAAAAGAATCTAAAAAGAAAGATAAAAGAAAAATGGAGGAAAAACAAGAGCATTGCAGTAGTTATGAAATTTTTTTGGGGGGGAAACCAAGACCTAGGAACAAGAAGTACATAAATTGCCTGAAGAAAATAATGCTTTAAAACATAAATTTGATGAAATGGGAAAAAAAATATACTGAAGAAAACAACTCCCTAAAAATACAATTAGTGAAATTAAAAAAAAATCCACTGAATTAAACAACTCTTTTAAAAGTATAGTTGGCCAAATGCAAAAGGAGATTTTTAAAAAGTTAATGGAAGAAAATATTCACTAAAAATTTGAAATGGACGAATGGAAGTGAATGAAACAACAAGAAATCAAGAATCAAACAAAATGAAAAAAAAAAGAAAGAAAAAATATAAGAAAATGTAAAATACTTTATTGGAAAAACCCTGACCTGGAAAATAGATCCAGGAGAGACAATCTAAGAATTATTGGACCACTTGAAAGCCATAATGAAAAAAAGAGCCTCCACAACATCTTTCAGAAATCAAGGAAAACTGCCCTAATATCCTAGGATTCAGACAGTAAAATAATCATTAAAAGAATACATTGATCACCTCCTGAAAAGGACTATAAAATGAAAACTCTAAGGAATATAATAGCTAAATTCCAGAATTATCAGATCAAGAAGAAAATACTGCAAATTGCCAGAAAGAAACATTTCAAATATTGAGGAACCATAATCAGGATTACCCACGACCAGGATTACCCAGTTTCCACATGAAATGATCAAAAGGTCTAGAATATAATATTCAGGAAGGTAAAGGAGCTTGGACTACAAACAAGAATCAACTACGCAGCAAAACTAAGCATTATTGTTCAGAGGGAAATATAGATATCCAATAACAAGGATTTTCAATCATTTCTGATGAAAAGAATAGAACTGAACAGTAAATTTGATCTCCAAATATAAGACTCAAAATAAGAATAAAAAGGTAAATGGAAGAAAAAAAGTTTTTAAAGGTTAAAATGCTTACATGCTTATATGGGGAAGATGATATTTGTAACTCTTGAAAACTGTCTTTGTCAGGGTTAGAAAGGTATACATGTGATGGTATAAAAAGGAAATTTGGATTGGATAAAGGATTATATTGGGATAAGAGGAAAGAGAAAGAGAAAAGAAAAAAGAGGCACTAAAGACCTATTACTATAGTGTCTGGGCTAGCTTTATGGAGGATGGTCAGGGATAGAGTTTGGAGTCTGGAGTCTGAGCTCAAGCTCACACATACACTGTCTCCAGTCCTCTCAGCCCTTAAATACTTTAGTGCAATTACATCACTACAGCACACTGAGCATGTGCCAACTGTAGAACCATTACATTACCATATCACACTAAGTACTAAGTATATGTAAACTAGAGAATCATTATCTTATCTTACAACAGAGTATTATAAGTATCCTTATTTCAAGTATACTTTTCTCAGAGTTCCCCAATATCTGTGATCCTTTACATATTACAGTTGTGGAAAAAAGGGGAGGAAGAGGAGCATTGTTTGAACCTTAATCTCATCAGATTTGGTTCAAAGAGGAAATTTCATACATACTGAGTTTAGTACAGAAATTTATCTCATTCCATAGTGAAGTAAGAATGAAGAAGGGAAAGGAAAGAGGAAGATTACTAGAAGGGAGGGCAGAAATAGAAGGGGAAAGAATAAGAAGGGAAGACTGAAAAAAGGAGGGGGAAGGAAAAAAGATTGAGGAAGGTGGAGGTCAGAAGCAAAATACTGGTCAGGAGGGAAGCGGTGAAAGAAGAGACAAAAGTATAACTTGGATGAAAATAGGTTGGTGTGAAATACAGAATTATTAATTTAACTGTGAATGTGAATGAGATGAACTCCTCCATAAAATGGAAATTGATAGCAGGGTAAATTAAAAACCAGAATCCTACAATACTTTGTTAACAAGAAATATATTGGAAGCATAAAGATCATCTTTAGATAAAAGGCTTTACTTCCAAAGTAAAAAGAAAACAAGAGTAACTAACTTGGTTAAATAAAAGCAAAAATAGATCTAATTAAAAGAGACAACAAAGGAAGCTACATCTTGCTAAAGAGTACCATAGATAATGAAGAAATATCAGTACTAAACATATGCGTACCAAGTAGCATAGTGTAATATTCTGGCTAGCTTTCTGGAGGGCCTTTGGACCAGCTTTGGTCTCAGCAGAATAATCACCATGAGAATAGTCAGGAATAAAGTCCAAAGTCTTTATTAACTCCTTTGCAATCTGTGGCTTTCACCTAGGGGTGGGCTTGCTTCCTAGGGGACTTTAAGATGGGCTTTAGTCTTCTTGGTGGAGGAATTCAGGAGGCAGGAGAGCCACCATGAGATTGGTAAAGTCTTCTCTGTCTCTGACTGAGTTTGTCCCCAATTTATATACTTTATTACAGTTACATCATTACAGTATACTGAGTATGTGTGAACTAGAGAACCATTACATGACCATGCTAAGTACTAAGTATATGTATACTAGAGAATCATAATTTCATCAATTCCACTGAGTTAGCAGCTTGTTGTATGTACCCTTGTTTTAAGTATACTTCTCCAGAGTTCTGGTTCTCTACAGCATAGCATCCAAATTTTTAGAGAAGAAGGTAAGTGAATTGCAAGAAAAAATAGACAGTAAAACTATACTAGTGGGGGCTGTCAACTTCCCTTTTTCAGAACTAGATAAATATAACCACAAAATAAACAAAATGAAGTTAAGGTCATGAATGGAATTTTTTTGAAAGTTAGGTATTGAATGGGAATAGAAAGGAATACACATTTTGCTCAGCATGTACACAAAAATTGATGATATACATAAAAACCTTACAATCAAATGTAGAAAGGCATGAATAATAAATGCAACCTTTTTAGACCAGGATATAATAAAATTATATATAAGAAAAAGCTATGAGAAAATGAAAAAAATTATTGGAAATTAAATAATCTAATACTAAAGAATGAGTGGGTCAAACAATAAATCATGGAAACAATCAATAATTTCATCCAAGAGAATAATAATAATGAAACAACATATTAAAACTTTGGGGGAAGCAGCCAAAGCAGTTTGTAGGAGAAATTTAATATCACTAAATGCTTACATCAATAAAATAGAGAAAGAGAAGATCAATGAATTGGGAATACAACTAAAAAAGCTAGAAAAAGAACAAATTTTAAAAACCCAATTAAATACTAAATTAAAACTGCTGAAAATTCTTACTTGAAAACTACTGAATTAATAAACAATACTAAGAGTTGATTTTATGAACAAACCAACAAAATATAGATAAACCTTTGGTTAATTTGATTAGAAAAAGGAAAGAAGAAAACCAAATTACAATATCAAAATGAAAAGGGTGCATTTAACCACTGATGAAAAAGAAATTAAAGCAAATATTAGGACCTATTTCCCTAATTGATACCAAGAAATCTGATAATCTAAGTGAAATGGATGAATACAAAATATAAATTGTCCAGATTAACAGATGAGGAAACAAATTGCTCAATTAATTCCATTTTAGACAGGAAAACTATAATAGTGAGAGATCTTAACCCTGCACTCTCAGAATTAGATAAATCAAACCACAAAACAAATAAAAATAATTAAAGAGGTAAATAGAATATTAGAAAAATTAGGTATGATAGATCTTTGGAGACAATTGAATGGTGACAGAAAGGAGTATACTTTCTTCTCAGCAGTTCACGGAACCTATACAAAAACTGACCATATATTAGGACATAAAGACCTTAAAATTAAATGCAGGAAGGCAGAAATAGTAAATGCTTTCTTTCCAGATCACGATGCAATAAAAACTCCATTCAACAAAAAGTTAGGGGTAAATAAAGAAAAAAGTAATTGGAAATTAAATAATCTCATCATAAAGAATGATTGGGTGAAACAGCAAATTATAGACACAATTAATAATTTCACTCAAGATAATGACAACAATGAGACATCATACCAAAATTTTTGGGATGCAGCCAAAGCAGTAATAAGGGGAAATTTTACATCATTAGAGGCTTACTTGAATAAAATAGAGAAAGAGAAGATTAATGAATTGAGCTTGCAACTTAAAAAGCTAGAAAAGACCAAATTAAAAACCCCCAATCAAATACTAAGCTTGAAATTTTAAAATTAAAAGGAGAAATTAATAATATTGAAAGTAAAAAAAAAACTATTGAATTAATAAATAAAACTAAGAGTTGGTTTTATGAAAAAACCAATAAAATAGATAAAACTTTGGTAAATCTGATTAGAAAAAGGAAAGAGGAAAATCAAATTGTTAGGCTTAAAAATGAAAAGGGGGAAACTTTCCACCAATGAAGAGGAAATTAGAGCAATAATAAGGAGTTACTTTGCCCAACTTTATGCCAATAAATTTGATAACCTAAGTAAAATGGGTGAATACCTCTAAAAATATAAGTTTCCCAGATTAACAGAGGAGGAAGTAAATTGTTTAAATAGTTCCATCTCAGAAAAAGAAATAGAACAAGCTATTAATCAACTCCCTAAGAAAAAATCCCCAGGACCAGATGGATTTACATGTGAATTCTATCAAACATTTAAAGAACAATTAACCCCAATGCTATATAAACTATTTGAAAAAATAGGGAATGAAGGAGTCCTACCAAATTCCTTTTATGACACAGACATTATACTGATACCTAAACTAGATAGGTTGAAAACAGAGAAAGAAAATTATAGCTGAATCTCCCTAATGAATATTGATGCTAAAATCTTAAACAAGATATTAGTAAAAAAGATTGCAGAAAATCATCCTCAGGATAATACACTATGATCAAGTAGGATTTATACCAGGAATGCAGGGGTGGTTCAATATTAGGAAAACTATTAGCATAATTGACTATATCAATGACCAAATTAACAAAACCATATAATCATCTTAATTGATGCTGAAAAAGTATTTGATATAATCCAACATCCATTCCTATTAAAAACATTTGAGAGTATAGAAATAAATGGTCTTTTCCTTAAAATAATCAGTAGCATCTATTTGAAACCATCAATAAGCATCATATGTAATGAGGATAAACTGGAACCATTTCCAATAAGATCAGGAGTGAAACAAGGTTGCCCACTATCACTGTTACTATTCAATATTGTATTAGAAATGCTAGCTTTGGCAATAAGAGCTGAGAAAGAAATTAAAGGAATTAGAGTAGGCAATGAGGAAACCAAATTATCATTCTTTGCTGATGATATGATGGTATACTTACAGAACCTCAGAGATTCTACTAAAAAGCTATTAGAAATAATGCACACCTTTAGCAAAGTTGCAGGATACAAAATAAACCCACATAAGTCATCAGCATTCTTATATATCACTAACAAAACCCAACAGTTAGAGTTACAAAGAGAAATTCCATTTGAAGTAACTACTGACAGTATAAAATATTTAGGAATTTATCTGCCAAGGGAAAATCAGAAACTATATGAGCAAAACTACAAACTCTTTCCGCACAAATAAAGTCAAATCTAACCAATTGGAAAACTGTTAAATGCTCTTGGATTGGGCAAGCAAATATAATAATAAAGATGACAATACTACCTAAACTATTTATTTAGCTGTATACCAATTAGACTCTCCAAAAACTATTTTAATGACCTAGAAAAAATAACAACAAAGTTCATATGGAAAAACAAAAGATCAAGAATTTCAAGGGAATTAATGAAAAAAAAATCAAATGAAGGTGGCCTAACTGCACCAGATCTAAAATTATATTATAAAGAAGCAGTTACCAAAACCATTTGGTATTGGCTAAGAAATAGACTAGTTGATCAATGGAATAGGTTAGGTTCGAAGGACAAAACAGCCAATAACTTTAATAATCTAGTGTTTGACAAATCCAAAGACCCCAGATTTTGGGATAAGAACTCACTGTTTGACAAAAATTGCTGGGAAAATTGGAAAATAGTATGGCAGAAACTAGGCATTGACCCACACTTAACACCATATACCAAGATAAGATCAAAATGGGTTCATGACCTAGGAATAGAGAATGAGATTATAAATAAATTGGAAAAGCATAGGATAGTTTACCTCTCAGACCTGTGGAAGAGAGAGGAATTTATGACCAAATAAGAACTAGAGATCACTATTGACCACAAAATAGAAAATTTTGATTATATCCAATTGAAAAGTTTTTGTACAAACAAAACTAATGAAGACAAGATTAGAAGGGAAGCAATAAACTGGGAAAACATTTTTACAGTCAAAGGTTCTGATAAAGGCCTCATTTCCAAAATATATAGAGAATTGACTCTAATCTATAAGAAATCAAGCCATTCTCCAATTGATAAATGGTCAAAGGATATGAACAGACAATTCTCAGATGAAGAGATTAAAACTATTTCTAGCCCTATGAAAAGATGCTCTGAGTCATTATTAATCAGAGAAATGCAAATTAAGACAACTCTGAGATATCGCTACATATCTATCAGATTAGCTAGAATGACAGGGAAAGATAATGCGGAATGTTGGAGGGGATGTGGGAAAACTGGGACACTGATACATTGTTGGTGGAATTGTGAATACATCCAGCCTTTCTGGAGAGCAATTTGGAACTACACTCAAAAAGCTATTAAACTGTGCATACCCTTTGATCCATCAGTGTTACTACTGGGGTTATATCCCAAAGAGATTTTAAAGAAGGAAAAGGGACCTGTATGTGCAAGAATGTTTGTGACAGTCCTCTTTGTAGTGGCCAGAAACTGGAAACTGAATGGATGCCCACAATTGGAGAATGGGTATGTGAATATTATGGAATATTGTTCTGTAAAAAATGACCAGCATGATGCCTTCAGAAAGGCCTGGAGAGACTTACATGAACTTATGCTGACTGAAATGAGCAGGACCAGAAGATCATTATATACTTCAACAACAATACTATATGATGATCAATTCTGATGGATGTGGCCCTCTTCAACAATGAGATGAACCATGTCAGTTCCAATAGAGCAGTAATGAACTGAACCAGCTACACCCAGGGAAAGAACTCTGGGAGAGGACTATGAACCAGTACATAGAATTCCTAATCCTTCTATTTTTGTCTGCCTGCATTTTTTTATTTCCTTTACAGGCTAATTGTACACTATTTCAAAGTCCGACTCTTTTTATACAGCAAAATAACTGTTAGGATATGTATACAATATATTAACCTATACCTTAATATAGTTAACGTGTATTGGTCAACCTGCCATCTGGGGGAATGAAGGAGGGAAAAAGTTGGAACCAAAGGATTTGCAACGGTCAATGCTGAAAAATTACCTATGGATATATCTTGTAAATAAAAAGCTATTTAAAAAAAGAATAAAAAATTTAGTTCCATTTTAGAAAAACAAATTGAAGACATCAATGAAGTCCCTAAAAAAAAAATCTCCAGGAGCAGATGGATTTATAAGTGAATTCTACTAAACATTTAAAGAACAATTAATTCCAATACTAAATAAACTATTCAAAAAATAGCGAAAGGAAACATCTCACTAAATTCCTTTTATGACACAAATATGGGGCTGACACCTAAACCAGAAAGGGCTAAAGCAGAGAAAGAAAATTATAAACCAATTTTCCTAATGAATATTGATGCACAAATCGTAAATAAAATATTAGTAAAGAGATTACCACAATTTATCTCTAGGACAATACTCTATGATCAAGTAGGATTTAAATCAAGAATGCAGGGCTGGGTTCAATCTCAGGAAAACTATCAGCATAATTTATCATATCAATAACCAAATTAACAGCAATCATATGATGAGCTCAATTGATGCAAAAAAATTTTTTTAACAAAATACAATACCCATTCCTACTAAAACTTTGCAGAACATAGAAATAAATGGAGTTTTCTTTAAAATGATAATTAGCATCAATCTAAAACCAGCAGCAAGCATTATATGTAATGGGGATAAACTAGAAGCATTCCCTTATAAGATCAGGGGTGAAACAAGGTTGCCACTATCATAACTACTATTCAATATTGTACTAGAAATGTTAGCTTTACATATGATCATCTCTCTCTCTCTTTTTTTTTTTTTTTAAATAAAATCCTTGCCAGGGTAATGTGGTGAGCTTTTTCTTCTCAAAACACCACCAGGTGATAAAAGTTCAGATTTTTTATTATCTCCAATATAGCCCGGTTCGTTTAGAGGTCTGTCTCTCTACTTGGTTCCAAGAGCTCCCTCCAAATATCGCCAAATCCAAAGGTCTGGTCCTTCAGCCTCTGCCTCTGCTTTCTTCTGCCTCCAACCAGCACAGAGATGGAATGAATCTCTTGTTTCCTTCACTTGGGGCTCGGCTAGCTTCTGGTGAGTCTTTCAGACCAGCTTCGTCTCAGTGGGGGGCGTGCAGAAGCCCAGCCACCTACCACAGTGGTGTGAGATGAAGATGAATCTGGTTGTCCACTGAACTCTCGACTCGTAGCTTCTTCCTCTGAAAACTCTTCTTCTGCCACCAGCCAGCCAAGTGGAAAATATTCTGCCTTGCCTCGGAGAGAGGGCTTCTGGCGTAATTCCGCTGAAATCTGTCAAAGTGCTCTCTGTCTGCACCAGAGTTGCTCCTCTCCAGTCCAGCTGAACTCTCCTCTGCGACCAGCCAGCCAAGTGGAAAATATATTCTGCCTTGCCTCGGAGAGAGGGCTTCTGGTGTAATTCCACTGAAATCTCGACTTGTAGCTTCTTCACTCTGAAAAACTTCTTTGATTGGCCCATTGAAGCTCTATTTATGCTCCTTCAAGAGAGGGATTGTGGGTTTTCTCCCATAGTGCTCTCTGGCCCAAAGAGCTTCAAGGGAGATGTGAACTCATAAAGTTACAAAGTTTACTTGTGAAACTCCCATACTTGTGAACTCCAATGAGTAAAGGTGTGAACACAAGCCTTGTATTAATTAGTCCTACTTAGTACCTTGTTTCAGGTTCTGCCCAAAACATCTTCTTGTAAGATTAGATCAACTCTAATTAGTTAGCAGTTTGTAAAGATTCCAACAGGGTAATATTTTAAAGCATTATCCCTTGCACTCACTTCTGTTCCAATTTTTCCCCTCCCTCCCTCCACCCAGATGGCAAGCAGTCCTTTACATATTGAATAGGTTACAGTATATCCTAGATACAATATATATGTGCAGAACCGAACAGTTTTCTTGTTGCACAGGGAGAATTGAATTCAAAAGGTATAAATAACCTGGGAAGAAAAACAAAAATGCAAGCAGTTTATATTCATTTCCCAGTGTTCTTTCTTTGGGTGTAGCTGCTTCTGTCCATCCTTGATCACTTGAAACGGAATTTCTCTTTATCGAAGTGATCCACTTCCATCAGAATACATTCTCAAACAGTATCGTTGTTGAGGTATATAACGATCTCCTGGTTCTGCTCATTTCACTTAGCATCAGTTCATGTAAGTCTCACCAGTTCTCTCTGTATTCATCCTGCTGGTCATTCCTTACAAAACAATAATATTCCATAACGTTCATATACCACAATTTATTCAACCATTCTCCAATTGATGGGCATCCATTCATTTTCCAGCTTCTAGCCATTACAAACAGAGCTGCTACAAACATTTTGGCACATACAGATCCCTTTCCCTTCTTTAGTACATATGATCATCTCAATAGATGCAGAAAAAGCATTTGATAAAATCCAACATCCATTCCTATTAAAAACTTTTGAGAGTATAGGAATAAATGGACTTTTCCTTAAAATAATCAATAGCATCTGTTTAAAACCAACAGTAAGCATCATATGTAATGGGGACAAACTGCAACCACTCCAATAAGATCAGGAGTGAAACAAGGTTGCCCACAATCACTGTTGCTATTTAATATTGTATTAGAAATGCTAGCTTTGGCAATAAGAGTTGAGAAAGAGATTAAAGGAATAAGAATAGGCAATGAGGAAACCAAATTATCACTCTTTGCTGATGATACGATGGTATACTTAGAGAACCCCAGAGACGCCACTAAAAAGTTATTAGAAACAATCCACACCTTCAGCAAAATTGCAGGATACAAAATAAACCAACATAAGTCATCAGCATTCTTATATATCACTAATAAAACCCAACAGTTAGAGTTACAAAAAGAAATTCCATTTAAAGTAACTATTGACTGTATAAAATATTTAGGAATCTATTTGCCAAAGGAAAATCAGAAACTTTAGGAGCAAAACTACAAAACACTTTCCACACAAATTAAGTCTGATCTAACCAACTGGAAAAATATTAAATGCTCTTGGATTGGGCGAGCAAATATAATAAAGATGACAATACTACCTAAATTAATCTTTTTATTTAGCGCTATACCAATCAGACTCCCAAAAAACTATTTTGATGACCTAGAAAAAATAACAACAAAGTTCATATGGAAAAACAAAAGATCAAGAATTTCAAAGGAATTAATGAAAAAAAAAATCAAATGAAGGTGGCCTAGCTGTACCAGATCTAAAATTATATTATAAAGCAGCAGTTACTAAAACCATCTGGTATTCGCTAAGAAATAAACTGGTTGATAAGTGGAATAGGTTAGGTTCAAAGGACAAAACAGCCAATAACTTTAATAATATAGTGTTCGACAAACCCAAAGACACCAGTTTCTGGGATAAGAATGCATTATTTGACAAAAATTGCTGGGAAAATTGGAAATTAGTATGGCAGGAACTAGGCATTGACACACTTAACACCATACACCAAAATAAGGTCAAAATGGGTTCACGACCTAGGCATAAAGAATGAAATTATAAATAAATTGGAAGAGCATAGGATAGTTTACCTCTCAGACCTGTGGAAGAGAGAGGAATTTATGACCAAAGAAGAACTAGAGATCACTATTGACCACAAAATAGAAAATTTTGATTATATCAAATTGAAAAGTTTTTGTACAAACAAAACAAATGCAGACAAGATTAGAAGGGAAACTATAAACTGGGAAAACATTTTTACAATCAAAGGTTCTGATAAAGGCCTCATTTCCAAAATATATAGAGAATTGACTCAAATTTATAAGAAATCAAGCCATTCTCCCATTGATAAATGGTCAAAGGATATGAACAGACAATTCTCAGATGAAGAAATTGAAACTATTTATAGACATATGAAAATATGCTCCAAATCAGTATTAATCAGAGAAATGCAAATTAAGACAACTCTGAGATACCACTACACACCTGTCAGATTGGTTAGAATGACAGGGAAAGATAATGGGGAATGTTGGAGGGGATGTGGGAAAACAGGGACACTGATACATTGTTGGTGGAATTGTGAAGACATCCAACCATTCTGGAGAGCAATTTGGAACTATGATCAAAAAGTTATCAAACTGTGCATACTCTATGACCCAGCAGTATTTCTTTTTCTTTTTTTTTTAATATTTTCTTTTCTTTTATTTAATAATAACTTTATATTGACAGAATCCATGCCAGGGTAATTTTTTTTAACAACATTATCTCTTGCACTCATTTCTGTTCCGATTTTTCCCCTCCCTCCCTTCACCCTCTCCCCTAGATGGCAAGCAGTCCTATATATATATATGTTAGATATGTTACAGTATATCCTAGATACAATATATGTTTGCAGAACCGAACAGTTCTCTTGTTGCACAGGGAGAATTGGATTCAGAAGGTAAAAATAACCCGGGAAGAAAAACAAAAATGCAGATAGTTCACATTCGTTTCCCAGTGTTCTTTCTTTGGGTGTAGCTGCTTCTGTCCATCATTTATCAATTGAAACTCAGTCAGGTCTCTTTGTCTAAGAAATCCACTTCCATCAGAATACATCCTCATACAATATCGCTGTCAAAGTCTATAATGATCTCCTGGTTCTGCTCATTTCACTTAGCATCAGTTCATGTAACTCTTGCTAGTCCTCTCTGTATTCATCCTGCTGGTCATTTCTTACAGAACAATAATATTCCATAACATCCATATATCACAATTTACCCAGCCATTCTCCAATTGATGGACATCCATTCATTTTTCAGTTTCTAGTCACTACAAACAGGGTTGCTACAAACATTTTGGCACATACAGGTCCCTTTCCCTGCTTTAGTATTTCTTTGGGATATAAGTCCAATAGAAACACTGCTGGATCAAAGGGTATGCACAATTTGATAACTTTTTGGGCATAATTCCAGATTGCTCTCCAGAATGGTTGGATTCGTTCACAACTCCACCAACAATGCATCAGTGTCCCAATTTTCCCGCATCCCCTCCAACATTCATCATTATTTTTTCCTTTCATCTTAGCCAATCTGATAGGTGTGTAGTGGTATCTCAGAGTTGTCTTAATTTGCATTTCTCTGATCAATAATGATTTGGAACACTCTTTCATATGAGTGGTAATAGTTTCAATTTCATCATCTGAAAATTGTCTGTTCATATCTTTTGACCATTTATCAATTGGAGAATGGCTTGATTTCTTATAAATTTGAATCAGTTCTCTATATATTTTGGAAATGAGGCTTTTATCAGAACCTTTAACTGTGAAGATGTTTTCCCAGTTTGTTGCTTCCCTTCTAATCTTGTTTGCATTAGTTTTGTTTGTACAAAGGCTTTTTAATTTGATATAATCAAAATTTTCTATTTTGTAATCAGTAATGATCTCTAGTTCATCTTTGGTCACAAATTTCTTTCTCTCCACAAGTCTGAGAGATAAACTCTACTATGTTCCTCTAATTTTTTTATAATCTCATTCTTTATGCCTAGGTCATGGAACTATTTTGATCTTATCTTGGTATATGGTGTTAAGTGTGGGTCCTTGCCTAATTTCTGCCATACTAATTTCCAGTTATACCAGCAGTTTTTATCAAATAATGAATTCTTATCCCAGAAGTTAGGGTCTTTGGGTTTGTCAAACACTAGATTGCTATAGTTGACTATTCTGTCTTGTGAACCTAACCTTTTCCACCGATCAACTAATCTATTTCTTAGCCAATACCAAATGGTTTTGGTGACTGCTGCTTTATAATATAGTTTTAGATCAGGTACAGCTAGGCCACCTTCATTTGATTTTTTTTTCATTAATTCCCTTGAGATTCTCGACTTTTTATTGTTCCATATGAATTTTGTTGTTATTTTTTCTCAATCATTAAAATATTTTCTTGGAAGTCTGATTGGTATAGCACTAAATAAATAGATTAATTTAGGAAGTATTGTCATCTTTATTATATTCGCTCGGCCAATCCAAGAGCACTTAATATTTTCCCAATTATTTAAGTCTGACTTTATTTGTGTGGAGACTTTTTTGTAATTTTGGTCATATAATTCCTGACTTATCTTGGGTAGATAGATTCCCAAATATTTTATGCTATCAAAAGTTATTCTGAATGGAATTTCTCTTTGTATCTCTTGTTGTTGGGTTTTGTTGGTGATGTATAAAAATGCTGAGGTTTTATGGGGATTTATTTTGTATCCAGCTACTTTGCTAAAATTATGAATTATTTCTAATAAATTTTTAGTAGCATCTCTGGAGTTCTCTAGGTATACCATCATATCATCTTCAAAGAGTGATAGTTTGGTTTCCTCATTGCCTACTCTAATTCTTTTAATCTCTTTCTTGACTCTTATTGCCGAGGCTAGTGTTTCTAATACGATATTGAATAATAATGGTGATAGTGGGCAACCTTGCTTCACTCCAGATCTTACTGGGAAAGGTTCCAGTTTTTCTCCATTGCATATGATTCTTACTGATGATTTTAAGTATATGCTCCTGACTATTTTAAGTAAAAGTCCATTTATTCCTATGCTCTCAAGTGTTTTTATTAGGAATGGATGTTGGATTTTATCAAATGCTTTTTCTGCATCTATTGAGATGATCATATGGTTTTTGTTTGTTTGGTTATTGATATAGTCAATTATGCTAATAGTTTTCCTAATATTGAACCAGCCCTGCATTCCTGGTATAAATCCTACTTGGTCATAGTGTATTATCCTGGGGATGATTTTCTGTAATCTTTTTGCTAATATTTTATTTAAGATTTTAGCATCAATATTCATTCGGGAGATTGGTCTATAATTTTCTTTCTCTGTTTTCAGCTTATCTGGTTTAGGTATCAGTACCCTGTCTGTGTCATAAAAGGAGTTTGGTAGGACTCCTTCAATCCCTATTTTTTCAAATAGTTTATTTAGTATTGGAGTTAATTGTTCTTTAAATGTTTGGTAGAATTCACATGTAAATCCATCTGGTCCTGGGGATTTTTTCTTAGGGAGCTGATTGATAGTTTGTTCTATTTCTTTTTCTGAGATGGGACTGTTTAGGATATTTACTTCTTCCTCTGTTAGATTGGGCAAGCTATATTTTTGGAGGTATTCTTCTATTTCATTTAAATTGTCGAATTTATTGGCATAAAGTTGGGCAAAGTAACTCCTAATTATTCTTCTAATTTCCTCTTCGTTAGTGGCGAGTTCTCCCTTTTCATTTTTAAGACTAACAATTTGATTTTCCTCTTTCCTTTTTTAAATCGGATTTAATAAGGGTTTGTCTATTGTTTTTTTCATAGAACAAATTCTTAATTGAATTAATTAATTCAATAGTTTTTTTACTTTCAATTTTATTGATCTCTCCTTTTATTTTTAGAATTTCAAGTTTAGTGTTTGATTGGGGGTTTTTAATTTGTTCCTTTTCTAGCATTTTTAGTTGCAAGCCCAATTCATTGACCTTCTCTTTCTCTATTTTATGCAAATAGGCCTCTAGAGATATGAAATTTCCCCTTATTACCACTTTGGCTGCATCCCATACATTTTGGTATGATGTCTCATTATTATCGTTTTCTTGGGTGAAGTTATTAATTATGTCTATGATTTGCTGTTTCACCCAATCATTGTTTAGTATGAGATTATTAATTTTAAATTAGTTTTTGGTCTTGTTTCCCCTGGCTTTTTGTTGAATGTAATTTTCATTGCATCGTGGTCTTAAAAGGATGCATTTACTATTTCTGCCTTACTGCATTTGAGTTTGAGGTTTTTATGTCCTAATATATGGTCAATTTTTGTATAGGTTCCATGAACTGTTGAAAAGAAAGTGTACTCCTTTCTGTCTCCATTACATTTTCTCCAGAGATCTATCATATCTAACTTTTCTAGTATTCTATTTATCTCTTTGACTTCTTTCTTATTTATTTTGTGGTTTGATTTATCTAATTCTGAGTGTGCAAGGTTGAGATCTCCCACTATTATAGTTTTGCTGTCTATTTCTTCTTGCAGCTCTCTTAATTTCTCTTTTAAGAATTTAGATGCTACACCACTTGGTGCATGTATGTTTAATATAGATAGTGCTTCATTATCCATGCTCTTCTTTAGCAAGATATAGTGCCCTTCCTTATCTCTTTTAATTAGATCAATTTTTGCTTTAGCTTGATCTGAGATGAGGATAGCTACCCCTGCTATTTTGACTTCACCTGAAGCATAGTAGATTCTGCTCCAACCTTTTACCTTTAACCTGCATGTATCTCCCCGCTTCAGGTGTGTTTCTTGTAAACAACATATTATAGGATTCTGGCTTTTAATCCATTCTGCTAACCGCTTCCTCTTTATGGGGGAGTTTACCCCATTCACATTTATGGTTAAAATGACCAATTCTTTATTACTTGCCATCTTGTTAACCCCGGTTTATGCTTTTCTCCCTTCTTTCCCCTTACTCCCCTTCCCAGTATTAAGCTTGTGAGTACCACTTGCTTCTCACCCCCCTCCCTTTTTAGTATCTCTCTCCTCCCCCACCTTAGAGTTCCTCCCCCTATCTTACCCCTTTCCCTCCCAGTTTCCGTATTCCCTTCCACTTAGCTTATTCCTTCCCTTTTCACTTTTTCCTTCTCACTTTTCAATGAGGTGGGAGAAGTTTCACCATAGATTGAATATGTCTAAAATTTTTCTCTTAAACCAATTCTGAAGGCAGTAAGATACCCATTATATTCATCCCCCTCCATTCTTTCTCTCAGATATACTAGGTTTCCTTTGCCTCTTCATGAGATGTAATATCCCAACTTTACCCTTTTTCTGGTACAATGTCTTTTCTTCATCTAGTTTCTAGAATAAGGTATACATGTATTCTTTATACATCTTTATAGCCAAAATATAATTCCCAAGATTAATCTTTACCTTTTTAGATTTCTCTTGAGTTCTATATTTGTAGATCAAACTTTCTGTTAAGTTCTGGCTTTTTCATCAAAAATAGGTGAAATTTGCTTACTTTGTTGAATGTCCATCTTCTTCCCTGGAAAAAGATTCTCATTCTAGCTGGCTAAGATATTTTTGGTTGCATACCAAGTTCCTTAGCCTTTCGGAATATTATATTACAGGCCCTTCGATCCTTTAATGTGGATGCTGCTAGATCCTGGGTGATCCTTATTGTGGATCCTTGATGCTTGAATTGGGTTTTTCTAGCCACTTGCAGTATTTTTTCCTTCGTCTGAGGGTTTTGGCATTTGGCCGCTATATTCCTTGGTGTTTTGATTTTAGGATCTCTTTCAGTAGGTGATCGATGAATTCTTTCAATGTCTATTTTACCCTCTCTTTCTATGACTTCTGGGCAGTTCTCTTTGATAATTTCCTGGAAAATAGTGTCCAGGCTCTTTTTTTCATCATGCTTTTCTGGGAGTCCAATAATTCTCAGATTGTCTCTCCTGGATCTGTTTTCCAGGTCTTTTGTCTTCCGCAGAAGATATTTCACATTCTTTTCCATTGTTTGATTTTTTTGGATTTGCTTGACTGATTCTTCTTGTCTCCTCGAGTCATTCAATTCCAATTGTTCAATTCTGATTTTCAATGAAGTATTTTCTTCACTCACTTTTTAAATATCTTTTTCTAATTGTCCAATTGAGTTCTTTTGTTCTGTGGAATTTTTTCCTATTTCCCCAATATTATTTTTTAGAGAGCTGTTTTCTGTTTCCAGTTCACTAATCCTATTTTTCAAGGATTTTATTTCTTTATGCAGTCTCTCTTTAAATGAGTGGGATGACTTCTCCAGGCTCTTTTGCCAAGCCTCCCTCTCCTTTTCCCATTTTTCTTCTAGCTCTCTTGTGAGAGCCTTTTAAATTTCCTCCATGAGATTCATCTGTGCTGAGGAACAGATGATCTCCTCCTTTGGGGATTCACCTGGAGACAGTCTGTTTTTAGTCTCCTCAGGGTTTAGAGTCGTCTCTCTATCTATATAGAAGCTGTCAAGTGTTAAAGTCCTTTTCAATTTTTTGCTCATTTTGTCAAAAATCAAAGACAAACTAGCAAAGAAAAAAAAGGAAAAAAAAACCCTAAATGGAGACTGCTTTCTTTGGGGGAGGGGCTGCATGGTGTTACCGAGCTTCCTCTACAGACTGTGGGGGCAGCAGCGAGGCACTAGCAGGACTGTGCTGTGCCTGCGCTCTGAGACTCCCAGAGTGTGCTGAGACACTGTGGGGGAGGGGTGGCCAAGTCCAGAGAGACTCCAGCTGTTTGGGGTTGTATTCTTCACCCCCTGTGTTTTTAGTTTCTCTGCTTGTCTGCTGGCTTGCTGCCAGGGCAAAGTATCCAATCCTGTAGCAAAGCTCTCCCCGCAGAGACTGCTGTGATCACACCCCACCCCCTCTCCAGTCTGCTCCCGTGCTCTCACTGCCACTGCCCTTAGCCTGCGCCCGATCTAAAACTGTCCCTACCCTCGAGGAAAAACAGACCTTTCCTGGCGAATCTCAAGGATGGCTTCTCTTGGTAACTATTTGTGAGTTTTTTTCAGTCAAGCATTAATTCAGAGGCTTGTAATGAAATGGATAGTGAGAGAAAACATGGAGCTTACACAGTTGTGTGCCTCCTCTCCACCATCTTGGCCAGAAGTCCGATCCAGCAGTGTTTCTACTGGGCTTATACCCCAAAGAGATACTAAGGAAGGGAAAAGGACCTGTATGTGCCAAAATCTTTGTGGCAGCTCTGTTTGTAGTGGCTAGAAGCTGGAAAATGAAAGGATGCCCATCAATTGGAGAATGGTTGAGTAAATTGTGGTATATGAACGTTATGGAATATTATTGTTCTGTAAGGAATGACAAGGAGGATGAATACAGAGAGGACTGGCGAGACTTACATGAACTGATGCTAAGTGAAATGAGCTGAACCAGGAGATCATTACATACCTCAACAATGATACTGTTTGAGGATGTATTCTGATGGAAGTGGATCGCTTCGATAAAGAGAACTAATTCAGTTTCAATTGACCAAAGATGGACAGAAACAGCTGCACCCAGAGAAAGAACACTGGGAAATGAATATAAACTGCTTGCATTTTTGTTTTTCTTCCCGGGTTATTTATACCTTTTGAATTCAATTCTCCCTGTGCAACAAGAAAACTGTTCGGTTCTGCACACATATGTTGTATGTAGGATATACTGTAACCTATTCAACATGTAAAGGACTGCTTGCCATCTGGGGGAGGGGATGGAGGGAGGGAGGGGAAAAATGGGAACAGAAGTGAATGCAAGGGATAATGCTGTAAAAAATTACCCTGGCATGGATTCTATCAATAAAAAGTTATTTAAAAAAAAGAAATGTTAGCTTTAGCAATAAGAGAAGAAAAGGGAATTAAAATAGAATAGATAAAAAGAAAACATAAGTATTACTCTTTGCTGATATGATGTTATATACTTAGAAAATCCTAGAGAATCAACTAAAAAACTAATAGAAACAATGAATAACAGAATATACAATAAACTCACATAAATCATTGGTATTTCTGTAAGTTATTAGCAGCAAAAGATAAATTCTATCTATAATAATTGTAGGTAATGTAAAATATTTGGAAGTTTACCTGCCAAGACAAAGTCAGGAACTATTTGAATGAATTACAAAACACTTTTTTATACAAATATAGATCTAAACAATTGGAAGAATATCAAGTGATTCTGGGTAGGCCAAACTAATATAATAAAAGTGACAATTCTACCTAAATTAATGTATTTATTTGGTGATAAGAAATTGCCAAATTTCCAAGAAATTACTTTATAGAGCTAGAAAAAAAATAACAAAATTCATCTGAAAGAGCAAAATATCAATAATTACAAGGGAATTAATGAAAAATGCAAGTGAAGGTGGTGTAGCTATGTTAAATCTAGAACTATATTATATAGTGGTAGTCATCAAAATCATTTGATAATAGCTAAGAAATAGAGTGGTGGATCTGTGGAATAGTTAGGTTCACAGGACACAATAGTCAATAACTATATTAATTTAGTATTTGGTAATCCAAGATTCCAGATTTTAGGATAAGAACTCACTATTTGATAAAAATTCCTGAGAAAACTGGAGAATAGTATGGCAGAAACTAGGCATTGACTAACATCAAATACCTTATACCAAGATAAGGTCAAAATGGGTTCATGATTAAGGGTGATAATATAAACAAATTAGGAAATTAGGAAAACAAGGGATAGTTTTTCTCTCAAATTTATGGAAAAGGAAGGAATTCATAGCCAAAGAAGAACTAGAGAACATTATGAAGTACAAAATGGATAATTTTTATTGTGTTAAATTAAAAAGTTTTTGAACAAAAACCCCAATACAACCAAGATTAGAAGGGAAGCAAAAAATTGGGAAACACTTTTTACATGCAGTGTTTTTTGATAAAGGCATCATTTCTCAAATATATAGGGAATTGACTCAAATTTATAAGAACACAAGTCATCCCTTAAAGGATATGAACAGACAATTTTCAAATGAAGAAATTAAATCCATTTCTAGTCCTATGAAAAAATGCTCTAAATCACTACTGATTAGAGAAATGCAAATTAAGACAACTGTGAGGTAACACTTCACACCAATCTAAAGATTGGCTAAGATGGCAGGAGAATATAATGATAAATGTTGGAGAGGATATGGAAAAACTGAAACACTAATGCATTGTTGGTGGGGTTATGAAATGATCCAACTATTCTGGAGAACAATTTAGAACTATTCTCAAAGGATTCTCAAACTCTGTATGCCCTTTGATTCAACAGTGTCTCTACTGGGTTTGTATTCCAAAGAGATGATAAAAAAGGGAAAAGGACCCACATGTATAAAAAAGGTGGTGGTAATTTTTTGGGGGGAGTAGTGGCAAGGAACTGGAAATTGAATGAATGCTCATCACTTGGGAAATGGTTGAATAAGTTATGGTATATGAATATATTGGTATATTATTATTCTATAAGAAATGATGGGCAGAGTGATTTCAGAAAAGCCTAAAAAGACTGACATGAACTGATGCTAAGTGAAATGAGTAGGACTAAGGGAATATTGGACGCAGCAACAACAAAATTATCTGATCAGCTGTAATGGATTTGGCTCTTTTCAACAATGAGGGGATTCAAAGCAGTTCCAATAGATTTGTGATGGAAAGAGCCATCTGTATCCACAGAAAGAACTATAGAGACTAAATGTGGATCAAAGTATAGTATTTTTATTTTATGATGTCGTTGTTTGTTTTCTCATGTTTTTTTTTCTTTCACCTTTTGATATGATTTATCTTATGTAGCATGATATGTGGAAATATATTTAGAAGAATTATGCATGTTTAACCTATATTAAATTGCTTGCTGTCTATGGGAAGGGGTTAGGAGAGGGAGAAAGAAAAATTGGAACATAAGGTTTTGCAAAGGTGAATGTTGAAAACTATTTTTGCATGTATTTGGAAAAAAATGCTATTTAAAAAGGAAGAAGTCATATTCTATACTGGTATCTATATTTCTGACAAGATGTCACAAATCATTCTGTCTTTCATATCCAATTTTTAAAAATATGACTTCAGTACAATACTCAGGCAGAATTGGGGAATTTTTGTCCTTACCAATGTTATTTACTTTACTAATAAGCAATAAGCAAGTATTTATTGAAGGCCGAGGATATAAATTTATAGAAGCATTGAATCATAGAATTAAAAGTGACTTTAGAGTCCCTTTGGCCCAAATACTTCATATTAGATGAAAAATATACTTGGAGATGTTTAGTGATTTGTGGAAGAGACAAAGCTAGAATCCATGGCTTGTTGATTTAAAGTCTGAGTCCCTTTGTCTAACTCAATGATATGTGCCAATCTTGTCTCCTCATCTAGGTTTTAAGTTCCTCAACATAGGGTCATGTAGTTATCTTTCCTCCATAACACTTGACATAATACTGAGTGCGTTGTAAATATCTAACATAGGTTTGTTGGTCTATTGTATTCAGTACAAGAGATGGAGAGAGAGAAAGAGAAAAAAAGAGAGAGAGAGAGAGAGAGAGAGAGAGAGAGAGAGAGAGAGAGAGAGAGAGGAGAGAGAGAGGGAGAAGAGAGAGAGAGAAAGAGAGAGAAAGAGAGAGAGAGAGAGAGAGAGAAGGAAGGAGGAAGGGAAAAAGAGAGGGAGGGAGAGAGGGAAGGAGGAAGAGAGAAACTAATCAATATCAAGGATAAAATGTAGAGCATGGTACCTATCCTCATGGAACTTGAAATTTAATTAGAAATGTTACCAAGACTACAATTACAGAATTAAGTTTTAAACTGTAAGGTAACAACTATTACTCCAAAAGAGAAAAATCAATTAGTGTGGCCAGAGTACTCATAGGAGGCTTGATGAAAAGGTGAGGCTGAGTAAGACTGAAAAATGGATGGAATCTGGAGGGGAAGATAATATTTGAGAAGGAAGATCTGGGGTCAGAAAGTTTACCAGAATAGGAGAAAGTGAAAAAACAAAACTAGGTGGTTATTTTAGGGTCAAACTAGCTGGATAATCTAAGGTCCTGTGGAGAATCATGTTTTCATTTGGCACATATATCCAGGGGTATGAACATGCAAAATCATTGTTTTTTCTCCAAAGTTTTGAAGAACCCTAATGCTTTCAGGGTCAAGATTTCAACAAAGTTAAAGGTTCTTACAAAGAACCAAGAAAAAAGAACATTTAGAATTTAAAGTACTATGTATTTGTGTTTGACATCCCATTTCCTGGATTGACTGGGATCTGCTACTCCCCCACTATTGTTTCAGAATGCTGTGAAAACTATGTGTTATCTACCACCCACATTAGTCCCTGGGTAATGGCTCATTTCCTTCTACTCCAATATCAAGAGCAAAGTTCCATGAAAAATATATGAAAACCTGAGATGGAAAATGCCATCCACATTCAGAGAGAGTACTATGGAGACTGAATATGAATTGAAGCAAGCATTTTCATCTTTTTTGTTTGTTTGTTTTCTTTACCAATTTTTTCCCTTTTGGTCTGATTTTTCTTGCACAACATGACAAATATGGAAATATTTAAAAGAATTGCACATATTTAACTTATTCAGATTACATAGGGAGGGAGGATGTAGAGAGGGAGAAAGATTTGAAATGCAAAATTTTACAAAAATGAATGTTGAAAACTATCCTTACATATATTTGAAAAAATAAAGTACTATTGACAATTGAAAAAAAGAAAAACACATGAAAATAATCTTATTTACCTTGAAAGACCCTCTAGCACAGTTATGTAAGAATAGATATTGACACCATTAAGACCAATAAGCCTGAGATATTTTTATATTTTATTATTATACGTTATGAAATATTTTATACAAACTATTAATAGTTTGATGGTTTTTGTTTTGTTTTGCTTTGTTTTGTTTGCTGAGGCAATTGGGGTTAAGTGACTTGCCCAGGGTCACACACAACTAGGAAGTGTTAAGTGTCTGAGGCCAGATTTGAACTTAGGTCCTCCTGACTTCAGCCCTAGCTGCCCCTAGTTTTTTGTTTTAGGTTTTTTTTTTTAAAGAAGGATTAATGGATGGATGAATAAAAGTCTGGATTAATGCTTCACTAGCAAGCCTACCCTTCTAGCCCTGGAGATAGGTCCCATGGAGGCTAAGAGAAGGTGCTGTAGATCCTGTGACTCTCGATCACGCTGATTTGGACTGTGGATGCCAGGTAGTATAGCATCCCGGATGAGGCTCCTGAATTCCGACCATCTCTGGACTTGAATGTGAAGTTGTATACTGAGGACTAGAAACGTCAGGGATTGGGATGCATCCTAGAAAAAAGAAGTGAAACTTTTCTGAAGAGGGGTCTGAGAAGAAAAGGGTATCACAGACAATGACAGATTTCTCTACTAGGAATCTAAGGTTCCCCAGAAACTCCCCTACTGAAACAGACAATTCAGCCAGCGCTTGTGAAAGGGGACTGGCAGGAGGATAAAGGAATAGGGTCTTTCCGCAAATGAAGAACTGATGAAACGATACCGAAAGAGCTGAAAATGCCAAGTATCTAGGAAATGAAGATTAGAATTTGAAGAGAAGGACTTGTAAAATATCTAGAGTTTGCTTGTTTCTTTGGTCTCATTTCTTTACTGAAGGAAGGGCTGAAGAAAAGGCAAAGTTTTCCCGTGTAGGTCAAAGTGCAGCATTTTGTGGTGAGCTGTTTAGATAGAACTATCTGGGAGCTCTCCAGCGTCTGTCTGTTCCAACACGAAAGCAATGAAGAACGGAATAAATGCAATATAAACAGTTTCAATTTCCTACCGGGAGATCATTGAGCTTCTTTTCTTACAAGCTTTGTCTCACTCTGACAATTGGCGGTGTATTTATCTTTGTGCATCAGCCTAAGTTCTTGTCTCTTTCTCCTCTAAAGGCTTCACTTTCAATCTTTTAAGTATCTCACTGGAAGTGTGGCATAGTAGATAGAGAATAGGTCACATTGGTTTCGAGACTCTGGGCAAGTCAATTAATCTCTCAGTGCCCTTTCAAGGGATAGGTAAGAGCAGGTTTTGACATTTCTCTGTAAATGTACTTCTCCCACTTGGGAGGTTCCTATATCAAGGACAACATAGGAAATGTTCCTTCATTCTTGCTAAGATTGCTTTTCTCTATTAGTTTTCCAGGTTCCTGATGTTGGTTTTTTGTTTTTTGTTTGGTTTTGTTTTGTTTTGGTTCTCCCACCCCCCTTGTTTATTTGCTGCTTTTTTTCTGGTGGGGACCGATGTCTTGGACATAGATCGCTTCTGAGAAACCTAACCTGGAGGCCCCTGTAAACTTTAGGCCTAGTGATTTCTGATGGATCCAGGGGATACGACCTAGGGATGGATTAGTTGGGGAAATGGTTCAAATGGGGACAAATGTAGGAGTCGGGAGAGAGTCCAAGACAAAATTAATATAAGATAAGATCCCAAGCTTTTTATGGATGAAGTATTCAATCTCAGTCAGGTTCATTCTGAGATCAAAGTGTATACCTAACCAGATTAAAGAGTAAAACTTGCTCAACTCCTCCCTTCCCCCTTCTATTCCTAGGGAAATCGGGAATCCTAGGGAAAAGAATACAACTTTCAATCACAACAAAGGTATCTGAACAACTAGAAAATTGAGGAGGAGGGAGGGGGGCCAGGGGAGACGGGAGGGAGGGGAAAGAGGGTTGGAGGAAGAGGAAGTTAGGTTTGTAAGGAAGCTGCTTACAGTGTACTTCAGCATAGCCTCAAAAATGGGGGCGGGAAGAAGGTTAAACCCAAAGATCAATTCAGGGAAAGGGAACTTCTCCAGTCCAGTATCTCAATGTTTCCACATCTGAATTTGCTTAAGTGTACCCGCTCGGTTCCCGAGGACATACTGGGAACTCCGAAAAACAAAGTCCTTAAGGTTTTAGGAGAAATTAGTAAACTGCTCTTGAAAGGGCCAAATTTCTCCTCCCCCTGCCCTTGATTGTTTAACCGACTCAACCCCTTGAGGCAGACGGGACTCTCGGAAGCCGATGGTACAAGGAAGGAAAGGGTAAGATCTCTCCAGAGGGGGCGTCAAAACTCAGTTTTTAACGGCTGAATTACTTCCCAAACCCAATAAGTAAATAATGCTTCTGCGCTCTCAGACCCTGTGACCAACTCCACCAATGCTATAGAATAGAGTAAATGAGTGGAAGAGTGAGGTGTGTGTGGTGCGAGGGAGGAAATGGGAACTTGCAACTTGTTCCAGAGGATGCGGAGCTTCTCAACTTTCGGAAAATATAGAGTGAAGAAGAAAAGGCTGGCTTGTGCAGCTGTAGAAGACTTGTATTACTGCAAAGAAAGGGTGAAATGAAGGGGGAAAGGCGGTGTAAAGTGGGAAGCATGGTTCCCTATTCTAGATTAGTCTGCAAAAGTTGCATTTAGAGAATTACATAGAATTGGAATGGCGAGTCAAGGAGGGATGTAGACACAGGCGCACAACTTTCCTAGACAGGAAGTAGGGAGAAAAGTGATCTCCAAAAGGGGTTAGAGAATGAGAGAAAAGTAAAAATGGACATTTTAAAGTATTTTTAAGGAAATAGAGCTCGCTAAGGCCTCTGGTCAGTCTCCTGATTCTCTCTTTCCCTCCCTTTCTCTCTCCCTCCCTCTCTGTTGGTCTGTCTCTTTCTCTGTCTCTGTCTCTATCTCTTCTGTCTCTGTCTCTTTGTGTCTGTCTCTTTCTCTGTCTCTGTCTCTCTCTCTTCTGTCTGTCTCTCTGTGTGTCTCTGTCTCTATGTCTCTGTCTCTGTCTCTGTCTCTGAGTCTCTCTCTGTCTCTGTCTCTATCTCTCTCTGTCTCTCTCTCTGTCTCTCTGTCTCTGCCTCTCTTTCTCTCTCTGTCTCTCTGTCTCTCTCTTCTCTCTGTCTCTGTCTCTCTCTCTCTCTCTCTCTCTCTCTCTCTCTCTCTCTCTCTCTCTCACACACACACACACACACACACACACACACACACACCGACACATACACACACGCACACGTAGCGAGTTGGGCATTTGACCAGGTTTTTAAATCATGAATCAAATGATGGTTTTGTCAAAGTTGTCCTGAAAGCGAAGTCCATTGCAAAACAATGGTCTCTTTTCCCAGCTCATTTTCGGCTCAACAACTCAGTCTCGATGGGGAGAAAGTCTGAAAAGGAGAAAAAGAAATCAATGCTATCATTTGGACCCTTATTTAAGGGTCACTAAAAGGCGGTTATGCAGAGTTTTAAAAATCTCAGCTGATTTCCCAATCCTTGGAAGTTCCTGCTAGAAGAAGCCAAGAGCTTTGTAAGCAGCTTAGGAGTTCGTCCTTATTTGTTCCAAGAGCAATCTTCTCCGCCGTCTAGAAAGACACAGTTGTCGGAGAAGGAAGAGTCTTGGAGTTTGGTGTAGTGGATTTACCCTAATCTCAGGTCCCGAATGATTGACAGCGCCTCTTACATTGTCTCATCCGCCCTCCCCTCTCTCCCACTCCCCACCCCCCAGGCAATTTTATAAGATTTAACTGAACTCAAAGCTATTATAGAACAAGTTCTTGTAGACTTGGGGAAGGGAATGAAACTTTCTATAAAAATAAAGAAACATAGGGGATGATTTGGAATAATATCCTGAAATAAACTCAATGGGAATGAAAACAAAGGGGAAAAAACCTGTTGCCTTCTTTCATATTGGTTTTTTCCCCCCTCTTTAAGCTTATTTTTTGTGTTATGTATGGTGAAGATCATATATAGACAACGATTTGAAGGGAATGGAAGAAGTTCAGGGATCCTTAGAAAGTTGGACTTAAGAGACTCGCTGTATGTAGCAGGTACATGCACGTCTAAAAAACATAGATCTAATCCAAAATAAAATTGAAAAAAAATTTCTTTCTTTCTTTGCTTTCTTTCTTTCTTTCTTTCTTTCTTTCTTTCTTTCTTTCTTTCTTTCTTTCTTTCTTTCTTTCTTTCTTTCTTTCTTTCTTTCTTTCTTTCTTTCTTTCTTTCTTTCCTTCCTCCCTCCCCTCTCTCCCTCCCTCCCTCCCTTTCTTCCTTCTTTCCTCCCTCCCTCCCTCCCTTCCTTCCTTCTTTCCTTCCTTCCTTCCTTCCTTCCTTCCTTCCTTCCTTCCTTCCTTCCTTCCTTCCTTCCTTCCTTCCTTCCTTCCTTCCTTCCTTCCTTTCTTTTTTATTCTTTCTGGAAACTCTTGGAAGAAATCACGAACAAACGTTAACTAAATGCTTGTAGTCTACAAAACTTTGTTTACGTAACACAAGAGCAACATGAACTTTCCTTGAAGAAAAGAAGATTGGTCTATGTCCTCTTGAAATTGAGCTGTAGATACATATATTGTTTCATATTGTGTTTCTTACAAACTGGGAAACTATTTGGGAAAATGTGAAACACGATAGAAAAGAAACTCCTTTGGCTTATCCTTTGAAAAAAGGTGCTTAAAAGAGTATTTATTACTGTGCATGTGTACATAAGTATTTACATATACATACAAAATATAGAGACAACTACAAGATATCTTCCTCTCTTCCTAGGCTTGTAATGCAGAAATTATATTAGGAAATGGTGCAGGAGAATTCCTTTCGAAAAAAATAAAGAAAGAAGATCATATGAGTTGTATCTTGTTCTTGAATGCTGTCCTTCTCTAACAGTGTCGTTTTCCATCTCCAGTAGCGAATTGTGGCCGTCATTAAAACCGAATGAAAAATTTATGTACTAAGGAAGATTATGATTCTACCCCTTTTGGTATGAGAGTGAAATGTGTGCGTGTGTGTGTTTACGTGTTTTTAAAATCCCAAGCAATCAAAAAGGAAAAGAAACTTGCAAAAACATATTACTACTGAAGAAAGGGAGCCTGCGCCTTTAAAACCTGAATTAAAATGTCAAACGGCGCAACGTATTCAAATTGTATATCACTGAAACGGTGGAGAGAGAAAAATAAATTGTGTCTTTTGACCTACATGACTTTGAGGCCAATACTTTATTTAAAAAAAAATGCCACCTGTATTCAATTTTTCTGGGGTCCAGACTTACTCCTAAGGATGAAAACAAACTAAGGAATTTCAGAGACAAAAACAAAATGAGAAGACACACACACACACACACACACACACACACAAAGACTTTCCAGACTTTCCAGTCTTAAACTAAGAATTCATTTCCATAATAATTGATGTTCTCTATAAAGACACCTAGCTGTAAAGAAAGAAGGGAAGGAGTACAAGGGACCAAAAGTGAAAGGACAGTAAGGGAATTGGTGGCAAGAAGCATCCCTAAGCTGGTATTGGCATAGAAAAGAATTCTTTCTGCTTGTGCCAATTTCGAGGTACAAAACTTACATTTAAAGAATGGAAAGTCTCATAATAGAAACCTACTTTATCCTTAAAGGTTTCTTACTCGTGAAGCAAGAGGTGCACAAATTAAGTAAATTTATTCTTATATGTTAATATCCATTTTCAATCACATGGTGACGTTTTACGGCACTACTTTAAATATATTTGATTACTTCCCAAAGTACGTTTACATTTTTAAACTATGGGATGAGAGTTCCGAGAATATTGATCAAAATAAAATTTCCCCGAATTCTCTAGAACTGAAAGCCGCTGGTCTCTAGGTATATATGTTGTCCTTTTTCTTCCCGCCCAGTGTGTTGCATGTGATCTCTGACTCTTATTTCCGCTGCCCAGAAAAGAGACTTTGATTCCAGAATTTGGTTTTTGTCAAAAGCAACGAAGAGGGGAGAATGTCTGCTTCCCTTCGTCGTTTTCTCAAGAAGAATTGAAAATAGGTTTTTCCAAGATCTCAGTTTCTATCTGAAATTGTGCTCACTCAAATCTCGAAGCCGCGTGCCTGTGTGTCCCCTGGAATGGAAAGATTCTCCTGAGGGTGATGACTAGGCGTGGTGCCATCTATATCGATCCACTCCCATCTAATTAACGAACTAATTCCCCACTTCCACTCTTACATACTTCCAATATTTCCCAGCTGTGTGTTCACCCGTTTGAGTTTTTACCCTGACATCTTTATTGGTACACCCATCCTCTGACAGTACCAGGGCAAACTTGAGTGTGTGTTTGTGTTTATGTGCGCTTGTGAGTTGAAGTGTGGTGATCCTCAGTAGTTCAGGGCCTGGTGGAGGTAAGACAGCCTCTCCAATGTTGCGAGTTTCGTTTCCTTCCTAAGCTGCAGCTCAGCCCAATATGATTCTTCTTTGGTAGGAAAAAAAGGATCTGAGGAGCAGAACGTTGTCTCTTTGATAGTGTGGGAAAGTCTTCAACTATTTTGGGAACAGCATTAATCTGGAGCTCTTTGGTTTGTTCACTATTTACTCTTTGCTGAGGAAAGTCCGTCGCTGTCACAAGCAAACTGGAGGGCATGAGTCTGGGAGGGCAGTGGGGAGAAGTTCTGGCGGGCTCAGGTGATAATCCAAACTCCATCCCAGCACCAAATCCCCCTGTTCTGCTAGCCGGGTAACCACAGGAGAAAGTAATTTCACTTTTTCATCCTACAAGTTGATTGAAAAGCAGCATTTACCTTTTCTCTCTCACTCCTCCTCTTTTGCTCCCCCCACCATCCCTCTCTGCTTTCATTCCTTCCTCTTCCTCTTTCCTACCGACCCTACTGACACCCCACAAGAAATCGGGGGTGTGTGTGAGGAGATGGGGGGAGGGAAGGGAGGAAAAAAATGTCCCGTCTTTCCTTCTCTCTTCTTTTAAGATTTAAAAATCCTGACAAGTGAAACTTAAAGGTGTTTACCTTGTCATCAGCATGTAAGCTAATTATCTCGGGCAAGATGTAGGCTTCTATTGTCTTGTAGCTTTAGTGCCTACGCCCCGCCTCTGGTGGCTGCCTAAAACCTGGCGCCTGGCTAAAACAAACGGAAGGCAGCCCCTGAGCCTCCACTCAATCCAATTAAGGCGGACTTGGTCCACTCCGTTACGTGTACATCCAACAAGATCGGCGTTAAGGTAACACCAGAATATTTGGCAAAGGGAGGGGGAAAAAGCAGCGAGGCTTTGCCTTCCCCCCTCTCTCTCTCTCTTTTTTTTTTTCCTCCTCTTCCTTCCTCCTCTAGCCGCTGCCGAATCATGTCGATGAGTCCAAAGCACACGACTCCTTTCTCTGTGTCTGACATCTTGAGTCCCCTGGAGGAAAGCTACAAGAAAGTGGGCATGGAGGGGAGTAACCTCGGGGCTCCGCTAGCGGCATACAGACAGAGCCAGGTAGCCCAGCCGGCTATGCAGCAGCATCCGATGGGTCACAACGGGACCGTGACTGCCGCCTACCATATGACCGCTGCTGGGGTACCCCAGCTCTCACACACCGCTATGGGGGGCTACTGCAACGGCAACCTCAGCAACATGAGCGAGCTGCCTCCTTATCAGGAGACCATGAGGAACAGCGCCTCGGCCACAGGCTGGTATGGGGCCAACGCGGATCCACGCTTTCCCTCTAGTAAGTGTTACCCCAGGAATAGGCAAGAACGAAGGGAATGGGTGAGTGCGGGGGAGGGTAAGCTTGGTTAGCTGAAGGGACGTCCGGGTACAGGCGCAAAAGAGTGCAGGAAAGTTGGGGGGCCCTCCCTCTTCTTTTTGTCAAGGGAAGCAGAGAAAAAGGGGTAACAGCGTCAGGGAGTCCCAGATACTACCCAATGGAAAATCTCCCTTTATTTCTCTTCCTCTTCTCCATCCTCTTCCTATCTCTCCTAATACCTCTTTGGCGAGGTCTAAGAGAAAGAGATTAGGTGGAAATTGTGTTCTTACCATGGGAAAATTTTCCTGTGGGAAGGAAGCAAGTTGATTAGGGGGTAAAGGGTGGAGGACGAGTGGCATCAGGGAACTACATTCGCGGCCTGACCTGATATTGCGGGAAAAGCGAGAAGGGAGTTATTCTAGGGTACAAGGCACAGAGTACTTTTACTTCAGTCACTGATGAAGTAACTGGAGAAAGAGAATGGTAAGAGGCTCTGGGGAGAAAGAGACTTCTCTGTATAGAAGTAGGCGGTTTTGCCTTTCACCAACATCTGACTGGGTGAGGAGGCACGCTGAATATGGAGGAAGGGGGACGAGATTAGAGCTGTTTTAACCCAAGGCTTTTTCCTGCCCCACAATTCCAAATCTCAAATTTTCTCTCAAATATGAAACCCTTCCTTCCTTAAGACCCTCAACCTCTTCTCTCTATACGAATTGAAATGGATTCGGTTGAGGGTTTTCCAAAACAACTGAGACTTTTCTCTGCAGAAGCAAGTAGATAAGGATATATGTCGTCCAGAGAGCGGGAAATCTGAATTCCCAGTCTGTGGATTGCAGTTAGCACTGCATCTAGGGATCCTACAGAAGTCCCTCAAGTTCTATACAGTCTCATTGAGTCTTGTAGACCAAGAGAGAAAATACTTTCCCCATTTAACAAAAACTAATGAAAATCCCCAGCCTCTCTTACCCCTGCCCAAGGGACTGGGTCGGTGAACAGTATACCTAGACGGGGCGGTCGGGGCCTAGAAGGGTGTGGTGTGGGATAAATAGTTAGGGAGATCCGAGGCGGAATTGTCGCCGAGGTTCCCAGCCCGACCCATGTACTATTGTCACCTTGCAGTCTCCCGCTTCATGGGCCCCACGAGCGGCATGAACATGAGCGGCATGGGAGGCCTGGGCCCTCTGGGGGATGTAAGCAAGAACATAGCCCCACTGCAGAGCGCTCCGAGGCGAAAGCGCCGGGTCCTCTTCTCCCAGGCGCAGGTGTACGAACTGGAGCGGCGCTTCAAGCAGCAAAAGTACTTGTCGGCTCCTGAGAGAGAACACCTGGCCAGCATGATCCACCTTACACCAACCCAAGTAAAAATCTGGTTCCAAAATCACCGTTACAAGATGAAGCGACAGGCCAAGGACAAGGCCGCCCAACAGCAGATGCAGCAGGACAGTGGCTCCTGCCAACAACAGCAGCAGTCCCCACGGAGGGTGGCGGTACCGGTTTTGGTCAAGGATGGCAAACCATGCCAGGCGGGGTCTAATGCCTCTAGCGCTGCTGGCCTCCAAGGTCACCAACAGCAGGGGTCCGCGGCTGCGGCCATCACTGTGTCCAGCAACGGCACCAGTCTGAGCCAGCACCCGAATCACCAGTCCAGCAGCGCTGGTCAGTCCCCAGATCTGGCCCAGCACTCAGCCAGTCCTTCGTCCCTTCAAAGTCAAGTGTCCAGTTTGTCCCACCTGAACTCTTCGAGCTCGGACTATGGCGCTGCCATGTCCTGTTCTACCTTGCTATACGGTAGGACCTGGTGAAAAGATTTCATACCAAAAACAAATGAGTTCTCCCTCCACTCTCCACAATTACACACACACACACACACACACACACACACACACACACACACACACACAGAATCAAATCTGCTGCTCCAACGTTATATTTCAACTTTTCCTAATAATTTGCCCGTTTAAACAAAAGCAACAAAAACCAAACTGCTGGACGTCTTTCTTTTTTGTACTTTTTAATTTTGCGTGTTTTAATAGAAGCAAAAAAGTGAATTTAAGGTTTCTTTAAGGAATCTTTAAACAGAAAAAGACGGACAGAATAAGAAATTAGGGGTTTCTCTTAGGTGATGAAAATGGGTTTAGAACGTCTGAATGAGGCTTTTCCGAGAGGGCCATAATGATTTTGGACTTTAAAAGTACATGTGTGTGTGTGTGTGTGTGTGTGTGTGTGTGTATGGCACAGATATATCATATGCATATACATGTATATATATGCAAACGTCTATACTCATGTGTATATGGGTATATATACTCTATACACATATACATACAAACATACATATACACACATATACAAACACATACACACACATACTATCAAACAACAATCATCCATACACATTACTAGAGAATGTAAATACAAAGATTTCGGAAGTGGGGAATCTGGGGAAAGAGGAAAGGCGCTTTTACCAAACCCACTCATCACAGAAACAAAGGAGGCACAAGGCATACGGGCCTTCAGTCCCATAGTCTCCTCCTGGCCCCCATTCTGGCTACTCAAGGCAGAGGAAACATTTTCACTGGCCTTGACATATCGTTTTTTTTCTTACCTTTGATGTGTACCTGTAGCTGTATAATGCTGTCAAAAGTTGGACTAAACACCTAGTTTTTAGTATCTGTATATTTTCTTGTAAAAAGGAAATTCTGCAACTTTCCCCAACCTACTCATCTCTTCCCATTTTTTATGGACATTGACAGATCCGTGTATATTATTTGGCAGTTTGGTATTTGCGAAGTCAGTCTTTTTTTTCTGTTGTAACTTATGTAGATATTTGGCTTAAATATAGTTCCTAAGAAGCTTCTAATAAATTATACAAATTAAAAAGATTCTTTTTTTTCTTCTATTAATACCCCTTTTAGTTTTAGTGGTTGTGGGAGTTTGTTGGGATTGAGGGAGGGGCATATCATCACTCCCTCAGGGACATTAGATTTGTGATGATGAAGACCCAAATCTATTCAAAAGGAGACCGAAGCTTTTGTCAGCCTACTGAAAATAAATTGTGACTACACCTGGGAGGCAGATATCCTGAGAACTGGAAAGGAAATTTTTTCCTTAAAAATTATTTGTAGGAGATATAACGAAAGAGAGAATGAAGAACAAAAATTTTAAAAAATCCCTCTGATTTTAGAAACAAAATCTCTAGCTTGCTCTATAAAATATTAAAGAAATTCTTAATTCTTCCACTGGGAGATATAATTTTAATAATGCTGAGATGTCGTTTTTAAACGAATTGGTTGTGCTCAGAACTTAGCCTAAATGCTTTACGTTTGAATTCTGCATAGTTTCCCTGTGCAGATGTGGATATAGATGTAGTTGTAAATGTATGCTTCTTTTAAATAGGGGGGTGGGAGGACGAGGAAGAGACAGAATTTAATTTGTTCCCTTAAATAGCTATTTCTACAGACTCAAAGAAACTTACTGACTGCTGTTTTATTGGCTCTACTAGGAGCGTTTCTTTGTGGATTGTTTTCTTTGCAGGCGGTTTTTAGCTGGATCACTAGGATGAGACAAGAGTCATGTGAGATAAAGGTTGCAGGGTTGTGGGAACCAGGTTAGAGGAGTCATCAGAATGGAGGCGATAGACCGGCTGATAGGGCTTTATTCGACTTGTATCCAACTCCGGAATCCTAAACCCTTTCTGCAAAGAATCTTTAGCATCACTCTGTATCCATTCCTTCCTGATTCCTGCTTTTCCCCAATCTTCTTTGATTTTCTCCACTTTCTCTTTTTCCAGAAAGAGAAGGAAAAGAGTCCCAAGGGTAGATTGGGCTAAAAAGAAAATACTCTTAGGAAATTCAAAATATAAGAATATTAATTCTAATCGCTCATGTCTTTTCCTATTAGTCCCCTTCCCCCACATGTATAGGCAATGAAAAGTGCCTAAAAGAAAGAATTGGGGTGGGGAATCGTCAGAACATCGTTCTTCCCCTCCCCCAATAAGGAACAGGACAAATTTAATTATTTGCAAAAATGCCGAAGAAAAAAATGCTGTTTCCTAATCGCAATTTCTTTTCTTTTCCATTCATTTGTCATCTTTTTATTTTATTTCCAGAGGAAGAAGAAATTAAAAGATTCAAGTTAGTTCGTGGGCTCTGTCTAGGGACACCAGAGTTGGTGAAAACACTCCAAACTTCTAGGTAGCAATCTCTCTTTGTTAGCTTTCTGGAAGCTTTTCTATTTTTACTGTCAAAGAAGTGTGCTGGTGTTCTACTTAGGTACCGATTGTCCGGTTTAGTATTGAAATAGGAATGGGGTTCGGAAAGGATGACGCGGGAAAACATTTCTAGTGCTGAGGAGAAATCAGGAAATATGAAAAAGAATTCTTGCTTTCAAACCAAACGAAATCAACACTAAACTTTTAAACTTCGTGGGCGTTCCCTTCCAACTGTGCTCTGGGTCCTGCCAAAAAGGGGCCTGGGGTTTGGGATTAGGGGCCCAGAGAGGAATGAGCAGGTATGGGGAGAAATTGGATTGTAGTGGGAGGAGACATAAATCTATAGAAATAGAGGGGCGTCTCAGCTCCACGCTAGTAAATGGTTCTGGGTAATACTCAACTGACTAATTCTGTACACGGATTTGTCTTTCTTAAAGTAGATTTAGTTTTCCCATTAAATAAACTTTTTTTTTTTTTTTTTTTTTTTTACTCCGTAGGCTGCTTAAAGTACATTGATCCAAGTAAAGGTGAATTCATTTCTTTCCGTAGCACAAAATTCTGAGCAAACAGGATCC